>NC_142205.1:4982500-5633333 GCF_049639895.1 Pseudopodoces humilis | reverse complement strand
CATGTTTGATGGGCTGGTGAATGTTTTCGGTCTAGGAGCAATCTGTCTGAGTGGTTAAATGCCTTTATTCAGGAAAGCAAATAGAGTAAAGGGTAGTTCCTTCCATTTCCCCCCTGAATTTTATATCTGTTATAAGGCCAACATTTTAATCAAGTCTTTGTTTTGGGAAAGCAAACTTTTGCCTAAGTTGGTGTTTGTTTCATGTAAGAACTTCTATATGAACATACTAAAAACCTTTACTGAACATCACTTAATTGTGTTGCTATGAAGAGTGGGGCCACATAAATACAGACTCTTTGCAAGTTAAGCTTTATATTATTTGTAAACTGATTGAACAGAGAAGATAAATGTTTTATTTGTATTTTGGGTAAGAATTCAGAAGGAAGGAATGCACAAAGTAGTCTCAACTGGGTAACTGAGGAATAAAACTGTCCTTAATCATAATTTTTCTTCTCCTGTTGTTGTGAATTGGTTAAAAAGTCCATCTTGTGTTTCTGAGCATCTTGGAGTCACCACATTCTAGTAATTATTGGTAATGTGCTGTATATTGTATCATTGGTGTTTTTAGCACATAATACTGTACATTTTGGCTCTAGGCTTGTTAATTAAGCTTTTTTAAAAGATATGTTCCTCAGGAATACTAGCTAACAAATAGGTTATTTTGTGTTGTTCAGATTTTAAGCTTTCTGGTGTTTTTAACTTACAGAAATTCTTTTAACTTTTGAAATCTTATTAAACCCCACGTGCTGTCAGTTAGCATACTGTTAGCATTTGTGAAACAAAACCGAGGGTTATAGTCACTAGCAGATCCTGCGTGCGTGACAGTTGTGAAATATATAAGCCAAAGGCAAGTGATAATTTTTTCTGACATGTGACAGTCACTCACTGTAATCTGTGCAGTCAGTTCCTGAAGCTCCTCGGGACCCAGAGGAGGCATAGCTGTAGAATCCCACACAGAATGCAAACCTCGGAATTGTTAAAAATTATTGGAATAAGAACCTGGTCGAGACTGGGTTGGTCAGAGAGTGACTGAGGTCCTGAGGTTGAATGATGGGACTTGATAACTTTTATGTGACTTTAAAAGATCTAATGGGGTTTTGTAAAGATTCACAAGGCCGGTAGGTTTGCTGTTTCAGAAGAAAATGAGCA
The DNA here is from genome assembly GCF_049639895.1 of Pseudopodoces humilis. Lineage (NCBI taxonomy): Eukaryota > Metazoa > Chordata > Aves > Passeriformes > Paridae > Pseudopodoces > Pseudopodoces humilis. Next base: position 5,632,184 of record NC_142205.1, on the reverse strand, counting down.
TTTTGTGAGAGCACTGAGGTAATTAGTTCCACCATCTCTGCCCCCAAGCAGTGAGAATAATGTGATAATGTTTGAGGCATAGGTGCAGCTTTACTGGTTGGTAACTGTCCAGAAGGATCAGTTTCTGCATTGGGAGTTGTATCATTGCTAGGACTTGGAATTGCATGAAAAATAACTTATAGTCAGTTCTTTTTAGATTAATGACAATCTCCACTCTGGAAGCTAGGTGACAAAAACAAGCTTGTGCATTGTGAATCCTATCTCAAATCCTTTAGTGCTTTGTTAATGGGTTTGTGTTACCTACTGGTGATGCTTGGACACTGAGACCAGAGTCAGTGATGGTGGTGAACCTTTAAGGAGTCGAATGGTTGGCACAAATAAGAACAGTATTATTTAGTCTTCAAGATGCTTAAGTTTTTCAAGGTACAGCTTAGAGGTGAACAGCATGACAAGGAGCTTACAGGTTAAGACACTCAAGTGAAAATGTTATTAAATGTGAGACATGAATCAATGGCAATAATTTAAATGCTCACCTTGCTTCACCATCTCAGACAAATGGAAAAGTCATTTTGCTAGACTAAGGTTAATGTTTTATTGAAAGTTTGCTGAGAGCCCTGAAGGAAGCTGTGGCTTTGGAGCTGTGTGTGCAGGGATGAAAGGGCTGCCCCTTTTTCATGATGACACAGAGCAGCGTCAAAGGGGATATGGAGGTGCTGATGAAGGAAATTAGTAAGTGGTGAGTAACAGGAAGGTGCACTATGAAGCTGAGCTGTGCATGGGGAGATAGCTAGTACCAGCTGGGTGTTATTTGCCCTGCCTGCTGGGACAGAAGCCTGCATTTGTGTGAGGCTGGTATTCCCATGTTGTGCAGGATCCTCACAGAGCCACAGCTGAAGCATGTTGTAGTTGATAGCCTGAAATGTATCTTTTCCCATCTTTTAGTTGTGATTCCCCCCCAGCTTCTCTTTCTCCTGTTTACCTGGCGTCAGGTTACCATGGTTACTGAAGTTTCTCTCCTCAGCCCCACGGCGAGACGCCGGATAGAGTAAAGAGAGGACCCTGCTGGCATTTCCAGCTGCTTGAAGTTTCTTTAGCCCAGGAAAGCACGGGGTTGGGAGAAGAGAACTCTTCTTTCCTACACGGAAGTTTGTAACTTTTTCCTGTCCCAGAATGCCTCTAAACTATGGAAGCTGAGAGGGCATGCTTACCTTGCCTTCCCATTCTTTCCCCCCTGTGTTGCCAGGAAACCAAGCCCCCCCTCTCTCCCCTCTGCCCCTCTGTATAGAATACTCCCACACCTTTGTGGGCATTTGAAGAAGTTAGTGTCTGTTATTTTTTATCTTGGCGTGTGTAACCTTGATTTGTAGAAAGTTTGTAAGATGTACTAACTGAGAAAAATAATTGGTTCCCTCTCTGATGTTCCCTCCCTCCGAGAAACCCTGTTAAAAGAGACCCCCCCAAACCCCAAATCTTTTGTCTCTCATCCTTTGGATTCCCCTTCACAGAAATAAACTGTGGAATGCAAACCAGAGAGAGAGTCCCCCCCTGATTTCTTTACTCGCTCTATAGACTTGGATTCTTGAAGAAAATCAGTGAACCCCACAAACATATGCTGGCTCGAAACTCGAGTGAAGAGAAACCTCATCACTGAGCTAGCCGGGCCACACTCGAGAAGATCGAGTCAGAAGCACTGCTATTTTCACTGAACTTCTGTTTTCTGACGCTCCTTCTTGGGAGAGAGCTGTAGTCATCAGATCAGGCAGCAAGCAGTGCACTGACTTCTAGACTCTTTATTGTGCAAGAGGCTTGTTTTGAGCAGTGGGTGAGGATTTTTATTAAAATTAACCTGCTTGCCCTGATCATAAAACATGTTAGCAGTTAAAAATCCTGGTTTATATCTTGGATTAGAATAAATGTTACTCTCCTGCTGCCAAGAGGCAAAGTGCCAAGTGTTGCCAAGTGTTACCGAGGAGTCAGTGTGACAATATCTTTAGTTATTCCTGGAATATGTCCACAGGCCACTGGCCTAAAAATACGTGGCACTGGCATCATTTGGGTTAGATCTAAAAAAGATCTCTTGGACCTTCAAAGTTCATCCTGTTGTTGGGATGTTGGGGTCATCAGAGATCTGAATTTCATTGTTTGGGTGTGGGAAGAAGTGACTTTTTTGCTTCTTCAGCATTCTTCACCCCACCAGATATGTAAAAATTCCTTGAGTTAAAGATTTTACTTGTAATTTGGTGTGCTGTACACACAGCAGAGTGTATTGATGACTCTGAGATGCATTGACAACTCTGTCTTGATTCTAGTGTAGGTGATTCTGTTTTCTGTTCTCTAAACATTTTCCCTTTTCATGTATGCCATTTCTACTGATACTTCCTTCAGAAATGCATCATGGGCTCGAAACTCCTTTATTAGTTAACTAGATTTATAACTTTCTTGCTAGACTTGTAATTTGTTGGTGTAATTCCTTGCAGTGAATAATATTCAGACTTGAAACAAGCAAGCTAAAAGATTTCTCCTTCCTACACAGGAGGTAACGAAGGAAGCTGACTTATTTATTTCACTTTGGAGATAATTGAGGGCCAACTGAGTAACAGGCAGAAAGCATCAGGGTGGAGACACAGGTGTCCTGCATAATTAAAGAAAAATGATGTGGGGTGATTTGTTCCAGCCTATTAACTGTTAATTTGTGTGTTTCAGAATTTTGACTCGGACATCAGCAGCGTGGGGATAGATGGGTGCTGGCAGGCTGACAGCCAGAGGATCCTCAATGAGGTGATGGTGGAGCACTTCTTCCGGCAGGGAATGCTGGATGTAGCCGAGGAGCTTTGTCAGGTAACCACAAGTGTGGGTGTTGAAGGTTAAGGGTTATCCACTGAGGAAAATAAAGCTTTGTCTTAGCTTCCTCATTTCAACTCAGTTTAAGCTGAATATTTAAACTGTCAGATAACCCATTGTTTTCCATACTTTAACTAAAAAGTGCCTTTTTTTTTTCTTTTCAGGAATCTGGTCTATCAATAGATCAAAGTCAAAAAGAACCATTTGTGGAATTAAATCGAATATTGGAAGCATTAAAAGTTAGAGTTTTGAGACCTGCACTAGAGTGAGTCTACTCATTTCTTTTCCTCACTTTTTTTAAAAAATGCTTTTAACAGTTCCATAGTTTTTCCCTTTTAATACTCTCTTTAGTATATTCTGATGTGTCCCTGCTTGTCCTTTGAGAGGGGTAGTTACTGAGTGGATCTTTTCTTTTCCATCCCCTCTGTGTCACTCCCCATGGGAAGTGATTAACTAAGGGTCTCTTTCTTAGATTAAGGATTCACTTAATCACTTTGGTACTGCTTTAAGGAAGAAACATCACTTGGAGGAAAAGTTGTTAGCCAATGATGGTGACCTTCTGCTGGATCATTAGTGAACCTAATTTTAAGAGGTTCCATTGTGAAGGATACCAGGACTTACTAAAGGTGTTGGGTACCCTGAAGTCTTTGGGGTGAGCAGAACTTGACTTGGGATCAAAGTTCTCACTTGTCCTCCAGTCACCCTCCCTTTCCAGACAAGGGACCAGAAGGTGGGAAGAGCCTGGGGCTGACAGTGGCACTTGTTAATGAGATTCTCATTGACAGAATAATAAGAAACCCCCTCATCCTGTTTTCTTTTAAACTTTTCTAAGCTTATGTTGGTCTCGAAAATATGAAAAAAAATCAAAACACAGAAACCAACCAACCAAACAAAACAACCTAGCGAACTTTAAAGTGGCCTTCTAAAAATAAAAACCACAGTGAAACCAAAACAAATTCAAAATTTGTCTTTCATTCCAGAGCATAAATCATATACTTGGGATAGAATTTTTTGCATTATTCAGTTCAGTACATTTTTATATTAACAATGTTGTATTTTCCCTTTTACATGAAACAACATGGGTGTGTCAGTTGAGCACTTACTGGCAGCTGAACTAAGTGCAGGGGCACTCTGATATTCAAACCCTGGTGTTCATCGACTAAATCCTGGGTAATGCCTCTGGGTCATGCAAAGTTTGACCTAAATAGTTGGTCTTTGAGTCTAGTTACATAGGTGGAAAGCTAGGGTGGTTTATTGCTATTGAATTGGCTAATTGAAGGGAAGCAACATTGATATTACAACTGAAACAAGATTTACTGTCAGCTACACCACATACATCTTGTAGTTCAAATAATAACAGAGCTGTTGTGAAGGATAATCCCTGAGGAACTGTAACTTGCATTATGACTGTTCCCTTGAAATCTCTAAATTCATTTCAGCTGCAGTTTGCAGTGCTTTAGGCCTTACTCATTGCTACTGAGTTGTATCATATAGTTTCTGCAATGTGTTAAATATTTTTCAAACAAAGGAGAAGGCATGGTCATCCCTCAAAGGAATTCTTATTTTCCAGCTGAATGGGCAGACAATAGGGTGTATTGTCAGCACAGTTTGTGTGTTGGTCTCCCCCCTCCCTGTCTTATTTCTGTGTATAATGTTTATTCTGTTTAAACTGGACGGTGCAAAAGCTGTCTGCCTCTCTTGGCTGCTGCTGGGCACAGAGGGGTCTTACTTGTAGTGGTGCTGCTGATGTAAAAACTGTGGCTCTTGGGGAGGGTGATCAACATGTGACAAAATGTCATGGTTTGAATTCTCTGGTTGAGGAGGTAACCAATGCATTAACTGCCCAGTTGTCCCACAGATCTGCTGATGCTTGTGAAGGTGTTTCTCTTTTATTTCCTGGCAGACACAAGAGTTCAGGAGGAGGGATAGAAACCACTGCTGTGTGAATGGCCTCCATATGACAGAGAGAAAGTAGCATTGTGCTCCTTGGGCTAAAATTGGCATCGGTGAATAAAGCTTCAGCATCAAGCAGCCCCATTGCAGAGTCAGGCTGCTGAGTGGTGTTGAAGTAAAGTGTCACACAAGGATGATTAATTACAGTCTCCTGAACCAGGAAGTGGAGTATAGCAGGTTTTATCCATGCAAAATTGTGAAAAGCTGGGATTAAAAGGCAGCCAGTCTCTCTGGCTCTGCCGGCACTCTCTGCTTGTGCTCAACTTCACTCAGTGTTGGAAACAAAACAAACACAGGTGGCTCCTGGTCACTGCTGTGGGAAGGGAGTTGTCAGATTAATGACTTTCCAAAAAGACTTTCAAAGCCCTGCTGAGGTGATGGAAATTAGTACTCGTGTCTCAAAAAAACAAAAAGCCCTAACTGTATTTGTTGTCCAGGTTTTCTTTCTAATACAAATTTCAACACTTAAAAATACAACCTTTCAGATTTAAATAGAATTTGACTGGCCCTAACTTTTTTGTTTTCCCTTGTGGGGTGTGAAAGTTGACTTTTGTAGCGGCGTAGTCTGGCCTTGCACTCTGAGCTGTGTAATCTCTGTATGCCTGCAAGATCCCAGTAATTTCCAGTGACTTTTCTCACTGGAAATTTCATCACTAGTTTGGTGATGGGAAGGAAAATCTAGTTATTTTTCAGGTTGTATTCTGGCCCTTCAGAGCCCAGGTTGGGCCTCCGTGTGAGGTCCTGGTGGAAATGACTTGGAGGTTCAATTTGGGTGTACTTTGGAAAAGAGATACTCTGTTCTCTTCTGCCTGTAAACAGGAAGTTGCACAGGTCCTGGTATTTGCTGGGTCACTTGGGGTATGATTTAAACTTAATTTAATCTTTAGTAGGCTTTGTTAAAGTCATTTTAACATCTAAATCCCATGTGGGAGCTGAATAGAGTCCTGTGTACCCATGGTTTGCAAAGTATAGTGTAAACTTCAAAAAAAATTCAGATGGGTTTGAGTCTCAGAAGTGAAAGCACTGACTGTCATTTTGAGAAGAGGTACGAAGACAGGTGATGTGATTACTAATAATTTTGTGCAGTTGTAGAGAATGTGGGTTGAGTGCTTTAAACCTCCCTTGCTGGTTTTTTGTTTTTCTGTTGGAAATAGGAACAGCATGTCCCAGACAGAGCACCTCAGGCCTTGCCTCTGTGGTTGCTTTCTTTTGATACAAATCTGTGCTGCCACTCAAAGACCTAAAAATGGAAAGCCTGCCTAAAAGCTAATTTGGAAAAATATACTTGACCCCAGCAAGATGAAGTACTCTGTCATGTGGGTGCAAATATTGGCAGGGAGAGGATGGAGGCTCTTTAGATACAACAGGGATTAATATCTCATTGATTGCACTGTGGACTAGTGTCCTAGTTCAGGGGGACAACTAGTCGTAATGTTTATTTATAATAGATTTTTGTTCTTCTTCTGCTTATTAGTCTATGGTTGTTAACTTCAGGCTCTTGTTTTTGTAGCTGGGCTTGAACTTTATTGCCATAATATCCTGTTTAAACTGTACACACTGATCATAAAAATACAATTAAACCCCCCCCCCACCCCAACTTATGAAACCATCCTAAAACCCACTCATCACCCATGGATAGTGAGTGTGCTCTTCACTCCTTCCTGGTGGAAATTCAGAAAGATCTGAAACTGCCTGAAATTTGGGACAGTAGGGCTTGTTCTTAGTTCAAAGGCTCCATTTTTCACTGTTTCCTACTGAAAGGTTACTGTGTCTTTACAAAGCCTTGCCAGTGAAGTCAGACTCCTGGTACTTCCACCACAACAAATTGAAAGTGGATACTTGCTCATTAATGCTGCATCCTAATGCAGAAGGCTGACTTGCTTTGAAAGCCTTCCCAATACAGTAAGAATGCTTAATTTTCTCATTTTAGTATTGATTGAAAAGAAGCCTCACATACTCTGTTTTTTTTTTTTTTAAGGAACACAGACTTCCTCACTTCCTTGCTAAAAAGTGAAAAGCTTTTTGCTTAATAGGGCCCCCACAGTGAAAATAGTAGAACTAATTAACACTAATGAGAAACAGATGTACTGGAGAACATTGAAACTTGAGGTTCTTAAGAGAACAATTGGATTGATTTAGGCCTGACTAAATGGAATTAAAGAAAAAAAAAAAGGCACCAAAAAACCTTCCAAAAAAACCAAGAAAGGGATTGATGAATTCTAAATTATAAAGAAAAACTTGTATAAAATTCTTTGCAAATTTCAGTTCATTTTACTCAATGTATGTTAAAGAATTTTTTCATGTTATTTAGGAGCCAAACATTAGTGTTGTCATGGTGAATGAGACACAGAAAATGAGAAATATTTTTATTGTCCAAGTTGAAAATAACACAGAAAGCAAAGTTTAAACAGGGTGAAGTATGATATTTAAGCTGATTTCCCTTCCCCCACTGTGAGATCTTGATAATGTCTGTTTTTGAGGTCCCAGAGATGCAGTTCCCCTCTCCAGGGTAACAGATGCACACACACAAATATAGTGGCTTGAACAACGTGTTTGGTGAATGTGGACACTGGAAAATGTTCTTGGTCAAACTTCTTGACATGCAGCTGAAGAGCTGTCAGTAATTGTTAAGATTCAGAGTGCTATTAATTGAAATACAATAGACTTGAGCTATTTCTGCCTTACATTGTGCCTAATTTAGTCTTGTCTTTCAGCCAGTGAATGTTGGATTTTGCAGTGCTTAACCTCCACAGCAACACCAGAATTAACATTGTCCATATTTTGTGCACCCTGTGTAGCTCCATTACTTGTAAAGGGCCTTGCCATTTTCTGTGCTCTGTAGAGGCTCTCAGAAGTTCAGGGAACAGTCACACTTTCCTTGAAATAGATGGTAGATAATAGATAATTGCAATGATTTCATGTGGTGTGGGCTGACACTTAATTACTCTGGTGTCACATCCCATTGTACCTCCTCGCTTCTTCCAGGTGGGCGGTATCCAACAGAGAGATGCTCATGGCACAGAACAGTTCGTTGGAATTTAAACTGCACAGGTTATATTTCATTAGTTTATTGATGGGTGGAACAGCAAATCAAAGAGAAGCACTTCAGTATGCGAAAAACTTCCAGCCGTTTGCTCTAAATCATCAGAAAGGTAAATTTTTGGTCACTGTAAGGGGATTTAAAGCACTGGGATATGCACCTTGTAGTAAAACATAAATCATGTTCCAAGTATGTTTTACTCCATTATTTTCAGTTTGTTAAAGGCTTCTTCTTTTTGGATTTATCATGTATAACCCAAATCCTTACAATTAGAATTACCTTTTTTTTTTCTTTTTTAAGAGGGGCTGAAAAATAATATCTGAATGTTTGCACATTTGCTTAAATTTAAGGTTTTTGACTCTTTAAATAAAATGGAGATTACATCTAGAATAGGCCTGCTGACAGAGTAAAGTGCTAAAAATGCAGAGGAATGTTCTTGGAATAGTCATCTGCTATTTTAAGCTGCGTGGGGTAATACAAAGAGAAATTAAACTTTTGAAAAATGGAGAACATGTGAGTTAAATGAGCCATCTCAAGCTGAATCCAATAAAGCCTATTTTTTAGGGTATTGTGTGTGCCAGAAAGCTCACAAAAAAGTAAACCTGCTAGAAGCAAATTCCCAGGCAGCACACCCTGGCAACTCCCTAGCCAAAAAAGTATCAGGAGTGGAGCTCTTCTGGCTGTCATGGTTCTAATTGTTTTTTGTGGAGGTGAGGATGTTTTCCATGTGAAAGCTACAGCTGGAGACAGAACCTTCTGTTTGTTGTACAAACTCTGCTGTTCCTGGTCCCTCCCAGATATCCAGGTTCTGATGGGCAGCCTGGTGTACCTGCGGCAAGGCATCGAGAACTCCCCGTACGTTCACCTGTTGGATGCAAACCAGTGGGCTGACATCTGTGACATCTTCACAAGGGATGCATGTGCTCTCCTGGGCCTCTCAGTTGAATCTCCTCTCAGTGTTAGGTATGCTACTTTTCTCTTGCTTTTGATACCAGGTACTTTGTGGTTTGGTTCCTGTTTCTTGTTGAGGACAAAAGAAATGACTTCTGAGTAGTCTCATCTAGCTTGCATTAAATACAAGATCTGCAAAGATTAAAAACCAGAGGTTCCTGTGTGCTGGGTTTTACCCTGTACCACTACAGCTCAAGAGGAAGCATTCCTGGATGGAATTTATATTCCATAGTTTAGACATAACTATGAAAGATGAGGATGGCAATCAGCCAGTTATTCCCACAACAAATGTGTGACAACTGTCCCTGCTGTTAAACTGAAAAATAACGCTGAAAATGTGGCCGTAATTCCATCAGCATTTGATAATTTTGGTTTTTAATCCACACATTACTGGTCTTCTTCTTAGAAGAATACTTAACAGTTATGTTGTGCTTCAGCTGCTAAAATTTCCAAATTGTCTCCTGGGCCTCTTTTGCAAAGAAGAAAGAGGCACTTTTAAGCTCAGTAGCTAATCTGACAAAATGGAAATCTGTTGGAGGCTGTTGGAAATATGAAGAAAACCCAACTAAATCTCCTTCTAGCTTCTTTGAAGATAAAACAGATTAGCTGCTATTTAGCCTTTGCATGTCAGTTCCCCCAGTATACTCCCCTATGTTCTCATTTTCATTTCAGATGTTAAATAAAAAATAAATAATATGTATCTTTCTGGGCTGGATTTGGTACTTAGCAGAAGCTTCACTGCTTCCTCTTTTTTTTGTTTGTTTTGGCTTTATTTTTTCTTTTTACTATTTCCATTCACTATTGTTAGACTTCTGTACTTGGTTTAGAGCTCTTACATTGTTAAGCCTTCTGCTTTTCCTCTCTGTGCCTCAGTCACAAAATACAACAGAAACAGCAAAGGGAGCACTTCCGACTAATTGTTTTTCTACAATAAACTTCCAAGTTTGTTTGAGTGTTTTATAGGTATTTAGAGCTTCAGTCTCTGGGTTTTTACTTTCATCTTCCTCTTGTTTCATTCAAATAACCAGCAGTCCTTTAGATTTTCATTGTTCATGCACTGATGCTGCAAGGCGGTTTTCAGAGCAAATGGTCAAGAGATTTTCTGTGAAGTGGAAAATCCCTGTTACTGATATTTGGAGTGGTTGGACACTTGCTTTGCTCCTGGTGTGGAATTGATTGTGCTGAAATGTGTTTACTGTATAGGTGGTATCAATGGTCTTGTCATAAACAAGACTGTTACAAACTTGTGTGACCTTGGAGTGCTGCAGATCCTTTAGGAATTAAATAAGCTTGAAGTCCCTGCTGTAAAATATTTTGCTTCCTAGAACATGAATAGTGGGCACTTTTTTAATGCTGATTGGCTTCTCCAATATTTATCTAATCCTGTACAGGATAACTCATGGTCTGAATTATTATGTGGAGAAAGTGGAAGAACTCTTGTTTTATGGAGGTTGTGGTTTGGGGTCTTGAAGGACTACAGGAATTTGAATTTACTATTTACTTGAGTTTTTATATTCTGAAAGGACTCTTCAAAGATGTTTTCATACAAATACTATTTGTTAGACTTTTCACAGGGTTAACACAAGTTACACTTAGGGCTGCATTAAGAAATTAAGTGTAAGGGTTAAAATGGCCAGTTGGAGGTGAGAGATAAAATTATACATATATGTATATATTAATGTATATATATATGTATGTATATATATTTTAGCTTAGGCAAGAGATCCACAGGTTTCGGGTAGAGGAAAGGCATGACTTACGTAGACAGTAAAACTTGCACAAATAGTAAAATAATCTGCCAGACAAACAGAGCAGGCTGGTAGCAAGGTCAAATCCTGTTGCTGATGATTTCCAGTACTGTCATTAGACTTTAATCCATCAAATCACCTGTTAATTTGTGGAAGCTGTGTCACACATTCTTTCATAGAATACAGAAGTATTTCCAAATACTAATGTTAAGAATGTTAAGTTCTGGTAATGGGTAAATCCCAGAGGAGGCTGAACTGTTTGTTGGGACACAGACTTTGGGCAGTTTCATACTGCTGTTTCTGTCACAGGCCCTGCTGTCCTTCCTTCCCTTACCTACCTGCTTTTTCTACCTTTCTTTTATTGGTTTAAGGTGAAGGTGGAAAGACACGTTTCTTTACATGGTAATTACATGTAATTAAAGGATTATGGGGTGTGTGTATGTGTGGGTTACATGGGAACTCAGGGTGCACGTACTCCACCACAGCTGAGGGCAGCCTCCTGTATAAACTAATGTGATGTATTTCTCCTGTACAGCTCAAAGTAGGTGGTAGAAGAAATCAATTAATTACAAATCTCAGGAGAGGGATTAACTGTTGTTTTCTGTCTAGAATGTAGTACCTGAGGGCCCCAGCCTAAAATATGTGGATATCTGATAATCTCCCCCAAAACCCTTGCTTGTCTGTACGTCTAAGCTCCCTCCAAGTAAAACAAGATGTAAATTAAAAAATACCAAAACCTTGTGTCCCAGTTAACCTTTAAAATAGAAATGTGAAAAGTGTTGGTTTCCTAACATGCACCTTATCTGAACATGTCCTTTTTCTGCAGTTTTTCGGCAGGTTGTGTAGCATTACCAGCTCTAATCAATATCAAAGCAGTTATTGAGCAAAGGCAGTGCACAGGGGTTTGGAACCAGAAGGACGAACTCCCGGTGAGTGGGTGCTGAGCTATCCCTGGGGCAGATTTCTAGTGGCAAATGCTGTTTTCAGGTTTCTTTTGTGCTGCATGTTATGGGATGTTTTACATGGCCACCACCTCCAGCAGCTCTGGGGCTTGGGGCTCTTTGCTGCATAGGCCCTGGGGCTCACAGACACCCCCACACACCTAGACACTGACCCAACCGGCCACACAGGCTGCCCCAGACACTGCACTGCCCTCAGGAGCTCCCACACAGGACTCATCTAAAACATAAGTACAGACAGCCAAGATCTCTTCCTTCTCCTTGGCTGGAAATGATTGACATTCGCCAGTGAAAGCACAAACTCCAGATTCACAGGCAAGCACATGCTCATGGATCCCAAATTACAGCATGGCCCTCCTAGCCCCTTTTACACCATTTTCCAGCTGTTCTTCCGCAGTCTCCTTCCCCTGCACTTTCCTCCTACTGTTAATATAGTTCTATTGACCCCCTCTCCTCAGAGACCCTCGGGTTTAGATTTGTATCTGTTCCAAAGTCTGGGTTTGGTTGCAGTTTCTTGATGACCTGTCATGGTTGTTTCTTGTTATTATCTCTATGATTTTTGTCCATCAGATTTGTACCTCTCAGTTTTGTTTGTTGCTCCCCCTTTCACTTGTCCCCTTTTGCATTGAAAGGGTCTTTGATAAATGACCTTAAAGAAACTGATGCTCTCACCTTCCACTTACCCAGAGATGTTTCTGTATAATTGGGAAGAAAATGGATCCCACAGAGAAACACTCACTTCCAATTGCAAGGCTTGAGCTCAGTCCAGGGCTTGCTTTGCACTGGCTCTTTATCAGGCAGACAGGAGATGAAAGAATTAGTGCTGCATCTGGGGACATAGGAATTGGGATCCAGTGCATTATGCTTCCAGCACATCTCATTTATATCAGTTGAAATGAAGTTCAGTTGTTATGAAACCCCAGTTTCCCTTTATAGCTCTTACCGAGTGTGAGCAGCTCTCCAGTGACCTGCTCCTGATTTGGAAAGAAAACTTATTTAGTGCAAACTGGGCATGAACTGAGTTAGCCTCTTCAATTGCAGCTGGAAGAGATGCATTTATAGAGTAAGGATGAGTATTGAGTTTTCTCCCAGCTGTGCTTTCAGTAATGCTGAGAGTGTAACCTCCGAGTGTGACAGATTCCTGCCTTGCTGTCCAGCCAGGAATGGATTCCTAGGGAGCATTTGGAAAAAGATTGCTGTCTGATGCAAATCAGTTAATAATACATGTTTATCTCCTGGCATTTTCTAAACTGAAGGGTCTCTAGTGTGTTCTGCTAAGGCAGTATGGGGCTGGGAAACCTTATTTTCATTGTGCAAAGACAGATTAAGTACCAGATTAAGACATCAGAAGGTCACATTGTCAGGTTTTGTTGAAGGTTAAACCTTTGAAACAGAGGACTGGTCAGAGCCAGGTGCTTTAGGTACACAGGGTGTGATTTTTGCAGTTCTTAGTTACTAAAGTCACAGACCTGTTCTTCCCTGTTATATGTCCCTTTATGAAATAATTTTGTACTCATGGCAAGAGTTGTGCTGCACATATCTTGTGTTGGTACTGAAAATAAGTGCTTGTGATACACTTCATTATTCATATGACATGAAGGTGTTGGCAGAGCCTTTTAAGAATCTGTAGAACATGAATATAATCAATACAAGGGTTTTTCTCTTTTTTTTTTTTTAATTTCCCCCTAAAATGAAATCTGTAAACTTTTAATTTCCTAGCCAATGATTTCCATAAAGTCTTGATGGGTCACCAGCTCAGTTTTCCTGCCAGGGCATAGATCTGCAACACAATTTGCACTTGTCCCTTGGCAGAATATGCTGTGTTGTTGTTACTCTCCATCCCCAATAAATAACCATTTTAAGATCACAATTAAGTATTTATGTCCAGAAAATTGTCAGGCATCCACACAATGGATTTTGTTGCTTTCACAGCTGAATTGTGAAAGCTATTAAGTAAGGACCATGACCTAAAGGGATATTATCTGGAAATGTAATTTCCCAAGATAAATTTTTATGTTAATTTCTTCCACAGATTGAAGTAGACCTTGGTAAAAAGTGCTGGTATCACTCAATATTTGCCTGTCCCATCCTTCGTCAGCAAACAACAGATAATAATCCACCTATGAAATTAGTCTGTGGTCATATTATATCCAGAGATGCTTTGAATAAAATGTTTAATGGCAGCAAGTAAGTACCATCCTTTTATCTCTAACAACATACAGAGAAGGACACATCTTAAGACTAGAATATTGTGTTTTGGGAAAACTGAGTCCATAATTAGGTGGTTGGTGGAAGCTTGTTAATCTTGGAGAATGGCTTGAAAGCTGGATAAGCTGGGTTGATGCACTGGAGAAAAGCATAATAAACCCTCTGACGTTGAAAGTGAGCTTGCGTGAAGGAATGCAGTGAGCAGAGTATTTTTTCACAATGTAACCACCATTGTGTTGTCTTAAATTCAATCTGGAAGGCTTTACACACACAGTTTTTCCTTGGGAGCAAGGTTAGTAATGCATGAAAAATCTCTTGAAAAATGAAATTAAACCTCTGAGGGAAATATGGCTTAGTAATTGAGCAAGGAGGGGAATTATAACTGTGGAAATACACCTCCTTAGATATCTGTGGGGTGCTTCAGGCTTTCGGGGAGCAGGAAATGGGAGAGAGAAATCTGTAGAGATTTTTTTTGAGGAAGAACAGTGGTTATTTGGATTGAATATATACAGCTTCTGTGGAGGCTGTCAGCTTAATTTAGAGCTGTAAGTCATTGTGGGAAATCCAGTGTGAAAATAAGTGAGGCTATGAATGAAAATGTCAAGTGATGTTTGCATTCTGTGCTCTGTTAGAAAAGCCTTAAGGGATGCCTTTGTGGGTGACTTTAGCCATTTTAAGCAGTAAACGTGCTACTACAGCATTCCTGTCCCTGATAACTCATTCCTAGTGCTTTCATTGATAAGTTTTACTGGCAGCACAGTTCTGACAATATTAACTGTGGAGGGCTGGGGGGAGAAGGTAAAATGCCCAAACATAGGAGATGGGGGGCAAAAAGGATCAGTACTTCAGAAAAGAATCAATTCCTTCAAAAAGAAGAAATATTGTAAGTTGGTGGGATTGTATGAATGAAGACCTCAATTGTATGAAGGGAGACCAGGCTGACCCTTCAGTCATAGCCTGCAGGAGCTGACCTAAGTGGGTTGGAAAAATCACAGCATTTTGGGAGATAGACACTAAAATGAACTCGATATTGAGGAAGCCACAGTGAAAGCTGCCAACTGATTTAAAATTTCTGCAAGATCAGGCTGGATGGGGCTCCAGGCAACCTGGTCTAGTGGAAAGTGTCCCTGCCCATGGCAGTGAGGTTGGAATGAGATGGTCCTTAAGGTCCCTTCCAACCCAAACCATTCTGTGATTCTAAAATGGATCAAGCAAATCCAGAAGTAGAAATAGTAACTACAGAGAAGTTGCTCTTTATGATAATCTAGTAATTCAGGGGTTTGTGGGTGAAAGGTGGGAGACTATAACTAGAAGGAAAAGCATGGTAAGTTCTCTCTCAGCTAAAGGTGACTTTTAATGGAGCCAAGTAAAATTTTGTGGCTTAAGAGTGCAGTTGTTTCCTGCTACAGGGGGAAAACTCAGTAGCTTTAATGCTCCGTTGTCACACATTGCCCTAATTCTAACACATTGTCTTTGTCCCCAGATTAAAATGCCCCTATTGTCCAATGGAACAGAGCCCTGGAGATGCCAAACAGATATTTTTCTGAAGAAAAGTTTCATTATGCAGTTTGTAAGTGACACTCTGGATTTCAGGTGCATTTCAGGAGAATTAAAACACAGTTGTTCCCTTTTATGCAGCAGACTGAGGACTCCTATGTTTGTATAAGCTAATGCTACAGAAACTTTGCCAACATTTAGTATATACATACCAAGTGGAAATGCTACAGAAATATTATTACCATAGGGCTTTACTATACTCTTGGTCTCCATACCTGATCAAGTTACTACACCAGCAGCTGTCATTCAATGCAGGTTTTTGTACTTAATTATATGGTGAATTTTTACTTTTTAAAAGCAGAAATTGATCACCCCCATTTGTTTAATATTCTTCCTGCTATTATTCTATCATTTTATTGATAACTGTCATCTTAGAGAATGTTTGTGGACAAAGTTTTATTTCCTGTAATGTGTACATAATTAAAGGTAAATACTTCAGAAAAAAAAAAGTTTGATAAATTGAATAGTCGTTATAAAACTAATTTGTATTTTTTTTGCTGAAAATGCTGTGATATATTCTGAGTTTTTCTTTCAAACATTTTTTCAACTTTTACATAGAATTCAAAGTAAATGTGCATATATATAAAGTATATAAAATATATAGCCCCAAGGGGCTACCTGTTGAAATCCATCACTAATTTATAAGGGTGATGTGTGGCTAAACTACTACTGGGGCAGAGAGGGAATAGGAAATCCTGTTCCTCTGGTTTCATGATGGAGAAGTGTTTGTGTAAGAGACCATTCAATAAATTCTGAAGTGGAAATGCTTTTAGTTGATGACATTTGCTCTCTGGCCTTTGTAGTCATGTTCTTTGAACTTTGTATTCAGGATTAGGCTATAACTGTCATGTTGCTGTATAGTTTACTAGTCATTATAGTGTGCTATTTATAAACAGTTATCAAAACCAAATAAATTGTAGAAGTATTCATTGTTAAATGGGGGGAAAAGCATGTTCTGATGCAATCTACTGATCACGACTCTGCACTTGGCAGAACTGGGCCCTACATCATATATTAGGAGGTAGCAAGTTTTCTGTAGCTTGAGAACACTGCTTCTAGCCTTGTTTTTGTAGTAGAATATTACTGCCATTGCCACTTTCTCTGCTAAATTTGTCATATTGTTGACTAGGTAAATTTGTACTCATAAAGGAGACATAGATCATGGCAGTTAAATCTTTTTTAGTGTGCATATATTTGTATTTATTGCACTGTCCTATAGTAGGGCAAGCAGCCATAAGGCATGCAAAGCTACATGTAAAATTATATTTCTGTATTGTGTAGTTAAAAAACAACAACCAACCAACCCCAAGCTTGTCTGGTTGAACACTGACACACTGGTTGAATGCACTAGCACAATGCACTACAGAGAAGACCGTCTTTGGGAAATCTACACCTTTTGAATTTGTCTGGAATTTGTACCTGACTGGAGAGACTGAGTTGGACTCTTATGGGATCAGTGATAATGGACAAACCTACAGAGACATTATAAAGTGAGGAGCGAGTCAAGGCACACAAATTTTAAACGTCAGATGTATTTGATACATGTGAAAAAATACAGGTGTGTGATTTTCTGCAAAATTTACATTGTATTCACACTGAGTTCCAAACAGCCGCGTTACCAAGTGGTAAAATCAACAATAAACGGGTGAGGATATTATTTTCCATGTAGGTTTCCTAGTCTTGCTGAAATTGCTTTTAATGTTTTTTTCTGACTGGAATTGCTTAATGCTTTGCATCTATATGAAATGGCATATGAAGTAATTAAAAACCCAAAAAGTGCAGCGAATAATAACAAACCCCCACACAACCAGCCTGAAGTATGAGTGCTGTATCTTCCTCTGTTACATGATGGTATTTTAGCTCTGGTGTGAATACCAGTAAACATGAATAGCTTAGAGCCCAATGATGAAACAGTTATTAAATGGAAATTGGGTGCAAATTCACCTTGGTTATTAAATATCACCTTAACTAGTGCATGTTATGGATCCATAGATAATTCAAAAGCTCTTTTCACCAGATCATTCTTTCCCTGCCTGGACATTGACTTAAAAATCCTTGCCTGCAGTTGTGCAGCTCCACCAACAGATGATGCTCATGGTTCAGTACTGTGAGCGTGCGTGCTCAGGAGGCTGTGCTGGGCATTTGGGAAGCAGTTCTGCAATTTGGTTGGCAAAAATAATCCAGTTTGCCCTGTGAAGTGATGTGGGTTCTCTCCTGCTAGTGCCTGCTATGCTTCTGGTAACTGGAGAACATGCTTGCAGGGGAAAAGTGAATAAAACTCTGTGGTTTCCATACTTCAAGTATAATTGGCATCTGCTGTGTGTGCACTGTTCCTATCAGGGTGGGAATATCCACAGTAAAAGAAGTGTTTGATTTTGAAGCTACAGTGGTATCTGTCTCTATTACATTTTTGGACCAGATTGTGAAGCCTTGAACTAGTCCCCAAAGTAGCCCTGTGTGTCCCAAGTGCCTTTCATGCTGCAGGATGGAAGTAAAGATGCTCAGCATGTTTGTGTCTGTAACCAGATCACCGTGCCACTCCTTGGGCTGTGCTGGGCTTGCAGCTGGTGCTTCTCCCCTTTGCAAACTGTCAGAACAGTAGCTCTGAGCAAGTGCACCCATTAGTGGTGTGGATGGGCATCAAGTCAAGAATTTTTTGACCATGCTCATATAAAGTTTAACTTACGGGTCCTCCGAAGGTAATGGATGTTTATAAACTTGATTTTCATAGCAGCAGCTTGTTCGTAGTGTCAGTTCAATCTCTGTCAATAGACTTGAATTTTATTTTTGTGAATGCCTGAAGTGGGAAATGTATTGCGATATGTTCTTGTGGTGTTTCAGGTCTGACTTGTGTTACAAAGCATTATCAAAACTTCAAAAGAGTAGGAAAGGAAAGTAGCACATAGCCTTTTTAAACTTCAAAGGTATTGTACATTTTTGGTTGTCATTTCCAGAAAGTTCATGTCCTCATCTGCTGTTAGTGCTCTGGATGTTTGCTCTCTGAAGTATTTTTAATTAAGTCGTTTCCTGCTGTGACCTCAGGGCTGCACATTGCAACTAGGCATGGACCAACTAATAATCTTCCTCCTAAAAGCGGTGTTCCTCTGTGGAAACACTGTATTGATTTCAGTCTCCTCTCTGTGAGGTTAATTAACGTGTGGAGAAGCTGAAGTGGATGCTGTATTTTACCAGTAATGAGTCACAGCTTCTGATCTCTGTTAGCTTAGACGTGTATCCATCCTGTTGCTTTGAATCTTTCTTCTTGACACTTTACAGGATGGCTGTTGCTGAAATTCAAAGTTGAAGTTACTTATCTCTTGGAGCCAACTTGCCAAGTTAAAGGCAGTAAGTTTGGGTTAGATTTTCCTTGCAAGGTTTGTTTGCTCACTGCAAGATACAGTTTTTCCTTCTGTGCTTATCACTTCAGAGGTTGATTTGTCTCTTGGGCAGGGAGGGATAACATGGTCCTTAATCTATCCCAGCCCTTACTCCTTTCCTTTTGTGAATAGGAGAGACTGAAGTACAGGGAAAGAAGCTTTTGGAATAAGAGATTAAAAAAAATAGTTTGGCAGCAGTGATTTGTAGTGAATAAAGCTGCAATGTGGTAGTACATCAGTACTCTGAATTTAATTCAAGGCTTAATATGTAAAAAAAGAAGAGTGGTTTACAAAAATGTACATACGTGAGATGGGTGATTTAATCTTTATGACTTCAAGTTTGCATTAAATTAGCAGCCCTGTAGAGAAATACAGGAACTGGAGCTGTTGACAGCCTCCTGTAAGCTCTTACTGAGTCATGCTGGGTCTGGCTATAGGAACTGGTGTTTCAGATCACACTAACTTGTACTAATTTTTACAGGAAGCTGTATTTGTGTATTCAAACACAAAAGCCCTGGAAGTGTTGTCCAGTTCCACTTCAGAACTTTTCACTTTCTGAAGGGTGTTTTAAAACAGCTGTGCAGACTGGAACAAAGACTCAGAGCTGAAGCTGGTGGGTGCTGTGACCCAGGCTGCAGTGAGCAAACCTTCCCTGAGTTCTGCCTTTAAAAGGAGATCCCCTTTTCTCCTGCATTTCCTCTGCCTCGTGTTTATTTTCAGAGTTGGTGACGCTGCTGTTGGTTTCTTTCTTCTTACTGTCAGGTTATGGCTAGGACTTCTCCTTTGGCTAGAGAAAAAAGGGGATGGGGAAGGTGCAAATAATGTTTCAGTTCAAGTCTTGAGCATCATCCATGAGACATTTGCCTGCGGGGAGAGGAAATAAATATATATGAACGTAGCTATTTTGACTGACAATTCTTTCCCCTCAGAACTGAGAGCAAATCTCGTATTTCCCAAGGTTTCTAAGTTATGTGGGAGGTTTCCAGGAATGTGGAATACAAACAGATGTGGTTGATCTCCTATGACAAAAATTTACACTTATTCAATTTATTCAGCACAACTCAGAATGGGAATCTGGTGATTAGATTGTGCTGACTCTGCGTGTCAAACACATTTGATGTCAGATTAATCAGAAGGAAGAAACCTACTTACAGGAAATTCATGTTTCACTGCCTATTTGCTGTTCTTCCAGAGGTTTCTGTTCTTTTTTCCCTGCTTTAATTTGCTTTTCTGTCTTGAATGCTGCAGAAGCAACAGCAAGGGGATGGTTTTGGGGGTGGCTTCCAAGTACTTGCACAAAATGCACCACAGAATTAGTCTGAGGAGTCTGGGAGGAGCTTAGGTTAATTCCCTGTGACAGGTCATCTGTCAAGTACAGGCTTGGACAGACAAAGTGACTTTAACTGACCAGTCCAGTTACAGATTCTGGTGGGGTCATCTTGGCTGTACTGTGTATCTGGAGTTTATTTATCAAAATCCTTTCTCACTCAGAAAAGTTCACTGAATAACTGAAGCTTTGTATGGGCTAAAAGCAGGGGTCTATCAGCAAATTGTGGATGTTCTGTGTTTTGGGGGCATCTGATGCCTTCCTCATCTTCACAGGCTTTCAGTGACCATCTTGTACTCTTTTTTTTTCCTTTATTAGTTGAGGTTATGCTTAAATTGTGCAACAGCTCTTGCTCTCCCCACCATTAAGTGTTAACTCCTGTGTTGTTTGTCTTTAGCCCATCAGATTCTGAGTTATGAGCTACTCCATTATTAGTTTGGAGCAAGTGTGCAATTAGGTAACTGTCGACCTCTGAACAAATTCATTCCTTCTGGTCCTCTATGAAAGTCATTCTCTATGCCAGACTCCAGTTTGCCCTGTGTCAGCCTGTAACAGCTTCCAGCCTTTGCCTCTGCCTGCTTCTCAGCTCACTGTGGAACTAGAGCCTCTTCCATGTGCTGTAACCAAAAGCTGTCAGATCTGTAGGGCCTGCCCAGCAGCAGCTTCCTGCATGCACAAACAAGCACCCTTGAGCTGCTTCTCGGTGCTCCAGCTCAGCCAGTCCTCCTCTTTTTATTGGTGCAAGCAGCAGTCCAGGCTCCTTGCCCAGACATTGCCACTCAACCACAAACCCAGCCAGTTTGCCCTGAACTTGCATGATTTGCTAGAGGTGTATGCATGCAGGGCTGGAGTTGCTCTTGGCACGTTCCCTTCTCACTGCTATACTGATACTTGCAATTGCTTCTTAACATTTTAGTGCAAAAGATGCCCAGGCATGGGATCTGCTCATGCTTTTTACATCATCCTTAGCCTTTCCTATGGGAGATGAAATGATGGAATTTAATCCTAACAACTCTGCTAAAGCTGTATGGATTTTCACTCTTCCCCCATCCCGAAATATCTGCAGGATTCTCCTTGGTATCAATGGACAAGGGTCTAGCTCTTCCCCTCTCCCTCCCTGCATCCAGGCTACCTGGATCTGGTGTCTTCAGGAACAAGTCCTTTTTGGTGATGCCCCACTGGGTGGTGGGTTCTCCTGCAGTGGTGGCTGTAAGTGAAATGGATGAATTCAGCATGAATTCAGCATGCAGGGAAATAAAATAAAACAGATCTCTGCTGCCCTTCTGCTCTCCTGCCTGGGCACAGCTGTTCCTGTGCACAGCAAAGGCCTCAGCTCTGGGGGGAACTTCTTGGAGCCAAGTTTGGATGGGGTCTCCCAAGAGCCAAGAGGGAGCTGCAGCCTCCTTGTTTCTCACTTTCTGACACCATCCTCACAAAGCCTGAGCCCCCTGAGCTTGGTAATACTTTTGGGAGCTGTGTGTGCTGAGGAAGGAGGGGGTGGTGGTGGACTTGGCTTTAGTCTTCTCCCTTCAGAGCACATGGGTGGGCTGGAGCAGTGGGGATGGGGAGATGATGCTGGGTCTGCCCAAACATGTTTGCCTTTGGGCAGGGGCAGTCCCAGGGGGAGAGGTGGGAAGCAGGGAGCCTCTGGCAGGAGGACCAGTGGGTTGGGTACAGGATGCCTTGGGCAAGCAAGCAGGGAAATGGGGTTTGTAGGAGGGATGGCTGGTTGAAAAGGGCATGGGCAGGAGGTGCTGGGCATTTTGGCAGGACTGAGTGAGGTTGGGTGAAGGTGTTGCTGACCTGGAAGGAAGACAGGCTGGCCAGGGCTGAAGTGCAGCTTTTGGTTCAAATTCATCACGCAGAAATATTTCCCCTGGTCCTGCGGCGTGAAAGATTTCACTGCCAAATGATAGACTGTGTTGTGTTTGCTCGCCTGAAAGCGAGATGACCATTTCTGATTCCCCTGAAATGTGACTCGAGAAATGGAATTGATGAAGACGATGGTGTGAAGGTTCCCACTCTTGTCCTGGTGGATCCAGAATGCACCACTGTCCTTGTCAGTCTGACACTCCAGCTCCAGCTTCTGTCCCACCCGGAGCTGGTTGATGTCCACGGGAGATCTGACCTTTATCTGAAGTGACTGGCCAAAAATCCCAGGGCAGCCTGCAGGAGAGAAATCCTTGCTGCAACCACTTGGGAAGAGTCAAAGGGTTCTCTGAGGAAAGCTCCCTCCCTGTCCATGGGCTGGAAGGAGAAATGGAAAGGGAGGGCCACGCTGTGTGGATGGTGTGAAGGTTTTCTTGGAGTCCTTGCTGGGATGGTGCATGGAGGGTGTTCAGCAATCAGCCACACAGGCTTTAAGGATGGGTGCAGCCCTTCCAGCACCTTCTCAGGGACATTACACCTTCCCAGCTTCTCTCAAGTGACTCCCTTTGCACTTCTTGCAGAGGCCCTTTACTGCCACCCTTCTCCCTCCTCCCAGAAGCGCTCATCGGATCAATCTCCCTTCCCAGTGCAGGTGGTGCTGCAGCCACCCCTCTGGCTGCCCTTTGCTGGCTGAGCTGATGCCGCCTTTCCTTCCAAACTCACTGAGCACAGCTCCAAGTCAGCCTTTTTGGTTTGCTTTTTACCCCCTTAATTACTTCACCCAATGCATTGGATTCAATGGAAGGGTTTTGCTTTTCCCTCCCAGTGAAGGGGCTGCACAGCCCCGTGTCCGTACTCACAGAATCCCAGAGCCAGCAGCAGGAGCAGGGCAGGAGACGTGTCCATCTTCTCCTGGGGTGTCTGTGCTTGGGGCTGGTGCAGCAGAGCTGAGATGATCTTTGTCACTTGGCTTGGGAGGCTGTGTCACTCTTTGGGGAGGATGTGATGTCATCAGGACCCCAACATCAGGATGCATTCAATTCAAGTCCAGAATCTGGGTCTCTTTAACCTCATCATTTCTTAGAATGCCTCAAGGATTTTTTTTCTGGGTGACTTCCCTAGAGATCCAGAGAGGTGCTGCCCATGGCTGAGATAGGATCAGCCACCACAGCCTGCTGCTCCCTCCCCACAGCTTCTGTGCAGAAGATACAGACCAGCCCCATCCTTTGGTGCAGGCTTTGGAACACTTTTCTTGGCAGGGATTCTGCCTCTTTCTCCTGAGCACATTCATGGATTGTTGCGTGTGTGGCAGAGCCACAGTGACCCAGGTGTTCATGGTGTAGATCCACATGTATTGTCTGTCTCCAAGCACAGGTTTCTGGCACACAGATGAGTCTTTATTTTTCTCATTGCACTTTGTTCTGTTCTTCATGGTTATTGCTCAGCAAAAGCCTTTTCATGCAAGGTTGCTGGTCTAGGAACTGGAACCTGTTGAGACTGCCACTTGCACAAGTGAGTGTTTTGCCTTTTCTTTGTCTTTAAAACTTGTGGTTCTCTTCTTTAACCACAGGGTATTCTGCTCTTTAAAAAAACCCTTTTATACTTCACCAGAGGGCCCTTGCTGCTGCCTCCAGGTGACCACTTGCACATGGGAATGGGTGATGCTTCCTGGACCTTTGCATGCATGGAAAGAAGCATTTCACTAGTGTGCCAGGGGCTGGGCTGGTGTTTGATTTATTTATTTCTTCTTGACTTTCCTGTTGATTTCGTTTCTGTGTGAGGGTTTTTTTTTATTACAGCTTTGCAAAGAAGGTCCTTTTCTTAGTCTGTCAGAAGCCAGACACTGCTGAGTTTGATGCCGTTGCTATTGGGGCTACTACTCAGAGCATGAGATGACCCAGCCATCTTCTCCTGGTGTGTCTGTCCTCAGAGACAGTGAAGCACATTGAGATTATCTTTTTTTTACCTTGGCTTGGGAGGCTGTCTCTCTCTTTGGGGGGATGTGATGTCATCAGGACCCTCTTGGGTAAAATGACAATTCTTGGCATCAGCGGCAAAACATTGAGGAAAAAAAGAATTTCTGAATAAACGAGTTTCCAGTCCAGAATTTGTGATTTGCTTCTTTGTTTTATCTACTTGTGGTTCTTTTGCCTCACCACAGGTTCCTTCCGTCCTGCCCTGTGGTGTGCTCCAGTGGAGAGGGCCCTTGCTGCTGCCTCTGGGTGACCCTGGCACGGGGGAATGGCTGATGTTTCCTGGAACTTTGCACACACAGCCTTTCCTGTTGATTATCTTTCTGTGTAAAGTTTTTTGTTTAATTTCTTTTTTTTTTTTTTTTACTAACACTTTGCCAAGAAGCCTCTTGGTTCCTGGGTCTGTCAGAATACAGGTGCTGCTGTTTGTGCTGCTACTGACAGCTGAGTTATGGAAAATGGTTTAGGAACTGTGTTTATGTCACTGGCCATCAAAGTGTGTTGGTGAGTGGGGAAAGCCGCTGCTGGGCTTCTGAGATGTGTGAGGGTCACTGATGCTGTGTGAGCTGTGCCCTGCAGAGTGTGGGCTGGAGGATCTGTGTGAAGATGTGTTGAGGGAGGCAGGAGCCATCCCAGAGCCTCCTGAGTTTGGCACTGGACTTAAAAATGATCAGGTGTGTTCTGAAATAGCAAACAAGCCCTCTGAAACAAATAAAAATTCCCAAAGCAAACAGATCCTGCTTCTATTTCTTCATCTGTTGGAAGAGGATTTGGGTGTGTGGGTCAGTCCCAGAGCAGGAGCACACTGCACTTGTGCCTGGGCTACAGGAACGTCGTGTGTTGTGTGATGTGAAAAAGTGGATATGAGAATATGAGGAAAGACCTATAGCTTTTTGGCAGAAACATTTTGAGTGATACCTTTTTAAGTGAAAATTTTTAGCTTACACTAATTCAAGACCATCCAATAATTAAATTGATCTCATAGCCTCAATGTTGGGGCTTTTCTGTTATTTTTTTTTCTTCATAATTTGTGTAGTTCTGTGGAGTTGTCGTTCAGTACTTTCCCACTATTGTTTAGATACGCTTACCTAGTCCCATTTTTTATTTTTTTTTAATTCTTACAAACAAGTAAGTTTGGAAGAACTTTGTTTTCCTCTGATTTTCTCTCCTTCCCATCTTGTTTACAGAGGAGGAGACTATCAAAGAGTTTCTTCCACTCTTTTTTTTTGCCAGGTTTTTATCAGCCCCGTGACAAGAATTCCAGACTCTTTATCTCAGGCGCCTTCTTGGTAGTTTCCTGGGATGTGGGAGTGTTACTGGGCCCATCAGCAAATCCCTGGGAAGATACCTTTAGATGATTTTAGGCTGTGCTAAGCTGGAAGCTGAAGTCTGCACCCTAAAGTTCAGAATGGTGTATAAATCACTGGCTTTTACCTTAGCCAAGACATTTTCAACCCCTTGTTTATTACCTTCCTGAAGGATTTTAGCTTTTGTGAGACTAGGAACTGAAGAAAGAATGAAATAATGGTCATGAATCTGACTAGAAGAATTTTATTTTGTCTCAGTTCTTAAATTGCGAGTATAGTAAGGAAATATTTACATGAAATACAGATCTGAAAAAAAACAGAATTTACAGTAGCCCATAACATGTCCCCAGAATATCAACATGTTAAATATTCTGCTTAACCAAAACAAGTGACAAAGATTTATTTTTTTTTTAAATCACTCAGGCATTTCCCTCAGAAAGAAAGCAAGTCCCACTTTCCTTACTCAGGCCAAACTCCTGCAGAAATAGGTGGATTGGGGGTAGCAGCAGAACAAGGACAGTGTGAGGGCGACAGTGAACCTTAGCCCCAAGAACTGTAAAAACCTCAAAATTAAGGCCCTTTAATCCATATTTAGCTTCTTAGTGCAGTCTTGCATTCCATTACATGAAACAGTAAAAGCCCTAGTAGGGAGGCACCACAACAAGATGTGTTGGGTGGGGATAATTATTTCTTTGTGTAGCAAATTCCACCTCTGGCTGCATTTTGGGAGGAAATTGCACACAGCCTTGAGCAAAGGTCCAGCTCACGTCCTTATTTCTCATCAGATTCTCACTGAGGCATGTCAGCACCTGGATTGGCCTGGTTCTTGTGCCTGTGCCCTGGGAACAGAGGTGGCCTTTGGCCTTAGGAATTGCCCAGAGAAGCTTGGGGTTTGGAAGGAGTTGTGCTTTGCAGTTCCCAGGGAAGAGCTGCTTCTTGTCTGTGTTCCCTCTTGTCTCTTCAAATCTGTCAGGGCAGAGTGGGTGAGGTGCAGTGGCATTGTGGATAATGTAGGAAATGGATTTCTGTGCTGACAGCTCCCAGGAGAAGATCCAGAAGCCAGAAGGAGCAGATGCTGATCCGTGTTAGTTTGGTGTCCTGGGTTTTGCGGGGGGCTTCCCGTTTGCAGGTCTGGAGAGAGAAGTGAGTTTGGTTTACTCAGGTGGGAGAGGAGCAAGAAGGAAATTCAGGCTCCTTTAGCCTTGGGCTGTTGCCAGGGAACTCCCAGACAAGGCTGCAAAGTGTTCCTAAATCCTGTTTGTGCAAGTGAATGATCTGCCACCATTTCAAGTAGTGACTGACAAAAGAAAGTTGTGTCACAAGATACACTGGTGGTCAAACCTAACATTGATTAAAAAATAAAGTGGGCTTTTTAAATTTACCTCTGACTTTTGATCACTCCTGTCCTCTCATTAAGCCTTCCTCTACATTCCGAAAGGAATGAAGAAAGAAGAGCTCAGGGTTTGCAGGGTGTTTTTTTAGTTAGACAGGGTGTTATCATTTCAGAGAGACTTTTTCTTGTTGGAACGTGTTGCCTGCAGAGAAGTTTGAAAAGAGGCTTTCCAGACAGCCAGCGTGCACCCAAAATGATAGAAATGACTGTCTCCATCAACTGGGAGTTTTATGCTGATCTGATGAGTTGGGGATTTGGCACCCCTTTTCAGGGAGGATTAATTGGTGGTGGAAAATGAATCCTTCTGCTGCCAGCAATGATCGCAGGGCAGATCCTGGGGTGCTCTTTAAGGGAGTGAATTGTGCTGTTAACTTCCAAAGAGCTTCCTTTCACTAAGCAGGAGCTGCTCAGAGCAGCAGGAATTTCCTCTCTAAATCAAAACTGGAATATGGTACAATAGCTAAAACCAGAGCTCTGTCAAGTTTAGGGCTGCTGAAGGAGAGCCATCCTTGAGGAAGTGATTTCCTGAGGCCCCTGTATTAAAACCACTGCATCATGGCAAAGTGGGAGAGCTCTGCAGGGTGTTTTTCTCCCCAGAGAGACAGAACATCCTTGCACGGAGTTGGCAAAGGGGGTTGAGATAAGTGAAAAATGCAAACATTCTGCTAAACAAGGCCTCTTGAAGAGCTCTTCCTTATCATTTCTCCCCTGGAAAGGCAGATGAGGATCAGGAAAGCACTGGGTGTAATAAATATCCCCTGTGAAAATGACTGTCTGTTCCATTTGACAGCTTAAAAAATGCAACCTGCCTTTAAAAAAAAGATAAATTTGTAGGGATCCATTTTCTACTAATGTTGGGGAAGGTCCATATTAATTTGGAGAACTAAATGGCAGTTACCTCTTGTACTAAAAACCCCATGGATATTTAACAAGGAACAGGAATTTATCTGATTTTAAAGGTGCTTTGATTGGCAAAGAATGAGGCTCCAGAGGTGTGAACATGCTGTTCCAAAGTTTCTTGGCAACCCAGCTGTTCCAAGCACTAGCCCAGCCTTGGCTGCCCTTGAGCAGTAGCGGGGACTTCTTGGTGTCTCTCTTGCCACAAGCCCCAGGGTACACAAGGCTTGCAGAAGTGCAGAAGTGGTTTCCTGCAGAGCAGGAGAGGTGAGCAAACCAGCTGCAGGGAGGTCGATTTGCAGAAGCAAAATGCGTGTGGGCAAAAAACAATTCCTCTTCCAAACCAGGAAATTGCAATTCTCATTCTGATTGTGTTTTCCTGGTGACTCGGGGTGAGGGGTGGGCAGGAGGGAAAGCACAAAGGAAAGGTTCCTGTGTGCCCTAGAAACTGGGTTACCCCTCACTCTGTTCCTGTCTGCACTGGTGTTTCTCAGGAGAGTCATTCAAGGCTGCAGCAGCCCCTCTGCTACTGTTCCTTAGTGCCTGTTGGGGAAACAGAGGCAGGAAAACCTTGGTGCTGTGGGTTCCAAATGGTGCAGAGCGGAATTTGGGATGCAGGAACTTACATGTATCCCCATCCATGGGGACATCTGAATATGCAGTAATGGAATTGAATGGTTTGGGGAGAGGAAGAGAAGAAATGTGGTCACCCCCAAGCTCAGGTTGGGAATGGTGCATTGGAAGCACACAAATATAGTTATGAGCACTGGGTGATGCACAAAGCTTTTGGGCTGCCACAAACACCTGTCTTTCTGTTTTGTATCTGCTGCAGGGTCAGAGCTCAATGACTTCAACAACTTAATAGTTGAAAAACCAAACAAAAAGCCCAAACAGACAAAAAGCCCCAAACAAAACCAAAAACAGAGGACAGGAGAGTTTTCTGTTCCATTTTTGCCCTTAAGTAATTGCTCAGGCTCCTCCCAACCATCTTCTATCAGATGAAGAATTTTTAGGTTGCTTTTTGGCACCTGCCTGCTTTATCTCTTGAGGGTGGGATGTTGCCAAGTTGAAGAGAAAAATGTCAATGCGTGTCACTCACCTCTTACACCTGCATCTTCGTCTTCTGGTTTCTGAGAAAAAGAGAGAAAAGGTTTTAGTTGAAAGGTACCAAGTAACAGCTCAGGAAAGAAACACTCCAGTGAGGCAGGGCTGGTGCTCCCCTGCTCCCCTGCAACTGATATCTTTAAGACTAATAACCAAGCCTATTTTTGAGGAAATCCATGCTGCAGCTCATGTTACCCCAGTAATGCACTTAAATATTTTCATGAATTAATCTTTAAGGTGAGTAGCAGCAGCAGGGTCAACCTGGGAACACTAAGGGTGAATTACTTCTGTTTGCTGTCCCCAGTGATTTTGGCACATTCCTGAAAATCCCTCAGCAGCAATTATTTCTGCAGCAGGTGAGTGGCAGTGATGCCACGTTGCATGCACACAAGGTAACGATGCTCTTCCCCATTTTAGCCTCTGTGTTGTTACTTTGGGGTAGGTTCAGCAAAATAAAACATCCAGTCAATAATTTTAGACTAAGCTAAAAATTCATCCTGAAGGGCTTGGAAATTGCTGCAGAAATGAACTGCAGCTGAGAGCTTTTCACTGATCATAATGTAATGAAGTTTCTCATCTGGTTCCAGCTTGAGCTGCTACTGGGACTCTCAGCATTTTCTGGAGCATATTTACTCTGTTAGGTCAGAATGTTTCAGGCTCTGGGACTTTAACCTCTGACACACCCATTTATGAACAAGACAGTTAACAGAATAAGTACTGTCTCTTTCAAATCTATATTTCTTCCTTGGAAGTCTTTTCCAACATAAATAATTTTCTGACTGTGTGATTCTAAAGTTATGATTCTTTCTCATCCTAATCCTACCGATGAGGATTAAAACACAGACACTGATTTTAACAGAGGTCCTTGCACTGACTGTGTCCTGATTATTGGCTGCATCTCAAAGCAGCCAGAACATCTCCCTGAGGGGCAGGGCTGTGGTCTCAGGCCAGAGGTGCATCTAGAGAGGGTTTTGGTGAGCCTTACGTTGACACAGCATGATGGTGATCACCAGGGCAATGAGGAGCAGGAGGCAGGCACCTGCTAAGGGCACCCAGATGAAGATGTGACAGAAGAAATTCAGATCTTCCTGTATTCTCTCTGCAGGAATAGAGAAGATGGAATGTCCACCAGGTGCTCACAGCTGATGTTAGAGACAGTTCTGGTGTAACCATTTTCCTGGGGAAATAGCCTCGAGGGAGGTTATGTGGGCAAAAGTTTTCTCATGTCTCCTGCTGAGGCTAAAAGCAGCCCCAAGGCTCTACCCTCCCTCCCCATGTTGCTGTTGTGCCCAGGCATGCTCATGCTTTTTACATCATATTTAGCCTTTCTTAGGTTGAATGAAATTTCGGAATTTAATCCTTGCATCTGTGATAAAGAAGCTGTGTGGATCTTCTCTCTCCCTCCCGATCCCCAAATGCCTGCAGGATCCCCCTTGGTGTCAGTGGACCAGAGTCCAGCCCTTCCCCTCTCCCTCCCTCCCTGCATTCAGGTTACCTGGATCCAGAGTATTGAGGTTGGGGTCCTCAGTTATGCCACGCTTAGGAGTGGGTTCTGGTGTGGTGGGTGCCACTACAGTGGTGGCTGTAAATGAAATGGATAAATTTAGCATGTAGGGACATACAATAAAACAGATCTCTCCTGCCCGTCTGCTCTCAAGTTTGGATGGGGTCTCCCAAGAGCCAAGAGGGAGCTGCAGTCTCCTTGTTTCTCACTTTCTGACACCATCCTCACAAAGCCTGAGCCCCCTGAGCTTGGTAATACTTTTGGGAGCTGTGTGTGCTGAGGAAGGAGGGGGTGGTGGTGGACTTGGCTTTAGTCTTCTCCCTTCAGAGCACATGGGTGGGCTGGAGCAGTGGGGATGGGGAGATGATGCTGGGTCTGCCCAAACATGTTTGCCTTTGGGCAGGGGCAGTCCCAGGGGGAGAGGTGGGAAGCAGGGAGCCTCTGGCAGGAGGACCAGTGGGTTGGGTACAGGATGCCTTGGGCAAGCAAGCAGGGAAATGGGGTTTGTAGGAGGGATGGCTGGTTGAAAAGGGCATGGGCAGGAGGTGCTGGGCATTTTGGCAGGACTGAGTGAGGTTGGGTGAAGGTGTTGCTGACCTGGAAGGAAGACAGGCTGGCCAGGGCTGAAGTGCAGCTTTTGGTTCAAATTCATCACGCAGAAATATTTCCCCTGGTCCTGCGGCGTGAAAGATTTCACTGCCAAATGATAGACTGTGTTGTGTTTGCTCGCCTGAAAGCGAGATGACCATTTCTGATTCCCCTGAAATGTGACTCGAGAAATGGAATTGATGAAGACGATGGTGTGAAGGTTCCCACTCTTGTCCTGGTGGATCCAGAATGTACCACTGTCCTTGTCAGTCTGACACTCCAGCTCCAGCTTCTGTCCCACCCGGAGCTGGTTGATGTCCACGGGAGATCTGACCTTTATCTGAAGTGACTGGCCAAAAATCCCAGGGCAGCCTGCAGGAGAGAAATCCTTGCTGCAACCACTTGGGAAGAGTCAAAGGGTTCTCTGAGGAAAGCTCCCTCCCTGTCCATGGGCTGGAAGGAGAAATGGAAAGGGAGGGCCACGCTGTTTGGATGGTGTGAAGGTTTTCTTGGAGTCCTTGCTGGGATGGTGCATGGAGGGTGCTCAGCAATCAGCCACACAGGCTTTAAGGATGGGTGCAGCCCTTCCAGCACCTTCTCAGGGACATTACACCTTCCCAGCTTCTCTCAAGTGACTCCCTTTGCACTTCTTGCAGAGGCCCTTTACTGCCACCCTTCTCCCTCCTCCCAGAAGCGCTCATCGGATCAATCTCCCTTCCCAGTGCAGGTGGTGCTGCAGCCACCCCTCTGGCTGCCCTTTGCTGGCTGAGCTGATGCCGCCTTTCCTTCCAAACTCACTGAGCACAGCTCCAAGTCAGCCTTTTTGGTTTGCTTTTTACCCCCTTAATTACTTCACCCAATGCATTGGATTCAACGGAAGGGTTTTGCTTTTCCCTCCCAGTGAAGGGGCTGCACAGCCCCGTGTCCGTACTCACAGAATCCCAGAGCCAGCAGCAGGAGCAGGGCAGGAGACGTGTCCATCTTCTCCTGGGGTGTCTGTGCTTGGGGCTGGTGCAGCAGAGCTGAGATGATCTTTGTCACTTGGCTTGGGAGGCTGTGTCACTCTTTGGGGAGGATGTGATGTCATCAGGACCCTCTTGGGTAAGGAGGTGATGCTCGGCATCTATGGCATAATGAGGAAAAGAAAATTCCTGAAGAAATTAGTTTCTTCTCCAGAGTTTGGGCTAATATATCCTTATCAGTTCTTAACGGTACCTCAAGGCTTTTTCCTGGATGGCTTCCCTAGAGATCCAGAGAGGTGCTGCCCATGGCTGAGATAGGATCAGCCACCACAGCCTGCTGTCCCCAGCCCTCTGGAGATCCACAGCAGCTCCAGCAGTAGTTATGGACGAGTCCCAAGCTTTTGATACAGGTTCTTGGCAGGAATTCTGCCTCCTTCTCTTTAGCACACACTCAAGGGGTCTCGTGGATGGCAGATTGTTACCCAGCAAGTGAGACACAGGTGTTCCATGACATAGATGTACACATCATTTATCTCCAAGCACACGTGCTGCTGGCACACAGCTGGGTTTTTCAGGTGCTTGATTGCTCTCTTTACAATTCTTTGTTTAATTCTTCTTTGCAGTTGCAAATCTCTTCGTGCAGGGCAGGTGGTCTGTGAGAAGAATTCTCACGTGAGTGCCCAATGTCCAGGGTGTGTTTTGCTTTTTGTTTGTTTTAACAACCTGTGGCTCTCTCTCTCACCACAGGTGCTTCCTCTCTGCCAAAAAAAAACCACCCTTGTGTGCCTGACTGGAGAGGGCCCTTGCTGCTGCCTCCAGGTGACCACTTGTACATGGGGATGGGTGATGCTTCCTGGAACTTTAATCACATACAGTAACAACAGTTTCACCAGCCCGCAAGGGGCTGGGCTGCTGTCTGGTTTCTTTCTTTCTTCCTGGCTTTCCTGTTGACTTTTGTTTCTATTTTTTTTTTGTGTTTGTTGGTTTGGTTTTTTTGGGTTTTTTTGGTTGTTTTTTTTCCCCCCATTACTCCTCTGCAAAGAAAGCCCCTTTTCCCTGGGTCTGTCAGAAAGTAAGTTCTGCTGGGTTTGATGCCATTTCTACTGGGGATCAGAACGGAATCACTGAAAATGGTTTAGGAACTGGGTTTATTTCTCATGCTTCAATGCATGTTGGTGAGTGAAGAAAGCTCCTGTTAGGCCTGCTGAGATATGTCAAATCCATGTTTTGTTAGGCTGGGAGACTTGTGACATCTACCTTAAATAAAGCAAATAAAAGTACAATGGAAATGAATGTGCTGGCCAATGAGGATGGGACAAAAATTCATCAATTCTAGGTTCTCACTCAGCTGTAGAGTGAGCATGCAGTGCATGTCCTCAGAGGTGTGGTGGTGGGTGTGCTGGGACAACCTGTACAGTTAAAGGATCATCCAGGAAGGGCTATTGCCTTTCTTAATAGGAATATCTAATTTCTTTCTTGTCTCTGACAAATAGTAAATTTTATTATGAAACAATCCAGGGTACCAAACTGGCACCCAGATATTCCTCTCCTCTGTGTGGAGGTGCCCTTTTTCTTGGCCCTCTTTGCTCACAGATTGAGTTGATTTCCAGGCAAGGCCACCTTTTCCTCTGCTAATGAATATATCCTTTAAAGGCAAGGCAAAAGCATATTGTCAGCTGGGATACAGCTGCAGGAGGGCTGTCACACATCGCTTTTTTACTGACTTCTGTGCTAAAGTATTGCATAGTACAAAGCTGTGTCTATTTTGCATAGCAACAAAGAAGAAAAAATGAAGTTGCAGTGACAATTATTTGATTAGGAAAAGCCCCAGGACAAGCAGGGCCTCCAGGAAAAAGCTCTGATTTAAGATCAACACTTGTACAAATAATTCAGATTGGTTAATGTAAGCACTGATGACCAGCTCCAAAACTGGAGGGAGAATCAGATAAACAGGTGGGTAATCAGATAAATTAAGGAATCTCCTTGATTTTCATATGTTTTGGTTTGGCTGTTCATCTTCTAGACAGTATTTTTAGAATAGGCTGTCATTTTTTGACTGAGGACCTAAGCCAAATAAATGATCACTAGCATTAATAACATGTTTTATTAGTAATTTAGTTAGTAATTTCTGTTGTAGTGTCACTTGTATGATATGGCTAAGGAAGAAGAAAAAATACTCAGACAACCAGTTACTTGTGCAGAGCATCATATAAGAGAAGTCAGGAGACCAGACAGGTTGATTAGAAAGTAGAAGTAATTTCTCCTTTCTCCCAAACCTACATATGTTTTATTTTGCTCACAGCTAGGGTTACAGAACTCTGATTGCTGTTGAACTCCAACCTAAGTTGCTAATGACTGAGGTTTATCTTTATATACTAGGGCCAGCCTATGTCTGTATTTAATTAATGACAAATAATTAGTAGGAGACAGGAACAAGGAGTCAAAAGACAAAATCATGCAGGGACGAGACAGATTAACAAGGATTCACCTATTTTTGATCAGGGCTTATCAGGAAGTGAGTTTAGGATTCATTTTCTCTGCTTTCTTACATCCATTTGACAGAAGGAATGGGAAATGAGAGGGAGCTGAGGCATCGGAGCTGGAGAACGTGCTGAGTTTTGGATATGTTTGATTTCTCAGTCATTTTGTGAAAAGCTCTCAGGGGCTTTTTCATGGGGTAAGAACCTCTTCAGTTTCTCAGTGTCAGTCACAGCAGACATTGCCTGGATGTCTCACAGTATTGCATGGCTGGAGCTCCTCTGGGGACACGGGAGTCACAGAAGGAGCACCAAAATGACTGTGCTCTGACAGGTCCATTCTTCTGCTGCCCATGGTGTCTCCTAGTGCTCCAGAAGGACATCCCATTGCCAGGCACTGATGCCATGTTCCTGAGGATGAGCAGGTGCTGTTGGGTCCCTGTGAGGTGTCACTGATGGTAACTGAGGGGTGACACCAGACTCTCCTTGCCACAACACTGCTGACTATTCTTGCTGCTCTTAACCCCTGAAGGATTGCATTAAAACTTTCCATTCCACTTTCATAAGGAGGAATGGAAAGTTTCAATGAAGGTTTCAAAATTTAGTCTCAAATTACAAGCATTGTTTTTCAAACAAAGGGAAAAATACAAGGCTGAGACTCCAGCAGCACGCAGCTTTTCCGGTGTGAAGTGAAGCTGTGGTTTATGAGCCCCTTGCTGCCCCCCTTTCCTTTGCAAAGCTGCAGCACTTACAGGGGTTTGCAGAATGTCAAGTGTAAGAGTCACCCACCAGGTACTCACACTATTTTTCCACAGTAGCCGTGTGTTTCCAATTCAGTGGCCAACACTGCCCACTCTTCTGGGTACTCCTGGTGTGCACGTCACACACCTCAAAATCCAGAATGCAAACCACAAACACTCCTGTGCTCTCACCTCCCCTTGGTGCAGCCCTTTATCTGACCACAGTCTTGAATATCTCCATAATCTCCAGGCTTGTTGGTACCTCAGCTGAAAGTGTGAGAGGAGACCTGGAAATGTTGGGAGTTTTCCTTGTGGGAAAATTCTTCTCTTGATGCTGTAGGGCTCGTTTGTGCTGGCAGTTAGTAAATTGGCAATTTGTGATGGTATCTTTTGGGGACTGGTGATAATATACTCTGCCAGTGCCCCAGCTGTGATTATCAGTGGATAGGCTGATTTTCTGCCTCCCTAACCTAAATGCCACAGATCCAGACTAGAATTTAAAAAAAAAACAAACAAAAACCCCCTAATTTTCTAAATCTATATAGACTTAAGAGAAGGTAAATTTTCTGCTTGGCTCCAACATATATTTTTTTGTGTCTGAACTGTTCAAGTAGGTGCACTGGTCTCCTTATCTATTTCAAATTCTCACAATCAGATTTCTATTAGGTTCAAGGCACTGTTTGATTGTTGTCCTCTAAGTTCAGCTCCCTTCCAGGGTCTCAAAGCCTTGGTGCAATCCCCACAGCTGACATCTTCTGTCACCACCAGTCCAGAGTCTTGCCATGCCTGCTCTCCTTTGCTGCACACTGACCTTCTTCTTTTCTTGGGCAGGAAATCCTGGTGGAGGTTCCTCAGGGAGTTTCTGCGTCCGTCTGTGTGGTGCAGGAGGACTTCCCCAGAGCAAGACATTGCTGTGCATCTTTGCTGTTTAAATCTTTGAGAGGGAACTAATTTCCACAGCAGGTCACAGGTAATGGAATGGAGGAAGGGTTCCCATTTCTGTTCTTCACCTCTCCTGCTGGCTGAGCTGGCAGGATGGAAACCCATGGCTTGCTGGAGACAGCTTGCTTCATCCATTTTGTGGTCCTATTAATAGTGTTTGCTGGCTTATACAGCTTATTTCTTCTCAATTTTGCATTGATTTGAAAAAAACCCCAGGTCCCTCTGTTGAATTACACCTGTAAGATGCAAACATAAGCCACAATACCCTGATCAAAAAGGACAGGGAGGGAGGGATGGTGGCATCAAAAAGCAGCAGCTGGTTTAATGCTCTCCTGCCATCAACAAAACAAACTAGATTTTGTGTTGAGTTTCACTTTTAACAGTCTGATCCCCACCAGTACTGCAAAGAAAAGTGTGTGATTATTGTCCCCATGCCTGTTCTCCTGCAGGCACCACTCCCACCCTATTTGTGAGCGTTGGACTCAGAGGTCAAATGGCTAATCACGTCTAAAACAAATCCTGCAAAGTTTGTTTTCATGTACATTAATTTCTTTGCATTTGGGTGTTGTAAATACAGAACTGCAGAAGGATTTTATAGAGACTGGGCAATACAGGGGAAGGTGAAATTTGGGGTAGGTGATTGTGAAGTGTTGTGTGAAAGGAAATCCAGTCCTGACTTGCCTATAAAGTTTGGGTTAAGACATGGGAACATTAACTCTTTGCCCAGCAGGAAAAGCAAATTGGATGTCAGCAGGTAGGAAGGAAGGAAGATATAAAACAGAGAACACAGCTTTGCCATTGTATGGTCCAGTCCATAGCCAAGGCATGGTCCAGTTCACTGCATAAATCTTGAATGCTGTGTGTTGGTCTCACCCCCCATCTCACAGAGGGGATTCAAATAAGAAGCAGTAGAGCAAGAAAAGGTTCAGAGTAGGACAAAATATAGGATCAGAGGTCTGGGATGGATTTTGCGTGGCTAGGACTCTTTACCCTGAAAACATGTTTTAAATGGATTTACACTAAAGGTTTCCAGGGTAAGGAGTGTCTGGAAAGGAGTGGAGAGGGATTGATTATTCCCTGCCTTTTCCAGTAGAGAAAGTAAGGGGCAGCAGGTGAAGCTGATGGTGGGTGAAGCTGAAAGCAAAAGAAATCCTCCACCCCAGGATGTCCCTGACAAAGGACACTGGATGCAGAGCCTGGATAAATGCTTGGAAGAGAGGTTCATTGTGAGTTACTCAATAGACAGCAACAGGCTCAGGAAATCTATTTAGTTAAAAATAGACTGAATATTAAGGGTAAGCGTCATATATGATTTTCTTGTCATTATTACTTAGCCATCTGCTCACAGTCAGTGCTGGAGACAGGATGGTTGTCTGGATGAACCTTTCCTTTGAACCAAACCAATCATTTTTATATTCTTAAATGTGAGATCTCATTACAATGTGTCATTTTAAGGAAGCCATTTGTTACAAAACTCCACATCCATTTCCTCTGAAACACTATTAATTTTCCAATTATCTCATTCTTTAATGCTGGACACTTTAATCTTCCTTAGCTGTTCACCCTGCACAAGGACACTTATCCCAACAACAGATCCTGTGGTTTTTCACAGGAGAACATTTATCCCTCCTGGAGAAGGGATAATGGCCAGGAAAGATATTTGACCCTGGGCAAACTTCAGTTTGTGTTCCAGATTTGGAAAGCAAGGAGTGACCCAGGTTTGGGGACCAGGAGAATTTGCACAGAGGCAGCTTCCTTCCCCTGGCATCTCCTTGGGGATGTCACCCTGGGCTCTGCACAGTGGGATGTGACCCATGTTTTTAATTGTATCAAACTTATCCTGGCTATGGCAATGATAGATGTCAGATTAAAATGAAAGGACCTGAGGAAAGGCATCTATTTTAGTAATGGCTGTTCCACCACTGCTCTGACTCATTTCCTCCTGCACCCAGATGACTTGAGACATGTATTTTAATAACAGGAATGTCATTTGCAGCTCATTGCTCTGGGCAGGAATATACAATCCCAGCCTCCAGGAATATTGTGTGTCAATTTTATTTTTTTTTTTTAAGTGACTGATAGGAAATATCCTAACTTGAACTTTGCATTCAGTGTTGATGTTAAGGCACAATGTTTTGAAGCCCCATAGCTGAGCATCAGTGTCTCCCTAAGACATCAGTCAGTGAGTTTACCTCCTGCTTGTGCTGGATGATTGCACTTGGGCTTTGTTGGAGAATGGCAGCAGTTCTTCCTGTGACCCTGCCTGTAAGTCAGGAGCCCCCAGAGCTCAGCATCTCATCCCTGGTGTGCCTGAAAAGGGATCAGGTATTGATAGGAAAAGGGGAAATGGCCTCAGGTTGAGCCAAGGGAGGTTCAGTTGGATATTAGGAAAAATTTCTTTGCTGAAGGAGTGGCTAAGAAGTGGAACAGGCTGCCCAGGGCAGTGGTGGAGTCACCATCAGTGACAGTGCTCAAAAAACAAGCAGACATTGCATTTTGGCATTGAGGTATTGGGTCAAAGGTTGGACTTGATGAACTTGGAGGTAATTTCCAACCAAAATGATTCTCTGATTCTGTGCTATGGTGGCACTCAGCTCTGGTGCTGCCATGTGGAAGAGCAGCGTGCACCCAGCTCCTCTGGGGATGCTGTGCCTGTTCCCAGAGGCAGCTGCCCAGCAGTATGGTTTTGTGCTGCGTTTCATGCTGCCTGCACAGCCCACAGCCCCGGCTCTCCGAGCTGGGAGGGCACAGCAGGATGTGTGGTGGGTGAGATCACATGTACAGCTCGGGTCAGAGATGTCTCTTAAGCCACAGCCCTCCTCCCTGCTGAGCCCTGCGGGGAGGGAGGGTGGTTGCACACCACATTTTGGTGCCCGACCTCCTGGCTGGATGCTTTAACCACCAGCAGAGAAGAGGAGCAGAAAACCCAGCGTGGCTTGCAGCTGGGGCAGGGTAAGGCTGGCTCCTCCGAGCTCTCAGCGTGGAGCAAGGGGTGGGATGGGACAGGGGCTGGTCCTGCAGGGTGCCCGTGGTGGCTGGCACCAGCCTGTGGGCTCACAGAATCACAGAGTTGTTCAGGTTGGAGAAGAACTGTAAGATCATCGAGTCCAACCCTACACTTGGCACTGCCAGGGCCACCACTAAAGCGTGTCCCCAAGTGGCACATCTGCATGTCTTTTAAACCACTCCAGGGGTGGGAACTGCACCACTGCACCACTGCCCTGGATGGCCTGTGCCAGGGCCTGACAACCCTTTCAGTCAAAAAATTTTTCCTAATATCTGATCTAAAACTCCCCTGGTACAACTCCGGGCCATTTCCTCTTGTCCTTCCTTTTCTTTGGAGGCATCCATTGCTCCCAATGCTCTGCAAAGGGAATTCCAGAATTATTTGGTGCTTCCCAGCAAAGCTCAAGCCCTTGAAAACATCAGTATTGCAAAACTTCTTCAAATTTCTCCAGGATTAAGTTTTTTGCTGCCTGATGCAGAGGCTCAGTCCAGGGCAAGACAAAACTTAGCCCTGACTCATTGCTGGGGCAAAAAAAAGCCAAGGAGACAAACTCAGAGGTGCCTGTGTCAGTCTGGCTGCCTGAGAGCTCCCACCAATCCAAGGAGCTTTTGGGAGAGGATGGAGAGGGCTTTGCCATCTAAACAAGTTTTCTTTGCTTATTGGCTTCCACCTGAGTGATTCCTCCTAGGGGTTTGGGGGTTTTATATTAAATGAACTAAATAATTTTGCTGTGTGAGATCCCTGTCGTACCTGGCAGAGAAAAGATTCTGAGCTGATGTCATCAGTGGGATTTTTTTGGGAGTGTTTCATATCTGGTTTTCATTTATTAACTAGATCAGAAAGCATAAATTAGTAATAATTATACTCTCTCTCTTAAAACTGTGATGCAGCCCCCTTTCATGCACATGTGGATCTTAAAGGCTAAATGAAAAGTTTACTAGAAAAACACAATTTCCTAAGGGAGGAATGTTAAGGCTCCTGTCATCTTGCAAACATTTAAAGCATGGGTGAGTTTTGGTTCAGGTGAAAGATCCACTGGTGAATGAACCCAAATTAATCTTTCTCATAGCAAGGCAGTAGAGGAGCAAATTACATACATTACAGTCAAATTTATTTTTGACTTGGTCCAATATGTGTTACACTTAAATGAATGCTGGAATAACAGATATTTGTTTTTAATCCCACATAAGCTGCAGATCTCACCCTGAGTGCACTCTTTGTATACTGACATACACAAGTACTTGTTATTTCAGCAAATAATATATACGTTAATATCCAGAAATTATATTAAGCAATAATTAGAATAATATATTTTAAAAAACAATTTTATTGTTTATATAAACCAGAAATATAACACATTGCTATTTTTGGCTTATTTAAATCTAGGGAAATAGGGGCAAAAAATACTTTTGCTACATGGATGCAGTTTTTTTAATTCCTAGAAGGTTTTTTTGGGATTTCCTTGCTGTTTCTGGGACATATCTGATTTTATACAGTGACGGAAAAAGACATTTAGAAAATCCCATTTAACAGATCTGACCTGAATGCTTAGAAGTCCTGCTGAGAATTTCTCCTCCCAGGACAACATATTTAATAAACAGCTGCAGTGCACAGAGCTGTTCTAGGCAAGGATAAATCCAAAGGAATTTAAACAGCACCCGTGGATAATGTATCTCCTTTCTTTTTGCACACATTTCAAGTTTATTAATTTAACAGAGATATTATCCAGCCTTTCTCTGTTATTGTGCTTTACTCAGCAGTTTATGACTGAAATTTTTTTTTTTTATATGTTAGGAGCTTTAAACTCAGACACAACTTTACTCTCATGTCAATAATTTGCTTTCAGTTAAATGTTTTCGATTGCACCTGATTTGATTTACTTTTTTGTATCATAAAAACACAGACCACCCACATAAAAATAACTGAGCAGCTTAAAACAATAAAGAAAAATCTAGCATTTCCAAAATTCGATTAACAACTGAGATATTCTGTAAAGACTGGCCATTTTTAAAAAATGCATTTACAGAACTTTAACAAAACCATGAAGAATATTTACTGCAATGCCTGAAGTATCTGTGTTTCTGCTCTGTATCTATCCTTTGAATATTTTAATGCTTTCAACATCTGCACTGTTTATTGAGAGAATAACTGGATTATATTTTATAATATAGAATACATATTCTGTATTTTCTTTGTATAGAATCTGTATATTATATATATTATATATATGTTCTATAACATGTTCTATATAGAATAGATATAGATATACTATAAAATAGAAAAGAAATAATAGTAATAGTAAACCAGACTATTGCAACATGTAATTTTTGATCTCTTTACAATTTCTTGTCCAATGATTTGTGGGGCTGAGCACAACATAGGTGAAGTTTTGTTCTTGAGCCCATACATCTGCAAAACCCTTCTTGTCCTTTTGTCCAAATTTTGTGGTGTCTCCTTTTTGTCATTTAAGAGGAAATAGTTTATTTACATTTGAAGCAGGGCATTTGGGCTATATGCATAAAATCCCATTATTTTTCTTTCTGTTCCTTGCTGCAGGAAGGATCGTGACAGTGGGAGACAGGAGAAGGCTGAACCATCATTGGAAGGAATCAAGGAATAAATTAGGGACCCTCATATGCCAGGACATGGTGGCAGAAGTGACACTAATGGACAATGCTGTCACCTGGATCTCTCTCTCTCTCCATGATGCAGGGATCATGCTGTTAGCAGAGATGCACAGAAATACTTTCCCATTAATATTCAAGTTGGAAACACCATTCCACGACAGAACACGGCATCCCTGACCCTTGGCTGGCACCATCACTGTGCTCTCAGCAAAGAAGTTGCAGATATCAGGGAATGGGGATAATTTTTTTAATATCTTTTCATTAGTGTTTCTGTTTTGTGCTTATTTACGCTCTGGGAAAAAAGTCTACGAAACGAGAATCTATTTTTATCCATCGGCTCTCACAATTGTGAAACCTGCTGCTAAAATCTCTCCCAGTTTTACTGTATAAAACACTATTGATGACTACAGAAATTACTATTATTTTTTCATAATTTCTACTGGTAAACTGCCCAAACCTGTGTTTCAACAGGCCAGACAACATCTTTGGATGTCACTGTCCTCTCCTGTTTCCACTGCACACAGGTGATGTAGAGTCTGTGTGGGTTTTGGTTTTGCTTTTCTTTTTTTTTCACATACAAAGGGAAAGTGAAGACTAATTGGGAAATTCAGACACTGAGCAAATTCTTTGCTGTGGGGGAGCAGAGAGCTGAGGGGGAAATCCCTATCCTTTGTGCTTGTGTTATTGGGATTGGGCTATAAGGAATAAACCTTTGCCCATGGGAAGTATCAAAGGGATTTTCTTACAGTTGTCGTGAAAAATGTACATATCATAAAAACCATCTTCTTCTGGGGCAAAGCTCTGCTCACTACTGGCAGGGTAGGAAAATGATGGTTTTAGTTAATGTGAGCTCTCACAGAGGAGAAATGGTGATTTATGGGGATCAGAGATCCTCAGAGTCTCCTTCCTGCTCTGCCTGTGGTGGGATGGGGTCTCTTGCTTGTGTCCCCACAGGCTGGGTGGCCTGAGAGCTTGGGTGAGTGTCACAGCCTGGGAAAGCTGGCTCAGCATGACCCACTGCATCATTTAGGGGAGGCACCAACAGCTGGGCTCAAGACCAAGCTCTACAGAAAAATCAGTACTAAAGTGGAAAGCAGCAGCACCCTGTGGCTGGGAGGGAGGGGGAGGCCAGAGTGATGCTGCTCTGCCACTGCGATGCCCTGCACCCACAAGTTCATCCCAAGACTGTGCTAGCCCCAACCCTGGGGACTCTGACCCACCTTCCCCTTGTCCTCACTGTAGCTGACACGGTGCTGGTGCCTGTGTGTGACCAGATGTGGGCCTGGAGGTGCATCTGAGAGCGAGTGCTCGCTGCCTGTGCTCAGCAGGATGCCAGATTTCCAGCCCCAGCTCTGCCTTGGCACCCTGGGCAGAAGCTGAGCCTTGTTAACACCCCTTGGGAGACCTTCCCTGCTTCTGGCATCACTCAAAGCTCAGCACACATGGGCATTGCTTGGGGCTCAGCATGCAGGGATGTCACACAGGGGTCAGGACACAGGGGTCACTTGGGGCTCAGCACACCCAGGCATCACTCACTGGCCATGCTGTGCTGCTGGGCTCGGGGCCAGCCCCTGAGGGCCTCTGTTTGCTCTCAGAGGTGGTGTTGACCTTCAGGCTGTGCCAAGTGTTTGGCCTTGTGTGCATGGCTTTGTCTGGTTTTCCTCTCCCCATCCTGGGTGTTTGCAGTCTCCCATGGGAGAAGGCACCCTCCCAGATCTGCTCACCCCTGGAGCTTTCGCTCTGCCTTAACTCTTTCTTGGTTGGAGGCCATGGTTCCTTGCTTGCCACACAACCGTGTCCCTCACTGAGCAGTACCAAAAGACACCAAACTGGGGAACAAAATAACTGAGTGATACATTCACTTTTGGTATTGAATAAACCTGCACAGGATCTTTACAAGTTTCGTCTTCCCCATCCCTGCTGGTTGCTCTCAGTGGTCGTTTTTATCAAATCAAATTTTTATCAACCAGTATTAACAGGGGCAAAAAAAGCACCTTTGTGCTGTCCTACAGATGAACAGAGGAGACCCAAGGAACTCA
The DNA here is from genome assembly GCF_049639895.1 of Pseudopodoces humilis. NCBI lineage: Eukaryota > Metazoa > Chordata > Aves > Passeriformes > Paridae > Pseudopodoces > Pseudopodoces humilis. The sequence goes on along the minus strand of NC_142205.1, from coordinate 5,588,794 downwards.
CAGCTTTCCAGCCCACCTGAATCCCTTTGGTGCACCAGACCCTTCCCCCTGTGCAGAGCCAGCTGTGGCATTTGCCCTGCTCACTTTCCTTTGAGAAATGCTCAGGATGCTGCAGAATCCAGCTTGGTCCTTTTGCCAGCTGTTGTGCCAAGGAAAATGTTGAAGTCATGGTCTGTTGCAGGAAAGAAATGTCTGTTTTGTGGTAGAAGCCCATGTCTGTCCGCTGCCTGGGACAGCCTCACGCTCAGCCTTGTGCAGGGGAGGCTCCGTGGCTCCTCCCTGTCCGAGGCAGGGGGTCAGTGGGATTTACTGGGATTTACTGGGATTTACTGGGATTTACTGCCTGTGGATGCGAAGCCACAGCCTCCGCCGCAGACCTGGGAAGAGACAGTGTCCGTCAGTGGCAGGAGTCCCTCCCGGCTCACCCCCTGTCCTGGGCTGTCCCAGGGCCCGGCACCCCTCAGGGTGGTGGCGGGATACTCACGGTGGAGGCGGAGGGCAGCGGGCACCAGGCCCAGCAGGAGGAGCAGGACACCCGCGGCCAGGGGGATCCAGACCAGGGGACTGCAGGGACCTGGGAGAGGAGAGGACTCAGCAGCTGGCACCACCCTGCCCCAGCAACTTTGGGGGATGGAGTGTGGGGTGGGGAAGGGAGAGAGGCAAGGCAGCTCCTCAGAGGAGCGGTGGAGGATGTGACCGTCACCCTGGGGTATCCTCTGAAGGATGCACTACAGAATCACAGAATCACAGAATCACAGAATGGGTAAAGTTGGAAGAGACCACAGTGGGTCACTTGGTCCAACCTCCCTGCTCAAGCAGGCTCACCCCAGAGGACATGGCACAGGACTGTGTCCAGATGGCTTTTGCATATTTTTGATAAGGGAGACTCCACGGCCTCTCTGGGCAGCCTGTTTTGGTGCTCATTCCCCCTCACAGTAAAAAAGGCATGGCAGGGAGCTTAGCTCTGAGGTCACGATAACCTAAACTGAAATACATCCTGGCCCCCAAACCTGTGGGTATTCCAGGGAATCCCTCCTACAGGCAGAAGTCAGCTCTGCCCAGAGCAGTGGGTTTATCTGGACCCAGACACCCACTCCTGCAGGGTGACATTGTGGTGGCCCCCACCCCAGGACAAACTCCAGCTGAGCCCTGAGGACCCCAAGAGCTCAGCAAACCCCTTTATCCAGGCAGCCTGAGCTGGGGCAGTGCCATACCTGTCCTGCTGGCAGCTTTGCTTTTGGTTATCCGCGGCACGGGCTTTTTGGACACTGGTGTCTGTGTGGTCTTTGGAGGCAGAGGTAAAGTGTCAGCTGTGGGATAAGGAGGAAGAGGACGGTCAGTGGGGCACTGAAGCTGGGGGATAAGGAGGAAGAGGATGGTCAGTGAAGCACTGAGTGCAACAGAGATCTCCAAAGGCAGGCAAGAGGGGCTGTAAATTTTAGCGCTCGGAACAAGCCCCATCCAGTGACCCCAGCAAAGGGCTGTGTCACTCACAGGGGTGAACTTAACCTGAGCCTCTTGGGGGTCACAGAAATTACCAAGAGCTTTTAAAAGTGTTAATAAAAAATGTACCAGGTAAAGAAGGGGAGAAGGCTAATGCAGGGAAAACCCCCAAAGTTGCTTGAGTGACATTTGCTGCCAAGCATCGTCTCACCAGCATTGCACAAAGTCATGGCTAGCGGGAGATTTCAGCGGCACTGCAATGTTTTAAGGGATCTCTGGATCTTTTCCTTGTTCACATTGCTCTAATCTTTGCTCAACATTTGATTTATTTTTTTTTCCTGATAAAATGAGGGCAGGATTTGTTATGGTGTATCTGAATTACAACAGAACACATTCATTTCTGAATAAAGTTGGCCAGGAAAATATGCCAGTAATGTCATTAAATAGCTGCATGTCTGACTGCTCAAACCATATTTATTAAAAAATTTATGTGATTGAAAACTATTTTATTTTTCAGTTTCCAGGATGTAAATTCCTACAGAAACAACCATTCTTTTACATGAAAAGATGAGGTATCAGGGCTTTGGGATTTATCTGGACAACTTCTCCCTTACATTATAATAGGCTTAGGGAAAAGAAACTTAAAGACAATTTGTTTTATCATGAGAACTAAAAGGAAAAAAGGAAAATATCCAGCAAAGCCAGAGTCCTCCCAGAGCACCTGCTGCTGTTTACTTTTTAATTGGTGTCCTTGATCAAGCCATTTCAAGCCTGTTTTTCATGCTCTGCACAGAGATATGTGCCCAGCTGTTAAAAAACAATTCTCCTTTATCTTAAACCAGCATTTCTCTGAGCCTGCAAGAATCCAAAATGGGATTTCTCATCCCGTTCAAGGTACGGAGTATATTTGCAAAAAAAAACCCAGAAAAACTGGGACACTGGCTCTGCTTTAGAGTCAGAAGCTGTAGCGGCATTTTGGTTAAATAAGTTACTTGTATCTTAGTTAAATAAGTTATTTGTCTCCCTAAAAGTCCACAAAAATAGAGGCTGAATCCCACTTCAAATACATCAGTTTTTCTGCATCAACTACTGCTCTGTGGTCAAAAGGAAAATGGGCTGAAAAGAGCTTCTGTATGACCCAGATGTCTGTAAAGCCTCTCTCCTCCCATGACACCTGCAGAAAAATGTCATTTCTGTTTGGATCTCCCCAGGGATAGTGGGTTGTGAGCTTTGAGGAATAAATCCCATTTCAGTATTTTTTGTGAAGGGTGGTCTTGAAAGCTGCCATCAGATCCACCCCAGAGATGTGAGGGGTGATACTCTCTGGCCTCGCTGCTCTTGTCACTTGGAGTGAGCGTAAGGAAGAATTATGGCATGGAAGGCCCTGTGAGCTGAGCAGGGCACACATCCAGCCTCTCATCCAAAGTACAGCAGGGAGTGAGAAAAACGCAGGCATGGCAATATCAGTTCTTCCCGTGGAAATCTTAAAGCACTAGGACCAATGCTGTGCTCAAGGCGTGCCCACAACAGAGCGACTGCTGATGGCAAAAGGACTATCACATGAAGCTGACCTAAATTTCAGCTATTTTCTGCATTTTCTGCTTTATCCAGTCTCTTCAGAAAATCCCCAGAGCCCCAACCTTACAACTCAAAACTGGGGAAAAAACTTTCCCAGGGGGCCTCATCACAGCCTACTGGTGGCACATTTTGGAACCCCGAGGGTGCTGCTTACCCACTCTGAGCTGTGTCCCACTGCCCAGGAGGAGCTGGGAGGACTGGGAGATGGAGCAGTAGTAAGTGCCGCTGTCTGAGGGATGCAGGTGGCTGATGTGCAGGCTGTAGGAGCTGTGGGCTCTTGCCTCATGGACACTGAATTTGTCCCGGCTCACGTTTGTGCCGTATGTGGCTTTGCCCAGCATGTTGGAAAACACCAAGAACTCGAAACGTTGCCTCTCCTGGCTCCAGCGGTACCAGTACACCCCGGTATGCTCCTTCTTCACCTCACAGAGCATTTCGGTTTTACTGTTAGTTTGGGTTAGAAGGTGCTCTGGAGTTTGGGTTAAAAGTGTATAAAAACCTAAGGAAAAAGAGAAATATACAGTTATTATTTTAATTTCATTATTTTTCTTTCGTCCAAAGTATACATTTTCTTTATGGGCTTAATAAAATCACGTAGACACATAGACCAGGGGGGTCACAGAAGTGAGAAACAGGAGCATTTTTATTAGGATGCTCCCATATTCCCTCAGAGGCCTTTTTGGGTTCTCCAGCTATTTTTTTGGCCAAGCCAAATTATACAGGCAGACTTTTCTCTATGACACTCATCTAGGGAGAAGGCTCACTGGCAGGGAGAGGGATGGAGGGATGGTTTTGAGGGTGTCCTCAGGGCTATATGTGAAGGGAAGAGCATCCCTGCCTGCTCCTGTGGATGCCCCTCTCCTGCCCTCCTTACCTTTCTCATTTTTCAGACATTTCACCCCTTTTCCAACAAATTTTTTGTGCCTCTTAACTGGTTTGCCAGGTTATTCTTCTAACAGATGTAACTCCCATAAACATTGCAGGGGCAGAAAAAGAGACCAAAAGATGTGCAAAATATCTCAAAATGAGCCAATTTGATATTAGTTTTCAGACAGTGATATTTTTCAAAGGAATTTTGAGACATGGGGAAGGAGAAGGAGTGAGGGGCAGTGGTGGAGTTCAAAGCTTTGGTTTGGCATCACCAAATCCCTGTTTGGGCTTTGCAGCTTTTGTGGAAATTATCTGAGTCTTGTTTGGCCCAGGCAGATGTGAGGGGTGTCTGTGTGAGTGAGGATGTGTCCATGTGGAAAGGAAAACAGGTAACTTGTGATCCTTGCTGTTCAGCAAACAGTCCTGCAAAGCTGCAGATACTCTGAGACCGAGTGAAAAACAGCCCTCTGAAGATAAGGACACTCCTGCTTCCCCCATCTCTTTCCCAGGCATGTTTTAAAGCTGTGCAAACAGCTCAATAATATATGTTTCTTGGTTTTTTTTACCTTAAAATGTTCCTTTTTCTTCAAAATCCTGAAGTTGTGTACAGCAGTTTTTTCAGGCTCATGCAGCCCTGCTAACCCCGTGCTGTGGGGATGACCCAAGAACACCTAAAGCCATTAATGTGGCACAAGGTCCTGATGTCTCCCATGTTCCCAATGGGAAGAGAAGAGGGCTCTGGTAACTGACAGGGGTCCAGAGCCTTCCTCTGTTCCCACACCAATGGCCCTATCACTGCCAGTCCTGCAGAACACTAACATTGCAATGCCAGAATTCAAGTGTTGCACAGCAGCTGGAGCATTTCACCGTATCCTCTGGCTCTGTGACAACATTAATGTCTCCTTATTATTAAAATATATAATTTTAAGGTTTTGGAGCATAATTCTCTCAAATTTTGCCCTGGCAAACACCTGTGTGTTTTTTAGAAGATGAAATGTGTGTGGCCACGGCACAGGGGGGCTTCAGGGTCTCCTTGAGTACCCTGAAGTCTGGCTCTGCTGGGCATGGGAAACATAACTCTTCATGAAAACTTATCCTTGACCTGTTGGAGACACTATCTAAGTTATATAAATCAGAAAATATAAGAAGAGATTCTGGAAGATCTCAGCTCAGTGACAGTGGTCAAGCCAGGAGTGAGCTGGGATGGAGACAGAGCAGAAAACTCATCTTCAGTCATATCTTCAACCCCAAAACCTTCCTGTTCCCTTTCCTGGTGTGTATTCAAGGGGACCATGGGGAATCATGGTGTTTGGCCAGACCAGCCTGCAGCACCTTAAAAATGCTCCTTTTTCCTTTTGCATGGGCAAAGCAAACTCTCATTTATTGAGGTTTTCTAAGTGGGATTCCCACCTCACAGATCTATAGGGTATCAGAACCTGTAAGGCAGAATGGTTTTATAACACACAAGTTCCAGCTGTGGCCCTTAGGAAATACTCAGTCTTTGGACGATTTAGAAAATTTGATGGGATGTTTATCATCTTCATGTTACACAGGCAGTGGAGAGAAGAGCTATTTTAACTTCTCCATTAGCAGCTTCCTACAGTCCATCTGCACTGAGGGAGCAGCAAAAACTCTGTTGTGTCTGTATCATTATGTATTGAAATATGAGTAGAATATAGAATAGAATAGAACAGAATAGAATAGACTATTTCAGTTGGAAGGGACGCACAGCAACCATCTGGTCCTGCTTCCTGACCAGTTCGGAACTGACCAACACCTAAAGCTTGTTATGGATAGCATGATCCAAAATTATTGGAAATAGGTAATAATATCCTGTAGATCTATAGTGTGATGGTATATTTAATCTTCCATCGTCCAGCTGCTGGAGTGTGGTGGAAGAGAGGCTCCAGCATGATTTTAGGTGCCCTCAACCCTTAAGAGATGTGTCCCTCTTACCTGGGATCTGGAGGCAGATGCAGAGATGGAGCCATGGCTGGACCATGTTGGTGGACTCTGTGACGGAGGGGTTTTGTGCCAGCTCTCCCTTTCCTCAAGGCTGTCACCCCTTGGTGGCAGGGGTGGCTTCACCTCAGGAAGTCCTTGCCCCTCTCTGTGCAGATCTCTCACCAGCAGCTGCCAAAGAGCTTCTGCCACAGCAGCACCTGGAGCCTCAACCCGGCAGCTTCTTCTGCACCGAGCCCCAAACCTGAGTGCAGCAGGGCAACAGCCCTATGCTCTTCTCCAGCACTTCACAGGGTACCCTTAAAGCCCTTTTGGAAATAAAACCAAGAAAACTCACTGATTTTTTAATTATGATATCTTCATATTTCACCACCTAGTTATTACTCCTTCTTTTAATCTACTTTTACCAAAAAATTACAAATGTAGGACCATGGCCTTAAAGATAAAAGCAGGAAATCATGAATTTTGGCTGTTTTCCTTCCTTTTGAAATTAAAAAAAGCATTAAAACAAGGAAAAGATGCAATTTGAACCATGGGGTTGTTTTCTTCAGCAGAATTTATAGCAGGAGGTGTTTTTCTCTGGAAAATGCTGAACACCAGACCAACCCAACATAAAGCAGAGATGTGAGGCATCACAGAAAGCTTTGAAATCAAGAGCAGGAAACCTCAAACAAATTTGTCTCTGAAAAACCGCAAAAATGAGGAAATTCTGCTGGGGCTCCCCACCTCACAGAATGTGCTGCTTTGGTAGCTGTGACAGCACATGGCTCATAGGCAGAAATACTTAAATGATAAAATATCAGAATGACTTTGAAATATCTGTGAGGAAGAGGTTTGAAGCACTTGGGGTTTAGGATTCAAAGACAAATGCATGAATTGAAATTACAGAGATGAACAGCAGGCTTCAATATTTTCATGTTTGGGAAAAAAATAGAAATCACTTATTATTTTTATTTATTTGCTGCCCTATTGGCTGCCGAGTGAGATTCAGTTTTCTTTTTTGTCCCCCACATGCAGTTACTTGTTATCCTTACGATGCCCCAACATCTCCTCAGAAAAGGGAATCTCACTTGAGGGCACTGAGAAACCTCCCCCAGGGTTGGGCTGGCAGATGAATAGGAAGAACAATATTGCATCTTGTAGACTGTAAGCTTTTGGTCCATTTTGTCCCAGATTTTTCCATTCTGCTGTAACACATCCTCTCCCCACTTCTGTTTAAATTGATTTCCTGCTCGAAGCGGGTAGCTAACTGCAAAACCCTTGCCACAATAGGCTCATCTGCTAAACTTTAGGGTGAGCTGAATTGATCCTTAGCTCTTTCATGGCAGGAGAAGGCAATTTTAGCATTTTCAAACTCATTTCAGTGCTTCCAAGCTCTTGTTTTCAGAGCTGAGCCCTTGATGTGGGTTGAAGCAACACTTGCCTCTGCTGTCCTCACATTCTGCTCATCTGTCCCCTTTTGCTTCACATCACACTGAGATTGGGCCCTTCCTAGAGTGAGATGAAACATTTCTTTTTTGTGAGGTGGGGGGGCAGGCAGTGCTTGTTATGAGAACTGCCACTGTAAGTGAATTTTTCCTTCATCCCTGTGGTGAAGTTTGTGAGCTGAGCCCAAAATCCCCAGCAGCTGCAATGGCTGCGTCCCTCTTTTCCCACTGCTGCTGTCACCTGGAGCAACTTCTGCCTTCCTGGCAAGGACAAGAGATGTTCTCAGAGGTGGCTTTTGCCATCATTACAACCTTGGATATGAGGATGTTACACTGGGATGACTCCCCAGGACATTATAGCAGCTTTAGAGAAAGCAAAAGGAATATATGAAATGTAACAGCATAGTGTACTGGAACACAGATTAAATGTAATTTTTAAAAAATTGCTGTTTACCAGTGGCCAAGCTGTTCTCAGGACTGGCTGTTGCTCCTACAAGAAAACATTTTGGAGGAGGAATACTTTTGTCTGGGAGCGTATCACCAACAAAAATCAAAGCACTGTGTGGACGTGCAGGAGACAGCTGCTGTTTATAACATCCCCACACTGTTTGGGGCTGCTATCCTGGGAAGAAAATGGGAGGAAAGAAGAGTGTAAGTTGATCTTATCTGTTCACACAAGCAAGATTTGTCGGTGACCTTGTTGAGGAACAGCAGCTCCTAATCACCAGTGTTTGGCTCACGGCTGGGCCATGTTAGGGGGGAAATCATTGAGTTTTGGTGTATTTGTAATATGAAGCTGCACAATTTCTAGGGGAATTTTGATTCTTTTATGAAATTAAAGACAACCATCCCTGTCCCCAGTGTAACCAACTCCTTGTGAACCCATCCTACTCTAGTGGGGAACAGCCCCTCTTCTTTTTTCCAGCCTGCATCCTGCCCACCTCACCACACCATTAATTTCTGGTGCTTTCACTAATTTTTCTGCAGTTTTCACTCTTTCTTTTCCCCCTGTTATGAGTTTCCTACAATAAAGTGTTTGTTTTGGGGGGCTGGAGCAAAACACTGGTGTAGAACAGGGTTTAGAGCCAAGAAGCAGGACCCAGCTTGGACTTCATCTCTGTTGAACTCCCGTGCTGCAGAGGAGGTTAATTGCAGCTGGGCTGTAAATGCCAGGCTAGAGAAAACAGCTACCATAAAAATAGAGAAAAATTCATTCTCTCTGTGCTTTTGAGGCTAAAAGGACTGATTTTGGGGGTCAGGGAAGGCTGCTCAGCCTCCAGACCAGTCCAACACAAGCCAGTACTGAAGTATGTTGAAATAAGGGCTGCTCTGGGGGTAAAGGGGTGCAGGATTAAAATTCCCTGGAGCTCCAACAGCCATGTGTGGACATATTTTTTTCCTTTTAAAATTTTTTTAAAGTAGTTTTATTCTAGTGGAGGGTTTAGCTTCTGAAGTATTTCATTAGAGGTAAAATCAATAATAATGAAAATGATGCTTTTTCACTGAGACGATTGGTACCTTTTTCTGACTGTAATAGCAGAAGGAACCCCAAAACAAGTGGGTCATATTTTCTAAACTTCTCCAAGTTAAGATGTGGTTTGTATTGTGAGATTGGGGGGGGGTCTATCTGCTTTTGCAGGTGCAGATTTACAGCTGCCATTGAGCTGATGTAATACCACAGTGGAGGCTCCTGACATCTCATAGGGTAGCCCCAAGGTCCATGCCAGTGTATGATGAGCTGGGCTGTGGCACGGAAAAATGCTGCTTTTAAAGACCAGATGCCAAAATGGATCTAAATAATGACTTGACTGAATTTTCCTGTCATTTCATCCCTCCCTGGCAAATAGATCTGTGCTTGGGGGGCGGTTTGGTGGGACTGTGTTTGTTACAGGTGTCAGGTGTGAGTTTTGTGTGTGACCTCCTCACAAACCCCAGGTGCTAATGGGGTGTACAGTGGGCCATGGAGGGATTTGGAAGGATGGACGATCAGAGGACAGGCTCCAGCTCTCCCTCTTCAGGACATTTGGTGCAAGCAGAAGTTTAGTGTGAATCATGACTAATCCTGGACCCCCCCAAACAGATAAGGGGCAGTGCAGGTGCTGCCGTGTGATCTCAGCTTCCCTAATCAGTGTTGAAGAGGATAAAGAAAGACAAGGAAAGTGTCCTTGGGAAGGCAGTACATGGAGGAGGAAAAGCCACCAAGGAAGTAAACACAGGTGTCACCGGCCCCAAACAACGACCTGCCATGGCTATAAAAATCATCAGGCTGAGACTTCGTGACCACCTTTAACTTAAAGGTGTCAGATCTGCTGGACCTCTGCAGAGACCATCTCCAATCTCCTGGGACTGCCGGAACATTCAGCTGAGGATTGGTGAGATCTTATTACTGGGGTCCTACTCCGTCTCTCCTTTCTTCACCCGCTCCCTCATCCCTTCCCCGCTCCCTCCCCGGGAGCCGGCGGCTCACAGCAGCTGCCGGCTCGGCCGTGGCCTCCTGTTTCACCTTCCCCTTGCTTTCTGCCCAGGCTCGGTGTCCCCCCGGGGGCTTTTCGGAGGGGCGGGTTGCGGGGTTGCAGCCTTGCTCTGTGGAGGGGTTGAAGAGGTTGTCAGTGCTGGTGTGTTGTGGTAGTTTTGCCCTGAGACGGAGCCGTCTCAGATCCCATCCCCTTCACTATGATGAGCGACATTGTTAGCAGCTGGAAGCTGGAGCAGTTTGTGCTCCAGAAGTGTCTCCCCCCAATCTGGTCACCAGGGTCTTTCCAGGGCCCAGATGCGTACCAGCAGCTGTGCCAGCAGTGGGAGAGCTGGTCAGAGGAGAATAAAAAGCCCAAACCCACTAACAAATGTAAGAAGCGAGCGGCTTTGCAGGGTTTGCTGATGGTAGGCAGGGAGTTGTCCAGATTGCTGAAGGAGGCTCTTGACAATGTGCAGACCTTGGAGCAGGCCAAGGAGGAGCTCAAAATCCAGGTGGACAACCTGCGGGCAGAGGTGCAGGGTTTGTGCGGGGACTCTCTGCGGAGCGCGGTGGAGATTAGCCGGCTGGAAAACAAGCTGGGCTATGAGAAACTGAAAACAGAGGAGTTGAAGAAGGAGGTTGGCAAGTGGATTGGGGAGACCCATGATGCGCAGAGCGCGGTGCGGGCGGTCCTGCAGGACGTCCAGCGGGACCGGGGCACTGGCCCTGATCACAAGGTATGCCATGCCAAGATCCAGGAGCTGGAGGCAGAGCTGGGGGTGTCAAGGGGCATTGTGGCTGCCATTAAGGGCAAGAGGACCATGATCGGGAATGGTGAGGGGGAGGACTCCCTGGACCTGCACCCACCCCACTACGATTATGAGGATGATGTGTGGGGTGCTAATGGCCCCACCAGGCCGTCCCCCTATGCTCCTCTGCGGGAGGAGGTGTGCCAGCTGCAAGTAGGGGAGGTAGAGGCTTCCAAAGATAAAAAGGTCCCCCACGATGAGCCGGTCAGCCATGTCCCACTCCAGCCCATAGACACCAACAGGGCTGTGCTCTGGTTTACTCCTGAGCAGCTTAAGACAGTGGGGAAGATGCTGGGGCCACTGACAAAAGAGACAGCGATTAACTGGCTGTCCAAGATCCAGCGTCTGCCCAAGTGCCAGAATGGCAACTTTGTGAGTGACCTGATAGACATTGTGAGAAAGAGCATGAAACCAGATGATTTTGCATCACTGCCGGGGGATGTGCAGATGGGCAATGTCCAGGATATTGGGGACATCCTGCTGGCTGTGCTAAAGGTGTTCTTCCCAGAGGTCAACCCTTTAGTGCTCTTCCATCAGGAGAAGCAAAACCCTGAGGAGAGGCCCGATGCCTATGTTAACCGTAAAAAGATGCTCTACCAGATGGCCGGGCTGCCTGGCTCAAAGGACTCCCCCCTCAATTTTGACAGGCCTGAATTCAAGGAGCCACTGGTGGTAGGGCTGACACCCCCACTGCGGGTGATTGCTGGTGGGGATGCAGCCAAAAAGCCTCTGTCAGAGCTGGAGCAGATCCTGAACCAGAATTTTGAGCTGCAAAAGCAGGCATTCCCAGGGTACATGTTGGGGGGGAAGAAAGGGAAAACCATGGCCATGTCTTTCCAAAATGGAGGGATGAGAAAAATGCAAGGAGACAACCGAAAAGATCCTGATGGCAAGGGGGGGTTGGGGAAGGAGAACCAGCAAGGGATGAGGTTTCAGAAGTCGAACTCTTGGCGGGCTGAGCTGAGGAAGCGATTGATAAAGTACGAGAAACAGGAGGACATTGATGGCTTGCCGGATGCGGAGCTCTTCCAAAAACTGGCCCTGCATGAGGCCAAAAAGCACAGCAGCTCCCACCCGATTGACCCAGGGTCTAAGGCTCAGCAATAGGGCTGCCAGGCACCTGCATCGCCCCTTTTTGTGGCACCGATTAAGACCGATTTGTGGGGGCGCCTGATAGTTGATACAACTATTGGAGGAGGGGTGCTTGGACAAGTGATGTTAATTGATACTGGTGCCTCTTATTCAATTCTGAATATGACCCCCGGCAGAGCCGGGATCTTCCAAACCTCTGAAATTATTGAACTGACAGGTCCAAACGGCCAGAAATCCTCGGTGCCGTTTACAGGGCCCATACCCTTTGAAATTGGGGCTGCCAAAGGGTCTGAAAAATTTGGGAAAATGGAAATGAAAGGAAAGCCAGGAATTTTAGCCATCCCTGCACTGACAAAGATGGGGGTGGTGGTGGACCTGGCAAACCAAGCATTGCTACACTGCCCACAGATTGATTTGCCCGTCATCCCGGCAAGCCACAGGGTGATGTCAGTGAAAGCCCCTGAGATCCTGGTCCACCCTGAGTGGGAGCCCCGGGTGAAGCGGGTCACAGAGCAGTTCCCCCAGGTCTGGGCAAGGAGCAAGCTGGACTGTGGGCAGATTGATGCTGCTGTGTCAGTCAAAGGGCTGGATCCGCCTCCTCAGCCTCAGCCCTGGTACCCAGCTGAGGCTGAGGACAGCTTGTGGGACACAGTTAAAACCTTGCTGGACCAGGGTGTGCTTGTGGAGCAGCAGAGCACCAGCAATGCACCAGTGTGGCCCCTGAAGAAAGCTGATGGGAAAATGTGGAAGCTGACAGTTGATTTCAGTGCCCTGAACCAAGTCACCCCAGTGCAGACCTCCGCAGTTGTCAAGTATCCCAACATCATGGCAGCCATCTCCCGGGGGTCAGAGTGGTTCTCGGTGCTCAGCCTGACCAGCCCATCATTTGCCATCCCCTTGCACCCTGAGTCCTGGCACAAGTTTGCCTTCACAATTCGGGGACGGCAATTTGCTTTCACCAGAGTCCCTCCAGGTTTCCACAATGCCCCTGCCATCTGCCATGGCCGCGTGGTGAGGATGTGGGAGCAGGTCAGCCACCGGGACAGCGTGCTGTCCTGTGCTGGTGATATCCTCATCCACACCCAGACAAAGGAGAAGAACCTGGAGGTGCTGGCAGAGGTGCTGGGGGCTGTCCAGAAGACAGGCTTCAGGATCAACCCCACAAAGGCCCAGCTGTGCTGGAAGGAGGTCTCCTTTGTGGGGGTGACCCTGGGGGAGGAAGGGCGCTCACTGGAAAAGCAGAGGGTTGAGCTAATACAGAAGATGTCAGCACCGTCTGATGTCACCACCCTGCGGTCCTTCCTGTCTCTCCTGAGGTTGTGCCGTGAGTTCATTGAGGGCTATGCAGAGAAAGCAGCCCCCCTTTGCCACCTCCTGAAAAAGAACACCCGCTGGGAATGGGGGCCAGAGCAGGACGAGGCAGTGAAGACCTTAAAGGAGGGTGTGGCACGAGCCCCCATGCTGGCACATCCTCGAGGGGACAGACCCTATGTTCTGCAGCTGGCCAGTACAGGGAGTGGGCTGCAGGCCACCCTGAGCCAGCAACACAGTGCCAGCCTGCTCCCTGTTGCCCACGCCTCGCGTCTTCTGACGCCTGTTGAGCAACAGTTCAGTGACTATGAGAGGGAGGTTTTAACCTTAACCTGGGCCCTGCAGCACTGGGAGTACCTGCTGGGGTCAGCCCCAGTGCTGCTGAGGACCTCCTGCACCCTGGTGAGGTACCTCTTGTTGGGAAAGGGGGATGAAGGTCCCCTGTGCTGCCCCAGGATGGCCAACTGGGCGTTGGCACTGACCAACAAGGAGGTCCCTGGGGACCCCTCTCCTGGTACCTACAGGGTGATAATCGGTGCAGAGAGGGATGGGGAGCAGCTGGGAGTCTCCCTTACTGACCCCAAGCCATGGAGGGCTCCCCTCTTTGAGAGCAGCCTCAGCCTGGAGGAGGCCAAGGAGAGAGGCTACGTTGTGTGGTTTGTAGATGGGTCCAACTACCACGAGGATGGGGTGCCCTACACGGGCTATGCCGCTGTCAACCGGGGCACTGGGGAGGTGGTGAAGGGGAGGTGCCTGCCCCACTCCATCCAGGCTGCCGAGCTGGTGGCCGTGATGGCTGCCCTGGAAAACACGCCACCAGACCAGCCGCTGGCCATATTTTCTGACTCGGGTTGGGTGGTGCGTGTGGCGCTGGAGTGGCTGCCCCTCTGGAGGGAGAGGGACATGCAGTCTGCTGATGGCAAGCCTGTCACCTATGCCAAAAAGCTGCTGTACCTTGCAAGGCTGGCAGAGCAGAGGACGTGCCCGGCACAGATCATTAAGGTCAAGGCCCACAAGAAGGGAACAGAGGAAGCCAAGTGGAATAAGGAGGCAGATGCCAAAGCCAAGCAAGGTGCCAAGGAAGGGCTGACGTGGAAGGCCAGCAAGATATCAGAGAGTGGCCCAGTGTCAGTGGCTCCCAGCAGGCACTGGGAGAGTGTGGATCTGGTGGGCTTGCAGGCACAGGACCCCAGGCTCTGGGAGTTAGCGCAGGGCAGGGAGTACAAAGGGTGCAAGGTGTGGAAAGATGTCTCAGGGCTGGTCCTGGCACGGAAGGAGGGGGCAGATTTCCCAGTCTGGGTGGTGCCTGAACTGGTCCGGACAGAGCTGGTGGCCCTGGCTCATGAGCAGGGGCATCTGGGGACAGACAAGACCATGGTGAGGCTGCAGGGTGCTGGGTGGTGGCCCGAAATGAGAGAGGATGTGGAGAGGTATGTCAGCAACTGCCTGACGTGTGCAGCCAACAATCCCGATGCCAAAACAGCCAAAGCCATCCTGGGCCACCAGAGGGTTTCTGGGCCATGGAGCAAGTTGCAGATGGAGTTTATTGGCCCTCTGTCCCAAACAGCCCAAGGCAATAAGTACTGCCTGGTGGTCAGTGATATCTTCACCAAGTGGGTGGAAGCATTCCCAGCTCGAAGCAACACAGCCAGTGCAACTGCAAAGATCCTGGTAGAGCACATCTTCTCACAGTGGGGCATCCCAAAGGAGATCCACTCAGATCACGGCCAACGCTTCATTGGGGAAGTCACAAAAGGGGTGTGCCAGGCCCTGGGAATCAAGCAAAAGCTTCACATCACAGGGCATTTCCAGAAGCCGGTCTCAGCAGAGGGGCCCAACCAACCACTGAAGACAGCACTGAGGAAACTTGTGTGCCAGCAAAGGAAAGACTGGGATCGTAAGCTCCCACTGACCTTGCTGGCACTGAGGGGGTCTCTGGCATCTCAAACACTTTCTCCCTCCAAATTTCCTCCTGCAAGAGACCCGAAGTTTCTGGAGCACTGGTGGCAAGGAGGGGAGCCCCCGGATGAAATGCAGCCCCGCGTGCTGATGGACAGGTGGATCCAGGACATGCTGAGGACGGTGTCAGCCACCTACCACCAACTCTCCTCAGTGCAGGAGACCAGCATCCCTAAGATGGATAAGCAGTTGGGAGTGCTACTGCGCCCCGTGGAGTGGAACACAGGGGACCTGGTAATATACCGAATGGTTAGGGAGAAGAACCAGGTTCTGGAACCCCAGTGGCTGGGGCCTGTTAGGGTTGTGAACAAGGCCAGCCCCTCTGTGTACCAGGTAGAAATCAGAAAAGGGGCAAAAAGGCAGGAGAAATGGTTCCATTCTTCACAATTAAAAGCATGGAAGGGAAACTAACGGGGCTGGAGAGCCCGCCTTGCTTATGTTTTGCAGATAAAGGAAAATGGAAGGCGATTGTGACCAGCGGGAAGGGCGAACTTCGTGGCATCACCAGCCCTGTTTGTGCTGCGGGGAAAATGCTTTCAAATTTGTGATTGCAGGATTTACTTTGCTTTCTGGTATGTGCATAGTGCTGAGCACCCAATGTGTCCAACCAACCCATCCACACCTTGGACAAAATGTCATTCATTCTCACTCAGAAAGGCACCTTGACATACAGGCCACAGCCCAGCACAGGGTTAGGAGGCACACAAAATTTGGGACTGATTGGCCCTGGTCCCAAGCTTACATAAAACATACAGGAATCATGGGATTAAATTCTAACAAAGGCTTAAATTTGTCAACAGTGGTTATGCATGGGGCAGAGGTGTACTTGGAAAATGAATGGGGCTGGGATAGCACAAACAGACTTCCACAGCTGCTGGGGAAGGTGGGACAGCAAATAAAGGTGGGGTGCAGGGTAATTAACGGATCCACTCACCAGCAAGTAACTCAAATCTCTGTCACTGATATAGAAACTAAGAACAATCAGAAAAAAATCTGTGCTGTGGAGAAATTGGACTGCTGGTACAATTTTACTTTGGTCCACCCAGTCTTTGTGGTTTGCCTCTGGGCACACAACAGCGTGGGGCTGTCCTTTAAATTTAAGATCAGCACCACAGCACCATCCTTTGCTGCCGTTAAAATCTCAAAGTGCCATTTTTTGGCCTGGCACGCAGCCCCTTATGCTGCAATTGGCAACCAGGTAAAACTGGAAATTAAATACTCCCAAGAAAGTGTAGCTGACCCAATGCAAATTAATGGCACCACCGTGACTGTCACAGCCCCTAACGGCCACAAGTGGATCATTCCATTGACCTGCCTCTGTCAGAGCAAAACACTTGACAGATCTGAATTAGATGTGGAGGCTTCATGGTATAATCAGGATTATGGACGCTGCCCACACCTAATCATAAAGCTCCAGGTGTGGTGTCAAGGAAACCTGAGCTTAGAAATGTCTCCTGAACTTGGAGGAAAGTGGTGGATAGGAGGCCCAGAAGGATTTAAAAAAGAATTTGCCATCACTGCTGTGTTGCCCCCTTTTATTTCCAAAATAGGTCCTTATGTAGTGAAGAAAAATCACATCCAGGAGCTGTTGACAGGGCCTGTCCGGTCACTAAAGAAGGTGGTGCTGTCTCTGTCCACTGTTAATATATCCTCTGTCAGACCACACTGTGCCCCTTTCCTGTCTACTCTGCACACTGGCTGGCTGGCATGGCTCCACAGCCGCTCCCTCCAGGGCACCCGGGCCAGGAGAGACCTGCTGGCCACAGCGCTGGGAGGAGGAGGTGCTGGCCTGGGAGTCCTCAACAGCATGAATGCTGAGGTCTTGGCAAACAAGCTGGAGGCTGTCACCTCGGGTGTGCAGAACCTCCTCAAGCCCCTGAATTCATCCCTGTCCAGCCTTGGGATGGGGCAGTGGCTTGTGTCAGAGGTGCTTCCCGCCTGGGAACAAGTAAGTGAGAAAGACCATCAGGTGGTGTTGCGAGCCCTGGGCATCGAACAAAGTAACATCTCTCTTGCTCTTAGCTGCATCCAGGCCCAGATGTGGGTGCAGAGTGTCGTTGCAGGTATCCTGAGAGACGGTGACAACGGCGTCCTGCCCACTGAGATCCGAAAGATCGTGTGGGATGCGGCCACAGAGAAGGAGCGGCAGCTCCAAGCCTGGTGGAGGCTTGTCAACTTCACCCATGACCAGGCTCTCAATGCAGTCATTGCCCACGTCCTCACTGTGGCCGAGGCTCGCATTGAAAAGGTCTACCCCATCGTGGCCCTGGGGGTAAACACAAACGGGTCTGTGGTCTACCCCCTGGACCACCGCATGTGGGCCAGGCTGTCTGATGGGAAGTGGCAGACGGTCGATTTGGAAGCCTGCATTTTGGAGAGGGGGCTGGGATTCATATGCGAAGATGATGCACTTAAGGCAAGTGATGTGTGCTTTGACACCAAAGAAGGGGTGTGCCACTTTGAGATCAACCCCCAGAGCAGTAAAAAAACCATGTTAGTGTACGTAGGGAAAGGCTGTGTGTGCTTCAGAACGACATGTAAATACGTGCAGATTAATGAAGCTTATAACCAGACCGTGTTTAGCGACTCAAATATGTGCGCTTGCAATGTAGCTACTATTAGAGGCTGTGATTTTGTGTATAAACCACCTGTGTTTACTAGCCAGTTGCTAATCAGAAACTATACCTTGTATCGTAGTATAACCCCGACCCCCATCGGTATGGATTTATCACTTGTAAAAGAAATGTTAGAGCACGCGAATTTGCAGCAGCTGCTAGAAAATGCCAAGGCCGAAGCTAAAAAGATCCTAATAACAGTCCACCATGATGGCAAAGTTATAAAACAGGTAATGGAACGAATTAAGAGGGTGGGAGAGCACCATTGGTGGGAAGTTTTTTTCGGCTGGTCCCCCACGGCCACTGGCATTTTCAACGCGCTGCTGCACCCCGTTGTAGTTATCCTGCTAATGCAAATCTGTGTGTGCTTTGCCATGGTAGCCACTTGTTACCGGATGAGGCAGGTGAAGCTCAGCTTTGACAACCAGGTGAAAAGAGTGGGGCTGGCCAAGAGCGTCCTGCAGTAGTCAAGGGCAAGACTGGGTTGGCCTCTGTGTTTGCCACCAAGAAGATCTTTTGGCTCCGCTGTTGGCTGCAACCCAGTAGGCGTTGAGCGGTGGGGACACACGCCATGCCAGACCTTGATGAGAGGGATGGCCTTCTGTTAGCAGAGAGCCATCCAGGCGGGGAGGACAGGCCAAGCAGCCTGCAGATGGCACGAGTCACAGAATGGTTGAGGTTGGAAGGGACCTCTTGAGAGGTTTCATTTAGTCTGAACCCACCTGCTCAAGCAAGGTCACCTAGAGCAGATTACCCAGGACTGTGTTCAGCTGAGCTTTGACCATCTCCACAGATGGAGACTCCACAACTTCTCTGGGCAAACCTGTTTCATTGTTTGATCACCCTCCTAGTAAAGAAGCAAAAGTTAGCATAAGTAGCTTGTTTTTGAGCTTCCCATCCTCATATACTAATGTAAAGAAGCTGCTCTTGTGTGATTTAAGAGTCTTTAAACCAGGGAGATGGGGGTAAGGAAAACCAAGGACACTGTCTTTGGAAGGAAAGAGACGGAAATGTAACCCCTGAGCTTGGAAAAGCACCCATTGAGGACAGCGGGGGTGTGAACAGCCACAGAGACTTGGAAAGATGGTAAAAGATGAGCAGAACAGAAGACTCTGTAATCACATAGACTTTGAGGAGCTGAATCCACATGGACCTTTGCAGCACCACCTCCAGGTTCCCAGGACTCCCAGCACGTCTGGCCAGCGGATTGGTGAGATCTTGTTTTTGGAGCCTGGACATCACAGCTTTGCTTTGCTTTTCTTAAGTTGCACATGTACTCAATAAATCTGTCTGTTAGAGAATGAGCTGTCTGTTCAGTCACCACCTCTCACTCACTACCCAGGCTCAGACCTTCGGCTATACCAGGAAAGAGAAGTCCTGGTGAAAAGAAAAAAAAAGAAAAAAAAAAAAAAAGTGTTTTTTTTTTTCTCTTTTATAAGCCCAGATCTCTCACTTGCTTTTTGTCTGCAGAATATTCCAACACAAAGATTTCTGCCTTGAGCTGCAGAATGGGGCTCTGAGCTGATGCACAAACTCATTCCCCACTCTCACTCTGCCCCTCCTCACCTGCATTGCTCCCCTGTCTCTGAATACAGAGAGAGACTCAAAATACACATAGGGGATTTCAAACAATTTTAAAACATGGAAAATTTCAAAAATTAGATTAACCACCTCATTTCCAGCCCATTTTCAGTTTCATCTCAGAGGTGCTCTACTCTGAGAATCAGGGAGGGAGTGGGGCGTTACACAGAAAAAAAACTCTTTGCAGTTCAGGTTGAAATTATATATATAAAGTCCTTTAACCCAGCAGAAACCAAGTGAAAACTAAGAAATTAATTTAAAACCCACTTTTCACAACCACCAGGCTGAAAAGTGCAAAGAAATATAATGTTGCCACAGCATAGGTGTTTTAAAGAAGTGCAAAACTTTCATAAAGACACTTCCCCTTAAAAATATAAATTATAATTGAGCTCATGAAAATATAGAAAAATAAATCATGGTCTAAACCCACAGAAATCCATTTTTTTTCCTCTCCAAGAGCCACAAATACACACCCTTCACCCTTGGGATGGGAGGTTGAACTCTCCCTTCACCCCTCCCACCTGGCTGGGAAAGGGCCATTACCTCGTCCCCTCTACGCTTTGCTGCTCCTTTCAGTTTCCCCAACACAAAGCCTCACAAAAACACATGGTTATTTTGGTTAAAACACCTTTCTTACGTGCTGACAGCTCACATGTTTCGTGAGAATTAATTTCCCAGTGAATAATTGCCCTTTTATACAAAGCCTTTACCCCTTAAACCTGTTTTGGTTATGAGTAGCAGAAAAAGAAACCAGGAGAAATTCCCATTATCTACTCTTCAATCCCAAACATGCACTGTGAGTGTGGCCCAGCAGGGATGAGCCCCGGGAGGATGGCAGAGCCATAGGGAAAGGGGTTCCTGCACCTACACACAGGTTTTAGCTGAGCACAGACAGATGTGCATCCTCTGCAGCTGCACCGAGCTGCTCCCTCTGCACAGCCGGCTCATGTGTGCACGTGGGTTGGGAAAGTTTAGAAAACTACGAAGTTTTCCCCCCTTTACTGTCATCTGTTTATCACCACAAACCAAGCAGGGCTGTTTTCACACTAGCAGCACAATTGCTGTGGCTGTGACACACCTGGGGTCGCAGCCTGGGGGCAGGACTTCAGGATTTGTCTGCTTTTCCAGCAGTTCCAGTAGGTCCCAGAAAAGATTCTACCCAAACCTGCCTGCTCTTCTGAGTCAAATGGGTAACACAACTGTATATATCCCCTGGTCTTTTTGTCCTTGTCCTCTGCTTTGGGACAGAGTGGGCTCTGAGCTGTGGAAGCCCCCCATCCATCCACTGTGCTCTGGCTTCCCTCAGCTCAAATTAAGCAGATCAAAGAGACAGTTTTCAGCTCCAGCCCAGCCTGGCTGCATCTGTGTCAGGCTGTGAGCAGGTCACCAGCCCCACTGACCTGGCCCCATGGCAGTAATTCAGATTAAATTGTGGAAATTAGGTGTTAAGGTGCTACAGAGAAGCAGTTCTGGCTCAACCTGAACAAAGTGATGTAAAAAGAAGCCTTGGTGGAACCCCAGACCTGCTGGGGTCCTCTGAAGAGTCTGAAAAATGCCCACAAGGGACAGAAATGTACCAAACACATGATTTAAGACAAGGTAGGTGCTGATCTCTGGATATATCTCATGAGACTGCAGAGATACTTCTCTGTTATTTCTTGTGTACCTGGCATGATGGACATTTCCTGCTGCAGTAGAAGATCCTGGTGGTGTTGGAAGGTGGTCTGCAGTCACATAGGACCTGCCACAGCAGCTCCTCCCTCCATTTGAGCAGACACAGAGTCTCCATCTCCTCCAAAGCACAGGTGAGTGGCTGTGTGGAGATATCTGATCATGGGGCCATCTCCAGGGCCAGCCCTGGGGTAAGGACCTAACAGCTACCCTGAACCTAAACCTCCCACACTCAAATCAAATCAAATCAAATCAAATGCAGAAGGAATTTGCACCTGTGTCTTTCCCTGGCTTGGCTTGTACCTGAGCATTTTGCTCAGAAAAAGGTCAGATTTTGACTTCCCATCCCCAAATAGATTATAGCATTGCATTTTCAGAAAAATGTTCAACAAAGCTTGGAGCTTTTTTTTTGGGGGGGGGCGGGTTCTGCCTCTGAAGCCCTGAAGACCATCAAGGTTCATTTCATATCCCTTTGGGCAGGTCCAGCTGGGCAGATTTCTCTGGCAGAGCTGCCTCTCAAACCCATCACCAGCATTTTAACCACAGTCACCCTCTGGTGTAAACTTTGCTTCTCAGACTTAAGGCCTGGCCATGCCTCTTTTTCTAGTCTTTCCTTTTCTCTCTTCCCTCTTTCCCACCTCTAACTTTCACCTCTTCCTGCACCAGCTGCTTTCCACCTTCATTAACATCACTTTTCTTGCTTCTCAAGTGTGACTGTCACTCCAGATCTCACTTCAGGAGTGAGAAAGCCCCAGGGACAGTGATAAAAGTACCAGTGATGTAACCTGGCTGATCACAATTTATTATGTATGGCCATGATGGAAGAAATGAGCTTCAGGCAGAGAAATAAGGAAGAGCATCAGGACTGAGAGGCACAATAAGAAGAATTGGTTTGAGAATAAAAATTCTGGGTAGCTCATCTGGGATGTGGGACAGATTATGGCTTGTGTTGATTTTTTTCTCTTCATAGAGTCTCGGAGAAATTCTGTGATGTGCCAGCACTCAGCATGAAGGGAGATGCTTGGTTTATTCCTCACAACAGCCTCAGGAAGTGATCAGATCTACATTAGCCTGGCTGAGAAGGGTCATGAATAACTCAGCAGGGAGTTAGTTTACTCTTAGGAGTAGTGAAATGACTGAAGATGTATCCTGAAGAGGGAATTCTTGTGGGTTCACTCATCTTCTTAAAAATAAAACACAATTGAAACAAATTCCAGTTTGGAGAGATACCTATCATTAATGTGACTGTTGAATTTGGCAAGGCTAACAAAAGACTAATCAAGAATTAATTAGTAATTAAGAATTAGGCCTTCTACAGCATGGGACAGTCAAAATGCCCTCATTCCTCCAGCTGCTCTCAGCATCTTCACCAGTGTACAGGAGCCACAGGAGTCTGGAAAGAGAACAGAAAGACATGAAGTTACTTGAAATAGTGCAGGTTAGAAGATACAGGGGGAAAATATCTTCCTTAAAAATCCTTAAGTTATCCTTGCTCTCCATGACCAAATGTTGCAGTAAGGCTACAAAGATGCCTGCTTGCTTACGTTTGCCTAAGAAAATGCTATCAGAAAGTCTATAAAAATTGCTAAGAAAAGAGAAAGAAACAAAGGTTCATTTGTTTTAACCGCACACCCACCAATGAACAAGAAAGCACCACCACAACAGCAGTGGCATGTGTGTCCTCACTTCCTTCACACTTCATCAGAAACCTCATGGGTAACCTTAACCCAGTTAGCTGCCAGAGCAGTAAAATCCTAAGGAAAGGTGATGGAGCTGTGAGATGAGTGCTGGAGAGCGGATAAGGCCACATGGTGAGGGAGGGATGGACACCAGCTCAGGGAGGCTGTCTCAGCATCCTTTCCTTCACCAGCTGGTGCTTCTGGCTGCTCTGAGCAGAGTGGAGAGATGAAAGGCAGCTGCAGGGCAGGCAGGGGCTGGCTCTGCTCGGGCTGGTGACACAACACCTCCACCACAGGCACAGCGCCGGGGTCGGCACCCACGAACGCGTGCGGTTGGATTTCTTCACTTGTAGACCTAAGGAAAAAAAAAAATGACTGAAAAGAGCGGGTAAACAAACCAGAGGGCAGGCAGGGAACAGCTGGCAACACCTTCTCTGTCTGATGTGAGAGGGATTTTTCTGAAAGCAAAGCCACTTCCATAAAATCCCCTCATTTCAAGGGTAATTCTAAGGAAATGAGTCCATCTCCTTCTTTAGGCTGATGCCCTCAGAGAGTGAACTGAGCAGGGAAGAGACATGCATCCCAAGAGTTTTCAAAAAATATCACAGAACTGTAAGTGCTTGAACAGACACCAATGCCAGCAATGCCAGCTGCTGGCCATTCACAGACAGTCCCAAAATGCAGACTTCATTTAAATCTGATGGGATCTGATGCTGTTTTGCATGATACGACTCTACTGTCATGGTGTTAATTTCACATCAGCTTCCCAGTTATCCTTCTCCATGCTGAGCATGACAGCATGGAGCAGGGATGGAGCTCACGTGTGAAGCTGCTGATGCACACTCAAATTTGAACACTACACACAACAGAGGTGAAAAAGGTGCCTTCCCAAGGGGCCCTGAGGTCTCTGCATCATGGACTTGACTGATAAGAGCTACTGGGCCCAGGGACCTCTGTGCATGCACAGATGTTGCTCCTGAAGGCGAGCCCAGGTGCTGCTTGAGAGAAACCTGCAAGAGCTGAGCCCTCAATGCCCTGACCTGGACTTGCATGAAACTGCAGAACCAAAACTACTATGGGCCTCTAAGAAGTGGGCAAAAGAACCAAATCTTGCAAGCTGCTGAGAAGTCTCATGTTTCAGTGGTCACACACCACTTTGCCCAGACTGACTCATTTGTCCAGACAGAAATGCAGTTTCCTGGTGTTGCAGCAACATGGGGAGTGCAAAGCAAGAGAGGGAGCCTTGCTGGGGTGAGGCTGAGCAAGGCAGAGTGACCTGTTATTTTTTTAAGCACAGCAGTTGGTTATGCCCCCAGCATAAGAAGGATGTGGCTCTGCTGAACCAAGTCCAGAGGAGGCCATGAAGATGCTCAGAGGGCTGGAGCATCTCTTCTATGGAGACAGGCTGAGAGAGCTGGGGATGTTCACCTTGGAGAAGGTTCCAGGGAGACCTTCTAGCACCTTCCACCACCTAAAGAAGCTACACATATAGACTGATACAATACAGCTTCAAAAGAGACATTTTAAGGGAACAAGCTTACCTAAATGCGAGAGCTATCACAGCCAATATATTTCTCGCATGTCATGATATTATTGCTAACTGTGGTTCAGTTTGTGGAGCTTGAATTTATAATGCAGATGGTTTGGAAACATCTAGCACTTAGCTTTGGGGTAAACTTCAACTGCTTGTCAAGTCAGTGCTCAGAACACTGCTGGGAACTGTTTCACCCTTAATTCTAAGGAATCCAACTTCACTATAAAGGTGTTTTTAAAATCTCCCCTCTCCCACACAAACAGATTTTCAGTTTTCTCCACAGCTCTCACAGAGAAAAAACCCACAATGTACTTCTTTCACAACCCCCCCACTGAGAATCTAGTTTTATTTCAAACTTTCATATCTCACCTACAGAAACAGCAAGGACCTGAGCTTGTCAATGCAGGAAGAAAAGGTCTGTGACCTGAGGATCTGTGGTTTTGCCAGGTGTTGTTAAGTATCAATTCTGCAATGAAGCCCCTGGTTGCAATGTGTGACAAGTGGAGCCAGCACACTGTGCTCCCACAGGTGTTCAGGACTTGTGGTTTTATCAGTCACCTCTGGAAACTTTGATTTAAGATTTATGCCCACACTGAGTGTTCCATCCTGGAGCAGAAGTGACTGACAGCACATTCTTAGGAGCAAATCTGGACAGGCAGTTTTCTGCAGCCCTCTGAAATCAAAGCAGGATTTTCCTAAATTCAATAGGAATCAATGCCTCAACCTTCAATTTGACAGAAAAAAGAAACAAAACCAACCTGGCTGAAATAGCACTTCATTGCTTTCAACTGTGAATTGAGCTCTGAAAGGGAGATGAAGGACACTTGGTGCTCCTTTTCCCACACTGTCCCACAGATTTATGGCACTGCACTTATTTATAGTCTCTTGTGTACTGAGGGTTTTGTGACACCTGTTTTAGGTTATAATCAAGAACTGTTACAGCTGATCAGCGTTATAAAGATACCATGCTTGGCTGCTCTGTACCTTGCTCTGAAAACAGAAGCAGGATGGGAAACTGGAGAGACACCAGCAGATCTGGCAGGGCTCTGATCTCCTCCCTCAGGCCGTTTCCACCACTGGATGTCCAGAAGAACCAGCAGCTACAAAACCTTATGGTTAAAACAGCTGCAGCTGGAAGAGTTGATCTGGCACTTGTGGTAAGCTGTAAATCACAAGAGAAGCTTGTGGAAAGAGAATACAAATCTCCCAGTTCTCACCCTGGTGCTTTTCTCTTGGTGTTCTGGAAGATTAACACAGCCACTGAGCATGCTGTCAGCTTCTGTGGTGTGGGAAGGCAGTGCTGGCCAGGCGCTCCATGCTGAAAAAAGTCCTTAATTTAATTAAGATATAATAGGTCTCTGACTTGCTCAAACAACTGTTCTACACTGTGATCTGGTTCCACAGATAAATGGCACGTTTGAGATGCAGTGCAAGGTGTTGTAGCTGGGTGATTTGTAGTGATTTTGGTTGAATGCCTCTCCATCTTTAAGGAAACATGCTTGGAGAAGTTATCAGAGGCTAGATGTGATGAGGATGTGGCTCACAAGCCAGCAGTGGGTTAACTTGGCAGGTGTTGCTGCTCCCTGTGTGTCTCGCTGGAACCATAGCCCCAGTTCAGGGCAAGGTGATTCAGTGGTTCTCCCTTTCTTTGGTGGGATCCTTCCACCACAGAAACAATCTTTTGCTCACTTCTCTCTGAAATGTTCTGTTTCAGTTGTGGACTTTTTCAGGCAGACTGTGAAATAGGATTTTGCCACAAATTATTCACATACTGCAGCCAGACATGAAACCAATGTATAAAAAGTCATAAAGGGGAAAACAAACTATAAAATAGTGACAGTTTTGCACATTCATGGCACTCTTCACAGGGCAATGAGTGTCACAGCTGTGTTCAGAGATGAGTATCTGAGCTCCACTGTGTTCATTGAACAAGAAATTCCACTGCTTGCAGGCATTTCCTGTTTTTACTTCTCCCTCAGAAGGGTGGTCTAACTAATAATTACTAATTATTACTAATAATTACTTACTGTAATGTTGGCTGCCCTTTATGGAGAGTTTTAGTGGATCTGTTTGCCTGGGAGGGAGAGCAGCAGACACAGGGACACAAGGATGTCTAAGGAATGGTAACCTTCAGGAGAAAGGAAGGAAAGGGGCAGCAGAAATCTGCTTCAGGGGCACAGCATGGGCAGGAGAAATCTTCCAGAATCCCTTTCTGCACCGTTTGTAGCTGAAACAAGAGGCCTTGGAAGAGCTACTTAATCCAGGTGACCTGGTGAACCAGGGACAGAGCCAAAATTGAAATACAGGACTCTTCCATTCAAGCTCAGTTTTAAACAGCAGCTTTAACCTTGGTTTTGTGCTTTACATGTACAGTTTTACCTTGTCCTGTATGTATAGAGCAGTTCCTTCACAGAGCCAAGCAGCACACAAGTTTTCCAGACAAGGAACAGATCTAATTTAGTGCTGCTGAGCCTTCAAAGAGGAATGCTGGTACCTGCCCTGGACACCCTCATCTCCAGGAAGATCTGAATGATTTTCTGCTGAGATGTGATGAAGATCCGTGGCTCCATTTGTTTCTCAAATCAGAATTGCAATGCTTTGGTGGCTTTACTGGGAGAAACAGATGAGCAGAATTAGGTTTCATTACTGAAATTTGCCTTTAAAAAGTAAAAAAAAAAAGTGTATTTAAGTAAAGAGTAAATAACATCAATCTCTGTGTTTAGTACTTTAAATGTAAAGAACTACTGGCACCAATGTGAAAGGCCAAGGAACAAGGAACAAGGAGATCAGGAAACACATGAACAATAACCATTATTTATGACCTTAGAAAATTTGTTATTGTTTACCTAAATTGAAGCTACGAGTCACTTCTGCTAGATGAGAATCTGCTATGCCTCATTTGCAGCATTTACATCATAGATGCATCATTTTTATTGGAAAGGTGACAAGAACACTTTCATTTGGGATCTTATCTTTCATGTTTGACAACAAGAACCTTAGTTTAGAGCACAATTTCTGCAACCACTTTCCAGTGGGTGGCTGACCCACTATGTACACATTTGGGAATGATCACTGAACAAACCAAAACCATTTCCTTCAGTGTTTTCAGAGATGTCAATCTCCTCCTCCTGACTTCCAAAAGTGTAACTCTTTTTTCAAAAGCGAGTCAACTGGCATTTATTCCCCTTCAATTAGCATGTTCATGGTGTACAAGTGGAGCACCACATCATGGCCTTTCCATCTGCTGGGAAGTTTTGTAAGTTTTTTTAGGCTGACTTTCTAAGAAAATGAGGTCTATGTGACCATAAGGAGCAAGGTTGCCCTAGTCATAAATGACACTGGCCAAATTTGCACAGTCCTCTGTGACAGTGGCAGAGATCCAGAGGAAAGATCAGATCTGAGAAAAGAGAGCCACTGAAGAAAGCAGAGGCATTATCAATCTCAAAGATTAGAAGAATTTAGGAAAGGGGACTGAAACAAGAACTCCATGCACACTTTGAACTTAAAACTGAATCCTCATGGACCTTGGGTTGAGGTTCCTGGGGCTTCTGACCAATGAATTGTTACTGGCACCTACATGTCCCTGCTCAGCTTTGTTTAATTAAGGTTATCTGTTAGCAGATGGACTAAGCTACTTGACAGGTCAGGTTCTGACTGCCCAGATTTATAATTTAGCAGTAGCAGGAAAAATCTAGAGTCAAGATTGCAATCAACCACAAAATACAAATTCAAAAAGAAACCAGAAAGAAAAAAAAACCAGACTACATTATTTTTCAGGGCTTTTCAACCTTCCTCTTATACCCACAAAACTAAAACTAAGAGAAATCTGTCAGAATTCAAGGTTTTGAGGGCCCTGGTCTTGTCTCTATCCCACAGCACAACAGCCCACAAGAGAAAGCTTCAGTTGGGCAGGTTTCCTGAGCACAGCAGCTCAGCACAGGTGGCTCTTCAAACACACCCTGGGGAAAGCACAGTCAGAGTGGTGCAAACTAACAGGCTTTCAGCTCCCACATTAAGGCTTACAGAAGCTTTCCTGCAACCTGAAAACAACGAGAGAGACACTGAACAGCCCCTTATGAAATTGCTTTTAAATGGTCATTTTGCAGAACTACACTGTATTTACTCAGTCCAACACTTTCAGAACGATGTCACACAGGTTCAGGGCCTCTGCACAAGCCCTGCTCTGAACACTGCAGGCAGACTATGCAATTCCCCTCTGTCTCCTGCCTTTCCCTGCCTACCCCAGGCCCTGTAGAAGCTGATGTGTCCAGTGTCTGTGGCTTACTGAAGGGCTTGGTCATGAGTCCGGGGAGCAGAGCAAGAGCTTGAACACATTATGGAATTATAAAATTGTTGAATAGTTTGGATTGGAAGGGGCATTTATAGATCTTCTAGTCCAGCCCCTTGCCCTAGATCAGGTTGCTCAAAGCCCAAATCCAACCTGGCCTCAAGCACTTCCAGGGATGGGGCATCCATGGTTTCTTTGGGCAGCCTGTGCCAGGGCTTCATCATCCTCACAGGGAACTTATTGGGAATTTATTCCCAATATCCAATCTAAACTCGCCTTCTTGTTTGAAGCCATTGCCCCTTGTCCTGTCACTGCATGCCCTTGTCCAAAGTCCCTCTCAGCTCTCCTGTAGCCCCTTTAGGCACTGGGAGATCTCCTGGAGCTTTCTCCTCTCCAGGCTGAACACACCCAGCTCTCTCAGCCTGACTCCATAGCAGAAGTGCTCCAGCCCTCTGAGCATCTCTGTGGCCTTCTCTGGACTTTCTCCAGCAGCTCCATTTATGATTTTTACACTAGTATTTATGAAGGGAGCTGGTAAGGTGTCCAGTTGCAGTGTAACTGCATGGCTGGCTTAAACATTAACAAAGAGTATTTCCGATGTCTGAAGTGATGCAAGATAATTCCAGCAAACTGTTGTCAAGTGCTGATGAGAATAAACCATTCTGAAAAATTAAACAGTATTATAGATACTCAACCCAAAGCAAGCACCAATAGATACCAGTCTAGTCAGTCCAGGCTTAATTAAAATAAGATCAGTTTAAACATTATGTGAGACAGCATCACCCCAGGAGTGCAGCCCCAACGAGGAATGCCAAACTGGGTATCAAAATGTTGCTGATTGGCATGGAGTGCCATTAGTTTCCAATATAGGAATTAATTTTCCAATAAAAACTTTATTTTTATGACATACAATGGACCTGGGGGCTCATCTTTTAGAGATTTTGTATGCTCTGGTGTAAGTTCAGTATTCTGCTGTTACTGATTCACGCAATTTAACCTCTTCAGGCAGAGGAGTGAAGGATGGAGACAATAGCTCGAGTTGATTCACACAAGAAAATCAAATTACTAAGTTCTGACCATTAGATAAAAGCCCTTCTTGCACCCAAAATACATGAATTGCCAGTGTTTGTAGCAGAAAAGGCATTTACAGAGGAGAATTGCAGTTTGCTCAAGTGTACTGAACTGTATAAACAACTACCTAGAGAAAGACATTATCTATTAAAAAACCTCCCAGCCAGTTAAAAAAAGCCAATTGCACCTAGGCACAAGTCTATGAAATGTTACTATCATGGGCAGTGTTCACTCTATTTCAATTTGCATAACTTCTCACCTGAAAACATGTATTTGTTTCAAAGACAGACTTATTTTCATGAATTAAGGACAGTACTTTATGTATATTTTGCTTGAATTAGCAGTGAACTGCACAGCCTTCTTGGCAGACATAACCTAAACAATTGCACACGACAAAAAGGCCTTTAAAACTTAATAATGTAAAAGTTAAAATGAGGTTTAGTTCACCTTTTTCTTGCTGACTACTGCAGTGAAAAGATTGGATTATAGAGAGTAGAAGTCTGGTTGGCCAAGTAACATCTATTGTGCCTCCTGGCGCCACCCTGAACCCTGCTGTGTCCTTATCCTCAATATTTTACAGCAGCTGATGAATTGCACAGAAACATATTCTAGGGACAGCTTCAAATATTACTCTTTGTTACTACAAGGTCCATTTCCATTCCTTGATGTTGTAAAAGGGCTGACAGGACTTAAGATTCTTTCTTCTTTGTAAATTCATCACATCTTAGTTCTCTTTTCATATTACTGACTTTTCTCTTGCTTGTTAATTTCCCACCCCTTAAGGATGTAGTCCATCTGTATGGGTTCAATCTTTGTCAATAAAAAATCATGCTGAGTCAGCAGTGATGAACACAGAGCTACAATAACCTCTTACCTCAGTCTGACACTTGTAGAGCTGTTAAACCTGATAATTCATTTGCCCCAAGAGAGAAACGGCCTCAAAAATAGAGACACAGAATTCAAAACATTTGTCTCTGTTTTGGGACCTCAAAGATTTCACTCTTCTCAGGCTTTCTGCATGGTCATAGGATGATGATTAACATATTTGACATGAAACAGGCAGGGTTCCCAAGCAGTAACTTGGCTGGGGAAGGCAGAGCAACACCTTGAGTGTGACAACATCCCCTGCTGTTCCATTAGCAAATAGCAAATCAGCTCCAGCTTTGCCATCACCACACAGCCAAGCACAGCACAGCCTCACCTGCTTCCCTGAGCCCCAACAAGGCCAGAACACCCTGAGCCACAAACGGGGACAGCAGCTGCTGCTGAGGTTGGTTGGAAGCACAGCAACTTCAGAAGTGCTGGCTAACCACTTTTAAAAACCCTGATCTGGTATCATTTCAGCTTCAAACCACATGAAAAAAATGTACAAACATGCAGGGCATTTTTCTTTTTTATTTCTGTGCAGTTACCAGATTTTTAGGCGAATATATGTTTGTATATCTATATCTATATAAATATATATATATATATATATATATGTAATGCTAGCAGTCTATTTATACATGGTATTCTGACAAACTGCATGGAATCAAGCTCAGGAATAAAATCACTTAAATCCCAACCAGGCAGCAAGCTGTAAATAACCTTCAGTTTGGTCTGGGACACTGCAGGCTCCTTCCCGCGGCCACCACACACATCCACAATCGCTAAATGACACGTCCCTGCTCACTCCCAGAGAGGGCACACAAACAAATCTGGCCTTTGTCCTTCTAACTCTACCTCAAGGCCATTTGTCACACACAAAAATGACAGAGCATGGGGAGATCGCTGCTCTCGCTGCCTGTGTGCAACCAGTTCTAGAAATATTAAGCCAAACTTGAGGTTTTTAGCTTTCAGATTTACATGCCATCTTTCCTGGCAACTAAGAAAAGCTTCTTTAAGAGGCTACCTGACAGTTTGTAACCATGCCAGCATAAACTTTTGAGAGAATCAATCAAAAGCTATGGGTCTGCAGAACTGCCAGACTGACATTGTCATTTATGCCACCACTTAATGGTGCTGGTGATGTAAATTTGGAGTGGATCAAATTTCTGACATTAAGAAAAGGTTCACTGCAGAGCAGACCAACTACTGATTGTCACAAAGGTGCAGCTCTTTAATAAAAGGATATTGATAAAAATGTTTAAGAAATATAAGACAAGATTTTAATTTTTGGTTTTTTTTAATAAAAGATACAAAAGCATTTGTAACACATGATGAAGTCAACCAATAATTTTCAGCATTGTTTTCCCTTTATTTTTAATCTAAACAATCTGTTTGTCAACAGTCAAACATCAGAGGGGAAACCAGATTTCTGGGCTGGAGACATGAATCCAGCCCACATCTCCTATTTACCAGGACCCAACAGCAATATCTTCTCATGTGATTATTAGTAAGTCTTGTGGTCTGTCCTTGCCACAGGTTCCTCAGCTGTATTTTGGAACTTTTGGCACCTGGCAGTGCCACAGACATGCTGTGGCACTTGTGAAGTCCACTGGCACACAATAGCTACAGGAAATATTAACAGCAGTTTAAGTATCTAAAAGGATGCACAAGTGAAGCAGCAAACATAAGGAGTTTCTGGAAAACAAATTATGAATCTCATCCTACTGAAATGCTAAGAAGAGCTTGGCAAGGGATTTTACCACAAGATATTTAGCCTCAGACACTCATAAGATCCCATTAAAAGACTTGCAAAGATCCCTCAGAGATTTAATTCCACATTCATGGGAAGTGAATTACAATTCCCTCTGGCTTCTGGGGTGAGAAATCCCACTGAACAGACTGGTACCTCTGCAGTTCTGGCCCTGTTTTCTGTTTCACAGCACCCCATCTGCCTCACCTGTACCCTCTGCTTTCCCCCATCATCCTCCCCAAACACTACAGAAATACTTCTTTTCAGGGAGAACTGGGCTGCAAAAAGTACCTGTCAAAGCTGATTAGACAGAATGGGAATTGAGTGTTCAGGCACCATCCAGGCATAAAGGGAAAATCCAGCAATAAAACTGGCAACATCTTCCTGTTCTGTCATACTTCACTTGTGTGCCCAGAAAGTAAATGTGAAATACAGCCCAGACTTCCTTGAATGTACTGCCTAAAAGCTGTTCTTGAAATAGCAGATATTTGTGCCAAGAGAAGCAAAATAATATTGTTGTTGGATTGTTAAGGCCAAAGAAAGCAGACCCTGGAGACTACTGCTACCCAGAGTGACACAATTCTTTTCACTGCCAGCTCTCAGCAGCCCTTCAGTATTTTCTTGTGATTAGTTTAGCTCTTATGATGATTCAAGAACTTGAAGTCTAGGACAGAGAATTGCTGCCAAAAATATTTTATCTATCAAAATGCCTGCAAAATGCTAAAAAAAAGCAAAATACATGCACACAAAAGTCAATCTGCATTCCTTTTTGGGTGTGTAACACCATTTATAGTAGTCATCTGACATACTTGGGCACTTTAATAAAGGGCTGCTTTACAATAAGATTTAAATTCCAAATATGCTCCAGAGGCTATGGAGCTCTAACAGAGAAGAAAGAGGTGAGAAAGAAGAAGGCTGAAAATTTTGTTTATGCCTCTGCACAGAGACAGGGAATAAGACTTGGTCAACAGCTTTAAATATACATTCTCACCTGTAGGTACTTTTGTATTTAGGCTTTTAAGTTTGACATCTGGTTTTCACTTCTGTGAATCTCTGAATCCTGCAAAGGTAGCACAGGAGGAATAAGTTACTGCAAAGGGATGAGTTAAAACTTAATTCTTGTGAATGTAACGCCTGGACCTCTCAGTATTACCCTAAACAGCAGAAATGGCATAAACAGCACCACTTAAAATGACTGTTTTCAGTTAGGGTGTGAACAATCTTTGTTTGAATTCACTGATTTATGAGAAAACAGGTGTTTCAAACCAAGTGCTTGATTCCTTTGAGCAAACACAGTGTATTTGCTGCATCCCTCTGAGTCAATGTTCACCTTGAGTCACGCTTGGAGTTCTGCCTCATAATTTTACTTCTCACAATACCATTTTAAAAGCTTGAGACAGAGGTTTGTAAGGTAATAGTTTGATTCAAAATGAATGTTTTAGTGAGTCTGTCTCAGTCTTACAAGTTCTCACATAAGACAAGCTGTGGATCACTGAAAATTTATTAATTACCAAAAACCGCTCCAGCTTTACAAAGATTGGTGCATGAAGAGTTTCTCAAACACGTCCCCTTTTGCTCTCATAGAAATGACTTCTCATTCTTATCTCCAATGTGACTTAAAAAAGGTATGAATGAATAGAAACTGTCATTAAAGCAGAATAAATCGTAACAATAAATGCATGCTTGAAACCCAGCATACTATTTATTGATGTAAATTTCTGGCTTGTGAATTCTGAGAGAAGACACAGCACCTAATACATCAGATGAAGTGAAATTAAAAACAGACTGAGATAATAGTGATTAACAGCGAATATAGGGAACAACTTCATTGTTTCAATGCTCAGACATAGAAATGATGGACATTGAGAAGGTAATGAAGGAACTTCAGGCTCTCTTAACAAAAAACCTGAAGTCCTTGAAATAAATTAAAAAATAATAAAAGTAAGTGAGGTGGATTTTGAAACCCTGAAACCAAACAAGTTGCCTAATAACAATGAATCACTCTTACTGTGTGAATTGAAAGATAATGGTTTGCTTACTGTTTCTCTATTCTCCAGCATGATCTTAGACTCACACTCAGTTTTTTTAAAAGCTTTTTTTTCCTTGTTGTCACAGCAATTCCATAAAGCCATTAAAACTCTGATGTGAGAAGGCTTAAGGACATTTTAGCATTATTATACCTACGTATTTTATCACTTGAGAGAAGTTTGAGAATGTCTTTCCAACTTTAAACCTTTCCTGTCCATTTTCTTACTTTTGCTGCATTAATTGTAGAGGAATCTTTGTAGAATTCCATGTAGGAAAGGCAAGGAAAAAAGTGTTCCCTGGGGGCAATTTAAACGTGGTAGGAAAAATAGTAACATTAATTAAAATATCAGAAACCAGGTAATTTTAAGAAGTTCACCCCAGGATTTTCGTGATTAAAAAGGAAATGCTCCCAGCTTTAGCCTATTATTAACTTTTCTTTCTCAATTCTTCAGGGTAAAGGAGAGAAGGCAGAATAATGGAGAAAGAAGATGTCTAGGCTAGACAAACCCCTTAAGGCAAAGGCATCAACTTTCAAGTTCAAGGTACTAAACCCACAAAATGACATGGCCAAATTGCACCTTCAAACACCAACAGCAAACACGGCATTTTAATGAGGAGTAGGTGGATAGACATGAATCAGGTACAACAACTGCAGTTCCTCAAGAGCAAATACTGACTCA
Organism: Pseudopodoces humilis; assembly: GCF_049639895.1. NCBI lineage: Eukaryota > Metazoa > Chordata > Aves > Passeriformes > Paridae > Pseudopodoces > Pseudopodoces humilis. The sequence continues at coordinate 5,554,124 of NC_142205.1, read as the reverse complement.
CACCTTTTCTCAGCTTTTGAGCCCTTCCACACGGCTGCTCCAAGGCACATCCTCACAAGCCATGGGGTTACACACCTCACCAGGACCACTGCCAGCCCCACTCTTGCTGTGCCTGCTCAAGCCTGTCCCAGCAGCACAGGTTAATTTACATCACGTGCACCTCATTAATTCACATTAATTTGTTTCACTCTGCAGGCAGCAGAGGCAGGCGCCTGCACGCCGTCATTGTCTCAGCCAACTGGTTGCAGCTCTGCATGATGTTAAAACTCTAGTAATTGTAATCAGGCTGTCATATTCCTGCTCCAGAAAGGGAGGAAAGATGAACAAAAACTTGGATGCTGAGATTATCAGGTGTCTCACAGTGCAGGCAAAGAGCAGCACTGAAACCCAGCCCCTTCTGGCTGTGGGGCAGCAGGAGGCATGGCCAGTGCACAGGAGGGGTCAGCAAACATAGAAATACACTCAGATATCCACAGAAATTCAACCTAGAAAGGGCAGGAGAAGGTAACAGACTTTCAATCCCCTACCAAATACACTGGGCTGTGGTGTTACAGCACTGTATTCCAAATGAGGAAGGGAGGCTCAACCAGTGAGATTTTAATTTCTGCAGTTAGGTGAAAGACTTTTCTCCAAGGAAACAATATTGTAGTAGCATTAAATTTTAATTTTCTCAGTGAGTTTACTCACTGAATATATTTTGAGTAATTCTTGTTTTATTTTCAAAGCTCATGGGAATGTAAAAAAATGAAACCCCAAACTAGTTTCTGCTTGGAAATAAATGCTGTTAATGCTGCCACTGCATGTTTCCAAAAACTAGTTTCATCACTCAAACTCTTAAGAATTTTCCCCCACAGAACACCATAACAAGAGTTAACTTACAAGCTTTCATATGCATCTTTGAACACTACATTAGCATTAATTGGGCTATGACACATGACTAAGCCTGTCCTCTGCTTCCTCCTTCCTATCACCCCCATGAGAACTGGGCCAGACTGTCAGTGCTGCAGCAGACTGAAATCAGCTATTCTGCTTTTATCAGAAAAAAATCCCAAAACCCTGCACTTTTTAAAAGTGCAGATAATTTTTACTGCAACAAATAGCTTGGGATTTCAGAAAATAGGTATTTGATTTTTTGTTTCAGTTTCTGTGAGCATGGTTTGATCCAGCTGTGCTTGACTTCTTGAAAGACACCATCAAAGCTTGACTAGGGTGCAACAGAAAGCTGATTCATGCTGGTTTATTCCTTCCAAAGAAGAATCCTTTTCCCTTTCCACACTGGCATGTTTTAGTCCTCCTCATGCCTTAAGAACCCAGTTAGAAATACACCTCCCAGTCCTCACTTGGCAGACTCTCTGGGGCAGGTTGAGACAAGGTGCTTGTCCTTCTGCCCAGCTCTTTTCTGACATACAAATGCTCCCATATAAGAGAACAGTTTGTACAATGTTATTTCCCATTCTACCCCTTCTCAGTGCTGTTGAAGATGGGCTTGTGGAATACTGGGTGAGAAATACGATCAGTAAATTGGGACCCAAACTCTTTCTCCTTTCCAGTAAGTGAATAAGATGTGGTGAAGAAGGGAGGGAGAGGGAAAAATTATTAATTTATAACATCTGAGACCTACTTACTGAGTCTTGAAAAAGGATGCATGACTTTAACTACAGATTGACTCCATTCCTACAGGTACCAAGGGGTTTTAGCTCGTAGTACTTTAAAAGTACTTAAAGTACTTTAGCTTTAGTACTGACTTAAAAGAAACTCCTTAAACTAAAACAAATGAAACCCCAAAGGGAGCACATGTGTTGTTGTGTGACAAAATGATAAAGAACTGTGCCATTGAGTCTTTCCAAAGCTGAAAGTTAGTACTGATATTGCATTAAAGGAAAGGATACCTCTGTTCTCACAGATTCTCAGACCAGAAAGTACCCATAATATGCAGTTCCACACCTCTGTTTGGCACAGGTGTGAACTGACAAGCACAACCAACAATCCTTGCTGTGTCTGGCTCATGACAAAACCTGTACCAGCTCTGCACTAAAAATAAGAGTGTGAGCTACCTCTAAAACACTGAGGATTTAAAAACCACAACCCTCAGACTCTTAAAATCCCTTGACATTTCCAGGAGGCTGAAATGCTTCTGAAGTTGTTAATGTACCGAAGCAGATTTTGGAGTGCAGAAACATGACAATTCCATTTAGGAAATATATGTGAAAATCAGAATTTAAACCTAAACACAGAAGGACCATATTGCAACTTTCCCCAAGTAAATTCCTTTGAAGAGCTCACATACATTCCTGCAGAAAGCTGACTGCTTAAAATAGCTGTCAGCTTTCTAAAGGGAGTGATTAATTCCACTGGAGCTATTTCTGCTTCCAAGAGTACTATTAAATTTAACTGACAATGGGGAAAGCTGCTGCTGATGGATGTCTCACATATTTTGAATAAAGCCCACATTTATGCCTTGCTAAGTGTGTGGTTTTTTTAGTTTTTAAACTTGATTTTCATTGTACAACCTATCAGTCAATGCTTATGAACCACTGACCAAAGCCATTCAATGACTGCTAGTAATTACTTAGTAACTGCCTTGTAATTGCCTCAGAGCTAGTAGCACCTATCCAGTAATTCCCAGTAACTACTAGAGCTAGTAAGTCCATAGTAACTGCTCAGTAACTACAAGAGCCTCTCAGTAACTACTAGGAAGAGTCTAACAACATTGCAATAACTGTGTGGTCATTGCTGGTAACATCTTGGTGCCTAACAACTGCTGCTAACGACTGTGTAGCTGTCTAATATCTCCTAACAATTATTGAATTACTAATTACTGTCTTCTAACTACCTAGTAAATAATAGTTACTGCCTAATGCCTGCATAACAGCTCCTAGTAGCTATTTAATACCTGCCTAATAATCACTTGTAACTGCCTAGCTCATACTAGGTCTAACACCAGCCCTTTCCTTCATGGCCCCATTGCCCCATCCTTCCTCAGGGCCAAATTCCCCTCAGACCACATTGTTTCCACCCCAAGGAGAATGAGCAGAGTAATTTCCCCCCAGTTTTCCCTGCTGTTGCCCCAAAAAGGGGCTTCATCCAGATCAGGGCCTCCCCTCAGGCTGTGAGGGGTCACATTGGATGGTTAAAGATGAATTGCAGTGGCAGGATGAGGAAGGAGCTCCTGCTTGGCACAGGGATTTTTTCCTCCTGCTTTTTCCCTTTTTTCTCTCTAGTTCATGACTTGTCTGAGCTCTGCTCACAACAGTTCAAAGCTGCTGCCATTAAATTCGATAAAATCGTACTCTGGATAATTTTTAGAGGGCAGCAGAGGGTGCTGTTAGTTCTCCTGTTGGGAGGATGGGGCCAGTCACCCCTCCAGCCCAGAATCCAGACAGACCCAAAGCACAGAATAACCTCCTGCTGAGGGGTCAGCCTTGCTCCATGCTCCAGAATTGGTGCTCTTCTCCAGCTGGCTCTGAAATTCAATGTTTTTTTCAAGGGGCTCAAAGTAGGTTCACTGCTCTAAATACAGATTGAAAAAGAGGTAATCTCTAATATCCAGCATCTACTTTGAAAAGATAGATTATTTGTGGTAATTATTCTATTCTATTCTAGTCTAGTCTAGTCTAGTCTAGTCTAGTCTAGTCTATTTATTATTTGTTATCTGGGAACCAGAAACAGTGCTTGGTGTGATTAATGACTGTGTTCAATATAGCCATGCTTCAAGTTGTGTGAGTTTGGAGGAAAAAAACCAATCAGCACTGATTTTTGAGGTGCTAAAGGTCTTCTAGCAGTTTCTATAAGATGCCTAGAGCCAAGGGAATAACCTCTGAATAACAGATAAGACCAGAGCATTCTGAGAGCATTGCAGCTAAAATTGTAATTGCTTGGAGGAGTTAATTGCCTGTAGTGACTTTTCTAGGCTGCACAGTATGAACTGGGAGGTTTGTGCTGATGGCTCTGGGACAGCTCTGGCCCTCAGGAGCAGTGGGGGTGTCTGGTTGTTATGGGAATACTGCTCATAACCACATGAACAGCCAGATTATGGAGCTGTGGATTGATACTGTTTGTGCTTGGCACCCGCGGGCAGGCTATGAGGTAGGGATTTGTTATGATACCAGACCTCATTTGCAGGCAAGGAGCACTGCCAGGGGCTTTTAGCAGAAGGTGCTGAGCAGTTCTGTGTCTTGAAGAGCCCAGTGATATTTCCCACTGCCTTGGAAATGTAAAGGATCTATTTTGCTGCCACAGGATGCACAGGATTTACCCTCTTCATTTCTCTGCATCTCACTTTCACTGTTATTCTGGCAGAGGTTTCTGTGCAGCACAGAGATGTGGGAAGAGGTTTGCAATCACTGTTATCTGCACAGGGCTTAGAGATGGAGGAGGAAACAGCATCAGGTTTCCTCGGGGTGGATGGTGAGATTAGCAGGAACCAGCCCTGTGAAAGTGCTATTAAATGATAAAAAAATGCTGAAGGGCAATGGGGGCTGGGTTTGGTTTTCACAGCGAGGTTCACTCTTTTGAATGAGGGCCTTTCCTTGCGCTGGAGTAGAGAGTAAAGCCAGGGCCTTGCTGCTCACGAGTTTAATCTCTCTGGTGGGCCCTCCTTTTCCACTCAGGTGGCTCAGATTCTCTTCCACAGCTGAGCAGTGGAGCTCTCAGGTGCTGTTTCAGAGGTTTAGTGCATCCAAGAGTATCCAGGATGTCCTGCTTGCTCCTGCAGTCTGTGCTGAACTGTTGGTGTCCTTCCAGCTCCTTCCACACTGCTCTGTGCACACGCTGCCACTGGCTTTTGGGAAGTGAATTCCTCTTTTCTGGTGGTGACAAGATGCTGAGATTGTCAAGGCACATGCTTCTCTGTTATCCCTGCCTCTAAACACGTTGTCCATCTCTTTGAGGGTAAAAATAAAGCAGCTTTGTTTGAATTCTAGAAAAAGCCAGACAGTGCAGGGGTCAGAAATAGGCATCCCAGCCCTCCCCGTCCCACTGTCTCAGCTGTTGCTTCCTGAGAGACAGAAGCATGTGGTCGCTAAAAATACCCTGCAAAGAGAATACATTCTCTCTCCAATGGGAGAGTATAAATTAAGCTGAGTTGTAATATATACAACTTCTTGTGGCTGGGAGAAACATTTCCCAAAGTCACTTTTGGTGAGGGTTTTCCTAAAGAAGCAGAACTCCCAGCGCTGTCCCGTCCCCGCGTAGTTCGGCGATATTGTGCAGAGGATCTCTGGCTCCTGCCTCTCCTGCTCCCACCCCTCTCCCTCCTTTGGCAATCCATGTGCCCAGGGGTGGGGGGAGACCAGCCCTCCTTTTATAAGTGTGGCCAGGCTGACAGGAGTGGCAGCAGTTTTGGCTTGCTCTGAGACACCCACCTGCCAAACCTTGGGGTCCCTGGGATGACCAAAGGAGGAATGGAGTCAGTGGAAGTGTTCACAACTGAAGGCAAAGGCAGGGGTTTGAAAGCCCAGAAGGAGTTCTTGCCTGGGGATGTCATCTTTGCAGAGCCAGCCTACGCAGCCGTGGTTTTTGACAGGTAAGAGAAAAGCACTTGTAAAACTCGGACCAAAAGTAATCTCGCCGCAAAATTTCATCTGGCTGTAGGAAAGTTTGGCGGTGCCTGGATGACATCAGAGAAGGGATCAGAGGGAAGTCAGAAGCACTTCTGGAAAGACACATTCACAGTTCATAGTGAATGTCCTTCCCAGGGCTCAGATCAGCTTTTTCATGTTCAGGATGGTGCAGTTTCCGAGATGTGACCTTGCAAGGTGCTTGGTGTGCTCACCTTTTAGAAAAGCAGTGGAAGTTGCATGTATGCAGTGCCTCACAAAACCAGCCCCACACCACGCTGCAGAGAACTGCAGGAGGTAGGGTAATCCAGGTACAGGCAGCTCAGACTGACTTTGCTGAAGTCTCTGATGGGTAATGCATGATAAAAGTGAGTTCTATTGCGCTCTGCTCACATGTACCATCCCCAGCTGCACTTTCAGCTTCATCACCTGCTGCCCTCAAACTAGGAGCTGGTGGGGATCAGTGAGTGACACTGTTTCTGTAAAAGAGAGTTAATATTTACAGCTGGCTGGGCTAACTGGAGACAAATGTCTGCTTTTGCTCTTTCATGAGACTGGTTTTAAATTTATGTTCACACTGATGTAGCCAGACTCTGACTTCTGGTGCAAGGATATTTTTCTTTTCTTCTGCTTGTTTTAATCACAACATTCACTCAATCTGTGCTGCTGATGTGGCTGGTAGGTGCCCACTTCTGCCCTTTGAATCAGTGGAAGGTTCACTTAAATAACCTAGAAAAGATGCAAAGAACAGATTTCTATGCCCACCTCCATTGAGCTAAATCTAAATTAAAGCCTTTGACACAAATGAAATTTCTTCAGCCTTATAACATGCTGAGAACAGAATGTTGCCCAAATTTTTAAACTGAGGACTTAGATGGTGGCTGAAAGTTTGATTCTGTGTTTAAGAAAGTTGTGTGTGTTCTTCAAGGGTGTCATGGTGAGTCCTGAGACTGAATTTTTAGCCCCAAACAGCCAGTGATTTTAGTAAATACCCTCCACCCTAAACAGGGCTGTGAGCAATTCTGCTTAGCTGAGTTTTGTCTCTTAAATTGGCGAAGTCTGGGGCACAAGCAGAGGTTGTGCTGCTGTATTAACCCTGGTCATCTTGTAGCTGAAGCTGAGCAGTGCCACTATGCGATCTGGCAGTAGCAGAGAATTGGATATTAAATAGGAAGAGGAAGAAATAAGTTTTTTTGGCTGTCTTTCATTCACTGTTTCTTTGTTCTTTAACTGTCAGTGAGTGAACATGGTTATGAATCTTTGCCATAGCAGGAATGACACCTTTAGTTTTTATTTTAATATGTCATTGTAAGAGCTCACATTCAAAATGTAATTTTTCACTTTAAAATGCTGATTTCTTGAAGTCTTAATGCTGAGCTCAATTACAGGAGTTGGTGACAAAATCATTTCTCCTTGATGTGTCCTTTTAGCTCTTCAGTTGTACTTCAGTTTCACTCATGTCACTAGCTGGAATTTTGTGGTGATTTGCTTCAGAAGTGCATATGGACAATTATTTCTCTCATATGCCTTATTAAAATACTTTTTTTTTTTTTTAAGCCACTGAAAACGTTTTGAGTTTTGATGGTGGCTTAAAAATATTTTTTCTTCTGTGTGAAACGTTGCACCATGCATAGAGCAGAGCTGCCCATCAAATGTCACTTGTGTAATGTGAGATAAGGGCAGAAGCTATCACTGCATCTGCTCTTAGACTGTGTCTTAGGCTGAAGTTTCCAACAGAAAACCTCAGATGGGGAGAGGTGTGTTTCCCAGCTTCCCTCCCTTCCTCCCCAAGCTGGGCTTGTTTAGCTCCCAGAAGGCAGGTCCAGAGGTTAAGAGGCAAGAAGTCAGGGTAAACACAGCCCTTCTCTGCAACTGTTGTGCAATAATAATGGATTCTTACCCTCCTGTGACACCTTTCCTCTCAAAGCACTGAATATGGGTCAGTGGTGAAACACAGTCCCAAAATCTCTGAAACAGACTAAATGCTTGTTGATTAGAGCTTGGCAGGATATAATATATATATATATAGAGCTTGGCTGGGTATAAGATATATAATAGAAACACACATTTTTCTTGTAGAAATTACCCTGATGCTTTTCTTACACACCCAGGGTTTTGGTTTTAAAGGTACCTTCTATTGCTGTGCCAGGGTATCCAGTCCATCAAACTCCATCGAATTGATTGCTGTCAAAGAAGAGTTGTCTGCATCCTCATATTCTTTATTCCTGCAAGAATAAATCCACACCTGGCCACGGCAGCTGGTTTTACCCTATAAGATCTGCTGTTGTCTCTGCATGGATGAAGAGCCCAGTGAAGAGGCATGTGCTTTTCCTTGCCCACAAACATGGTGTATAGGTCCTAAAATTGCTGTTGAGTCTACACTATTAAAAACGGGAAGCCCAGAATCCAGAGTCCCTCATCCTAATTCAATTCAGTATCTCCCATGCCTTGCTGAAAGCACTGTGTATATGTACTGTGGAAAGATGACTCAAAAATGAATCACTGCTGAGTTTAAGTTTTTGGCTCAGGCCCTACCAAATATGTGATCAGATTTTCCAAAGATCTCAGCTTTCGTTGTGCATAAAGACCACACAGCTGCACTAGAGTGCAGAGCTGGTCTTTACTTTGCAGCTCTTTGAAGAACTCAGTCCTTTGGGAAGTCTATTCCCAGGCTGTGGGTATTGAGACCCTGAAATCCTTCCCCTGATTTTGCTGCTGAAAGGTATATGGAAGGCAGCTGTAGTGCAGAGGCCACACACACATCTTCTGTATGGCTGCATAGGATGTGCAGGCGAAGCAAAGGCTTTTTTGAGATTAGTAGGAGCAGCTCTGCAGAGATACAACACCATTGTGCTCTCTAGAACACAGCTTGAAATGGAAATCAGACTGGGATATCAGCCACAATTTACCTGGCCAATAACCAGATGGTCAAGTTCAAAGTCAGCAACAAGTTACACATGGGAGCTTTGACAAGCTGCCAGGCAAATAAATGCCATTCCTGTACTTTCCCAGAAAGTCAGGGCTGTTATCACTGCTGGTTACCTCCTCCACTGTAAGGAGCTGTTTGGAGGGGCTCTTCCATCTGCCCACTATGGATCCAATCTGTCAGAGTACAGACTCCAGCCTGACTTTTATGTGTAGATAGAGACAGATACCTAGACAGACAGATACATGTGAGGAGCTGTTGAAGTAATTTGGACCTGAGGCTGCCACCCAAGTGCACTTTATTGATGTCTGCCTTTAAGCAGGAGGCTGAGTTTGAGGAAGTGTGGAGATTTTATTTTGCTAGGAAAAAGGAGAAATGTTTTCTTTGACAAAACTCTATCATCAGGCAGAGCCTAACATTGGACATCTGTGTGCAGACAGGCGAATCCAACACTAAATGCTGATATAATCAATAGAACTCTACATGTGCCATGAACACAGACATCCACCTTTGAGCTGAATGGCTTTCCAGACCCTGCTGAGTGTGGTGGTGGAATCTCTACTCAGACACTGGGGATACAGATGAGCACATTTAGGTGTCTGAATCTACAGGCTGCATCCCACCCTGGAATCCCCTGAAGGTCACAGGGACCCTGAAAGCCCCTAAAGTCGTTTAGGGTGGTGAGTGCTTTTACTCTTCAGCCCAATGATGGTCACCTGAGCAGCAGTTTCTTAAACAGTGCCAGAGACCTTTCATCTAGAAGTATGTAAAACTCAAAGAAAAATTAGGTTCCTATAAACACCAGCCAGCTCATAGTCAGATTTTAGGGCCAGAGTATGACTCACTAGGCTAACCCTGTTCATTGCAGGGAGGTTGGACTAGGGCTAGATGACCTTTAAAGGTCCCTTCCAACCCAAACCATTCTGATTTTATGACTTATAACTTATTTGCTTAACACAGTGTATAGTTAGCATTGACTACTGTCTGAACCCTGTTACTCCTACCTGAATGAGAGCAGGCTGCTTAAAGAAGTGGTGAATACTGGTGGAAAAGGGGTGCAGAACTCTGTGATTTACAGGATAAAGTGTAGACACAGCCTGGTCTCTGATTCAGCCTTGCTGTTATCAGCTGAAATACTGCTCAGAAAACACCATCAGGCCTGTTTGCCCTGACATAGATGCAGGAAGCTGGAAATGAATCTTCTCAAGGGATTTTTTCTTTCATTAGGGTAATTTTTCAATTTACAAAGGCCCTGAACCTCTCACTGAAGCTTTCTCTAATCCTTCCTCCCTTTTTGGTTTCTCCTCAAAGATGCCAGGTCTCCTTTCCTCCATCCCCTTCATGATGATGGCATTCCCAGTGCCTGGGCTCAATGTACTGTATGTGACCTTCTCCTCTGACACATCAGCTGGCTCTCAAGCCTGTAAGAGTTTACATTTCCTATAAGCAAGGGGATGCCTCATATGTCTCTGTCAGCCTTTTCCAAGGGAAGGTTTTCTCCTTAACTGGCAGGATTTGAGGGACAGTAGTCAAGGAAAACAGTGTCATGTGCTGGAAAGCCAAGATCACCTGAAGATCTGCTTGATGAGTGATCTGCAAATTGATAAAAAACTCAGATCATGCAATTTTTGCATGTCTTTTTGGTGTATGAAGGAAGCTGAAAACATTTTCCAAGGAAATGTGGGGAACTCTGTTATTGTAGTTAGGATGACCTAGAGATATAAGAAATCCAAAATTTTCCATAACAGCATGACTGAAATTCTTTAAGCTGACACAGATAAAAACTGAGAGTTAATATGATTGTATTCACATTTTTAAAAAATATTCTGGGGTTTTATTTTTTATTACTATCTCATTGTTCAAAAGCTTAATTAAAACCTGGGAGAAAACCTAGCTTTTTAAAGAAAACCTCACCCACACCTCTAAGAAGGGGCTGGAAAATTTTGTAATGAAAAACTAAAAATAAAATAGTCAAAAATTAAATCTAAAATAAATCCTCCTCTCAAATCAGAAAAACTAGGCTATATCATCCCTGATATTTTAAAGATGAAAGTACTAAACTCCAACTCCTTTTTAAAGGAGCAAACCCATTCTTATGCTAATGATTCATCTTTAGGTAGCAGGTGCATTTTCTTAAGCTGTTGTCTTTAATGAAGTGTTACAGCCTCTGCTTTGAAAACCAAGGAGACTTTGCCTACATCTTAAGCTGTTCTTATGCTGTTCTGTGTGGCAGACTGAGGAGAGAAATGCCCTGCCAAGCAATAAAAATGGGATTTAGGTGTGGGTTAGGTTTAGATGTGTGTATCATCTGTGATGTACAGAATAGCATGGACCCATGTTAAGCAGTTTGTGAGCTGCTCACTGTGTCTGTCAGCTACTTAATGAAATCCTCCTCTGTTCTTTGCACTAAAGCCATCTCACCTGGCTTTCCCAAGCCAGTGAATGAGATATTTTATATGCTGGATGGCAGATGTTTGGGCTGTGCATGTCTCAGAGATGAGGTTAATACATTTCCCGTGACAGTGTTCAGCCCTCTCTGATAGTGCTCAACCCTGGCAGGTCCAACAAACCTTAATCTGTCTGAATCCAATCCAAGCAGTGACAAGAATTATTTGTTTCTTGTGCTTTCACTGCAAGCTGTGCTTGCAGGAGCCATGGTTTAGTTGTCAGTGCTGTGTTACCTCTTGCATTTGTGGGCTGGCATGTTGAACCACTGTTTTTGTCACTGTAGCTAAACTCAGGATCAGTTGTAGCTGTGTGTCTCACCTAAGAAACACCAGAGCACGTGAGCCCTTCAGAGTTCAGCTCGGTTGATGCTGGGGTGGGAGGCCAAGGAAACCTGAGGCTCCCCAGAAAGTCATTCAGTGAGTCAGTCCATGGCATCTGCCCTCTAAGTCAGTCCTAAATCCCTGACCTGGCAAGCTTGTGATGGGCTGGAGGCATCCCTGTACTGAAGATCCTGCTTTTGGGCAGGGTGAGAACCAGTTCTCACTATGTGTGGAAGAGGGCAGTGATCACCCCAGAGGCTTGTGGTGTGCACTGACTGAACAGAAAACAGTGGTGGTGTCCCTGTGATGAAGCAAGGGGCAGCAAGACCCAGAGGCTTCAAACCTCCAGGGTTCCTTGGTAGGTGCCACAGCAGAAGTCACCTCCCCAGGGTCCTCTCCAGGAGCTTTTAGTGCTGCCTGGCCATGCAGCATCCTGACTGCAGGGCTGCTCTCTGGGGAGATCTGGGATACCTGGAACAGTTTTGGATTGTGTTAAACACTTTCTAGGCCAGACAAGGAAGGTTTAATAGACCAATGATTTCCACAGGCTGAGAGACTTTAAATTTAATCTCAAGCTGCTCCACTTGGAGAACCTTAACATTGCAGAGGGGATGAGAGAGGAGGCTGTGAAGCACTGCAAGCCTTTGGTGTCCTGAGTGTCTCCAGGACAGGTGGAATCAGAACCCAGCCAAGGGAGAGCCCCACTTTGTCATTCCCTTTTGGGGCATCCAGCTCTGAGCTCCTCTGACACAGCAGGAGTTTGCACAACTGCCAAGGGGCACCTGGGGGATTTAGGTGCTTGCAGATGTTTATGCAGTGTTAGTTGAAGTTTTATGGAATAGATCTCAAATACTTGTGGCTCCTGATTTTTTTATTGTGCCAAGACTTGAGCCCAGGCCTTTGGAGTCCTGATAACACACAGTATCAATAAATCCAGTCTTCTTTGAAAGTGTTTTGGGGCACGGAGGATCCCATAATGGTTTTGTAAGAGCTGCAGTATTTCTTACACTTGCCGGTCAGATTACCTGTGAGTAATTGTCTCTGCAGTTTCAATACCACAGGGGCTTTTCCTTTTCTTTCTCAGAAAGTCTTGTATAATTTTTTGGTGCATTTCTGCATCTCCTCAGAAATCAGGGATTTCCAGAGCTGGTGTTAAATTCTGCCAGCCAGGTTTGCCTTGGAAAATCTGGATACCCCATGCAATAAACAGCAAAATGTGAAGTTACCATTTCAGTATTTTTTTATTCTCAGGGAGCAAACTGAGGGGAGAGAAGCACCTATTGTAGGACTTGGATTTTTCTGCACCATGTTTCCTTCCAACCTGTCATTCCTCTCTACAAGGAAACTTTATTTTTGCCTTCTGTCTGCCCTTAAAACACCCAGGTGGCAGGAGAGACCCCCATTCCCCATGTGAGATATCTCCCTGTGCTCCTTGGCACGATGTAGCCATGTGGGTTTTATCAGCTCTCTGGCTCTGCTTTGCCTTACAAGGAGTGTAATCTCTCTTGCACCTCTCTGCCCCCCTGACCTGACAGCTGACAGAGCACAGCCTCACATTTCTCACCAGCTTTCAGCTCTTCCATTTGACACAGTGGAGCTGGCTGCATCCCCCCTTCCCAGACATGTTTCCCTCTGCCCCATCCCAGGTGCTTGCCTTGCACTGGGCTCCCTCCAGCACTGCTCACTTTCCTAAACCTCATTTTCCCGACCTCATTTTTGCACAAGGTTTTGTCTGATGTCATCCTGCTCTTAAATCAGTAGCCCTCTTTGTCCTGCAAGAGCCAAGGCACAGGGTAAATTATGTCAGCAGCTCAGATAATATTTTCAGAGAAAAGAAATGCATTGTAAGTGTACTTTTATATAGATATAAACATAAATATGCATATGTATGTGTGTACCTATATATAGCTATAGATATAGTAGAGAGGAAGGACAATCTTTGGGTTGGATTCTCTGGGGCTGTGAGTCTGACTCCTGCTTGTGGCACATGCTCCTTATGGGATCATTTTTTTATTTCCCCTTGCCTCAGTTTCCCCACTCTGCACTGAGCACAATTATAAATGTTCCTTTGATCATGAAGCCTCTGTGGTCCCTGAGCTTTTTGCAGTGAGCAGAACCCCCCTTCTGGCACCAGCAGTGGCTGAGTGATGGGAATTTAAATTCTCCTGTACTGTCAAGCCTGGCTGGAGGCCCAGATAAAGTGGGTGGTTGCCTGGAGAAGCAGACAGCTGGAGACACCAAATGAGGCAGTGAAAAGCCCTCTCTAGCAGCAAGGGGAAAGTCCCAAAATTTTTTGGACAGGAGACCAAAGTGTCTCCTTCTCAGTGAATTAAGTTCTAGGAGCAAAAGCTGGATAAATGAAGGGGCATATGGGGGAGGTTTCCCCTCAGTCAGGGACCCTGGACATTCTCAGAGGGAGGATGTGAGGTCAGATTTCTTCATCAGCATCGTCCCATGGCCTCAGTTATAGTTACATGTATACAATTGTAGGATGCTTCTTGGAAATCCTGTTTTGAATCCCCCAAAGATGAAATACCCCTTTTGAAGGGGTCCCAGTTATTCCCTCACCATTTAACTTACAGCAACAGGCAAGACCACAGGGATTAAGCTGGGTGTTTCTCCATCCTCCCCAAAAATCTTGAGGGGTTCATTTTTGCGGCTGCAGGGAGCCCAGGGGTGCAAAGCAGGCAGGATCTTCACTGGGCAGAGCTGGCCCTCTCTGATCCAAGGTGTCCTTCTGCCCTTGCAGCCTGACACACGTCATCTGCCACACCTGCTTCAAGCGGCAGGAGAGGCTGCACCGCTGCGGGCAGTGCAAGTTTGCCTATTACTGCGACAGGACCTGCCAGAGAGCAGCCTGGCTCAGCCACAAAAACGAGTGCTCTGCCATCAAGAGGCATGGCAAGGCACCCACCGAAAACATCAGGTGAGAGCTGGCCCCTGTGACCTGGGAGAGGACAGAGTATCCCATGGCAAGGAAGAGCTGGGTGGTCTGATTTGGGCAAGGTGGAGGTGGGAGAAGGTGTAGGATAGGCCTGGAGCATCCCTGAGATAGGGAAGGTATGTGGAGGAGCATCAGTGGTGCAAGAGATGTGTTCCTGTTTGGGTTTTTTTGGTGCTGGGTTCTAAAAACTCTGAATGTGGTGAGGCAAACCCACCCTGCATGGTTTAGGAGGTGTGGGAAACTGGGGAGTAGGTGGGAAAGTGAAAGAGGAGATGGATTCTTCCCCAATTTGCCTATAGGATACATGAATTTGTCTTCACATTCTGGCTCCACCATAAAAAAATGAGAGGAATCCTCAAGGAAATGGGAGCAGCTTTGGAGGGCTGGGAACCTGGGGCTCTGTAGCACTTCTCCAGATGAGAACACAGGTGCTGGGACAAAACCCTGCATCTCCCTTGCCTTCAGAAGGCTGGGGATGGTGACCATCCATCACCCATCTGAGCCTGTTTCAGTCAGTCTGCCCACACACCATTTCCCCCTCCAGGAAATGAATTTTGATGGCTCTTTGTTCTCTCCTTGTGCTGTGACACCTGTGGCTGTCCCCTGCCAGGCTGGCTGCCCGCATCCTCTGGAAGATCGAGAGGGAGGGCAGTGGGCTGTCCGAGGGCTGCCTGGTGTCCATCGACGAGCTGCAGAACCACGTGGACAGCTTCGGCGAGGAGGAGAAGAAGGAGCTGCGCACTGATGTGGAAAGTTTCCTGGAGTTCTGGCCACCCCACTGCCAGCAGTTCGGGATGCAGTTCATCTCCCACATATTCGGGGTGGTATGTCAGAGGGGTGGGAGTGCAGATGGGGGAGGTTTGTAATGCCAGCTTTGGGGAGAAACTCTCCAGCTGGCCTGGTTAGAGGGTGGCTGACTTCATCCCATTACCCACCTGCTTCTCCTCTGCACTGACACTGGGGAATTGAGGCAGGGCAAGGGCTGAAACATTTTGTCTGTCTAGATGTGCAGACAAGTGGTTTGCTCAATCATAGGTGCTGCATTTTCATCACAAGTCCCACTGGGCATCTCTCTGCATCTGGGAGAGCTGAGAAAATATATTTTTAGTAAATACACCTAGAATATATTTGAATATAGCAGATCTGTTTTAGCAGATACATTAATGTCTATTAATATTGCGTGCATTAGATTTTTTACATTGACGTAACATATATATAATAAAATCAGTAAAAAATGGAAATACATTTAATAATATCCCCTACTAAGCTGTTAACTATAAATTTTTTGTTCTCAGTGTAGCAGAGAGGGAACATCCAGTTCAGGCTGAGCTGCTCTGCTCCCAGTGCTAGGTATCCCTGCACTACCCTCTCAGCTCCCAACACTGCCAAGAGGAGACACAGGCTCTGCTCACCCCTCTGCCAGTGACCTTTGCCACTCCCAGTACAGGGAGAGGACACAGCATGCTTTGGTAGCCACACCACAAAGAAAATCCAGTCCACTGGACATAGGGAGACCCTATGTGCTAGAGACCAGCACAGCTTGTCTGTGGAGAAGCAAGGACATACAGAAAAACTACAGAATCAGTTCACAAAGGAAATAAAACTATCAACAGGGTAAAATAATCAGTAGCTGAGTTAATGAGTTCCTTTGGTTTATCCTATCATATTTTCTCTTTGCAGATATTTCCATTATTTGTGTTTGTGACTGAAAACTGTTCTGTTCATATGTGATAATAGTGTATCATCTATAAAAGTGCACTAATTAATTCTGGAATATATGCCATGCAAAAGTAGTCATTCTGAAAATTCACAGCAAAGAGTAGCAGCTGGTTTTTATGAACTTTGAGGGAAACCCAGAAAATATGACCAGGTTGAACACGGCAGGTTAATTTCTAACTGATAGCTGTTTTCACGAGTCTGAACTTTGCTCTCTGCTTGAATTGCCTCAAAATAATTTTCCTCTGATCTTTTTCTGAATTATTTTCAGGAAACAAATAGAAGGAAACCAATGCATGGCCAAACCAAGTTTATCTTAGGCATCCCAAGTGAACACTGATAGCAAACATTCTGTAACATTGACTCAGCTCTGCCCTGGTCCCTCTGCATGAGTCCTGCATTGCTTCTCTTCTGGTGTTTTATCCTGACTGGAGCATTTCAGCTTTTTTTCCTTTAACACTTCTTCCTGCCTGTGTTTTGGGACTAGATCAGCTGCAATGGCTTTACCCTCAGTGACCAAAGAGGACTGCAGGCTGTTGGTGTGGGAATCTTCCCCAACCTCTGCCAGGCCAACCACGACTGCTGGCCCAACTGCACTGTCGTCTTCAACAATGGCAAGTGAGTGGATTTTGTTCCTTTGGTGTAGCAGGGATGCATCCTAACAGCCAACTCAGCAGGCTCTGCCACCTCCCAGTGTCAGCTCTCTGCCCCAGAAAACCTATTCATTCTTATTTCCTTCTTTGACTCAGAAAAAAATCCCTAAACAGTATTTTCTTGCTAAAGACAAATTGGTTTATCTCCTTGTTGTTTAAAAAAATTGTCATCTGATGCACTAACAAATACATAAGACTTGACCCCAAATCCAGCAACCAGCAAAGAATCTTTCCCTGATTTCTTACGTAACTAGACTCAAACAGGTAGCTAAAGCAGTAAATAGCTGTTTAACTCACCCCTTATATTGAAGCCTCATTTATAGATAGTTAAGGAGTAATTCCACTTAGGAAATTATTAAGGATTATGCCAAGTCCACAGTCCAAGAGTTTCTCCTAACTGAAGCTTGCAATCAGCTGTGTATCACCATCTGCTGGTGTGTTTATAACCATTCCTAACAACCCCGGTTCGGTGAGAGTGTGCCATCTCAATTAATCACTGATTAACTCTTTAGCAACGGGATCTTAGTGACAGTTGTGATTGTTATCTACAAGCAGAGTCACCTGAGAGTGCAGGATGGTCTCAGTCTCTGGGCATTCCCTATTCCCACCCAAGTCCTGTAAGAAAACCTCTGCAGGATGAGTGAGATGGGAAAAGATTCAGTGGGAAATGCAGGGATGTTTTGCCAGATCTGGGAGTGGAGATAGCCCACAGGAGGGATGCTCTGCCCTTCCCAGTTTGCAAGCCATGACAGGTATAAACTGCTGTTGATTCAGAAACCTGCAGCGTGTGCAAAACATTAACTGTGAGAAATTGCTTGCCAAAAACTGCACAGCCACAGGATTTCTTCGGATCTTTCTGCTACTATTTCATAGCTACCTGTCTTCACTAAACTTCAGTGCTGTAATTTAACCACCCCTCTTCCCCCCAGCCTCTCCTTTTTTAACTAACACTCCAATTATCACTGCTGGTTTTCCCTGATAAAACTACACCAACATTTACTAAGCAGCTGGTAAATGAGCCAAGAGAGAACAAAACTGCATTAGGATGATTACCTTGGTGGGAAATAGGGTCTGATCCAAAGTCAGGTTGGAGTCTGTTCTCTGATATCCAGTTTTCCTGGATTGGATCCATAGTGGGCTGATGGAAGAGCCCCTCCAAACAGCTCCCAGCAGTGGAGGAGGTAACCAGCAGTGATAACAGCCCTGACTTTCTGGGTAAGTACAGGAATGGCATTTATTTGGCTGGCAGCTTGTCAAAGCTCCCACATGTATCTGGTTACTGACTTTGAACTTGACCATCTGATTATTGGCCAGGTAAATTGTGGCTGATATCCCAGTCTGATTTCCATTTCAAGCTGTGTTCTAGAGACCACAACTGCTGATGTCAGTGGAGACCTTTCTGTGCAGGAGATCCAGTCCCCTTGTTACTGCCAAATGTCAGGAGCAGGTTTTGCACATTCCCTGACCTAGACCACTCCTAAAATCACAGTGCCAGGGCAGTTCTCCACCAAATTCTCTATGGCCCTGTGATAGATGATGACAGTTTGACAGCTGCACATCCAAAGGGAAGCTCCCATGCAGCGCCAGGCACAGGGAACCCCCTTGTCTCCTGTCAGTACAATGTCCAGTGCTATGCCATGTACCCATTTTTTTTGTTGTTGTACTTGTACATGTGTAAACTGCCGATGTTTGTTTTGTCTTTCAGTCATGAGGCTGTAAGATCAATGTTCCACACACAGATGAGGTGGGTCGGTCTTGAAAGCATCATTCTCCTCCATTACCCTGTACCCCTCATGCCCTGTGTTTAATGGAAAAGATGCAAAGACCCCACTGGGCTCCCTCTGTTTATTCCAACTTCCACTTTTCCTGTTTTCTAAACTTCTCCTCTTCCCCTGTGTAAAGCCCCACTAAACCCAAACCTCACTTAACTCTGCATTTTGTAAATTAAAATGATAGTGGTAATACTGTGACTGTCTTCCACAGGGTGAATTCCCTCTCTGCCTTCCCACCCTCTCCCTTGGCTTCCTCCCTGTCAGTATTTCCCTTCTCTACTTCTCATTTCTCCTCCCCTGACCATGGCAAGAGCATGAAAGTCAGAACAAGGTCTTGCTAATCTTGTACAGCCCAAAATAAAACCTTGCATATTAGGAGATGAGAAATGACTGTGTAACTGACATACTAAATACTCCATGTTCCTCCTGCAACAAACTGTGCCCGAGGAATGTGTCACCTACAGTAGCAGTACCATGAGATGTAGGTTTCAGTTCCTTTTTATCGTAATCCATGATTAATGTTCCACCTTTTAATGATGCCACTGTTACCTGATCCAAACTAAATAAATCACAAAATTATGTGCAAAAAAAAAAAAAAAGTCTTTGCTTAACTTATGACATTTGGTATATTATAGTCAGTGTTCTTAAAGGGACACTGTAGTCTTTAAAATTTAATTTCAAGCAGGCATGCATTTTCCTCAAAGATGTGAAATACATCTGAAGTATTCACCACTTCTTCACCACTGAATCTTACTCAGTACATTATGGATAGGGCCATAAAAAAAAAGGAGGAAAATAGTTTCACTTTTGATTAGAGTTGCTATTTGGGGCAATTTGAGTTTTGAGCTATCGGGCACTCGCTGTGCCTGTGCATGCAGCTATCAAGGTCCCTGCTGCTCATGGCAGACACTGGGGAAAGAGCCCATGACAAGCTCAGTGGTGTGCTCCTGGCTGACTGTGTCTCTTTAACTACAGTATTTAAAATATGCCATGTGTTTCCTGGCTTACCCCAAAGACTATCAATCCCCTCCACACAAGGGATGGCTGCTTAAAATACCCCTACAGTGCTTGGGCTATCAGGGGCATCATGAAAGTCAGTGGCTTGATTTTGCTTCTTTGGTTGCATGACTCACTTTAATGAGGATCCTGTGAAGTGTGAAGAGGAATGTGTATATGTGTAAACTTTTCAGATGGGAATTTCTCCTTTTTGTGCACTTTTTCTCCTGGAGTAGCCGGTTGCACCTTTGTCTGGCATTTTCCTGTGGTTGTGACATAACCAACAGCTGCCCTTCATGACAGTGGCATGTTTGGTGATAAATTTTGTATGAAATATGTTGCTGATATGGCAACACCCAGAGAAGATCAAGACCAGCCTTGGAGAAGAATTTTGACAGCAGCTTTACCAGAGCTGGAAGACTCAGAGCTACGCCCTTGGTACTGAGAGCCTGTGACAGGAATTCCAAGGGAATTAGAAGGAAATTACAGGAGAATTAAAATCCCTTTGCAAAAACATGATCACACAAAATAATGTCCTCCCCAAAATGCTTACTTTTAAAGCACCTGGTGATACCTGTGAGTGCTCTGCCACCTCTACCTTTAGTGAGGCTTTTGTTGGGCTCCACCTAGAGCACCTCATGTTCAGGGGGGAGCCAGCAGGTCCCCCCCAGGTCCATCTCAGGGCAGACATGTACATTAAACACACTGTTGAGCTCACTAGGAGTTGGGAGAGGAGGTTGATACAAAAGAACCACCTCACAGCTGGCATTTGATGGATTTTTTTCCCCATTCTGGCCAAATTCTTTAGCCAGTTGTGCCCATTTAGCCCCTACTGCTGAGAGATTCACTATGTAGAGTGAAACAGCTAGAAAATAGTTTTGAATCTCTACATTATTTAAGACCTTTTGCAGGGAAAGGCAGGTACAAAGGTCTGGCTTTCCAAATCCCATCATCAGGGGCTTGCCATGGATTTCGGTAACAGAGATTGGCAATTGAATTGTGGTAATTATTCAAATGAGCTATTTAAAAATAGACTCTCTCCAGATAATAATTTCTCAGCTTTTATGTGGAAATGCATGAATAGGGTGAGGGCATCTCTTATGCAGCACCCAGAGGGAATTTGTCTTAACTTTTCAAAGTGAAAATGATACCGAAGGCAGCAGAGCTCAGGATCTGGGAGTATAGCCAGGGGTGTGTGGGTAGCATGCAAAGCAGTTCTTAAAAAAAGACCCAAAATCCAAACTCAGCATTTTGGTCAATCTCAATGTTGTTTTCTTCTGGTGAGATCTCCTGCAACAGACTAAAGGCTAATGTCTAGGTCCAACCCCCATATGGATAAAGTAATGGAGCCATAATTTCTTCATAGCTCAGACCTTCACATATCCCTGCCAAGGACTTGTAGAGGGGCAGGAAAAACTGGTGTGGCTGTGTTCTTGCTCTGTATTCAGTTAACCAGAGTGAATCACCTCTGCCCTGCCTCCCTGAGGAGTTAAAGCAGTGCCTTAGGGCGAGGGCTCACCTCTGCAAGGCAGGGCAGGCAGGATTTGTCCCTGATGGCTCTGAGGCTGCACTTCTGCTTCTGCTGCTTCTCCAAATGCACATCCCATCTCCTCTGCCCTCAGGATCGAGCTGCGGGCCCTGAACAAGATTTCTCCGGGGGATGAGCTGACTGTTTCCTACGTGGATTTCCTCAGCCTGAGCGAGGAGCGGCGGAAGCAGCTGAAGAAGCAATATTACTTCGACTGCACGTGCGAGCACTGCAAGAAACAGCTCAAGGATGACCTGATGCTGGCAGTGAAGGCAGGGGAAAGCAAGGTATGGTTTGTCCTGCAGTGTCCAAACCCAGTGGTGGCTGCATCTCCTCTACCAAGGCATCTGTGGGTCTCTAGGACTGTGGTTTCTCAGCACAGGGACACTCGCAATAGGAACAGAGTCAGATTTTGGCAAAAGTATGACTAATACCAATGCAAAAAAATAAGAACAGAACTGAACCTTGACTGGGCACACCACCGATTCAAGCCCACCATGCAAGGCCAGCTTAATCCTTATTATCCAAGATAAGTACAGTTTTTAATTTTAAAAAGCCCCCAGAAGTTCACTTTAACCTTAAAGTCCATCAATAGACAGAACACAAAAATATTGGAAAATTATTCCAGCGCTGAGAAAAATGCTGGCATTTAGATTGTGGTTGTATTTTTTTTTTCTGAAAAACTGCAAGGGAATCTACATTTTGAGCACAGAAACAGAAATGTGTTGCAGGTGATCCATGGTGACAGGACTACTGAGTGCTGCTGAAACTCCATGGTTTGTACCATCACACTGGCTCCAGGAATGTGGGAAGCCTGAACTTTCTCTTTGCAAAGGCCTGTCACAAGGAGTTTGCACCATCACTTGACATTATTGCTTGCTTGTTGCAGGCAGAGCGACTGAGAGGAATTAACATTTTTAACTGTTCATTTTTAAGTAATCTTTCTTTTCCCTGGAGGTCTCACAAGGCATCAAGTAGGAGGGTATAAGGCTGTGTCGTGCTGTTGGCAGTGGGATGTGTTGCTTGGTCAGCAGCTCCAGTTTATGAGTGTGCTGGCAGCTCTAAGAGTTTTGTTTTAGTTCCTTTGCCCAAGGATACAATTGCTCATAGGTTTTGTGCTCTCTGGCAGTGTTAGCTTGGGGGTTTCTACTCCTGCAAGCCTTATAAAGTCTATAAGGGAAGGCAAAGCAAGCAGAGCAGTAAGTGTGTCATCAAGTCATTGACCTGCACTGTTGAGCAGTCACACCATGAATCAGACAGTTCAGCTCTGGGGATGATGTAGAGCAAGAGGGAGACAAAACAGAAAAGTTGGGATGAGGAAATGTGACCTCACAGAAGCAGTGCCACCAGGAGAGGCCCAGTGAGATGCAGCTTCCTGGGAAGGAGCACAGAACTCTGAGCCTCCCTCTCAGGAGGTGCCAGGAATCCAAGCTCAGTCCTGTAACTCTTTCAGAGAAAGGGCAGCCAGGAAAGGCTGGATATTGCAGAGAGTAAATCTCCCCTTCAGAAAGGTTTAGAGGAATAGTGCAGAGATGATAAAAGGGCACTCCCTTATGGGAGACAGGAGATGGGACTGGAGGAGATCCTTTCAATGCTGGGTCAAGTTCTTCTCTGGTGTGAAAGACCCTGCTATGTAACCCCATTTTAAATTATCAAGCTTCATTTTACAGCTAATCCTGACTACTGTACTTCTCCACTTATAATACAAAGCTGTCCCAGAGCTCAGTTCTCTGATGCAGAAGGATTTTTATCTGGCTTTCTGCAGGAGTATTTTTGAACACATTCACCGGTAGGCAGTGTTAAAAAAATCTCATTCCTCTTTCAACACCTGCTATCAAGCCTCGACTGAACAGTGAGACCATGAATCACAGAATGCTTTGGCTTGGAAGGGACCTTACAGAACATCTCATT
The DNA here is from genome assembly GCF_049639895.1 of Pseudopodoces humilis. NCBI lineage: Eukaryota > Metazoa > Chordata > Aves > Passeriformes > Paridae > Pseudopodoces > Pseudopodoces humilis. The sequence continues at coordinate 5,531,352 of NC_142205.1, read as the reverse complement.
CCATCTGCCCTACCATGAGCAGGGATACTTTCCAATAGACATGCACCATCCCCTTTTTGTGAGTATTAGAGGTGTTGTGCAGCTCATAGCAGGAAAACATGCACTTCTGGGGGAATATCCTCCACAGTCTGAAGTGTGTGCAAGGTGCATGATTTCAGCTATTAAAAATACACCCCATCCACAGACAATAAGTATCCAGGCTGACCTCACCTGCAGAACACGCTGGCTGTGTCGCATTTCCTGAGCTCAGGCACGCTTGCCTGGGAACAGCAGCGCTCACAGCTGCGTGGAAAAAGCGCCAGGAATACATGGGAGATCGACAGCTTCCATCCTCAACAGCTGCTCCAACCTCCAGCCCTTCACCCCTTCCAAAGAGTAGCAAAGTTCCCATTGTTTATAGTGGCAACTGACTTAGAAGTCTAGTAAAGGCAAGGGAGGATTTTTATTAGAGCCACTGTGGAAATGCTGTTTAAGGTCCCTATTCTGGGAGCCTTGAGTCAGACAGCACAGCAGTGTGATTTGCACTGACGTTAACATCGCCTTTGGATGTGCTCTGTGCCCCAGGACACCCTGTGTGCTGCTCAGCTGCCCAAATCTGATTAGCTACAATAGCTTCAGCATAAGACTACAGAACAATAAATCATAACACAAATGTATCCATAAAGAGATAGGGGTAAATGGATTTGAAAACTGGGTTTTCCTTCAGTACTAAACTTTGAAGAGGATTTCCCAACTAGATGAATTTCAATTCCTCAAAAGTCTGATCGACCAGGTGTGGAAAAAAGACAATACGACAGTTTTACCGTCCTGACTTCCAATCTTTGCATCCTTCATTGCAATGTTGGGACTCTGCTTTTAATCTACACCCAGAGGTCCTTCCTGGCTGCTGGCTCTGCCGTGTGTCTCCAGACCAGGCTCTTCCCAAAAACTCCCAGAGTCACGTGACTGTGGGCTGATTTCAGATTTCCTCATTTATGAAAAGGAAGGTGATGATAGCTAGAATAGTTAGAAAATGTAAATTTGAAGGACTCAGAGAAGCAGAACATGAATGGTTGTGCTGGATATCATGTTATATTTCATGTATCAGATACCATGTTATATAAAGGAAGAAAGAGAAGGCAGCTAATTATGAGCTCATTTGTGTTTTGCCAGGAGTTCCCAGATGTGCTTCATGTCTCTAAATGCATGGTGAAACACAAACTTTTTTGAGGTCTACAGGAAAACACATTTCCCTACTTGGGTGCAGCAGAAATCTGAGCTCAGCCATCTTAGGTTATTTAGAACTAATGACAGCATTTCTCAGGGTAGGTAAAATTCAGGGATCTCTCCTATTCCACCAATCTCTCATTCAAGAGTCTCATTTCTCTCTAGCAGCTGCACTAAGAGCACCTGATACTCACCAGCTGGGGGCTTTCACAGACTCTTGGGTATCTCATGATACCTCTCAGCTGCAGGGTGAATTCTGTCCCTTTTCCAGAGGGGAGGAGTGGCAGGGAGAGCTGAGGAACCTAGTCATGCATGTCAGAGGCACATGGCCGCTACCCTGACGGGCAACACTCCCACTGAAGTCACTGAAGTCAGGAACTTCACCTTTTGACCTGGAACTGGGACCACTGCAGCCCATTTCAGCCTTAAGCAAGTCTGAGGGGCACACTGGTGTTTCCAAACAGCAGTAGGAAGTGGTGATGTGGGAAGCATCCCATTAAGCTGATTTGGACCAAGCATTCTTTCAGCCAATATATTTTGGCATGTGTGAGGCAGTGCATTTTCCTCATTGGTTTTCCTGCTGTTGTTCCCAGCCCTCTGCAGACACGGTGAAGGAGGTGATCCAGCTCTCCAAGGACACGCTGGAGAAGATCAACAAGGCCCGCATGGAGGGAAATTACCATGAGGTGAGTCCTGGTACTTCTGCTCTCTTTCTGCACACACAGTGCCCAGGAAAGGAGGCCTTGTCCCCCTCTAAATTCATGATCTATGGATAAAACAACTGTAAAGCACAACCGTGTCTGAGGCATCCCAGACTAACTTCTTTTGTAGTGACAATGCAAGGAGAGTCAGGTGGCTTCCAGCACCTCTCACTGACACAACTGTTGAACCCTGGCTCCTGGGTGAAACTCATGAGTTACAGGACAGGGGTAACAAGTCAGCTCTGCCAGGCAGCATCACAAGAAGGACAGTGGGTTTGGGAGTGGAACAAGACCATCAGGGGGTTTTGTGTTGATCTCTTCAGTGCCTTATGTTGCTCATTTTTTGGGTGTTGAGGATAGGTGTGTGGTTTGGGTGAACCATGTCCCACCTTGGAGCCCAAGCTACAAGGGCAACAGGTGAAAGAGCTCAAGTAATTCCCTTTTTTCTTGCTCTTTTGCTCACCCAGAAAATATTTAATTATTCTCCTCAGAGAGTTCTCCAGTAATGGCCTCTGGGTTTTAACTGACTTTGGGAAAAGGCTGAAGCCCCCTAGAACAGAAATCTGGACACTGACTCATGGCTAGGTCAGGCATGGAACAGTGGAGCTCTGTGTCTCCAGCCCCAAGGGGTCATTAGGAATATTCCTTGCATTGAATACTTTCAGGAGGCTGGGTGGATGGCATTGGGGTGTAGGAGCCCCACGGGCACTTGGTATCTGACAATACCCAGCCTCCCAGAGTCCTTCTTCTCCTGAGCAGTAGACATCACTTTTTCCTCACCAGTTTTATGAGTGTAACCCTGGGAGAGAAAGCTGTGAGTGCCAATCATTTTCCTAGGCTGGTGTTTCTTAACAAATCAAAGCACATCCTCTCTTCCCCAACCTTCACAGAGGCTGGCTCAGCCTCTGGGGCTGGTGTGGACTGTGCAAACCACAGGGTCTTGGTGTGGCAGCTTCAGGCCCAAAGGTGCTTGGACTTACCCTTTCTCTCCCTGCTTGCTCCACACTCAGGTTGTGAAGCTGTGCCGTGACTGCCTGAAGAAACAGGAGCCTGTGCTCGGGGACACGAACATCTACCTGCTGAGAATCCTCAGCATTGCCTCCGAGGTGCTCTCCTACCTCCAGATGTTTGAGGAAGCAGCTGACTATGCCAAGAGGATGGTGGATGGCTATCTGTGCGTCTGTTCCCTACTTCTGGCAGCTCTCTGTGCTCATGCCATGTTAAGCAGTGTGATACAGGAATAATTTTCTTAGTCTGCTCCCATCAGGGCAGTGGTGGTGAAATTCATATGAGACCTTTTTGTACCACCAGAGAGAGAGAGAGATCCCTTCTTAAATGCACACAGGCTCCCAAACACCTTGATTCACTAAACTGGAACTGGCAAATGGTTTAGGAACATCTTGCATGGGCCTTTTTGTTTTTCTCAGAAGCATCTCATGGCTGGCCTGATAGCAAGACACAGTGCCTGGGTGCAGGACAAAAGGGCTGTGACTGCAGGAGATGGCCTGTTCCCTGCACCCTGCAGGAAAGAGGGATCAAAGAGAAACCATGTCAAATGGCTGTCACTGAAGATAACTCCTCCCTCCTGAATAGTACATGGATTTTTGTCTTGGCTAATTATATTGTCCTGTGGTAAAAGCTTAGTGAGAATAAAGAAATTCAGGTTTAGTTCACATAGATCCAGGGTAAGCCTCACATTAAAAATTATGTGCTTTATTATTACTGAGGTTTTATGACATGATTGATGAGTATTTAACAGAAGGAGGGAAAAAAAGGAAAGAAAGAAAAATAATGGAAACTGTAGAGAAGAGAGAAAAACCTAATTCATCATCTCTGTCACTCTCCTGCTGAGGGCATCTCATACTCATTACTTGTCTTTTTGGTCATTTCTACCCCAAAAGACCTGTTATGTTTTGTTCCTTTGCAGAGGGGTGACAGAGTCACCTCCCTGGCTTGCAGGCCTAACAAGAAACTTCATGTCCCAGCCCTGGCACTGAGCTAATTGACTGAGAGATAATTCCCCCCTCTCTGTGTTCCTCAGTTTTTCAGATCATGGTGAGGACCTTGGTAGATTCCTTTCTTCTTTAAGTGCCAATTCAAAATTCCAAAGTATCCCTTGAAGGCAGGTTTTCAGCTAAGTCCAAGCAGCTTCTAACCTTGCTTCAGCTTTTAAAGCTGGATGCAGAGGAGAGGTTTCATTTTTCCCACCTTAGCCCCAGAAAACTCCCAGATGAAGAGATGCATCTGGAGAGGGTGAGATGAACATTTCTGGAGTTTCTGGATCCACCTGTTTCTCTTCCCATTTTGAATGAGAAACTGCTGCTGGTTGCATTGTTACCCCACTAAGTGTGTTGAGCTGGTGCCAGCTGGGCTGTAGGGTCAGATCTCTGTTCTGTTTGTACCAAAATACTGACAATGTTATCTTGGCATGAGATGACAGAGCTTGTCTCTCTCCAAGCCAGGTGTTGAACTTTCCCAGTCCCCATAAAGCTCTGTCCTTGAGTAATGTGTCCTTGCCCCTTTCTAAGAAGGGCATATTTCGGGGGCACTGGCTGCAACAGGCTCTTAACTGAGTAAACAATCTGCTCTTTGGCAAGCGTATCATGTCAGTGACACTTTTGGGAACCCAGATTTCTCCTGAACTAAAATGACCCAATGTTTTTCCAGAAAAATTTACCATCCCAACAACGCGCAGCTGGGGATGGCCGTGATGCGGGCGGGAGTGACTCACTGGCACGCTGGCCTCATTGAAGCTGGCCACGGCTTGATTTGTAAAGCCTATGCCATTCTCCTGATAACCCACGGACCTTCCCACCCAATTACCAAAGACCTGGAGGTAGGTGTCATCTCTTGTCTTGTCTCTGCTCTCCATCTGGGAAAGATTACAGTCAGGGTGTAGAAACAACCACTCATAAGAGCTGAGAGATGTATTAAGTGCTGACTGCTTCTTACTAGTGCTGTGGTTTTATTTAGATTATGTTACATTCTGCTGGGAAATGCATGTCCTTTCTTATTAGAAATTTTCATCCCTGAAAAACAGCTTTTATTCTGCACCAGAACATATATGAGAAATGGCAGCAGAGTCCCTGAATCTTCCTTGAAATTGCTGTGCCAAAAGACAGAGTCCCCCCATTCTTCCAACAAGGCTGATTTCATTGCTCTGGGATGGATGACGTTGCAATTCGAGTATATCAAATTACATGTGGTGGATGTGCCAAATTTACCACCTGATTTTCTTTATTGGTGTCCATTCTTCTTTATTTACCACTTCCCACTCATTCTCAGCAGCAGTGTATTTTTCCTCAGATGACTGATAGATGCATTTCCCAGCTTAGAGTCAAGAGTGGAGATCTCAGGCAATTACATCTGCTCAGATGTGAGGAATTATTTACAATTGCAGCTGGGGATCTGTAATTCTTTAGTCCCTTAATTCACTTCATGTGACCTGTTTGCTTTATAGCATTCTCCTTTGTTACCTCCAAAATATTATAGGATATCAGATTAAATCCTTTATTGATGTCTTAGTCCCCATATAGCAGAGCTATAACCTTTATTGATGCACTTTTATGTCTTCAGAAACATTAATATCTACTACCTAAAGCCAACCTGTTAACTGTTTCCATATATGTAGCAAAGGATGAGACACAGCACCTCCATTTCTGTGTTTCTCTTTACATTTTAGGAAGAACATAATGGATATATTGCACATGCTCCTATCTGTGCTCCTAAACAAAGGGTTAAATAAACACACAGGTGTAAAAATATATACTAGAATCTCTTCTGATCCTCTGCTATAATGCAGCACTAGGAATGACTGCTGCTGATGAATCCTGGGCTATAAAGGGTGCAACTGTGGGACTGAGCCACCCTCTTCTCCCACTTGAGGTGATTCCCACCCGGTGATGGGCTACCCCAAGGGCCAGGCCCAGGGTGTGGATGGGAAGTGCACTCATTTCCTGGCTCTGCACAGCACCACCTCTAGGCCCTGCTATTTTGGGGGCATGAGGCTTCCCAGTAGCCTGTGGAAAATAGGGATGTGGGAAAGGCTGATGCCTTCTTCAGTACACAAGCAAATGGGAAAGGAGCAGAGTATCTGTGTCCAGTCAGCTTTGGTGCTGCTGGTGGGACACAGAGGGCAAGGTGCCTCAGTCACTGCATGGCCTAGGACATCCCTTGGGGACAGTGCCCGATATTGGCAGTGTTTGATTCACCTGCTTCAAGGTCCCCTGTGTCACAGGGGCTGTAACCTGCTGTGTCCCTCAGGTCATGCGTGTGCAGACGGAGATGGAGCTGCGCATGTTCCAGCAGAATGAGTTCATGTATTACAAGATGAGGGAAGCTGCCCTCAAGAACCAGAAGATCCAAGTCATGCCTGAACCCAGCAATGAGAACGCACCAAGCCTCTTCCACAAAAAGGAATAAACCTGGAGCTTGACACCGATTCATGTCTGCAGGGTGACATCACCTGTGGCACTTCCAAACACTGGGAATGTGATACAGCAGTGTGATATATCCACAAGGGTTGTTTCCAGTGGCACAAGTCTGACAGCACGGACCTGCCGGGGGAGCATCCTGAAAACACTTCTGAGGGCTTAAAGCAGAAGATGTCCTGGCAGAAACAAGATCCCTTTTCTATCACTAAGGCATTAAATAATCAAAGCAAAAAACCCTGTTATAAAATTATTTACATTTTTATTGGAAGCCTGTTTCTCTCTATACATGTCCTGATTCTGAATTCCTTTGTTAAATTTTGACTGATTTTTCCTAGGGGGTTCTACCACTTCCTTGGGATGACATAATTTCTTTCCAGTGGTGGCCATGGGATGATAGAAGTGGGAAGCCAGTTCCAAGAAGCGTCATGTACACCTGTGGGCAATGAATACAAACTGAAAAAGACCCACAGATGGTATTTTGTGTTAAATGATATTTTTCTGATGAAAAACTGCTGGAAAATGATTTTGCAGCTGACACAGGTGCAACATCAAACTGGGGGCCATTTACAAGTGAGATTAACTGGAATCCCTACATCGAGATAAATTAATTGGGATAAATTATAATCTTTAGTTACAAATCAGAAAATGTGTGCAGTGATGGACATGGGGCCATGCCAGAAGCCAGTGCTATAGCTCGGTGCACTGGCTGTGCTAATTGTTCTAACTGGACAAGCAGTTTCCAGGGAGGGAAATCCACCCTTGTTCATATTTAGGGTGAGCTGGGGGCTCTGATGCCTTAAAACACCTGCCTTTTAACTTAGGTGTTTAAGATTCAATGGCCCATTACCAGAAGATATCCCCCTGGAGGAAGGATGGGTCCTGGAAGAGATAAAGAACACTGCCCTACCTGGTTTTAACAGATGGTAATACAATACATACTTCAGTTTATATTTTGCATTGCAACCCAAGACAAACGGCTAAAGATGAATTTCTAGATAAAGAAAGATATTTCTAGTATTTGTTGTCTGCCCATATGTCTCAAAATCCAACTGATTTCCTGCAGACTTTCAGTAGCAGCCAGGAGAGGAAAAGGTTTATTCAAGAATCCTCTACTTGCTCCTCAGCACAACAGCAAGAAAACAAAGCCAGGGCTTTTCCTCTGACATTTCTCAGTGATTTTGCTGATGATTCTCCAGATCTGATTTCACTAAAGACCAACATCTGCTTTTCAGGCACCGTTCAGCTAAACCCTTCCATTTGTCTGTAGGTGCCTCTGCTGCCCTGTGTGATAATCCATATTGGTTCAGTTCTTGGCATGAGGATCAATGTTGATCTGTAATATGAAAAACCTTCCTGGGCAGAGAGGAGTCCTGGCACCAGCCTTAGAAAAGGCAGATAAGAGGGAAGAGTTTCCTGTGTGCAGCAGGAAACCATATCTCCCTTTGGCCTGAAGTGCCAAGCAAGAGTACAGGACATGACATCTGTCTACAGTGTGAACAACCAGCCCATCTCCTGCCAGGAGGGAAACCTGTATTTCACCCTGGAAGAAGTGTTTAATTCCAGTTCAACCCAATTTATCAGGTGCAGCTTGGGGTGAAGCACACACTGGATACCTGAAAGCAGTTGTGACCCTCCTGCTGGTGGGAAGGGGTGGGGAGGAGATGAGGATGGGATGGCCAGAGCCTATAGGGCTGGATCCTGCTGCAGAGGTGTGAGGATGAAGACAGCAGCTGGTAGCCTGTGCTGGTTTCTTTTCCAAAGCAGCTTTCCAAACAGGATCACTGGTGCTTCCTTGACTCCACCTAAACCACCCCAAATTCTTTGGCCCTCCTGGTCACTCTGATCACTTTGGCCATGTCTGTAAGGAAAGGTAACAGAGTCCTTTTCCTGCCCAGTGCTCCTCAGCCCAGATCAGCTGTGGGTGCAGAACCCACCAGGGCATCCCCAGCAGGATGCTGGCAGCTGTCCTCAGGAAAGAGCTGGAGAACACTCATCAGCATGTGTCACTCAGTGGTTCTGAGCCTGTGCTCCAACTCAGCTCCATTCCCCAACATCAGCACACCCTTAGCCCAGTTTGCTGCCCAGTTTCTACCACTGCTTCCATGAGCTTTGGAAGCTTGTGTCTATTTATAGTAGCAGTGAAGAGGTTGATGACAATGAAGAGGTTTTAATAAAATTTTTATTTTAATGGACACATTTTACACGGTAAAATACTGGCATATATAAGATTTCTAGATTCTCTTGCTGACTCTCTTCAAGGTGATGTCACCCTTGGTCATGGACTGAAAAAGAAAGGGAAAGTGTTAGCTTTTTATGAATTCATAGAATCGTTGAATATCTCAAATTGGAAGGCACACATAAGGATCATCATGGTATTCAGCTCCAAACTGTACTTAGGGTCTGGTCTTGCAAATCAAAACTGATCCCCAGTCTATCTCTTATAAACTGAATTTTTAAAGCTTTGGATTTCTTCAAGAATACCTCACAGCAAGTAGGGCTAAGCTAGCATCCCTCAGCTGGGATCAGTTTGCTTCACCTTTCTTCTCTAAAAGTGCCAAGCACCCGTTCACCTGTTCCTCTGGGTGGGTGAGAACACACCCTGATTACCAGAAACTTTGATCAGCTGTGCCTAAACTGGGGTCTTAAAAAATACCCTCTGGATCATACTCTAATGAGAAACTGCCTTCAGTTCCTGGCTGCAGAGCCTGTGTGCAAGCATGTGCTCTGCTCCAGCACCTCCCAGAACCTCTGTAGCTTCCTAGGACCAGGCCTGTGAAGGCAGGTCTGTTATTTCAGCCATTGCCCTTCTATACTTACGTAGGTGATGGTGTCTCCATTGAGCTCTGTGACGGATTTCATGTCTTTCACCTGTGTGACCAGTTTGTTGTTACCCTCCATCTGCACAACAGCCTGGTGGAAGACAGAAGCATTCATGTTATTGCTGGAGACCACCTTGACCCCTGCATTTTGTCCTTCCCCTGCTGTAGCAGGAGGGGACTGCAGAGCCACCTGAGCTGCACATCTAAAAAGGCTACAGACAGCACCAACACCCCCTCAGGGCAGCTATTGCTGATCAATGAAATTAATCAAATAAATAAGACAGCAAAGCCCATTTCTGTTTATCTGTCCTGCCCAGCTATAAGATGTGTTTGTTTGCCCTTGAGCTGCTGATGTACAGAGGCCAAAACTCTCCTAATAACTGTTTCCCCCTGGTCTATGCCAAAGGGAGTGGAAATCATGACACAGCTGGTGCAGCTCTCAGAGCCCTATTCATGGGGCATTTCTTTGGTGATCATCCCTCCTGCTTTCAAAAGTCCCTGCAATTCCATCTTCCCCTGAGATGACAGGCAGTATTTGCCAGTGGTGTTGCTGTGACATTCTATGAACCATTAGAAACTAATGTCCAGAAATGGGAGCTGACCCAAGTTCAAGAGTGGTAACTCCTCACCATGCTGAGCCATCTCACCCAGGGTAACCTGAAGCAGTGGGAAAGGCTAGCAGAGAAGCTAACAGCTACTGGGACTTAAAAGGACAGATTTATTGGTTTATGATTCATTGTCTGATTTTCCTGCACTACCTTTGAGCCAACATAATTAAGGTGGAGGTATGTTTTGTGTTGCACCATGACACAAAGTCAATCCTTTTCCACCTCAAATCTTTCAGAACTCTTCCTGACAAAACATTTTACCAAAGTCTCTCTAGCCTCCTTTTTCAAATGGGATATTGAAACACTGGCTTCTAGTGTTTTCTAAAGTGACTATTAAAATAGATTCAGAAATGCAAGGCTTCTTCTGTAGGAAGTGCAGTACATTAATTAATACCTGTGGTATGGTCAGTCCCTTTGCTCATATGCAGAGGGAATTGTTGGAAAGGAAATTTAATGTCCCTGAGCCCCCATAGCAGAGAAGGGGTTGCTCACTCACCTTTATTTTCTCTCCAGTCATCAACTCTATCTCACTCTCCTCCCCAATGGTGAACGTGTTTTTTATCACTTTGGAGCCAGTGGTCACAGTAACCGTGAACTTTTTCCCATCCTGTACAATTTCTGAGATGCTCTTGAGGTCTTTGCCCTTCTGGATCTGGTCCTCAGGGAGCCCTGCCCAGGAACAAGAGATATTGAGTGAACGGTGGAGCCATCTGTGGGCAGATTGCTGCCGCTGAACAAACTAATTTGGGGTTTGGGGACCTACAGTTGGGAAAATTTCTATTCCAGTGTGGAAAAACCTTTCAAGGATGATGCTTCCCCAGGAGCCATATGTCCCTGAGTCTGCTGGGGAGGAAGATTAATACTGTCATCCTGAATTTTGTGTGGGAATTAGACATGTGCTGTGTCTTGCTGACCTGACTGAGAGCACAAACATCAACTCCCCATCTAAGAATAAATCCTGCTTCCCTTCCTTTACTGACAGGCAAGGAAAAATGGATTAAACCAAGAGAGAATAAAGGAACAAAGTGTGTTTTTTATGAGATTCATGGTTCCTCAGAACCAGCTTATAAAATCTTCTCCCAAAGCCTGAAGGTGATCTGACAGGTAGAGCCCTTCTGGCACATAACTGTGCACAAATACTGCAAAGCCCCCTGGATCCCTGCAGGACCACATGTCCTGTCACAGACAGAAGTGGAAATCTATCAGACACATTCATCATTTAGCATTTAAATAGCACCAACTATTTTTCTGATGAACAGTGGGATGTGAGGCTTTGGAACATCACAGCACGGTGGCTGAGCAATGTCCTGCTTGCCCTCAAATTTCACAGCCTGATGGAGCAGATCTGCAGTGCCCCTAAGCTACCAAGGTCCTTCTGGCTTATCATGTGTGTGCAGCACTCAGCCACACTGGCCAGTGGCTGCAGAACCTGCCAGGACTGACTTCCTGCAAGTCACAAAACTTCACCCATCATCTCTTGACCCCCAGCCCCAGCCAGAGAGAAGCTTTCTCTTCTACTTTGAGATAACATCTCCACACAAATACATTTAAAATCCCAATAACTACAAGGTGACAGACAGAAACAGGAAATCTCAGAGATGTCTCAATCTGCAACATCAGCACATCAGCATGGTTGGCTCCCAAAAATCAGTGGGATCTGCAAAGACAAAGTAGCACATAGCACATGCAGGCACTTACCCATGGCTCTCATAAAGGGCTCAAAGTTTTCCTGGGACTGGAGCTCATATTTTCCAGTGAAGCTCATGGTGGAAAGGCTCTCTGTGCTCCCAACACAAGAGAAGGTGCCTTGCTGGTAAGCAGAGCTTGGTTTTATATCACCCTTCTGCCTTAAAAGTTGGCCAGAGGTAGGATGATGTAATTGGTTTATGGGCATGTTCAAACATTAACGTAAAACTGGGCAATGGTCAGTGATAAATTGCTCTGCATTTTACAGACCACAATTTACAACGTGGGGGCAGGGAAAACCCCATAAAATCCATTTTATGGAGGTCGCAATGTGGCATCTATAAACAAATTATGAGAAAAAAAAAAATCGTGCAAAGAAGATCATTATCAGAGGAACGAGCCAAATAATCTAATGAGTCTGCAGTCTGGCAGCACGTATCTGGGGGAGGAGAATGTGGTGACTGTGTGTCCCCTGGAGCTGACACTGGGGGGTTTCTGCTCACTGGTGTGTGCACGGTGGGTCTCTAGCACTGGCAGAATAGTGGTGGCACCCTGGCAGGGACTGACTCGCTCACAGACCTGTGCTGGTGAGGTTTGGTGTAACCCAGATAAAGCAGCAACAGAAACCCATCGCTGGCCTCTAAGAAAAATATTCAAAAAGAAAATACTCCAGATAAATTCCTGGCCTTGCACTGGCCCACCTCAAGACTGCAGTTTGAATCAGGCTCCACCTCTATGGTCCTGTGGGGATAGAGCTGGTGCCATTAGTTATCTACCAAACCACTTTCATCTCCTTTCCCCATAGGAGCCACAGTCACTCATGTACTGAAGAAGCATTCCAGCCCTTGGAGCTGCAATTCTCCCAAGTGCCACATCAGAAGGGCCAGCAGCAGCCTCCAAGCTGAGCCAAATTCCTCCCTCCAAAGCAGGACTCGGAGCTGGGCTCCTCTTCCAGTGCTGTCTCTTTGGCTGAGTGTCCCAGATTGTTTCATGGCATCTGAGCATCCATCCTCTGGGTCTGGATTCCCAGGCTTTTCTTCTTGCCTCAATTAATTCCTCCTCCCTCCCAAAATCAGCTAGCATCTTTGTCATTTTTTAAAATTGAAATCATGTATAAGAGTGAAAAAGACCTATCTTCTTCCAATTTGGAGATGCTGTCAGAACCTTCTGCTGCCATCTGTCCTGCTGCTGCTGCCTCAGCCGCGCTCTCCGTGCTGCAGTAGTGAGCCTCAGTTTCTGGTTAATTAGTACAGGCAATGTCTGCCAGATGAGGCAAGAGAGGGAAATCCTTGGCTGGTGGGATGGACAGTGGATGAAGTTGGCTAAGCCGGGGGAGAAATCCATAAGGGACATCATCCCTACGCATCATGTATGGAGCCGGGCAGAATGCTTCAGAGAGCATTCATGGAGGTGTGGATTGACACAGCAACTTCTCCAAACAGTTTTTTGTTGTTTTTTTTTTTTTTTACCATTTGATCCCCTCAGGAACAATATCACATTTTTATGCCTGCCTCAGGTGAAGAGCCCAGTGTCAGATGGGGCTGTGCTGACATATCCTTTTTCAATGTCCTCTTCATAAGGACAGGGGTGACTGACCTCTTCTGCTGAGTCCTGGCAGCAGCCTGAGCTGGTAGACCCCTGCCTCCTGTCAGCTAATGTTCTCTGGCCATGTGCCACCTGGAAGCACATGTGTGCCTCCCACATTTTCACGTCCTGGACCTTCAGCTGTTCCTCCAGGCAATTCAGGTCCCCTCTCTTTGCATGATGGGGAGAGACATTATGCTTGAAACCCTGCTTGAACTGCAGGGCTCCCAAGCCCACAGTGCTCATGGAGATAAATCTCCTAAGGGCTGTATGTCACTCATCAAATGTTAAAAGGGGAATATAATTGTCCAGGATTCTCTTGGTAACTGGGCAGAAATTTTTCCTCTCACGGAAATGGACAACTCATGAGAGAATTCACCTCATTTAGAACCCAAGTTGTCTTCTGTAGGTATCCTCTCCTCCTCTGCTTACTGTGAATAACTATAACATATCTGTACTTCTGATTTGCAATTGCTTAAGTGGGAACTATGGATCACTGTTAGAAAATTTAGAAATGTGATCAACGAACAAAAATAAATCTCTGTGTTTTGTTGGGTTCAACATTCTTTTATTTTCTTTAGCAAAGAAATGCAGTTTGTATGAAAGAAAGGAGAAATGCTCTCTTTTTAAAGAAAGGAGAAATGAAATTTTTCCAAGGTAATTATTATCTAGCCAGGCCTGCTGAGCAAATGGCAGGTGAGATAAACTTAATCTCAATAGCAAAGTTCAGAATACTTGTACATCTCCCCAACAGAAGATGGCATCTTTTAAAATATGATATAACTTTAACTTTTCAGAGCCAAGAAAATGCACCTGATTTTCATTAACATGAGGCCACGTTAATTGATAATTTGATTAAAGTAAATCCATACCATAAAACCTGAAATGTATGAAGGGAAAAGGAATGGATCATTTTCAAAAATTATTGAGGAAGCTACATCTTGAGGGAAGCCAGCAGGTACTTCTGTCTTTAAGTTGCTTTGAAAATAAAGCAGAGGGTCTTAGAAGCTTGTCAGAAAAAAAAAGACTGAAGTATCTTATTTCTGCTTTTTGCACCTGAATCAGAGATAGGGACACACGGAACTTCTCAGGCAAGAATATCACCAGTGGATCAGCCATGGTTTTGGCCAAATTTTAAACCCCACCTCCCCTGTCTATCTGGCCACTCATCCTGCATCTCCAAGATCCACCTCTTGAAGGAGAGCTGCTCAACCCAAACATCCCAAACTGCAATTTGTGGCTGGTGCCTCATGTTACAACATCTTCCATAATTAAGAAGAGCTTGGCTCTGTGACCTCTGTAGCTGCCTGTGGAGCAGTTGCATCTTTTTATGACATCCCCTCAACCCTTCCCTGGGATTCCTGAGCTCAGTTCTCACTTTCACTCAGTGTCTGGGAAGCCATGCTCCTACCTGCACTCCTTCTTGATGAGTTAGACATTATGTCCAGATTTTAAGGTTTAAGTCTCCCGAAGAAAAAAAAAAAAAATCTCTCTGCCTCCTCCAGTTCAAACTGAAACTCTTAAATTAAGTTCTGAACTACAAAAATTACTTTACAGCTAAAGCAGTGTATGGGGAAAGGCATTTTCCTGTAGCCCAGAGGAGGGTCCCTGGCAGCCCTGTGGAGGTCTGGGAATGTCTTCATGCATCTCTCTTCTATCACCTCACTTGTTTCTCTTTTCTAACCCACTAGTGACTCCCCAGACTTCAGTGAGCCCAGCAACTCAGTGCTTTGGGAAGCCGAGGCTGGGCTCTACACTAGGATTTTCTTGCCCAAATGTGAAAGGCTACAAGCCAGGACCTTTGATGATTCAGTCCTGGATTTTTCTAGTGCAGGTCCAGTTGAACACCCCAAAACCCCTAGCCATTTTTTTTTTAAAAGCTTGGTCACAAGCTTGCCAGTCACAGATCCCCAGGTGGGCTTCCTGCTGTCTCAACCTATAGTATTGTTGGGTAATTCTATTTCTGCTGCCCTTGAACCTGGGAACTTGGTCTGCTGCCAGATTTTCACTTCTCTGGTATGATTATTTGGAACCTCAAGGAACAAAGGTTTCCTCATCAGGCCACACGGCATCATTGCTTCGAAAGCTTGGATGGGCTGGAGAAGATGCTGCTGCTTCTGTGAGCTCTCCATCCCTCTTGGTTTTCTATGTGCCATGTTACCAAGACAGCACTGAGATTAAGCACTTTTCCCAGATTTTTCTCTTTTTAAAATGGTCTTGGCCGTCTGCTGAGATTCCTGTTTCCAAGCTGTAACTTCCAAGCTGCAGACATGCAAGCGCCATTTCATATAGGTTTAGATTAGATATGTCATTATCAGAGCCGTGATAAGAATGCAAAAGTGGTAGCTTGTGCAGAGAGCTGCTGCTTGATAAAGCTTTCCATCGATGCTGATATTCATAGAAGGACAACCCTCAGTCTTTGTCATCTTATTGTAAAGGTACCAAAGGGAGAAAAGGGTTGGTATTGCTTCTTCAAGGTCAAGGCAGCTCTATCACTGATAGCACAAGAGCCTTAGCTCTGCTTATCAATGATCACCTAGGGAGCAGAGCTTACAGAAAGGTTGGACTTTGCTGCTGGGATCTTTCTCTAGAGTAGGAATAAAGCTGCTGGCTCTGTCATCCACTTCCCATTCTCTTGCCTCCAACATCTATGGTGTAGTGCTGTGGCCTCTCTCTAGGCACAGGGAGCCGTCTGTTAATGCCCTCAGAGAATATGCGTTGTCCTTGCAGCTTGGCCTTCAGTGGGATGAGGCTGCCCTCCATGCCACAGCCCAGCTCATCGAGTCAGGGTAAAGGACTGAAAATGGTGTTCATTGCTTATGGAGCTAGTTTGTACCAGGGCAAGGAAAGAAAATGTTGGGAAAGAAACGGAGCCATTAGCAGTCAATGTTCTTGAGCGAGCAAGGTCTGGAAGAGACCCCCAAAGCAGAGCCAGTGAAGATTTAACTAAAGGTGCATCTGACCCCACCACACATCTGCAGTGCAAACGTCTCCCTCTGATCCACGCACATGAAGAGCCCCAAGACATGTGGGGACAAGAAAACCCTTGTCTGAGCAAATGCAGGAGACTGGTGTGTTGGCATGGAAAGGGCAGCAGCCTCCAAGTGCCCACAGGTGGTCAGATGAACTCCAGTCCTGGAGGGACACCTGGCTGTCACTGTAGGCCAGTACTCACCTGTCTAGCTGTGCTCCCCTTCATCCTGATTTATCAAGCACAGTGGCTCACTCAGCACTCCTCACAGAGGGCTGCAGCTGATTAGTCAAGGCAAGGAGAGCATCTCAGGGCCAGACAAGCATGGGGAGAAGCCTGTTTGCCCTGAGGCAAATATACAACCACAATCTATATATTAAATGAAAGAAAGCCCAAGCAACAACCCCCAAGACCTTCCCTAGCAGATGGTGCTCTTTGGCTGGGGAAAGCAATGAGCCAAGAGTGATGCACCAGCCAGAGGGTCAGTGCTGAGGCAGGACACACCTACAAGAGGGGCAGAGAATTGCACGGAGTCTGACAGGAACTGAGTTTTCTCCAGGTTCAGGACCACAGAGGTGCTCCATGGGGAACAACCATGGTGCCAGCAAGACCAGAGCTGCGGACAAAGCCCAGGATTGCCACTGATGCCTAAAGAGGCTGCCTGGAACAGAGGCTGGACAGAGTTAAAGGAATAAAGTGGGTATTTATTAAAAGGCCTTCAGTGGATACACCTTGGGCAGTGCAAGAGCCCGGCTGTGGCCCCACCTATGACGGATGCAAGATCGACCCCGAGTCACGAGATTTCACACTTTTATATATTTTAGTCCATTTACATATTGGGGTTAATTGTCCAGTTACAGCTTCAGGTTATGAAGTCCCATCCTCCCAGATTGCTCACCTCAATTTGCTGTTGTTTAGAATTTTGGGGCCCAAAGTTGCAACGGTGTCTTTGGTTCTTAGGCAGGAAAAGGATTGTTTTGTTAACTACACTGTGAAGAGAACTTGCTAACACTTTATTTGGAGTTCAGAGTTATATACTAATGCAGTACAGAATCTGGAAAATAAGAAAGTTAAAACTTAAGGTATCACCACCATCCATGTCCCATTTGGTCCTGTCATGTTTTTATAGTCAAAGTACCTCCCTGAGCACAGGTATCCCCATTTTGCACATTATGGAGCCTTGACTTTCCCAAAGTCACCTGGGGAAGCTGATAAAGCATCTTCCTTGTCCAGTCCCTAACTGGGGGTCAGAGCCCATATGCTATGGGATGGCAGATTTTGATAAAAAATGTGGCTCAGGGGTATAATGTAAACTTCAGCACAGCAGAACCAGATTGCACAACCTCCTCCAGGTAACAGCTTCTCCAGTATCCCACCAGGGAAGTCAGGACTGCACAATTCCTTTTGGCTCTGCCTTTATGAGTGGGTCCTGCACTTTGGCCTACAAGACCCAAACCACAGCAGAGTGTCCTTGCCCTGGTTGTGAAACACCTTGCTCTGAGGAAAGAGCGTTGCACCCAGGTGTGGGGAAAGAGCCGATGTGTTGGCAGCTCCTTGCCCTGCAAAATCACCAGAGGTAGAAGTCTGTATGTGCACATTTACAGATGAGAGGAGATAATCCATGTGGAAGTCCCGCCTCACATCAGCTGAGATACTGGCAGTTTAGATCAGATTTAGAAAGTGGGGGAAAGAGACACTTTTGCTGTAACAAAGGTGCAGCTTTCTACAGTTTAATTTCTTTACAGTCATACATTTCTGTCTTATATCTCCTTGACATGAGGCTCAAAAAATAATAGCGTGTTTGCCTGTGCAGCTGCAGACATTCTGCAAACTTCCTTAGCCTCCTTCCTGGTGTAGATTCTGAGCCTGACTAAGGTGTGGATCTGCCTCTTAGAAGGCAGAACTGAAATACTTTGATTTCTGGCCAGAACCTTGCAGTTTTTACCTGGAATCTCCCTGTTTTCTCTGTGAATGTTCACAGTTCTTTACATGAAAGGGCAGGGGACACGTAACTTCAACAACCTCCAGTGATAAACTACTATAATTTTTCTCACCCAATGTCACACACACTTCTCATTGGGAGGGGCTCTGTAAAGGGTAGAAAATGGCATTGCAAAATCCCAGATATCCTAGTCACTGCCTTTCTGGACCTGCCTGGTGTTGTCTGGGTCACTTACATGTCTCAAAGCTTTTGTTTGTGTGCAGTTTTCAGACAGCTTGTTAGCAGAGACAGGACTGGGAGATATGGGGACATTTTTGTGCTGATCAGGGTGATGAGATGCTTTTTTGTTAAATTTGGTGCTTTTTGGACCTTGACGAAAGTTGGGACGCTTTCTTGTGTGCCCTTTTCTGAATGTCTCACTGGGGATAGGAGGGATCCTGCTGAAAAGAAGGTGATAAAATCCCAGGATGGGATTTTTTTGGGAGAAGATGGGTGAACAAGAAGAACCTCCTTCCCACCCCGATGAGCTTCTGCATCAGCTTTGTATCCAGCCCTCCTGCCGCGGGACACCGCCCGTGCTTCTTTTTTTTTCAGCTCCAAAACTTCGGAGATGTGTTTCCTGGTTTCTGTTGGGATGTCTGGGTGGAGGGTGGAGAGACCGGTGGGAGAGTGGAAAAGCCTGGATGGGATCAGGGAAAGAGATGTGCATCTCCTCCACGATGCCAGGACACAAGGCACTGCCGCCATCTAGTGATCCGGGATTCACCGGGGGCTCCGCAGCGCTCCTGGGGAGGCTCTGCTGGGGAAATGGGCCGGAGACCCCCACCCAACCTGCCTCTTGTGCTCCGGACATGTAGAGGGGCCCACTTTGCTGGAAAGAATGAAAAAGCTTCTCAGCAAACACGAAGTTGAGAGTTTTGCTGTGCTTGTCTTTGAGTGCCGCAACACTCAGGGCTGAGATGTGAAATTTTAGGGGGTTTTGTGCAGGAAAAAAATTGAATTTTTTGCTGTTATACATGTCTTTCTTCTTCCTCAGTCCTCATCAAGCTTTGAGATGCCTTTGGAAGGTGGAGAGGCTGAGGAAATTTCCACCTGGAGGGATGAAAAATTATACATTAAAAAAAAAAAAATGGTTAAGTTTGATCCAGCCTTGGGGTTAGCAAATACAGGTGATTCCTGACATATGAGTTCAGAGACCACGAACTGCTCAGGAATGGGCAAGGTCCAAAGCGGAATTGCAGATCCCAGCAGGAGTATGAAGGCACTGAGTAAGACCAGGTTAATTAGAGGCTATTACATTTTCTAGGTCTTCATCTGTTGCTGCAGTGGATGAGTCCTGACAGGCAGCATGGCCACACTCCTCCCCTCCTTTTCTTAAAAATTCAAAATAATATTAAAGAATCATAGAATGAATCACAGAATCACAGAATGGTTTGGGGTGGAAGGGACCTGAAAGATCAACTGGTTCCAACACCCCAGCCATGGCCAGGGACACCTTCTATTAGCCCAGGTTGCTCAGAGCTCCACCCAAAATGAAATGACACTCTAAACTTGAGTGCATGGAAATCGTAGGGCTGAGCATGGGAAAACATCTCCAACTAAATGGCACTGCCATCCTTGTTTGTGTCCCAGGCTGTGTCCTGTGCTCACCTGTGTCTGCCACATCAGCAGTCCCTGCACCCCAGCATTAAACACTGACCTTGTTAATGAGGGTTTTCACTGCTGATAGACCCAGGGCAGAGCTGTGGCAACAGCCTCTTTGCAGATGCTGAGCAGCAGGTATCCTAGTATAATCCATTTTTTTTTTTTTTGCAGGGCTCCTGCATCCCAGAGGGATGTAATGCTGAAGGAATCTTCAATCTCATTGTAAGCTCTTCACTTGGAAAAAAAAAATTGGGTGCATTAATGAAGTCATTTCACACAGCTAAAACACACATTAAATAATTAGACATATGGTAAATGAATGCCCAGAGGCATAAGATCCCATGCTGGTGGGAATAGGTGAGGTCTCATTGAAGTGTGCTGGGTGACTCTTGCAAAGATATACATTGGTGATATTAAATACTTGCATCGGTAATGAAAACTATCAGCTTGTGCAGTTCTTCCTATGGATTTGATCCTGTCCTTGTTCTAGCTTGAATTCAAGTTGAGCTCAAAGTGTGCTCTGCCTCTGCATGGGCAAGGAAGGAAAATCCTGAATTCACCTTGGCATAGCAGCATGGGAAAGGGGAGAGGTTAGAATAGAGGAGGCAAATCACATATCCTGAAGCTTTTGCTGTTTTCTTTATTTCTAATATTGCACTGTTTTGTCCAGAGATCCCACTTGCAATTTTTTGTGTCAGCTACCACTGGAGCATGTTGAGGAGCTGAGACTCTGTTTTGGAGATATCAGCCACTCCCCTCAGCATCCAAGTAAACCTGGGAGCTTCCACTCACTCCAGGGATGGTGATGGGAAGGTTTCACCATAGATTTAAACCTGACCAATCCCTGAAAAACAAGGTCCAGCCTTGCTGTTTTATCCAGAACATTCTGAAAACACCTGGATCCACATCTGGAATGGGGACATACCTCCATTACAAGGTGAGCACCCCACTGCATGCCAGTGTGCCAAGAGGATCTGGTGACTACAGGTACAGGGATGACTGTGGGGCCGCAGCAGGTTTGGGTGGCTCAGGCTTCATCTTTGCAATGTCATGAGTAATACTGAGTACAGAGATGGTGGGGAGATGTAGGCTGGTTGGTAATACAATTTATATAATTAAAGATAAGTAGCTCTCTTCCTAGCTGATTTCCTAGAGGTGTGCTATGCTCTGACCCACTGTTTGAGCTCAGATTTATTATTAAAAAGCTTCTGTTTGCTTCGTACTCTGCTACAGCTGCCCTGCTCAACCTTGAGCAACATCATCACAAGCAGCTCTGTCCAGAGCCTGAAATTTACCTACTGCCTGTACCTGAAGACCCTGCAGAAAGAGTCCTTTGGGATGTTTGGTGTAGAAAAGTCATTTTCCACACCAGTGCCTAATGACTGGACCACTCTCTACCAGACATTTTTCTCATTGCTCCAGTTAGAACCATAAGAATAATGAGAGAGAAGAAATGTGTTTAGGGTCAGACTCCAGTGCTTTGGCAGATGGGATGTCTCTTGCTGCAGACATGGGCTCTGTGGCTCATAGCAGGTTGTTATCAGCCATCATTTGTACCTCTGCTCCAGCCTGCATGGGCTGAAGTCCTTCTGCTTTCTCCAGTACTGAGCTGTATCCTGGGTTTGTTGAGCCACCGGTCCTGTGCTGACCTTGCCCTTCAAAAAAAATTTATTATATTAAAATAAGAAGCAACAAAGGGATGCACAGCTCTTCCCTGTGAAGAACTGGATTTTTTTGCACAACCCCTCGCATGTCTCCTCTCTCTCCTGTGCCTCACTTTCCCCGTTGATGTACCAGGGCTGTTGAGAGGCTGAACAGAGCTGAGTTCCACACTAACTGTGCTTGCAAGGGACTTCTGGGGTTTCCTGACCCTTCTTTAAGCAGCTTCAATCTCAAATTCGAATCCAAACTCAAGGTTTAACCAGGTGTCTCCGTGTTTCCCCAGTCAAAGTTC
This sequence comes from Pseudopodoces humilis, assembly GCF_049639895.1. Lineage (NCBI taxonomy): Eukaryota > Metazoa > Chordata > Aves > Passeriformes > Paridae > Pseudopodoces > Pseudopodoces humilis. Next base: position 5,509,804 of record NC_142205.1, on the reverse strand, counting down.
GAATGTCTCCAGGATTATACAAGAGGCCACAAGGTCTCCATGCCCTGTGCCTGATCACTTTCAGGTTAAAAGCTCTCTCCTAATATTTAACCAGATTTCCCCCTAGCTGCAACTCGCACCTGCTGCTCCTTGTCCCGACTCCTGGCACCAGCAGAAGCAGCTGAGCTCCGTCTCTCCCACATATTCTCATTCCCAGGCTTGCTGCAGGCCCCAGGGACACCGGCGGGTGGCACTGGGGACAAGTTTTCCGTGAGCACCAGTGCAAAGGGTGGCCGGGCTGGAAGCGGTGGCCGCAGCTTGTCTGGCCGCCTCGCCGCGGTGCTGAGGCGCGCTGAGGGGCCAGCGAAGGGCCTGAGGTGGGCACAGCCGAGGGCTTCTCAGGGCGGGGGGGACACAAGGGCTCGGCGGCCGCTCGCTGGGATTCGCGCCGATCCGGAGGGTTTAGCTCAGCACTTCCTACACTGTGTCAAATCCTGTCCTTAGTTTAACCCCTTTGAACAAAATCAGCTAGCTCTAAAAACACAGCGATTTCTTACTTTTTTGTAATTTTTTTTTTTTTTAATTTCTTTATTTAAAGCTCCGGCTTTTACAAACAGCCCGGAGAGGGACATGACGTGCTTCTGCAGCGACTTGTGCGCCGCCAGGGCTTTTCCTCAGGGGGGAAGCGCCTCCCTGGGCAGGGTGAAGGGAAAGCGGGACAAGGAGGCTCCAACCTTGGCACAAACCCCAGGCAGCCTTTCCACCTCCTGCAAAATGCCCTGCACTGGCTCTGGCTGCTCCAGCTTCCTGCGGGAGGAGCTGGTTTGTTCCCTGGGGAGCTCTGTTTGCCCACAGGGGAAGTTTTGGAGGCAGTTGTTTTGGGATGAGGGCCTGTTCCTGGTGTGGGGGTGCTTTGGGCTGCTGGCAGTGATTGTGGTGCCTCCCCAGCAGCCATGGAGTATGTCAGCACACGGGGAGGCGTGAGGGCCGTGGACTTCGAGGGAGCCCTTTTCTCTGGCTATGCACCCGATGGGGGCCTCTTCATGCCCCAGCGCATCCCCTCGCTGGACAGGGACACTCTGCAAAGGTGGAGCAGCCTCTCCTACCCTGAGCTGGTGAAGGAGTTGTGCTCCCTCTTCGTCCCGGCCAAGCTGGTCCCGCGGGACGCGCTCAATGGTGAGCTGAGAGGGGAGCTGCTCACAGGGATGTGCATGAGGATTTGGGGGGTTCGGATGCATCTGCCTGCCTTTCCCCCATCCTCTATATGGCCCCCAAGAGGAAGGAGCCTGCTGCAGCATTGCTTGCCCCTTTCTGTAGCCTGTTCTCTGTCACCTTGCTGGCACTAGTAGAAAAGGTGTCCCCTGTGTATAAATAGGGGTTCTGGTGACAGCAACAAGCTGATGTTGTGGCTCTGCTGGGGCCCCCTCCAGGGCTTTCTGCTGCTTCACGCTTGCCTTGACATCTGTTTTTTAATGTTTCTAACACTTATGAGCTATCTCTTCCACCAGAGGGCAGCTGCAACCTCTGTTTCAATGGCACTTTAGTATGAAACTCGGGTTTCCTGTATTGTATGTTTAAATACAGTTTTCTGATTGTGTGGCATGTCCCCTGGGATTACTTAGCACAGAGTTATCAAACACCATGAAGCTGGGCTGGTTCATTCCTAATAATCACAAATAACTTGTTGGATATCTATCACTGCACCAGCAACTGAGAGCCTTTGGTTGTGCAGAAAGGTACCCAAGAGCACAAAGAGCACAGATGAAGGGAGCCATGGGTCAGAGAAACACTACTCTAATTTAACAGGCCATTTAACCATTTTCCCTGTAGACCTGATCAACAGGGCCTTCAGCAGATTCAGACACAAGAATGTCGTGCATCTGTCCAGGCTGAAAGATGGGCTGAACATTTTGGAGCTCTGGCATGGTGTTACGTATGCATTTAAGGACCTGTCCTTGTCCTGCACAGGACAGTTTTTACAGTATTTTTTGGAGAAGAAGCAGAAGCATGTCAATATTCTGGTGGGTAAGTATGACTCCTTGGAGGTAAGGTTCTTGGGCAGGCCTTTACCTTGAGAGCCATCATGCTACAGTCCTCTCCAAAGATGTCCCAGGATGCTTTTGCCTCATAATCTCCAGACAGTGCCAAGGTGGCTGCTCTGGCCAAAAATGTCATGGAACATCTCTGCATCTTTTTCTTAAAGTGCACTGATGAAAATTTGATTGATGCATCAATTTTTTGCTTTTCTTGGTGCTTCCTCACTTTGAAACAGGGACTTCAGGGGACACGGGCAGCTCGGCCATTGAGAGTGTGAGAGGGCAGAAGAACGTGGACATCTTTGTTCTGCTGCCCAAGGGACTCTGCACCCAGATACAGGAACTTCAGATGACCACTGTCATTGAAGACAACGTCCATGTCTTTACTGGTTGGCACTGCTCTTTGGACTGTCCACTTTATGGCCCTGCTGTGTCAAAACCTTGACCCTAAAAGTCTGATGGGTCTGATCAGTAGGATTTGCAGCTTTAGCAGCTGCAGCCAGCCAGGGCATTGCTATCACCATGCCCATACATCTGGCTAACAAGAGACAACCTCCCCAGTTTGACAGCCAAGCAGTTTAAAGTTTACTTTGCTCCTGGCTGTAGATCAGAGTTGCCTCCATGCAGGTGGTTGGTGTTTGGCTGAACTAAATTCAGCACCGTTTTTTGTCATTCAAGGATTGGGAGCCACCCCTTCCCTCTGTCCTCTCACCTTCATGGGTGATCCACTCCCTACCACCATGCCATCCCCATGGCATTGGTATCACCACTGGGTGCTTGAGACCCTTGAGTTCCCATGGACTCCTCTGCTCAGCCAGGTCTCACCTTAGCATCTCATTAAGAGATGCAGCATTTGCCTTCCTGGCAAGTTTATATTTGGTAGAAACAAGAGCCCAGAGTGCTGTGTCTGCAGAAACCACCTGACATCCACAAGGTGCCACTCAAGCCCTGGTTCACGCAGCCCCCAGGGCAGATGGGCAACTTGGGACACTCCTGGCCACAGCAAACCCCAGGGCTTGAGACCAACCCTATTTCTGAGCAGAAATACCTCGTGCCTGATGCACTGCTGCTGGCAGATCTAATCTTTCCTTTCTCCTTTTGACAGCTCATGGGAACAGTGATGAAATAGATGAGCCAATCAAGGAACTGTTTGCTGATGTCAATTTTGCTGGAAAATACAACTTGATGAGCTTGAATTCCATCAATTGGTCCAGGATTATGGTGCAGATTGCTCACTACTTCTATGCTTACTTTCAGTGTGTCCCATCCCTGGATACCACCCCATTGCCAGTGGTGGAAATTGTTGTGCCCACGGGAGGAGGAGGAAATATCACAGGTAAAGGGAAAAAAGATGGGTTAGATAAGAAAGAGAGAATGCTGTGATCTGTGAACCAAAAGTACTTTGCAGATACTGGGTATTGCTATTTATTAAAACACCCACTCTCTGGTAGGATTTCTTCAGAACCACTTATATTTTATTACTCATATATGGTTATTACTCAATTTAGGTGTCACAGATGATTTGCAAGGTACAGAAAAACCCAAACCACCCTTTGATGATGACTGTAACTATCATGAGGATGGGCACATTAGGAGAGGACAGAATGTGTTTGATGAAGAAAAGAGGGGAAAATGCTGTGGCTCTGATTTCTTAAGTGAGACATTAACAGAGCTGTGGAGTCCTGCCTGGTTTTCTCTGGTGTGCATGGTAATGAATGGTCAGGAGAACCACTCTTATTTGCATAATCTGGCCTTCTAAATGAGAGTCCTTGATTGTCTCAGTCCCAAAATAGGTGTAGAACTGTCTTCTGAAAGCAATAAAGGATTTTATATATTCACTGCTCTTCCAGGCTGCCCATCAGAGAGGCAAAAGCCCAAAATCTTCATCTCTCCTACTTGCCTGTCAGCTGCCTGAACTCTTGGTCCCTTGCCTATCCACCAGCAAACGTGGAGATCAGCAAGGGTGTGTGTTCATTGGCAGGTGAAGCATTGCATCCCTGGATTTTATAATCTGTCCTCTACCAAACCACTGAAGTCAGATATCTCGGAGTCCACTAAGGAATATCATTTGTGTCTGCTTCTGAACTAGATGATCAATCAATTTGTACGATGACTTCTTTGCTATATCTCCTTCAAATATTTCTTCATCAAGCACTCATGTTTGTTTTTTTTCACTTTTTTTCTCTAGCTGGCTGTATTGCCCAGAAAATGGGTCTCCCAATTCAACTTATTACTGTGGTGAACAGCAATGACATCATTCATAGGACTGTTCAACATGGAGATTTCTCACTGGCAGAGAGCGTGAAGGCTACGTTAGCATCAGCCATGGATATCCAAGTACGTAGTGAACTGGCCAAAATGCAGCAATAGAAAATATTACTGTTTGTTTTTTTAATCTTGTACTCTGTTCTACCTGTAAAATTCTGCCACTCAATGATGCATTAGGAAGTGTGACTCATATTGACCATTTATGCTACAGACTGCTGGGCTGAGCTAAATCAAACACCTTCTCCCTCACTTTTCAGGGCTTGACTTTCTGATCTTCATTGTTGAGTGCTGGGTTTCCAGGGATTCATTCTGTGCAAGCTTAGTGAGACAGGGACATTTCCACAACATGTGACAACTAGAGACCTAAAAATGCCATCATGTCTCAAGGGTTTTGTTGATGCTTTTGAAAAGCTCCACAAAGAGCAAGAGGAGAGACCAGGAAGGAGGTAGAGAAGTCCAGAATAAATGCCTCCTTCATGGCTGCCTGCAGCTTGCTCAGAGCAAAACAAGTCCCAGCAGGCGGGGAAAGGCCTTGGAAAAAAAAGTCATGGAGGTACAGAAACAAAACACCTGGAAGCACATACCTCCCCTTTCATTCCCACCCAATCCCAGGGATTGGATGTGCTTCCAAACAAGTTTTCAAAGTGGGAAACCCTTGGTGTTGTACCTCTGTGGCCTTAAGCTACCTGGATTTTCCAAAAGCTGTTCAAGCACACTGGGAGGACCTGGGAGTCTGGAGGGACTGCCTTGCTTCGCAGTCACTAAGTCCCTATGCCACTGTCACCAGGCTGTGCTCTGCAGCTTGGCTTTCCTCCTGAGCCAGGAGCTTGTGGGGCTTCTCAGAGCTCCAAGGGTAATTGGGCTCCTCTCTCAGTCCACCTCCCTTCAGTAGCACTGGTCAGCAAGTGCCAGACTTTGGGATCTTGGGAGCAGAGAGTTAAGTGAGGAGATTTCCTGAGATTCCTGAGGAGCTAGATGAGTGACTCCCTCTGCACATCCCCCTCCATGGCTGCACGGGATGTCATTTTTCAGCTCACATCTGAACCATCCATGCAAATATTTCCATAACTAAGGAGAGCATTTGTTCTGGAGGGGAGTTCAGGGGGTCTCTGGTTGGGACTTGTTTAAAGCAGGTTCAGCCTTGAGGTCAAGTGGGATTGCTCAGGGCTTTGTCCATTTGGGTGTTGGAAACCTTCAAAGATGGAGAGTGCACAGCCTCTTTAGGTTGCTGCTTCTGCAGAATAAGGTAAAGCAGAGAAAACTTTCCTGTTAGATGCTGCCTGAAGAGTTGAAGGTGAAGCAGAAAGTCTGGTGTGGATGAACCTTGTAAGGAGCAATCCTAGGACAATCCCAGCAGATGCTGTGTCTTTGCAGCCAAGTTCTCTGTTTCTGAGGTCAGAAAGAACCACACAGCTCATATCCACACTCCAAAACTTTGTCCCCAGCATGACCTGCCTCCAAACTGGACCCTGACATTCTGCTGGAGAGCTCTGATAGGTGGGACAGAAGCAAAAGCCTTACTTAGATGGTAGGGCTGGTACTTGAACATGGCCTAGACCCAGTTCAACTTACTAATGTCAACATAGTGTTCTGTAATGGAAACCATAAGGCTGGTGGGAATGGAAGGTGAAGGGGAAATGTGGGAAGAATGTGGGAAGGATGTGGGAACAGCAGAAAGAAGGACAGGGAAAGGGTGTCAGGAGCAGTGTTGGAGGCACCTCCAGGAGCAGGTCATGGAAGTCCAGGCACGCTGACCTGCCTAAAACAGGGGACAGCCTAGAGCAAAGGCCAGGCTACACCCAGACTAGACTGAAGATTAGAGGCTGGAGGCTCTGGGAGACGATGGTGGGAAGATGAAGAACAGAACTGGGGCCATAAGACACCCAGATAAGGACACAAAAGGCTGAGTAAGTCCTGATGACTTGACAAGGTAGGACAGGGTTGAGTGACAAAAGGTCACAGGCACTGTCAGCTGCTAAAAGTAATGAACTTTATCCAAACCCAGCACTTGAACCCAGGAGGTGAGATGAGGACTGTATGTTGGTGCCCCTTGTCCTGTCTGTCCCTACAAGATACCTCAGCCAAACCATCTGGATGAATATTTCTTGGTGCTTGTAAATATGCAGGAATGAGGCAGGGCAGAGAAATTGGTTTGGGACCCTCCTGTATGGTCTTGCACAGAGTTCTACTGCAGTGTTGCAATGCTGATTGCTACACAGCCATGTAGGCCAGTGGGGCCCTATATGTGCCCTGAAATTCATGGAGATTATCAGCCAGCCCTGCAGCGAGCTGGGTGTCTCATTAAGTCACGCAGGAGCTGGATGACTCAGAGCAGCATCTGCAACACTGAGTAAACAGCTGGATATTTCTGGTTCTCCAATATAAAGTGTGTTATTAGCCTGGGCTCCTCACAGTGATGGTACAGATGTGGTCATGCTGTTGATTCATCAGTCATCCCTTCATTTTCTGTTTTAATCTGATGGTCACTGTCAGACTGCTCTGACAGGTCAGAGGTTCAAAAGACATTGTGTTCCCAAAGACTTGTCTTGGGAGGTAGGTGAGCAAAGGGAAGACAAAAAGCCCACCCTGGTTTCCACCCTACAGGGGTAGGACCTCAGCCCTAATGACACATCAGAGAATCCACAGGGATGCTTTTCCCCCTCTTTGAATTTCCTCACCTATTGCCTTGTTATCCCAGGAGCCTTACAATGTGGAGAGGATCCTCTGGCTGCTCTCAGGCTCTGACAGCTGCCTGATAAAAACTCTGATGGAGCAATTCAACATCTCAAAAAGGCTGAAGCTGCCAGAGGATTTGCACAGAAAGGTCAGTTCCTCACCCACACAACACTGTGGCTGTGTGTGTGTATAAGGAGATTATTGCTACCAGATATTCCCAATTCATTTTCAGAATAAAAAAAATCATAGTGGAGAGTATGCAACCAAAAATTTAAGCGTGAGGCCAGAACAGAAGTTTTATATCAATGTGTGTGCATGGAGATATTAAAAAAACCCTTTTTATTTTCTTTTGTTTTTAGGAATGCTCTTCTTCATGAAACTAACTTTAAAATTGCCTGCAGTTATTTAGGTAGCATATGAAATTGGTCCATCCCTGGCCATGCACTGAGGCATTGTGCAGTGGGTGCTGGCACAAATTGGGTATTTGGGAGTGGGTCTGCCGAGTTTGGTGCAATTCAGCCTTGCTGTTGTAGCAAAGGGGAGCACAAACACAAAGCAGAGAGAGATACAAGAGAAAACCAAAGATGTGAGTTGTGAGATGGCCAGGTGCAAAATCCTGCCTTTTCCTGTCTATTTCTGATGTGCTCTCCCTCACAGAGCAGCCCTTGCCCTGTTTGTGCTGCAGAAAGATAAATACTAAACAATTTTATTATTAAAAGCAAGAGGAGCTGTTACACTGAGGTGGAATTTACAAGTCCTCAGAAACTCCCCTCAGAGCATGGAAATATCAGTGCAGACACAGGGAGCTGAGTCGTGGCTCCTGCCTACCCACACTGGCAGCACCTGTGGATGGAAGCCCTTTGCCCACACTCCATCCTTGTGTTTTTTTCCAGCAGTGTTTCATCCCCTAGCTGCAGCAGCAACCCCTTTTCCTTCAGTCTCTGGGGAAACCCATCCTCCAGCCTCCCTGTTTCCACCTGCTTTGCTGAGTGCCTGTGGCACAAACCCAGCTGGGAACACGTTGGATGGTGCCCTGTGCAAACCTCCCTGTTTCCCCACAGCTCTCCGAGACCCTGGGATCATGCTCAGCCTCTGACCAGGACATTGTGGGCGCCATGCGGCGCTGCTGGGAGGAGAACCAGTACCTGCTGTGCCCCCACTCTGCCGTGGCTGCTCACTACCACTACTCACAGCCACACAGGTAGGGAGAGCCATGGTCAGGAGTTAGGGACTGGAGCATCACTATCCCCTTGCTCCTGCAGCATCTCCAGCTCCCAGCTCACACCATAAGTTTTCTTTCCTTGTCTTTCCAGCATCCCCCGGTGTTGCTTGGCTCCAGCCTCTGCAGCCAAATTTCAGAATGCCGTTCTCCAAGCTGGCCTGGTTCCCCAGATCCCCTCTGAAATCACTGCCCTGATGGCAATGGAGAGCAGGTCCACTCCCCTGGAGCGGGGACAGGACTGGGCACAGGTGCTCCGGGGCCGGATTGAAGCTGTGGCACAGCGGTGGGAGGCACAGGCGGGTCAGTCTGCCCCCCAGGGCAGGGGGGGATCACTGGGCAGGTAGTCACACAAACCTGACTACTGGGCACAGCTGGACAATGCCTCCCAGGGCTCATTCTCCACTCCCAGAAAAGCCCTGTCTTATGCTGGGAGTCTCCATGCAATGGTTTATTAGCAAGAATGCACTTTCCTGTTGATTTACATGGACTATCTCATAACATTTTCAGTAAAGAGTGGAATTATATGGACAATTTCATAACATTTTCAGTAAAGAGCACTGCAATTATATCCCCTTTTTCCTAATAAATCATAAAAACTGATTGAAACTATTGAGTAAACCTGTCTGTTCCATCGTTGCTGACTGTTACAGAAAGCTGCCTTAGCATTACCCACAGCTGCCTGCTTCTTGAGCATTATCCAGTGATTCTGGCTCTGTGCTGGGATGTTCAGCCCAACAATCCCAATAGCACCCAAGATGCTCATAGGAAACACATGCAAGAGTGGAGCCACTTCACCCATCCCTGTAATTTAAGCAGTGCCAGGGATCGTTCCCAGGCATTGAAACTTGCTCTGTGGTAGTGTTGAATAGCAGATGTTTTCTCAGGACAAGCTTATCTTAAAGAGCTACTTTCCAGTGCTGTATCTCTCAGCTTTTGGTCCTAGTCCTGCTTCAGACTCTTCCCAGGCAACTTCCACTGTAACAAGTAGGAAATGGGAAATTCCCTTTATCTTCTGCCTGAAACTTCAGGTCTTTCAATACCGCATTCTCATCATATACATATAAATATATAAATACCTTGTGTGGGAGCTGCCTCCACAAGTCATGCATCTGGCAGGAATCTCTTGTGCCTAAAAAAGGGGGAAGAAAAATAGGAATAATTATACCGGGGGGGAAAAATCCCCCTTTGCCATCAAAAAAAATTCCCCCTTTGACATCAAAGGAAGTCTTGTAATGGGAAGATTAATTTGAAGGTTTAGTGGCATTTAACGGGGTAAAAGTAAATTCTGTGAAGTGATTCAGATTGGGATGTTGCAGAACATGCGGGAAGAGTGGGAAGCTTGGCCTAGGCTGCAAGCTGCCTTGCTGGCACCCAGGCAGCCTTTTCCTTGGCTCCCTCTGGCACAGTTGGCCCTGTACTACCTCTTTCCACCCCACCGAAACCCTGCAGGAGAGGAGGGACCTGTGCCTCCTCCAGGGTGGGAGCTGAGGCTGCCCCATCCCAATTAACAGGGATGAGGGAAACAGCTTAACTGAGAATGATGTAAAAACCACAGCACTTGGATGTTTTTGATGCTAACAGCTTTACTTGAATAGATTGAGCAGCTGGGAGGTGGGGTCCAGGAATGATGTTTCATGAAGCCATCATTCACCCTTCTTTAGGAGCCAAACCAGCAAAATAACTCTTATTCCAGCTTCATCCTCACAAATCACCCTTCCCCAAAGGATGGCTTTTCACTGGGGGTGGTGTAGCATGTCTCTGGATGTCTCTTCCCAATCCCATTTGACCCCCATGATCAGCTTCCCCTTTCATTGATGCAGATGTTAAGTTCATTTGGCTCCACTAGCCTTAACAGCTGCCTCCCCAAATCTTGTGGTTCTCAGCCAGGGACGGCTGCCCAGTTGCAATTTAGCCCTTAATCATAGCTTAAGACACCCTTCGTGAGGGGAGAGGCCAGATTGCACCCAGTTCTGCACCCAAGTGAGAGGTTGCAAACCTGGCTGGCAAGACCCCAACTCCTCACTGGGGAACACTGTGAAGGATGGGGTGACTGGGGCTGGACTTGCAGCCCGCCAAAATCCTGGTGTGTTTTGCAAGCAGAAAGCATGATGAATACATTCCATGCTCCCATCCCTCAAGGAGTAGGATGAGTGAAAGGTCCAGCCTCATTGCAGGGTGAAAAGGAATTTAATTCTCAACCATCCCTGAGGATTCCCTTACGGGGTGAGGATGCTACGTCTTCCCCAGCCCAAATCAGACTTTTTTTGGGGCAGGACACTATGAAACTCTCTCTGTGATCTCTGGAGCAGAAGAACAGCCGGAAAAGCTTGTTCCATGCCTGGAGCCAAGGCAGAGGGAGCACAGACAGGCTTGGCTTGCAGGGGGCTGTGCTCCCACAGAGGGCAATGCACAGCCACATGTGCCAGCCTGGTGCCTGGGATGTGGGAATGAACCTGGCCCTGTGGGCATGCTGTGTCCCACCGCCTCGGGGACCATGGCATCCGTGGCCACTCTCACACTGGGAGCTCCCACTCTGTCCCCAGAACTGGAGCTTGGGGCTCTGCTTGCTCATCCTTAGGCCTCTGGCTAAGAGGGAGGGTCAGCCTGGTTTGATGGAAAGATGGAAAATGGAGGGAGGAAAGTCACACAAAAAGTGGTACCTCCTCACCCGACACTGATGGGTGGCTGCAGGCTCTGGCAGCTTCATATGTTCCCAGGGTTAATGATACTTTAGCCCTGTACCTTCCAGAGCTGATCACAAACCCAGGACAGGCTTGTCAAAGAATTAATCTCATACATCAACTGCTCTTGCTTTTGTCCAGCAAAAATTCCATTCTCAGGTCCCTGACCCTAAACATGTCTGACAGTAATCCAGGAGATAGTGATGCCTACAAACTGGTGACCATACTCCATGGGGACATTGTATTCCCCCACTGAGGGACATGGCTGGGATATGTTCCCAACTCCTACCTCAAGGAGAAGGGAATGTCATGGGATGGAGATGCAGTGTGTTGAGATAGAGGAATAGGGTCATGGGCTCAGCTGGAGTTTCTGCTCAATAACTCACATGTACCAAAGCAACTTGCTGTCCTGAGCCAAACTCACTTGTAGTTGGCATGTCCAGCAAGGGATTGGGGCACTTGTCCTAGTGTGGTTTGGGATCTGCTGGGCTACATGTGGGGTCTACCCTCTAAGCCACCTGCCTCTGTGCTCCATGGGGACTTCATCCATCAGCAGAGGCATGCTGTGGTTCAACACTCCAATCATTAATAGTGCCATTAAGAGATTTATTCACTAAAGGGGGACATGGGATGACTGGCTGACTGCTGCTCTGGCTGAGATAAAATTGAGAGGAATATAAAATCCCAAAGGAGCTGTGGGTGAGGATGTTCTTTCCCATGAACAGAGCAGTCCAGCCTTCCCCTGTGCTTTGTCACAATGTCCATCCTATCTTCTAGCTCATGGCCACCCAAGGAATTGATCTTTGGGCAATTACTCCACTGACTGGGCTGTCACGTCCTTCTACTCCACTTATGAGCTGGGAGGAGCCCAGCGTGGTGAATTATAAGCCAATGCTTTAAAACAGTGTTCTGAAGGTTTGGGAGCTGAATTATTATTTATAATGCCCTGGGGGCCCCATGTAATTTATGGACAGGTATGAAGACAAGTAGGCGCTCAGACATGGGGATGAGCCCGGTGTAAATGCTGGGATAGAAAGATAGATAGATGGATGGATGAAGATAAACTTCTTGGCCAAGAGAGCTGGAGGTTGAACAACTGGAGATGGATAAGGCTGCTCTTAGACATCTCTGCTCTCCTAGGGTGATACCTACTATCCTTCTACCCTCACTCTGCAAAATGTCATCTCAAAAGTGGTGAAAATCATTTGTTTACTCTTCTTTTTTTGGTTTATCCTAAGAGCAAGGAAAGAAAAGTAAAAAGGAACTGCTTTGTTGTTGCAATTTGCTGCTAGGCATTCCTATGTGTGCTAATGATAAGTATTAATTAAATAGCTTTCTGTTGTCTTTTAAATGCAGTTCTTTCAGGCTGTAATTAAAAACAGACACCCAGCCCTTTCTGTCTGCATAGAAAGAGGCAGGTAGGCCTCTGGAGCTCGGCACTTCTTTCCTTGTAACAGGAGAGAAGTGGAAAATGAGGCAAAACCAGTTTCCATTGAAAACTCACCACCCTGTGCATGTCCTTCACAGGGAAGGCAACCAGCTCAAGGAAATTAAAGGAATGTGACTTCCAAGATCCCAGCCCTGCAATCAAAGTAAGTTTATTTGCCCTTAAGATCTTTCAGCTTCATACATTTTAAAGGCAGAGGAGATCACTATGTTTGATCTCTGGGCTACATAGGCTGAACATCCCTCTGATGCATTCATCATGCCCAGAAGAAACTTGTTGCCTTATGAACATTTTGATCTGAGTAGCTGGAGATAGGATTCTATCCCTCTCACTTTTTTTTTTCCCTTTCCCCAGTTTTTTTCACTCTTGCTGTGAAAAACCAGGCACTGCTGTAAATCCCCATCCCTGTGCTGCTCCTCTGGTCACTATTAATCTCCCAACTCAGGGTGGGCTGCTCAGGGAAACTGGAGCTCACACCAGTCCTGCTGCTGTCTCCGTTTCCCAGCTTAAAATAGACTCAAGTCCTCTAGAAATACAAATAAAATGTCAGATGCTCACATGATGGAAAGCAACTACCAAATAAAATTTCCCATTTGCCCACAACACTGAATGACACTTAAGCCCTTAAAGGCAACTGGGCTTCACTTATCTAAAATGCTGCTGCTAATCAATAAATACATGGAAAAACAATGTTTGTCTGCTGTGCAGCTTATGAAAGCGCTGGGGAAAGATGCAGCTCACTCGGAGGATGCCTTGGTCGGAGATGGCCCATGAGAGAAAAGTTTCTGTGTTCAACAGCTGCATATACTTTTTTTTTTTTTTTGGTAAATGGAAACATTTAATTATACATTTGAGTAATTTACAACCTGAGATGTGTAGAATTTGTGTAATAAATATACAGAGAATGTAAGACACACACATTGCCTGTGCGGGGGTCCTGGATTTTGGGCAGTGCAGCACTTTGGTCACCCAGGGTGATGCTCCTCTGCCTTGATAACTCCTCACCCAGTTCATAAAACAGACACAGCCCTTTTGGGGTCCTATCAACCCACGACTGGATTTTCTATGGGTTTTTCTGTCTCTCTCAGCTCCTTGGCTGTGTCTGTCTTGTGATTTTGATGCAGCTGCACGGGTATCCACAGGGAGCTGGGAACACAAGAAGAGGTCTGGGACACTCTGCAGGCTCCTTCCCTGGTGAGGGGAGCACGGGGCTGGGAGCATCTTTGGGGCTGTTGGTGGCAGCAGCAACAGAAGTGGCTCAGAAGGGAAGGTTTTTCTCAATTATTTGCATTTTAGAAATGGGGAAGGGGGAGAAATGGGATGGAAAAAGCAGAAAAAATGAAGAGAAAGTAAGCATTCAGAAATTAAATACTTAATTAAAAAGGAGTTTGAATTTGTTTGAATTGAATCAAAAGACTTTTTTCTTTTTGGCAAACACAGGTTTCTTTTGAGCAGAAAGTAAAACAAGAGTCTTAAAAAAAGGTATTTTAAAGGGAAAATTACTCGCTTTTAGTCTAAATGATTAAAATTATATTTCAGTTTTGGGAAAAAGAAGAAAATGTAGAAATTTTGCGAATTCTAAGAACATTTAAAACAACATATCACAAAAAAGAAGGTGTTAGGGGGAAATGAAAAGCAGAACAAGAGGGCTGGAAAAGAGATCAGCCAGCAGCTGCCCTGTGTGGCTCTGTCCTTGCCCTGACACCCCTGAGATCACCTCGAGCACTTTAAGATCACGAGATACTGAGAACAAAGAGTTTGTGTTCTCTTTTTTGCTCTGTAGTTCCCTGCATTTTCAAACTCCCAAAGCTGGTTCAGCATTTTTAGGGCAGGTTAGAAACCAATTCTTAAAGAAAGCAGAGCAGAAAATCGCATATAATGTGGCTTCAGGAGGGCGATGCTTTCAGAAAAATAACAAAACTAATGATCCCTGAAAAACAAATAAATTAACAAATGATGAGCACAGGTCAGTGATATTTCATGCAATCCCTCACTATTCATCTCATTGCTCTTGCCGTGGGACTCCTCAAGCAGAGCATCACAGGTGTTTGGAGAACTTTTTGTTCATGGAATCAAACAACAGCATGATGCTGCAGTAAAAGAAGCGGGAAGGGGAGAAGGGGCTGAGTCTGAACATGGCTTTATTTTGGTATCTGACATAGGGAATGGAGCAGGACTCACTGTGCTATGTCCTGAACTGACATGGGAAAAGGAAGGTGGAATATTTTGGTATTGAATTTTAGAATCAGAGCTTAAAGAAGTTTTGGGGATGGGGTCCTTCTGTCACCAACTTTCTGTGTGACCCTGGGAAGGGTCGAGGTGAGGTGAGGTGAGGTGAGGTGAGGAGCAGGGGGACCGTCCTGCAGCTCCCCCAGCCTGGTCACAGCCATCAGGGTGACTCCAGGGGTCCCACACTGCCTGGGGACCAGGTTGCTGCCACCTCCTCACCCCGAGCTTGATGCCCTGCGGCTCCACTTGGTCCCTACCTGCCCGGCAAAGCAGCAGCAGCACCCTGGGAACTCCTTGCTTCCGCTCCTCCGGGATGCTTGTGGGGATTAGCAAAGCTATGCTCCCTAAACCCATCACATGTGTTTCAATGGTTTTAATTGTTGCCTTTAAGATAATTACAGGCTGGAGAGCGCGGACAGGAAGAGCCCTGTGGATTTGCACCGGGGCTCGGGAGCACCGTTGTGTATGGAATGGGATATCTGCCACTTGGAAGTGTTTTTCCTGCTTAGGAGAGTGGTTTGCATGCCACAAGCAGGGAAGGCCACAGATCCCCACTTCCCATGGCTAGGACAACTGGAACAAGGTGCCCCTCTGGCCCCCACTCCACCTGCCCCAGGGAAAGGATCCCCCAGCACCTGGCTCAGCAGTTACTGACCCTTGCTCATTTAAGCTGCAGCTTTTTTCCTCCTTCCCACATCTGTTCAGAAGGCAATGAGGACCTGAAGTGAGCAGGATGCTGAAAATCAGGCTCACAGTGGGGCAGGGAGCATCCAGGGCCCACCTTGCTTAGAGATGAGGAGCAGCAGCCAGCCCCAGCACTCTCCTTGGCTCTTAGTGAGGTGGGCCATACTTGGGTTTTTTGTTATATTATGGTTTGTCCTGGCCCCTTGCTGGCTATCCAGCATTCATCACTGGAGAAATCACTTTCCTGATTTTAAAGGGAGATATCTCTGTCCCTCCCATGGCCTGGAGTAATTCAATATTGAGTGATAGGATTGCAGTCACTGCTTTTCCTCTGTTTGCACCTTTCTCACAATTATTTCGTTGGAGCTCCCTGCTGGAGAGCAGGGCAGGCAGCTCTCAGGAATAACACAATTTCCTGGATGCTGCCTTGCCACAGAAGAGCTGGGGCAGCACTAAGGACCTCTCTTGGGGCACAGACCTTTCCCATGGTTCACCACACAACACAGGATTTCTCCTGAGAACTTCTCCAGGTTGTGTCACCACGAAACCCAGCAGGGGGTTCTTGCCTTTGCATTTACAGTAACCTTTTTATCATTGATGCTTTTTAGAATAAAAACAAGATTTCATTTACATCCAAGAGTTTGCTCCAGTCCAGCCTCCTGGTTGTCGTGTGGATCCAGAGGATGTGTCTGGTTGCTCCCAGACATTGAAACCCCCAGTTACTGGAGGGGTGATGTGGGGCCTGGCCTGGGTGGGATTTATTTTGGCATTCCATCCACAGAAATCCATTTCATAGCACTTCCCTAGAGTGCTGCCCTTCTTCTACCCAAACTTCTAAAATGGAAATAATCATGGCAGAGAAAACATTTGGAACAACTCAAATATTAAAATGCAGGGAAGGTGAACTGGCTCCTGGGTGGAGGGGACGGGGATGGGCCCCATCACTGCTGCCAAGGTGAGTTTTGGGGACCTGTTCAGACCTACATCTGCTGGCAGTGGATTAGAAGTCAAACCCACCTGAAATCCAGAACTAAGCATCCTGAGGGGCTCCTCGAGGATGGGATATTCCCCTCCGTGAGCTGCCGACTTTGCCTCAATAATCCTTCACATCCCATCCTTCTCCCTCTCCCCTTCCCTTCCCTTGTGATATGACTCATTGGCAGAGGAATAAAATAATCAGCTATTGCTTTATTACTTTTTCCACCCCTGCTTCCCTCACGGGCAACTGTATTTCGGCAAATGTTTTTAATATTTGCTAATAAAAGCAGCTCCAGTAATGACATGCTCCCTCCCCAAGACAAAATTACCGGGACTGGCGTTATCTAACAAACTCGTTTTGGCACAAGCGCGTCTGCGTTCGAGCCATTTCTGCCCATTCACAGGATTATCAGCCATCTCTGCAGCCAGCCCCAGCCCTCCTCTCTCATTCCTAGTTAATTGGTGTGAAATTGGAGCAAGTTCTCAGGTGATAATGTGTTTGCATTTACTGCTTCACTGAACCACCCTAGCCACTCAATCCCAGCTTCATTAAAGCCTCAATCTCAGCTTTTGCTCCTGGCTGTGAGCTTCAAACCCTATTTCCTGCGTGGCAGACATACAGCCTAACACATGTCAGGAAGACAGCTTGAGCAGAGCTGCTGGGAACAAGCATAGCTACTGCCCGGGCGCCGCTCCGGGAAAATCACGTTCGCGGTGGGAAAGAGGCTTGGAGTCCCCACGATGGCTTCACGCTGCGTTGGCTGGCTCCCTGCTCTGGAAAAAGGCATATTTTGTACCCTTTAATTATACTTGATTAATGAATTAATTTTAATTTTTTTTTTTCTGCAGCACTTTGAAGATAAAAACCCCTTCGTCTGAATTCCGTGATTAGTATTTAAAGACTCAAGTGAAATATTTGCAGGCAGAAAAACCTAACCGAGGAATGCCTGTGTTCAAGCATTCAATAGGGCCTATTCACAGGATAGATTCCAGGGTTATTATTAGCAATAAGGTTATCTTTGGCATAATCTTTTATGCACAACATGCTATTGGATTCCACCCTCCCTTTTCACTCAGGCCCTGGGGCAGAAGGCAGACAAACCAGAGCTGGTTCAAGCCTTGCAAGTGTTTTTCATGCAAGTGGAGCTGAAGCCTGGCAAAGTTTGCCATGGTTATATTTAGGACAAACCATGAAATTTTTCTGGTGCAAGATGCACGCCCCAAAATGCTTCTGCATGGAGGGAGAAGTGTGTTGCCCTTGCGGTATCTCCAGCCCTGCCAGCACAGGCTGTAGGGGACCTGCTGCACTCTGGGGACATCTGTGACACCTTGTGGGGGGTGACCCTTCAATCTGAATGGAGAGGGATGGGTTGGGCTGGTCCTATGCCCGCAGGTCATGGGGGCAGCTCTGAGCATCCCCTGGGCAGGTGAGATTTCACAGGTCTGGACACAGCTCTGGGCTTGGACAGGTCTGGACACAGCCAGGGAGAGAAGCCCTGCCAGCCACATCACTGGGTGATTCTCTTTTGAGGAGCTGGAATCGGCTCTCTGCTGGGTTGGATGTGCCCTGGGGGTCCCACCTGCCCCCAGCCCCAGCCAGGAGGGCTGACACGAGTGGGGCTGCAGGCCCACAGCAGTGGCTTGATCTGGGCATGAAAGAAGAGAGCAGCTGTCGCCTCCTGCCTCTCTTAATTTGGTGGTATTTCTAGCTCTCATAAAGCTGAATGTAGGAGGTGGGGTTTTGTAGTTGTTGGTGGTGCTTTTTGGTGTTTTGTTGTGTTTTTCTTTAATGGGTGGTGGGTGTGATTTTTCAAACGCGTTCCCTTTGGCACGTCTGTGCCAGCAGCGCCGGTGAGAGCCCCAGGATGCCTCTGCTGGAGCCCAGGAACACCTTCCTTTGAAACTCGCCCTGTGTCTCCCCAAACCCACCACTGAGCACTTGGGGTTAGGAGGAGGTGAGGCCACCTTTGGCTGTGGTCCTTTAGCCTGAACAGCTCAGCTGCTGTGCAGGATCCCCAAGTCACCCCAAAACCAGCTCCAAACATCGATCTGGGCTGCTCCTCCATGGCCAGGCTCCCCAGCCTGGATGAAGGCAGAGCCAAAACACATAGAGGCACATTAAAGGATGGCTGGTGTGGCTTTGAAACAGAGCAGCAATCCCCTGTAGCCTAGTTTTTAGAGAAAGTATTTTGTAGCTGGTTTTTCTCTTTGTGACTAAACATGGTTATTAAGGCCCCAAGTGCATCATTAAACCTGTTATTAAAAGTAAACATGTTAAGGAGAATATGCTGTTGCGTAGCAAGCTCATCCAGGGCACTGGACCCTCTGGAAAAGTCATTAACATTTGTATTTAAAGTGAACATAGTTAAGAACATATTGGACTAATTCAGGGCCTTAGAGCTATTAAAATGACTGCCATTAAAAATAAATATGTTAGGCAGAATATGTTGCATAATTAAAATTATTACAGCATTTACTTTGTTTTTTATGCTGGCCTCTAGTCTAAGAGGTTATTTGTATGTATATAAAATATATACTTTTTTTTATATTTATACATACACTGTAGTATGTCTACCTATATATATTTGGTTATCTATTGTTTTAAAATGACTCTGTAGGATAAATTTGACTTCCTTGTTGCAGGATGAGACAGAGCCCCAGAAGGACAAAGTCTGGATCAAAACCATGGGGGAAAAAATAATAAATAAGTCTTGGCTATATGTAAGGGTTGTGGCCGCAGTCCAGTGGCTGTTGAGTTCAGTGGGAATCTTTCCTTGACTTTGCCATGCTGGGTCAGACCTCAGGAATGTGTCTCTTGCTTTGATGGTTTTGGTATTGGTAGGTCAGCTTGGAAAATCAGCAAATCAGCAGCTTTGCTTTCCACAGGCCATTCCCAGGCCAAGCTCCAGCGGGTTCTCATTATGACCTGGTCCCCTGCAGCTCCCGTGTCCTCGGGAGGTGGCAGGGTGGGACCATCTCCCTGTCACAGGGTTCTTCCCACCTGGGGACCTCCTGTCTTGCTGTGTGGGAAAAGGTGCTCCCAGGAAAGAGTTTCTGCAGCAGTTTTGGACATGAGCAGTGACCTTTGCCTTGCCAGTGCCTGAGACCAGCAGCGTCTCCTGCCACAGTCCTGGTGTAACATAGATCCAATCCACATAATCTATAGAAATGTATTAAAGATCCAGAGAATAGTCTGGGTTGTTAAAAAAGTACATCTGAGCACTCACCATACCAGCTGAGCACTGTTTCCCAGTAATTCCTCTGGGAGTCCAATAACTCCAGCACCCCAGAGGTGGTAGGACAACAGGTTAGGGTGGAAAAAGCTATACTGAGGAATTGCTTGGGATGGGGGTGTCCCTCGAAGAGCAGCCTGTTGGAGGGGTTTCACTGTGTTCATTAATTACAGTGAAGGGCATACGAAGTTAATTAAACCCTGCTGGGTGGCAGTCACCAGCACCTTCCCCTCCAGCTCGTCTCCCGGGAGTGCTTGGGGTCTGCACTCCCAGTAACCACAGGGCCCCCCTGGATGTCTGCGGGGGTCTCAGGCTGCCCGCACACCCCAGCCCCATGGTCCCCTCCAGGGGTGTCTCCCCACCCGGCCCAGTGCGGGTGTTTCTCAGGCTGGCACGGCCCCAAACGCCGATCACCGGGGGAAGATAAGCACCCTCCCCTGGCTTTCGAGGAACGGAGCGGGGAATGTCAGCAGATGGCACTATTTCTTCTGCGATAGGAGCTGCTGGTTCTGGGCCGTGCGCTGGGCCAGGGGAGGCAGCAGGCTCAGGGCAAAGCGCTTTCCAGAGCCCCATCAGCGCTGGGAGCCAGCCGTGGGCTCCTCAGGGGCTGCGACCGCCGGTGCCGGGTACGGAGTTCACAGGGTCCCCATGGAGACCTGTCCTGCTGGAGGTTGTCTTCCCATCGCGTTCGGTGCCCGGCGGTGACTCAGTGATCACCAGCACAAACCTCAGGCCACGCTGCCAAACCACTGCGCTGCTTGTTTGGTATCGGCTCTTTTTTTAGGGTTGAAAATCGGTGTTTGTTGCCGACTCTCCAGGTGGAAAGGGAGGAGAAGAGAGTTCTGGTGCCCCTCCCTTCACCCCTTCACCTGCACCCCACTCCAGGTGATACTGCTGTGGCCAATGTCCTCAGATGCTGCCAGCTGGAGAGATGCCTACAGCAGGGGGTCTCAGTCGGATGAGTCCCAGGGGGGATCTCACCACCCGGATCGGCCCTGTAAGCTTCTTATATCAGCTGAAAACCCCCTTGCCCAGCTCTGCCCCAGCACTCCGGGGGCCGCAGGACCCTGGGGCTGCTGTCTTCTGCCCCATCCTTGATTTCACCAGCACCAGGGCTGCTCCTGTGGCTGTACCTGTGCTGCAGCAGTGGCTGCCAGTGGCCAGCCGGAGGGTCATTTTCCACCTCACTGAAGTAAACTTCGTCTCTGAGAGGTGCTACCCAGCGCAACTGAATATTTAAATAATAAAACGAAACCATGCTGGTGGGAGTACAGCTGCTATTACACTTATTAGTTAATTGTGGCGGTGTTTCAGAGCCCTAGGCATGCACCTGGACCCCTCGTGCTAGGTGCTGTACAAACAGGACGGAGGAGAAGGCTTTGGCGTTTAAAGGCACTGAGTCATTCCTTCGCCCTCTCATCTGAAACCTCAGCTTTGTGTAAAACCTTTAGGATTTTGTTTAATGGGCGCAGCTAATGGTGAGGTAATCAGGGAGCCTTTCGACACAAAACCCAGCGATCAGTGGGTTGGGTGCCTTTTGATCTCTCTGCGGAGCAAAGGCATTGAGAGGAGAAGCTGTGCGGTGGGGTACCCGGAGATGTTCTGCGAGTGGGCGGCGGAGACCGGCCCGGGGCAGCATCTCCCACACTAAGCCCCTTGTGTTAGGATCCAGCTGGGGATCATCACCCTCATGCCACGTCCTGGTGCACACTGAGACCTCGTGGGCACATCCCTGACCCTGCTTAGATGTCACCCAAGAGGAGATGAGGACCACTGGGGGTGACTGTCCCTCCCTGCCTCCTGCAGAAAGGAGATGTCTGTACAAGACTTCTGCTTGCAGAGCATGGGTTTTGACCTATGGTCTCTGAAGGCACCCAAACTGAGCAGTGGGTGCAAGCCATGCCCTTCCCGGGCTCCTGGACGTCCTACTTCTGTCTGGCCAGCTCTACAGCTTTTTCCAGAGGAAACCATGGAAAGAGGAAAAGGTCCCCAATGAGTTCCTGCAGGAGAATGGTGGCTGACAGATGCTCACAGAAAGGGTGGATGGTTCTCTGCCTGGTGGTTACCTGAGGAGCCCAGGGTGTCCCTCCTGTGGCCATGTGTACAGTGCATAGCCAGGATGGAGCAAAAGTCCTCTAGGCTGCTGTTCTCCTGGAGTGACTTCACCCAAAACCTTTGGTGTGTGTCTGAATGGCAGAGGCCCCAAGGTAAACCCATGGAGCTGTACTTGTGGGTGCATTCTTTTGCACTGATCTTGGCCTGGCAAGCTGGTACAAGCTACACCTGCAGGACTCCTTTCCCTTTCTGCTGCTGTGAGCGAGGTCTAACGCTGGAGATCCACCTCAGGGTGGTGCTGCTCCTCTCCCATCACCTGGCACCTTGGCACATTGTATGGGTGCATGGGTCAGCTTTGTAGCCCCCCCAAGATCCCAGCCTTGTAGAAACAACCTTTTTTGACTCAGCTGGACCAAACTTTGGCAGGTTAGTGCTCAGCTGGATGGGCCACTGCGTGTTCACACAGAAGGGGGAAAGGAATATATGGATAGGGCAGGGGACAGATGGGTTTGGGTTAAGCATACAACTTCCTTCTCAGGGCTAATGCCAAGGGAATATCCTTTGAAAGAACCCTGGAGTGTGTTTAGAAGAGCTGCAGTAGAAATAGCAGCACTGAGGGTCTCCTTTTAAGTGGCTGCAGCTCATGGGATGGGGAAAGAAGAGTGATGGAGATACAGCTGCTCCTGCTGGTGTCCCAGTCTGTTTAGGATGTGCAATATAAAGAATAACCTCCTCTACAGTTATCACACCTGCCAGGCAACCAAGAATAAATAACATGGAAAAATGATCATTTTATCATAATTTCTTCATCATAAGAAAATTGAATGAAAAGGGTAATGGAAAGGGTAATACAACTGGAGATCACAGCTAAAGCTGTAGCTGAGCACAAAGTCATCCTGTTCAGCACTGGAAGGGAAGGTTTTCTGCTCTGCCTTACATTGAATGTCATGTGTCTGAAACATAGGGATGTCTGGCTGGAAACCAGGCTTCTCACAAAGGTGCTTCTCCAGCAAAAGTTGTGATAGTCCTGACAGGCGACATCTCCTTGGGCTGGCACCAGTGAGGTGGGTTGGGGCAGGTGTAGGTCAGTTTGGTCAAGCTAAAGTGAGAGATGGTTTGTCTCACTGTGTCACTGCATGGCAGTGCTGAGAGCCCAGGAGGTGCCACTCACCCCACAGGGTGGCTTTAGGTGGGACTAAACACCCCCTCTATCCTGGGAGCTGGCATCTGCCACTGGGGTCCTCTCTGCCCTGAGCTGTCACCAGCACAGATCCCATCCAAGCAGGGACATCTCTGTGGGAAAGAAGATTAATTTCCTCACCCAGAAGCCCATTTTCCTGATCTTTCTCCTTGTTCCAGCCATGGGGGCCTCACCTACCCTGGCTTATGCTCCATTGATGCAAATCCTTATCTCGACCAGCTTCAGTCACCAGGGGTGGGAACTGTATCACTAAATGCAGACAGGTAAAAGCCCCAGAGGTCTTGCTCTGTTCTTTTCATAGTTGATGGAGATTTAATCTGCACAGCCAGGGGAACTGAGGGTGCAGTTCATCTTGTCTTGAAGCAGTTGCAAGCAGGCTGGGTGAATTTTACCTCCAGAGGGCCTTTGGTGACTACAAAGGGAGCTGAGGTACCTGCTGTGCTCCAAGTCAGCGCTGCAGAGACTGACTGTCGAGTGATGCAAATGTCGCACTTGGCTCTGGGCCCCTTCAGCAGAGAGTGGAGAAAAATACCCATAGGGCAGCTCAGCCTACCTGCCCTAGACACGTCTCCAAAGATGGAGCAGGATGGGCTTCTGGGGCACCCTGTCTCCTGCTGTGGATGGTAGATGTTTTAGGTGCCTAAAAGGTGTTGGAGGTGGGTTTTAGAAGGTAACTTAGGAGATTAGCATCCTCCCTGCCTTTAGTCTGGGATCACTGCCTCTCACCAGGCTGCAGGAGAGCTCATGGGTGCAGACCCATCACTGCAAGAAGGTGACTGCAGGGCAGAGAGCCCAGAGCTGTGTGCTGCCTCCCCCACTGCAGAGCAACCCTGAGTCTCACCAGCACACCTTCTGGTCCCAAATGGGGCTACAGCTCTGCACTGAAAGGCTGTGGGCCCTGGGAGAGCCCACCTGCAGAGAAGGACGTGAATATGGATGGAAACCCTAATTTCCAGAAGAGGGCACTATCAGGGTCCAACAAATAAACCATGGGGACTCGCCTATGCGTGTAGAAGACATCTTGTACCTGGTTCTCCCATATGTTTCTCCTTCCTGAATCCAAACAGGTGACACTTGGAGAGTTTCTGGGAGCTGCCACCACCCTCTATATCCATGACCATGTGGCCAGAGGTGTGGTGTCCAGATGTGGGACCTGCCAGGCCACTGACCTCACCCTTTCATTGATAGCTGAGGGCTTTGGGCCAGCTCTCAGTAACATGACAAAAAAGGGACCTGCAGACTCTCCCAGCGAGGGAGAAGGGCAAATGGCACAAGGTGAGTGGAGCTGGGTAGTAGGATGCTTGTCCCAACATCCTGCCATTTCCCCTGGTTTCAGCTCAGCTGAGGGTGTGGTGTCACAGGAGTGTCCCAGGGCCAGTGCTCTGCTCTCCCTCCCTCCCTTTATCTGCAGATCTGCTATGCTAACAAGGCACACGTACAATGTTTGTGTGTGCATGTGAGACAGAGCGCTGACTCTGGGCCAAGTGAGAAAAATCATTAGTTACAGGCTCTGCAGGACTGAACTTGACGAGGAACTTGGGGCTTTGCCCCGACAGCGCTCGGTGCTGGTGCATTATTCAGTTTGTGGCTATGTTGATTTGCAGATCTAATCACTCCAACAACACATACAGAAAATTAATTTGGACGTGGGCCTGGTTTCTAGAGAAAGTTGGACCTAAAGGCGGGAGGTTGGTCGTGTGGCTCATGCAATGGCCCAGGCTAGGGAGTATCCCATTTCACAAAGGAGATGGGATGGGGATGGAGTGGCAAGGAGAAAGAGTGTTGAGTGGTACTGGAGCATGGGATAAATAGGATTTCATCCCCACTGAGTCTTTCAGAATCAAAGCCCTAATCACTCAGCCCTGGCTTGTGTTCATACCTCTTGCATTCGTGGGAGATGAGTTGGATAAAGGGGGTGATGCTCTCCTTTCCCCAGCCAAGGGATGGCCCCCAAGAGGTGTTGATTCAACAAATTGATTCAACACATTTCTAAAAATACATCTGGTTGGAAAAACATTGCTACTAAGAGTCAGACCAGATACACTATTCCTGGACTGCCCAAGCCTTCAGACCCTTTCCTCTTCCTCACCTTGCTGATGGTGCCTGCCCCCATCAGAAAACAGCATCTCAGTGGAGACACAAGTGATTGTCCAAAACACTGGAGATTCCTCCATGGAGAAAAATCCATGGTTTTGGGTTGCTTCCAGCTGTGAGGGATGCTGCCTGCCCTCATGCCCAGTCTGTGTGAGCTGGTGCTGTGAGAGCTGGTAGCAGCCGGCAAATCCCTCCGTCTTGAATTAGCTGGTGAGCACTCTCCCTCCTTTTGATCGCAGACCTCTTAACTTTGCCTTCAGCCAGGGCTGTCTCAGCCCTGGATGTGCTGAATGGTCCCCTTTTAAAATGGGATTTAAGAGGGCATTAAGGACTAATTAGGTCTAATGAACAGCAGTGGCTGTTTTGGACCTGGTGCCTCCAGTTGACATCAAAGGGTGAAGGGGATTGGGTGAAGCTGGAGGAAGTGTTATCAGCAGCAGAAAAGATTGAGACCCTGCAAAATCACCCCCCAGCAGGGGGGTTTGTGTTCCTAATCCCTCTGTGCCTATCAGGCAGGGAGGTGGCATGGTCCTCTCCTGTTGGAGACAGGTGGGATGGAGAAATCCTGGTGGGAGCCCATCCCTCACCATAGCTGCCTCCTCTGCCATCCCTCACCACGAGCGGCTGCGAGGGATTTGGGTGATCTGGGGCCACTCTAAGATGTGGGACACCAGGATAGGGTTCCCAAGGGAGGAGGTGAGGAACAAGGTGGGAATGAGAGAAAGGAGGTGGAAGGGGACACAGGGACACATTCAGAGCTGGGAGAAGGGAGGCAGCTATTTGCCTCTCCTGGGAGCTTCCTCAAGTGCAGGCAGGGATGAGTCAGGGCTGCTCATACACAAACTGCTCATTAGCAACGTGAAGTGCCGATGCAGGACCCTGAGCCAGGCAGGGTTTATGTGCCCAGGGTGCAGCAATAGCAGCTGGGTCACATACTCTACCCAAAACACTTAAGCTTCTCACCATTTTCTGCATGTACCTTTGTTGTAAGGGCCTGCATTGTCTAAATGCCACGGCGTGGTCTGAGGGCACGGCACTGTGCAGAGCCAGCGGTACCTGCCGCCCATCCAAAGCACCACCAGTTATCTCCTGCCATGACTCGGGTGGTTTCTCTGGGAAGTCAGGGGTCAGGCCCAGCACCACGGGAGCTGTTTCCTGCCCTCTGCCAAAGCTGGCGGTCCGGGATGGGAGAGATGGAGTTTGCCAACAGCAATTCTCCCCGTGATTCAGTTTACATGGCAGTATCGAACAGTGGTTTGGTTGGGGGGGGATGTTACAGATACCAAATCCTTTCACTGGAAAGTCAGATCTCGGCAGACAGCGTTTTGGAGAGCACAGGGAAAACAACAACTATTTACGGTTGTTGTTTAGGGTTATGGACGCAAATGCCCTTGAATGATACAAACCGTCTTAAGGGGAATTTTTGCGGCTGATTAAGTGTAACCACAAAGCTTCAAGAAAACATGTGTTTATTTTAAGTAAGTAATGTTGATTACTAATGAGAATACTTAGTAGATATGATCAAAGGTAGCTGAAGTGCCGTCATGATATCAAAGACTGGGATGGAACGCTTAATTTAGATGTTGAAAAGCCAATCTAAGGTGAGCGTCTTGAAAGTAAATATCATTAACAGTATCTAGATTAGACCAAGGTATAAAAAGAGTTGGAGGTAACAGCTTTCAAATCTCCCGTATAAACAGGCAGGTGATGCTGTAACTGGGGGAGGAGAGTCAGACACTGAGCCCAGGGTAGGGGATGGATTGTGCATCTGGCACACGCAGCCCCTGGCCGGGCTCCCGGCTCTGCCCATCAGCATCTCAAGGGAGCCGGCTCTGGGGAGCCAGCGTGGCTCCTTTCTGCTCCAGCTTACCCAGGGGAAAGGGATGGAAATGAGTCCCCTGCTCCCAAAATCTTCAGCCTGAGCTCTAGTGCAGGGCTCTGTCTGAGGAGGGAAGGCTTGTGAGTGGCTAGGTGAGAACAGGGTGTCCGCTCTGCCAGCTGACCTCGGAGGTCAGGCAGACTGATGGAGGGATGAGTCTGACAGTGCAGCTCAGTGCTCAACATCCAGGCGTCTGCATCCTCCTTCTGAAACCTGTTTCTTCTCTCTACTACCCCTGCCTTGCTCTATTAGCCAGAATGTGCTTGGGAAAGGGCTCCACATGTCCCCAGTGTCACCAGCCCCGCTCCTGGATGTAACATCCCTGAGGTGAAACACTAATGGGATTTGGGACAGGCAGGACCTTAGATCCCCTTTTCTTGCCATTTGTGTCACGTAAAAGGGAATATGTTATTCATTTGCCTCATATCCATCTCAAGCTCCTGGGTTAGAAAAACAGTGTTAATTGGAAAAAACTTTGAACATGGCTGAGCTGTGATCCACAGTGTCTTTGCTAAAAACCCGTGCCAAGGTCCACTGGCTGACGACCTCTGTAGTGGCTTCAAATCTCTGTCCTCTCTTCTGTCTCCCCAGGACCATTGCAATCAGTCCCCTCTCCATCCCTGCTCCCACTGCTGACTGTGAGCAGGAACCCTCTTAGCCTGACTGCCCTGATGATGGCCCCTGTGTCACTCCCACGCTCCCCAGGAGCCACCTTGGGATATGCTCCGCTCTGCACGTTTCCCTGGACTGAGCCCCTTTGATTGAGCGCTGCGGGGCAGTGAGCGGGTGCCAGACTTTTGCCCTGCCTTGCGTAGGTTGGGAGAGTTTTGCCTTGCCATTTGGGGCCCAGGGAGT
Source organism: Pseudopodoces humilis (assembly GCF_049639895.1). NCBI lineage: Eukaryota > Metazoa > Chordata > Aves > Passeriformes > Paridae > Pseudopodoces > Pseudopodoces humilis. Next base: position 5,482,287 of record NC_142205.1, on the reverse strand, counting down.
GCCCTCATCCCTGTGTCTGCTGGGCACCCTGGCTGGCCACATGTGGGCCCAGCAGGCTGTTGCATGAGTCATCCCCCCTTCCCCAGCAGCACTGGTGGTCCCCCATGGTGCCAGGGATGCCGGAGACAGGGAGAGGTGTTTCCCAGGGATAAGCCTCAGAAGGGTTAAAGGAGGGTGGCTTTGCAGGCAGGAGTGCCTGCTGGGTGAGGGCAGATACCATTCAAAGAGCTGGAAGGACTGGGTGCTGGTCCTGCACAGGCTGATATTTTACTACATCTGTAAAAAAGGTGCTTTCCCAAAAAATAAACTTGAAGTGCCTGTGAGCTACTTTCAAACACGGACTCAAACCCCAGCCTTGCAAAGGTATGGGGCACTGAAGCTTTTCCAAGCCCTGGTGTCCCCATGTCCTCGCTGGATACCCTGCACAGCCCCTGTGTGGCTCGGGAACTGCTGGACACTGCAGGTCCAACATCTCAGCCAGGGCTGAAGCATCTCATCTCCAGTGAGTGGTGACAGTGCCATGTCAAGCTCTTACCAGAAGTCTCTTTGCTCCCAAGTGTTTTGCAGGCTCTTGAGTTGTAACAACAATAACAGAAAAGTAAAAAGCTGGCGATTTAAGTAGCTTGAGAACAAATCACTCCCCTGTTTGCTTGAGTGTCACCTGCTCAGTATCTGCTTCATGATACAGAGGCACAGTTTTCTCTTGGGCAATGAAAATCTGCATTTCTAATACATTAGAAAAGAAAATAAATAAAATCTAACATGAACAAAGTGATTTCTGGCCTTCTTTGCATATTACAAAGGAGCAAGATGGGCACAGACCCAATTCCTTTGTTCTTTTCAGATCTCTGCTACTGCGAGCAATATTTGTCAAGAGATTTGAAGCTGCAGATGAAAAGTGCTACCTACGGACCGAGGATTATTACTGCTTTAAACTCACACCCTTCAAACCAGCTGGCTGTCCCTGTTTAAAGGGAGGTGTGTGGCCAAACAGGTAGGACAGACACCAGCTGCCAGGATGCCCTGGGTCCTTGGCTCATCCTCACTGCCAAGGCTGTGGACACATTCCACGTGCAGTCCAGCATGGACCCTTACTGTTGATAGCACTGGGGTGGCAGCAAGGAATGCAAACCTAGGGTAGGGAGTTGCTCAAGAGCATTTTTAAGACCCAGATATTGGGATGGAGCTGAACAAGCTGCCTCAGTGTTGACCCTGCTGGGTTTAACGCCAGAGGGTGAATGTGTGGTGGGATTTGGTGACATGGAGGTTGGTGTACAACCTTGGGTGGACATGCAGGGAACCAGAATTTTTCCTGTCACAGCATCATATCTCGGAAAAACTGGCCTGCACTTGCAACTCTCCGTGACCAAAGTGTAAGTGTATGGAGAGGAGGGATTGGATTTTATTTTTCGGGTGATAAATCTGTGCTCATGAAATTTTGCTGCACAGAAGGAGCTGGAAGATGCCCTGCCACGACCTGCTATCACACAAGGCTGTTCTCTGTGAGGAGAGAGCCATCCTGGCATCCCCAGCACCAACAAAGAGAAATCCATCCATGACGTTAAGTTCTGCTCAACAGCAGCTCAGATTAAGAAAGGTTTTCTTGTGCTGGAAACTCCATGAATAAGAATGTTAGGAATTGGCTTAAACCACCAGTGACATAATTAGAAGGCTTTTGATATGCCAATTTGGCTGATCTCAGTTACTTCCCCCTGGTGCTGGGGAGTGTCAGCAGAGGGATTAGCCTCCAGTCACTTCCTGACACTCTGCTAAATCTTCTCCCTCTTTGTTCTTCATCCAAGACAGGGGAAAAAAGGAAAAACAGGGAAGCAGCTCAGGAGATACTGAAGTGAAGCAGCGTGCGCTGCATCCCTGACCTGCCTTCAGTTTACACTACAGGCTCTCCTTAGGGGTGTAATGCAATTATGGCTATAACTGGGTGCTATACATTTTAATCCCATTAGAAACAGCCTTTTAACAGCTCCTGACTGACTATAATATGTAATCTCATTAGAGACACTACCTTTATACCTTGTATAAGAACATCCAAGTGGAAATCAAAGGCTGGGATAAGGCTAACATGGTTTTCTTCTTTTAAAACAGTCTGCTTTCTTTGCTTGTATTTGGGGTGCTGGTGCACAGGCACAAAGGCACAAAGGGTTTGGTGGGGCAGGCACAAAGGTTTGGTGGGGGCAGGCTGGATGGGGTTTGGGAGCCACCCCTGTTTTTCCTCTTTAACTTCTTCCAGCACCCGTCATTCCCTTCCAGGGACGGGATACTGCTGTGTGCAGCCCGTGTGCCTGGTCCAGGTCTGCTGGCCTGGAACACAGAGGGATGTGGAGTCCTCGTCACCCTTGAGGCTGGCTCCGTGCAAACTCAAGACAAATATTGACCAGGGCTGGGCCAAAGTTGGAAGGATTTCTCCTGCCGGAGCGTGTTCACTGCACTGCCTCCCACGATACCACACTACACTGACCAAAGCCCTTGGTGCGGGTACAGCTGTGTCTACACCACATCTGCGTGTGTTGCTCTGCCAAAGGGGGGGAGGAGAAAGGGAGGGGTGATTTTTATTTTATTTTTTTTTTTTAAATCTGTTTTCCTCAAGGATTTACCAGCGCTCAAGCGTCTCCTTTCGTAACAGTCTTTGAAACTTTGGGCAAACTGCAGGCAAATTTTCTGGGGGAAGGCAGACTTGAAGATGTTCAGTTCCTACATCCTATACTAAAATAGACTCCTGAGCAGTTTTCAGGTAGATTTGAGCTCATTAGAGACCAGTGCCCACATGGGATAAGAACAGTGTGGATGCTCCAACCGTGGGCCAAGCTTGGCAGGGTTGTGCTCCCTATCTGAGAATCCAAACTCTCAGACAAGCACCTGGCCACAGCTGCATGGGGGTCCACATGTCACTCCCATCCCAATTCAGCTCAGATGATGTTGAAATAGCAGGTCAAAAATAAATAGCTGTTGAAATAGCAGCTCAGCCCAAAACACTGGGATGGAGAGCAGAAGGCTTGGACAGAGCAGCAAAAGGTCAGGGAAAGAGGACAGGAGGACAAGACAGACCTGTCACATGGGGACAGCAGGGCGGTCCCCTCTCCATGCTGAAAAACCAAGATACTGCAGCCAAGGGCAGCCAGGACCCAGTCCTGGTCTCTTTCTGAAGGGAAAGCAGCTGGTCCTGACTTAATCTGAACTGTGGTATGAGTCGTCATGGACCAGGATGGCTACCAATTACTTGGGCATAAATCTGTTAGAAAGTGGGGAAAAGGGCAATGCTCAGCTGAGCCACACATCAGCCCAGTGTTGGGGGCCACTGTGACTCCCTCTGATGAAGCTCAAGAGATCTTGATGTTTGGGATCTTTAAAGACTGCAAAGACACTTATTTTTTCGAGAGGGGTGTTAATCCCAGCAGATTCAAAGGGGTGATAAAGCACTTTGTTTCTTGCTCTACAGTAATTGCAACTTCTGACAACTCTGATAAACTAAAATGAGGTTCTCAAAAGCATCCACCCAAGGCTTTGTGGGGCTGCAGTCAGGGTTGTATTTAAATGCCCCTAATGAGTACCTAGAGCAAATGGGAAAGACATGCAAATCAGATGTCTAATTGAATGGGCCTTTGAAGGAATATCCCAAGCCGCTGGGTAATTGATGGGTTATCTTTCCACCGGCTTGCCTTGATTGCATCTTCTTCCGCATTAGCCTTTCCTAGGAGTCTGGTTTAACAGGAAAAGTGGTGCACCAGGATTAAATGCAGCTCTTCTTCACAGACTGAATGAGGACATTTGCTGCCCAACCGTACGACCCTTCTGCAAGGCAGTGATTATTAAAATCTCTCTAGACTGGTGTTTCTTCCAGGCATGGAAGTGCCTTATCATATTGCATCTGAGCACAGCACTCAGTAAACTGCCTCACGACCTGCTCCCCAAAGTGAAGGCATGACAGATGAAATAGCTTTCCCATCCAGTTTTTTGGGCCCACTTCTCCAGCAGGAGGAAATTGATGTGACTGCCTTCATTTGGATGTAGCAAAGCTGCTTTGTGCTGTATGGAAATGTGACCTGTCTGACACATTGGCTCTGTTGGTGTCTCATGAGGATTTATCAGTGTTGAATATATGAATTTTGCTTTGCTTAAGAGCCTTGTGTTACATTTGTGCAAGAGCCAATTACCAGCAGCCACCGTTATGGCTAAGCAGCTTGGAGTTGGAGCTCTGTTTGGACTCAGAATTGAGGCATAAATCCCTAAGTTTGGGAGTGTGTCTATAATAGTTATCTGGCCCATATGAGTTCTTTCCAGCACGTCTAAACAACTCTGATGACAGCATTTTGTCAAACACATGGCCCCTGAGGACATTTGAGAGGTGCTGGGGCGTCTGAGACATCCTCAAGGGCTGGTTTATGTATCCATGGGAGACTGGAGCAGCAGCTGGGGGCTGTAGAGGGTGGATACCCAAGTGTATCTCAACAACTGTCTTTAAGGCAACAGATTTTTAGCCAAAGAATCCGCTTCTCAGCTGACTTTAAAATTACTTTCTTCTAGTCCCTGTTAATGACAAAAAGGGCATACTTTAGCCATAGCTTTAATTTCCCTCGCTGGGGGGAAATTCCTTCCAGAGTAAAGTGTCAGGGATGCTGGGCTGGGGCTGTCCTTGACACTGAGCCCATTGCTAGTTTATCTTCAATCCTTACAGGTGCAGAAACCCCCAGTTCAAGCCCCCACACCCCAACCCCACCCCCAGGCTCCCCACAGAAAACGAGCACAGGACCCTGGCTGTATCTTGTTGCGTTTGAAGGGCACAAACATATTTACCAGTATGCCAGTTCAGCCTGGATTTGCTTTGCATCTCTCCTTCTGCCACTCAGATACAGACCCACAGTTCTTTCCTGCCTTCAGCTGCCTTTGTAATTTCTCATAACAAAGCATCCTGCTCCTGGCTACATTCTTGCCTGCTATTTACTCTTTCTTTCTTTAATCTATGCCTAAATACCATGCTTTGCTCTTCATCTTTAATTTTCCAGCCCAAACCAAGGTATTGATACCAATAACCTTGCAGAATTACTGGATTCAGACTGCACATTAGCAGTTCTGCCTTTCGGCCTTCCCCCTCCCAGCACTTTCACACCCTCATGGGTAACCCTGTGATGGGCCTGGTTTGCAAAGCCCTGACAGGGGCAGCAGGCAGAGCATGGCCCTGCTCTTGCTGGCACTGGATGCTCTGAGTGTCCTTGCCCACTGCTGAGTTTGTCCCAGTGCCAGAGTGGGCTGGTGTTGCCAGAGATCCACATCCAAGGGGAGCAACACAAGGGTTTGGCTGGAGCGGTCTCCATGCAGGATCTCGATTCTGGTTCCTGCCCACTGGTGCTGGACCACTTTTGTCCTGGTCAGTTCACTCACCAGTGTTTGCCACCTGGCTCCATGGCAGCCTCTGCACTTATGGCCCCTTTCCTGAGGAGCTTCCCACGCAGCTGTGAGTCTTCCACCAAAGCCTTGGCCCAGACTGTCCACACACAAGCCCTGAGAGCCAGGGCTAATGCATGGTGTGAACCTGGCCCTGTGCCTGCCCTGGGCATATGGGTTACAGCCCGGGTTTCGCTTCAAAGCAGGCTTTGACCTGCCTACTGTGCTGCAAGGATGGAGTTAAAACCTGGAGAGAAAAGCTCTGATTTGGGTATCTGGCCAACGGCTGCCACAGTTCACTGGGATGGTATTTCTGACCTCTGCTTCTATTGCTTTGCTTCCCAGAGATCAGAAATTGCTTGCTGTTTGCTGCTGTGAGCCCAAGACTCTCACTGGAGAGAGGTCTCAGCATGGACAGATGCATGTGGTGGACACCAAACCACAAAGATCTCTCCCAACATCTCTGCTCTTACAAGAGGGTATCTCCAGCCTGGCAGCAGCAGGTCCTCCAGGTCAGAATCCAGGTGACCTTATTACAGAGGCCTTGAGATGGGCTTAATTTCACTTTCTTTTGATCTATCCCACAGGATAAACATGGGCACCTGGGTGATAAAGAAGGGGAATATCATCTTTTGGCTATTAATTCCGGCTTTAGTTGAAGTGCTGGCTGGTATGGATGAAATAGAAACTACATTATTACCTGAGGTGCAATGTCTTTGGAAGAATCCTTCCCTGTTCCAGAATTGCCAAGGAATAAGTGCTCCTCAGAAATTACAGCAGTAATTGTAGGAGGCCTGAGGATGGGTTATCACCACTCTGTCCCAGCTAGACTCGGTGATGAAAATCAAAATCCCATGCCATGATCTGGGGTTGTGCCAGCATCCAACCCCAAGCTGGTCAGCCAGTACCTGGGGTAGCATTCTCCTGGCTGTACTGTTGTGGTGTCCTGAACTTCCATGTCCCAGTGCTGGCCAGCACTGTTGTGTGACCCTCTCTTCCCAAGCAGATGTTGCTGAGACACTGGCAATGTCCTTGGAGCTCCACATCACTGTGATTGCATCCTGCCCTCTGCCCTTGCATCATCTGTGCCTCTCATGGGGAAAACTGCATGTGGGAGAAAACATCTGTTTATTCCTTCTGCACTGGTTTGCATGATGTTCTCGTACACTGTGTGTGTGACAACAGTTGTTATTGCTGCTTCCTACTGGAAAACTTACATTTTTGGACCTGTTTTTCTCTCCACTTACAGAGTGGTTTGGACTATGTTCAGATTGCCAATGCAAGATCACATGAATGCCACCCTAAGTGTGCTACCTTGCTTTCTGTGCTCTTCAATGCCACCCTGTTTCTGGTGATGTTGTTCATGTATTTTTCTAGACTAGTTATGCCTTTTTTTCCTCCCCCATTTTCTGAGATCAGCTGATTTATCAACATGGTGCTCCTTTTTGTGCAGAAGTCAGTGGGGAAGATGTGAGCAGATTTCTAGCACTGATCCTTTGGGAGTCCCACCAGTGATCTCCCTTCCCTTCAGCTGATGTTTCCCACACAGTGCAACACTTCCTTGCTCCCAGCAGTACCAACCATCTCCAGAGGAACTTGACATGCCCTGTGTGCCACTCCAGAGTCTTACAGCAGTTTTCAAGTCTCAAAACCTTTACAGTGTCCCTCCTGGTGTTTAGGAGGTGTTCTGGCACTCGTCATGCTGTTGATCCCAGGTCAGAGTGTTTAGCTAGGCAGACCACTTCCCTCCCTTGCCAAATATAGGGAACCTGGGCTATTCTTCAGCTGGAGGTGGTCTTCACTTGTGCCTTCCCCAACCTGACAGCATTTTACAATGGGATTCTGTGGACTTGAGCATCTAAACCCACTTCCTCAGCCTTGACCATGTTATCCTCTAGACTTTATTTTCACTGTGCTTGTGGGGCTTGAAACAGATATTCAACAGATATTCCTCAGGATGACTTGAACTAACTTCCCTTTACATGTATCTCACTTCAGCCCTTAATTTCCCTTTTATTTTTTATTTAAATGGGTAAAAAGACCCCCAAATTTTTTACTAGTTTTTACCTTCTCAGTACCTCTCTTATTTTTCGGACAGCTTTTTCTTTTTGTTTCTTTGTAACTTTTTTTGTTAACCTTGCTCCTTTTTCTTCCTCTTCCTTCCTGTCTCCACTTAGTATCCATTTCTCCTAAGGTACCTGACACCTGTCCATGGGTTCCTGGGGAGGGACAGCATCGAGCCTGCTTTTGTTTGAAGGTGAAACGAAGCACCGTTTCACCAATAAAAAGTTCCGACTGTCAAGCACCGTGTTATTCAGGGCTGATGAATAACTTAGAGGAGATCAAAAGATATTAAGCTAAAAGAATTATTATACAGGAGCCTACGGGACCACACAGATCTCCCGTTCCAGCTAAAAAAGTCCCAAATTAACCCCCTACATCTCTCCCCCTTAAAAAAAAAAAATAAAAAAGCGTGTGTGGTCTTGAACAGCCAAAGAAGCAAGCCATTATTTGTAAGTCTGCTATATAAAGCATAATTATTATCCTTTTTATCATCCAAGTTATGGGGCAGGCTTTTCCATCTTTACTCACGCCAAGTAGCACCTCGTGTCAGAAATAGCCTCGCTGGTTTGAAGGGGATGAGTCATCCCGCAATCAGGTAGGAGGAGAACAAAGATAGACACGACTTCCCGGACTGGATCTCTCTCTTTTTGCCCCCGATGCATGATCTCGCTCCTCCACGGCACCTATCAAAGAGCAACCGCCGGGAGCGTTGGTGCGGGCGCGCCTTCCCGAGGGCCTGCAGGCTGGAGACGGCCCACTGGAGCAATGCATCTGGTCTGCAGCTCCCTCCTTCCCGCTCGCCTTCCCAACAGCTCCTCAGATGTGGGCAGGAGAGGGCTGTGGGCCGTATGAACTGTTCTGGCAGCCGGCGGCCCCACTCCCACTCGCCTCCTTTCCCATAGCCCCAAAACCCGTCATGTGACCAGCACATACTGGTAGGATTCCAGTTGGGGTGCTTGGCAAAGAGGCTCCTCTCCAGGCACTGGGGGGCTCTGATGTCATCCCACCGTGGTTTGAGAGCAAGGTGAAAATAAACAGCAATGCCATGAATCAAAAAATGTGATATACAAAGGAAAAAACTCCTCCAAGAGCCACGGGGTTCTCCAGACCAAGAGCCTGCTTTTCTCAAGAGCCCAGTTTTGTTCCAGCTGAGACTTTGCCCAAACCCTCTGGAACCAAAATTTAGATTTTCACCACTTTTTTCCCCTTTTTTTAATTAACAAAGAAATTCTGAGAGGGAAAAGGCTGGTTGTTTCCTCTTGCTCGCCCTCGCTGTTAAAATTTGAAATCTGCATCTGGCATTTGGAGTGTTGAGAACAGCTCAGAGCCAATGTATTGGGGGTGATGCACTGCCCTGGGTTTCAGGGGAATTAGCTGTTTGCCCAGATGCTCTGGGGGAGCTCTTTAATATCCCAGTGGGAATAACACTGCTAAAAAAGGAAAACCCATTAGTACACGTCTGCTCTTGCAGAGGCTCCTCTGCTCCTCTGAGGGTGAGACCTTTAGAGAAGGCTTCTGAGTTGTTACAAGTATCACCTCGAATGGCTCTGACAATGAGCAATTTTAGGGCAATTTTTTTCCCAGCTGCCCCAAATCATCTCCCCAGCCCTCGCAGTCACTACCATTGTTGATTAGAAGTCTCTTTAATTGAAGCAACCGGTCTGTTCACTGCGGTGAGCGCAGAGCTTTGAAGATGCATTAGCGCACACGTAGGGAAGCACTGAGTAATGCAGGGAGATAAGCAGCTGTGTTTGAAGCTGGGGATCCAAGAAGCCGTGGAGGAGCACAAAAGGCACTTGAAAAAGGCAGCGTCACCCCACTTCCCCACAGGAGTCCTGAGGGCCCAGATCTTCGCCCTTGGGTAGGTTGGTTGCTTCACGCTCAGCATCCAGCCCTGATGTCACATGCAGCGGCTTTTGTCACACTCTCCAGCCCTCCTCTCTTTTGATGCTCCTCTGCTCCGTGGTAGACACCATTTGGTCTCATGGCCCATTTGGGTGGAGGGAGGGACGAGAGCAAGCAGATCTGGTTGTCTCTCTCAAGTTGTCCCTGTCTCTCTGTGCTAGTTTGGGTTCATCTCTTAGTGGCAAGAACTTTGCTAATGCAAAGCCAACAGCATAGTGAGGCTGCTCCATGAGAAGGAGAAAAGGTGAACATCCAAACCCTTGGATCTGCAGCTGGGAGCTCAGACAATTGTCAGAGACACTTGGATCCTATAGGGATGTACATCAGTGCAGAAAACCTGACAGACTGCCCAAAAGTCACACCTTAACCCAATGACTGGGGTATAGGGACAATGGGAAGGGTTCTATATATCCCTCTAGGATGGAGGTTACCACCATGTAATCTTCAGGAATGATGTGATCCTTGCGGTTGTTTTATGGTCTCTGGTGGACATGGGCATCTGGAAACAAACAATAGTTGGAAACAAGACTGGCAAGTCTGAATTTTTAGAAATGTAAATTTTTAGAATATCTTGTTGCTGAAACCCTATCTTGGGGCAAGAGGAAGAGCAGAACTTGGGAGTTACAGATCTAAGAATGGCAAGGTTTTCAGCTTCTTTCCATAAGCCCTCTTTACCAGCTCTGAAGCACAGCATCAAACCACCCCAAAAAGCAAATTGTTATCTTCATCTAGAGACATTCAGCACCATTTTGTCTTGCAGCATATCCCAGAGCTCCCATGGGACCAGTACCCAGTTGTACCAAAACAGGCAGCCAGGACATCTCAGAGAAGCTTTCTCAATGGAATAAACATCCCCAAACTCATGAAAGGCAAATTGTCTCCTCTAATACCCATGTGCTTTTTCCATGTGAGCAGGTGCAGATGTTTTCTGGCTTGTGCCTGCCACTGGGTGTGGGTTCTGCAGGGCTGTTATCTCTCTCATCAGATGATACAAGTTCGCAGGCTCATCTCCTTCCAAGAATGCAACTGACTTAAAAAGAGTTCAAAAGAAGATTAGGTTTCAAGGTAACTGGAAGCTATTCAGTCAAAGCCAAGCTGCATAAAGTGAGGGGAATCCTCCTTCTACCTCCACGGCTGTGCAAGGCAAGTGGGAACATGAGAAAGGAGCTGAGAAAGTGTGTGTCTTCTTCACAGACACAAACAGGACTGCAAATTGGAGACAACCACTACAAATTTAGCTGAAGATGCTTTAGAAATTGCATCTTGCCAATGTTTTGCTTATCAGACTAGAGTGTTTGCTGGCAATTACCTCAGCAAAGCGAGCACAAACAAAAACACATGGGATCTCATCACTGGTGCTCCCCTGTCAGCGGGGAGGTTGGCACTGTGGCACACAGAAGCCTCAGCAATGGGAGCACTTGGGTGCTCAGGTGGTGAAAAGTCCCCAGCCTGCAGCTGCAGGGTCTGTGGTGCTGATGGCTGGGGAGTGTGGGCTGAGGTATTCCCTCCACTGGCAGCTCTCTCTGCCTGTCCCTGTGCCTTTCATCCATCCAGAAGCAGCAGGAGCAGCAACCTCCACTCTCCCAGCTGTACTGCCATCGTCCTGCCCTGTCCCTCCTCTTCCCACAGCCACAGAAGATAGTCTCAACCCATCTCATCCTCTGGACAGCTTTGGTTGCCCAGCTGAGGTGCTGTGAACCAGCCTCAGAAATAGTTTGGGTGAGAGTGAGAACACTAGGAAGTAAACACCCAGAGGTGGGGATGGACATGGCTGGAGCCTGGTTTGGAGGACAGGCTGCAGAGACATCTGTGTCACTCCTGGCTTGGCTGGACAAGCTCAGGTTATAGTGGCACCAGGCTTTTATACCTGGAGACACAACAGTGCCTAATTCCTGATGAAAGCCCATCCATAGATCTGGGCATCAACTCCCTCACACTTCTATCATGCAATGTCTGTTTTACAACAGGATCCTGTTGGACTGGCTGGGACAAAGGTGTCATTACATCTAGAGACAGTGTGACCCAAGCCCTGTCTGGAGGAGTTTTGGATATGTCTTCATTGAAGAGCAACATGTGATGTACATCTAGCTGGTCCCGCTGTCACAGGGAAACTCCTCCGATCATGGGATCATTCAGGTGTAAAGAGACCTCTGGAGTTTGTCTAGTCCAACCTCAGATCTCCAAGGGCTGACAGCCAGCCCTGGTGCAGCCTGAGCCAAAGCCTTGTCATTTGGAGACATGCAAAGGATGGGTTTGCCCTGCACTGCAGGAGAATCTTGGTCCTTGAGGAACCTTCCAGGCTTGGCCACCATGAGGGAACCTGCAGCTGGTTTCATCACCACAGAAGCTCCCACCACCGAGGGCTGAGGGCACACAGCACAGGTTCGGGCAAGCCAGACCCTTCTAGAACATGACTGTCAGAGACGTGTTCACACCCTGGGTTATTTTAAAGCTCTCTTGCCACCATCACCCAGCCTCTCCAAGCCCTGCCCCAACCACAGAGCACCTGGCAGAGGAAATCCCACAGGGATGGACAGGAGCAAGAAGTGCACTTGGTGGCTACAAGCCAAGAGGTGATGCAAGGTCCAGCCAGTGCCACCCAACCCACCAGGTCCTGCTGGATCCCACAGAGCTGCTCCACACCTTTCCCTGAGCACAGGGCTCTGAGGGCTGCTGCACATGCCTGACCATAGGAAGGTTTCATCCTGCTTTTGTGGCCAGGCATGCTTTGCTTCCCTCTTCCAGCGCCTGATGCAAGGGTGCTGGCTGACCAAGGCCAAAGTTCTGGTGAGTCTGAAAGTCCTGAGAAATATCACAGAGGTGTCCCATAGCTGAAAGGGTCACCCACAGGAGGCCTTCTACACACCTCAGACAGCAGCTGTCAGCGCTCCTGTCCTTGCTTTCGCAGCTACAGAGTGCTCGGCACACCGGCTGGGAACCCATTTTCTCTCCCTAGGGACAGACACTGCTCTGCTCCACCTTCCCCATCACTAAGACAACGCCTTTTTCTTCCTTTCTTTCTTCCTTTGTCCACCCAGTCTGGGGAAAAGCTTTACATCTTCCCCACTTGAGTTCACTAAGGGCTGCTTTTGGGGTCCTACATGCAGGACCCCCTGACAGTCTGTGTAAAACCCATAGCCATGAGAGGAAGCTGCAGCCTGGTACTCACAGCAGTAACTCTCATACTCACTAAACCTGTCATCCTAGTCTGGATTTTCTTTTAATAATCAGACAGAAGTAAATGATTCACTTGTTGCTCATCTGAAGTTTGCTTTTTTCCTCCTGGAAAGCGTTTCTTTGGGAAGGATGGACCTGAATTGCCCCCATTTCCCAACATTCCTCAGCACTGACCATGCCAGCTGAGAAGCCAGATGTGCCTGGGCATGGCACGGCAGGAACAAATCCATCATCACCTTTTTGTGCCTTCTCTGAAAACCTGCTGATCAAAATGAAGTCCTGCTATTTCACTGCTTCAGGCCTCCTTCTCTCACTTTTTCCCACCTTATTTCATAGGACCCCTTCCACTGCCACCCAATAAACTAAAAGAGGGGGATTTTTTTGCTGTTGCACTTGGGCACGGTACCTCTGGAGCTGCCTGTCTTTCCCAGAAGAGTGGAGCATGAGGAAAAGAACTGCACCCGCTATTTGTGTCTGTTTATTTACAGTGTAAACAGCTTCTGTGCTGGAGCTTTGAAGAGGCGCCGCACATTTGTATGTCAAGATCCCTCCACGCTCTGTGCGGTTTTCCCACGTGATCTGAGCTCTTCAGAGAGGAAAGTTTGCTCCTTTGCCTCCATTCTGGAGAAGATGAGGAGGGCCAGAGTGATGCAGAGCCCCAGTGAGGAGTAATGCCTTCAGTAAAGGAGGTTTGGGCTGAATTACCTTGTTTATGGTAACCTGATGCAGCTCTGCTAACGAGTGGTAATTTGGTAAATCCCCATTAGGCTGTTGATCATGAGCCCTAAAGTGACTCTCAGGAAGTTGTGGCTCCAATCAGACTCTGCTGAACTGCAGAAGCAGGAATAGCAACCTGTCTGGACTGAGTGCTGGTTTTGTATAAAACAGATGAAAATAGATAGATAAAGAGATAAATGGATAGATCATAGACAAAAATAATTAAATAACTTCTGGAATTGTCTCCCAAAATAGCTGTGCAATAGTTATTTAAATGGTATATATCACAGTACCTGCTTGCAGGGGATTATCACCACTGCAAAATCAATGTTTGCTAAAAATCCCTTTGGTAAACTCAAGAAAGCCTTTTAATAAAGCAAAATCACATCAGCTTCTCACCACACTCACAACCTCTTGGGTTTGACAGAAGCAATGATGGATGTCAGAAACATTATCTTGGCAAAACAGCTCCTAACAATTCCCTAACCCCTGAACATGATTGTTATCCATTAAGTTGCCTGTCTTAGCTATTTACTATAAGCTATGAGTATGACCATGTGCCCCAGAAGAAACTTAGACTACTATATTCTGTTGGTTAAATATTAGATTTACATCACTTCAAAATTAGGAATGGGATTTAGGTCATCCAGCAATTAACAAAATTTGCTCTTGTGCCTTGAAATGCTTGGTCACACCTTTGTGCTCCAAGCAGAGTTGGTGCTTGCATGATTTGTACCCTGTGAGGTGCTCAGCAGCCAGCTGACAAAGAAAAATGGGTATATTCCCAAGTCCCAGGTCCATTAGTGTGCTTGCACGGATTTCCTTCTCCACTTCATGCCTCCACTGTCCCCCTGGGACTTGTGCTGTGTCTGGGACATCTGCAGCTCCCCAGCACTGCTAGGAGAGACCCCATCCCAACCCAGCCTTGTGGGGTGCTGGGCATGAGGGCACAGGAGCACCAGTGGGAATAATCTGGTATTTTGCATCAGAGGACAGGAGGAAATAGCCTCAAGTTGTGCCTGGGGAGGTTTAGGTTGGATAGGAAAAAAAATTATTCGAAGGTTTGTCAAGCATTGTAACCGGCTGCCCAGGGCAGTGGTGGAGTCACCATCCCTGGGGGGATGTAAAAGATGTGTGGATGTGGCACCTGGGGACACATTTTAATGGTGACCTTGGCTGTACTGGGTTAACAGTTGGACCCGATGATCTTAAAAGTCTTTTTCAGCCTAAATGATTGCCCTGACTCAAGCCCTTTGTGGTGGCTTATGGAACATCCCTGAATGCTTTCCTGAAGCCCCAGGCATGACCTCTGCTGGGGTCTGAGGGCTCCTGAGTGTCTCTCCTCTCCCTGGTGGCCGTGCCTGGCTTTGGTGGCAGTTTTAAGAGACTTGCCTGTAGGTGGCTTGTGCCTCTCCAGTGGTTTTGCTGAAGCATGGTGTGGGCAGGAGGACACAGGAGACCACTGGTGTCCCTCAAGATTTGTGCTCCTTTGCACCCAGACACAAGGTGTGACTGTCACAGTTACACTCAGGTACCCCAGCATCACTTATGCTGCCTTCTAAGGAAAAAGACCCAAAAACTTCTGTGCTTCCAAGAGAATCCCTGTGGGAGAAGGAGAGCAAAGCAGAGGTGTATCTGCACACCAGCCTCGCAGATCCCCAGCCCTTGATGCCAAGCCCTGGGTTGAACCCCTCTGCCCCAGCAGCTGTCCCCTCCTGACCTTGAGCTCTGCCGTGGGGCTCATGGGGCTCCACACAGCTGCAAAACCCCCTCTGCCCCATGGGCTCTGCCGTGCCCGTGGGATGGTGCAGGGGATGCAGCACTTTGGGGATCAAGGGCGACGGCTGCTGTGTGTGGGTGAGGAAGCCTCAGCCTGGAGACCCAGCAGTTAATTTGTTTGTTTCCTTTCTCTATAGGATATCGTTACCAAAAAAAGAAAATGGGGGGGGGGGTGGGGGTGGTGGGTGGGAAGAGAGAAAAAAGGAAGGCTGAGGCTAAATGATGAAAAGGCCTCTCTCCTGCAGCTATGAAATCTCACCCGGAAGGCGGCGAGGGGAAGTGTCTTCCAGCAGGGTACAAAGTCAGCAGCAGAGCTTTGAACTCGGGGGAACTCCACGGCGGTGCAGAGCCCTGCCAGGGAGCCCCAGCTGTGCATACCTCAGCTGCAGCTGGGGGAGCTGGGGCTGCATCCTGCACCCCTGCTCTGTGCTGCGATGGGCTCGGCGCCGCGCTCAGAGCAGCCCGTGCAAAGGGGCTTTGCTGGGCACGCACGAGTGGGACGTGTTCCCCGGACCAAAAACTGACCCTCCTTGAAGTTCTGTCTTGTTTTGGGATGGGCCACCCTGAGCCTGTCCCTGGAGTGTGGTACATGGTCACCCTGGCCCAGGCAGGCTCTGCTGTCCCCTCACCTGTCCCCTGGCAGCTCATGGGTGCCCCTGCACACCTCCGGCACCACGCTGGGCTCTGATTATACCCAATACCCTTCACCACAGGTGCTCTGAATACTCCAAACAGGGGAAGGTTTTACTCAAATATGGTAACCAAAAAGCTGGGTTTGGAAGGGATCCCAAGTTACTTGGGGGAATTTGGGCAATTATCCCACCATACCTTTTTTTAAATTTTAATTTCTCTCTAATGATTTCAGAGGTACCTTCTCCCCATCTCATTTACAAGTGAAAACACTCAGTTAAGTAAACTGAGGAAGGAGTTTAAAAATTAATTTGGGTGCCTCAAAATTAAAGTAAACTTTGGGGCAAGCAGTGGGCTCTGTGTGGAACTGGAAGCCAGGTGGAGGTGCTGCTGCTGGACTTTGGATTTTGCTGAAGTGTCCCTTTCCTTGTCACCAGTCCTGGTGGGGTGGGGTCTCTGGGGAAAGTGCATCAGTATGTGGCCCCATTTTTTGTGGTGGATCACAACTGGGCCAGGCAGGAGGAAGACAACACTGTGAGTCTCCAGAAGAGGGGTGAAGCAGAACAGCATCAGGCTTGGAGCCTCTTCTCCAAATTACCCCTAATATCCCCAACAGCAGCGTTTGCCTGACAGCTGCGACACTTCTCCTCCCTTATCTGCAGCTAATCCCTTAAACAGCCATTTGAAGGAGTTTTTTGCAGTATTTGCCCATGAAACAACTCCCAAATCTGCTGTTTTCTCAAGGACTTAGAGCCAGTGGATCATGCTGCTGTTCCCAGGGATCCGGTGACAGGCATCTCCACCCCTGGGAAAACACTGCCCAGCCCAGAACGGATGGGACACCACAAAATAAATCTCCATGTCCTAGGTATTTCTTCAGGCTCTAATCCCCAAATAAACATCCTGCCACTTGAACCTGTTGTGAGGAGCATGATGGTCACCATCCACAGGAAAGATGCCGTAACAAGCTGCCATTGGTCCAGGGATGGGGCCAAGAGGAGGGAGGTGATGAGCATAGATTTTGGGCTGGTTTGGTATGATGGTTTGGCTGGGGTTTGGCCTATCCTGGTGCTGAGGAGCAGTGGGACCAGGTCAGCTCTGGTGTCCCCAGCAGCAGGAGGCTGTGGACCTGTTGCAGCAACTCCACAAAGATGCTCAGAGGGCTGGAGCACCTCTGCTATGGAGACAGGATGAGAGAGGTGTGATTGTTCAGCCTGGAGAAACTTCAGGGAGACCTTCCAGCACCTTCCAGTGTCTAAAGGGGCTACAAGAGAGATGGGGAGGGATGTTTTACAAGGGAATGTAGTGACAGGGCAAGGAGAAATGAAATGGCTTCAAACTGACAGAGGGCAGATTTAGATTGAATATTAGGAAAAAATTCTTTATTGTGAGATAGTGAGGCACTGGCACAGGTTGCCCAGGGAAGTTTTGGCTGTCCCAGCCCTGGAAGTGTGAAAAGTCAGGTTGGGTGGGGCTTTGAGTGACCTGGTCTAGTGGAAAATGTCCCTGCTCATGGCCAGGGAATGGAGCTAGATGATCTTTAATGTGCCTTCCAACTCAAACCATTCTGTGATTTTATGATTTCTGGGGTACCCACACTTAGACACACCCCACGGTCAGTTTTATTTTTCGTGCTGAGGAATGAAGCCTGGAGAGCCTGTGAAGGATGGGCAACTCCCTGTTGTGCCTGGATTGCTCATCCCAAGGCTGGCTGGTACAAAACAGCCAGTGTAACACATCTGCCTTGCAGCATCCTGCAGGGACACCCTCGGACCACTCCTGAGCCACCTGGAGGTGGAGGGGATTTCCTGGGAGCACACACCCCACCAGAGTGGGAGCACTGCCTGGACTAGGACTTCAAGATTCTCTCTCCCACTGACAGTGAAGCAATGCCATCGTTTGAGCAGGGTGGTGCTTGATTAGCTTTTACTTGAAGGAAAGGGGGGTGGTGGTGGATGGAAGGAGGTGCAGGGAGAGCACAGCAAAGACCAGGAGAAAATCCCCTTTCCCCGGTGCGGAGAGGGACGTTCCTGGGCGCTGCGGACTGAAACACCTGCTGCCCGGAGGGAAAGCGAGTTCCCAGGAAATGCAAGAAATGCACTTTCCAGTGTGGAATATGTTGAAAAGCACAGAGGAGGAGAAGGGGAAGGGGGTGGAATGGCTGCGGAGATGCATGAATATTAAAATGATTATAGCGCTTAATAAAGTGCCGCACAGGGGAGGAACAATAACAGGTATTGTTGGCAAGCCTGACGCTCAGCTTCCCCTAGATTTGATGGGCCGATAACCATCGCAGTATCTCTTTCATGATCCCTGGCTCTGTATCTCTCTCGCAGCACGGCAGAGCCACACACATTCCAGGGGAGACTTTGATGTCTCTCTTGAGGCGCAGCCCTGCCAGCCCTGGGCAGGCCGCAAAGGGCCGTGGGTGGGGGACATGGGGAGGGGGCTGCGGAGGGAGGGCAGGGGGGCATGGGGCAGGCAGCCCTGAGCCAGCTTGGGCTACCCCCATGGTAGCCCAAAATACACGGTCACTTCTTCAGGGTCACCCTGAGGAGCTCAAATGCTGAGAAAATGGGATGCTGGACACTGCAGTTCTGTGGCTGTCCAGTGACAAATGCTCAAGGGGGTCAGGCAGGAGGGAAAAGGGCACTTCTCAATCCTCCATCTCCCCAGACAGGACAGGATTTGGGGTGGACAAAGAGAGCCAGTTAAATGAGAAATAATAGTAATTTAGGGATTCTTTTAAAAGGCTGTCCTCAGGGACAGACTGGGGGTTTATCCCCTGGGAAATGGTCTAGTGTCCAGACCTAGAATGAATGATGAATTTTGGGGGTTGGCAGCACAAGCCCCTCTGGTTTTCTCTTGAGGGAGACGCAGATGTGCCTCAAGTGACACAGGAGCCCCCCCATGCCAAAGGGATCAGCTGGAGGCTGTAGCATGGGAGGGCACAGCTGTGTGCTGGTAGGTCCCTTGTTAGTGGCCAGGACCTAAAAGGCACCAAACTTTCCTGAGGAGGGGAGGAGGGCAGATGGGCAGGATTGGGAAGGGAGAGTGGGTTTTTCACCCAGGAGAAGGCGATATCTCACAAAGATGCTTAGTTGGGATGGATGGTGCAATCACACCCATGACTATTTCTCTCTGTGTCTCTTGGTCTGAGAACTCTCTGATTTTGGGGCAAGTTTTCCTTATTTGAGGCAAGGTTTTGGGCATGCTGGAGACAGTGGAGTGGAGCCAGTGCTGCTTGGCCACAGCCACTCAAATGCTCCATTGGTGCAATCTGAGAGGATGAAGGTTCTGCTGTCAGCCACATGCTACTCCAGAGGGTCTCATGCAATCTGTGGTTCATATGCTGCATTAGCCATGTCTTCTCAGCCACTTTCCCTCCCTCCTTCCCTCACTCTGCCTCTCTGACCATGTGTACCAGACAAACTATCAGAGCTTCCAGCCAGAACTGCTTGCTTTGCTCTTTTCAAATCAAACTTCTGCCGGTAGCTTAGACCTCACTCTTAATTTGTGTTAATTGTTGTTGGGTTATTTTTTAAATTTAATTATTGGTTTCAGAACGCAACAGGAAAAAAAAAAAACGAAAGAAAGAAATTTTCCAGCCCCTTTTCTTGTGAGTGCGTGCTTTCTTTCTTGTGGGAGGCAGCTGCAGTGGGCGCTCCATGGGTCTGGGGGGTAAAAGGGCATGCTGAGGAGAGCCAGGAGAGGGCCTGAATGAAGCCACCCTGCACCTTCATCGTCCCCAGCACCGACATCCTGGACATTTGGGAGAAGAGGCCACGATGCCTTTGGTGCCAGCTCTTCCCCTGCAAGGCCATGCTGAAAGGGGTGTGCGAATGTGAGTGTGAGTGTGTTTGTGCGTGTGTGTGAGTTTGTGTGTGTGTGAGTGTGAGTGTGTGAGTGTGTGAGAGTTTGTGTGTGTGTCTTGTGCTTTGGCTCTGCCTTTGAGATTTGCCCCTGGTCATTTCTGCTGGGAGGGAGCTGAGGCTGGTGCTCTGATGTGGGTGGCCCGGAGTTTGTTACCCGAGGACAGCCGGCTTACCTCTGAACTCCTGCCTTCCCAACGGTTGTTTCTCTGCTTGTGCCTGCTTGCATTTTTGCCGTGTGTCTTTGCTGGATTGCCTTGACCCAAGCCA
Source organism: Pseudopodoces humilis (assembly GCF_049639895.1). Lineage (NCBI taxonomy): Eukaryota > Metazoa > Chordata > Aves > Passeriformes > Paridae > Pseudopodoces > Pseudopodoces humilis. The sequence continues at coordinate 5,462,476 of NC_142205.1, read as the reverse complement.
AGGAGAGCTGTTCCCCAAGGAAGGGGGTCAGGCCGGGATGCCAGGGTGGTGGGGGTATCTCCCACCCCAAGGCTTCCAGCCGGCAGGCAAACATAAATGTTAGTCTGAGTAGAGCCAGCACCCATAGGGCTTTGGAGTTGAAAAGAAAGGACTTAAAGGCAGAAAACTCCCTCTGTGCCACGGAGGGAGAACACATCAGAGGGAGGCAGTCAAAACCCCCTAGAGGAAAGGCAACCTGATGCTTTGCCCCAAGGTCCAGCAAAATCATGAGCAGCGCCCCCAACCTTACTTGCTGTAGGTGCTAATGGGAAGCTTCCTCAGGCACTCCATAAGCACTTATCATTCCCTCTGTCATTTTTCTCAGTAAAAGTAAGGAAGAATTACAAGAACAAGAGAGTTGGGGTTTTTTTTTTTTTTTTGGGTGAGCCACAAGCTGTGCTGATGCCGAGCAGCCTCCAAACCCAGGAGAGAAGGGAGGGCAAAATTCCTCCCTGACCCTGCAGGCAACCAGCTTATGCCTTGGAGCAGAAGATTTGATTGCCTTTTACCATTAGCTCTGCTTGCGTTGGTACAAAGAGTTATAAAAATGATCCCCCCCCCTCCACAAGCTCCCAAAGCACAAAGGCAGAGGAGCGGCAGCGCGCAGCCCTCCCGAGAGCCCTGACCTATGGCGGGGGGAGGATGGGGATGGGGAGGGGGGTGGAAACACAGTGAAACAGAAAAAGATTGACCCAATATCACCCAAGCTGGAGAGACGTCGTTATTCCATTTAAGCCCGCTGAACAGTGCCACAGCAGGGAATCTGTCTGTCTTGGTTAAAGGTCTCGCTGCCAGCCCAGCCTTGGAAGTGCCAACACTAATCTGCAAATTGTTGCAAAGCCTAAAGAGCCGCCGAGCTGGGAACCTTCCTCCAGCCCAGACCCCTATGGACCGGGATGCCCTTCCCCATTAACATCCCGCTCCCTCCAGACGGGCTGGAGTGAAAATCCCGGGCATTAAAATCCCGGCTCCCGCTGGCAGCCCCGTTGCAGCGGGAATGGGATGTTTGCCACCGACAGAGGTTGGATTCTGCCCGGGGAAACTCTTGCATGCTCTGGAATAAATTCGTGCACGTCTTTCTGATTAGTGTCTTCCGGCAGGTCCCCAAATAGACGATGATTCCTTTGTCCTCCTCTGACCTCAAGGATCACATTCAGAGCCTGTAGCTTTTGCTGAAATGCCTGGTTTTTGGCCTGAAAAGTCTCTGGTGCAACCTCTGGTGTTGGCCAGGAAGAGGGTAGTCACATGTGCTCTTAGACTAACAAACAGCACTGTTCTTCTAAGACCATGGGTAGCAATAATTCAGGGTCAGTGAAAAGGGCATATCTAATAAGAGGACCTGGTCTAGAGGATAAAAAAAAAAGGAAAAAGGGAAAAAAAGCAGCTAAAAAACCTTGGCTGGCGTGACAGAAGAGGATGGATGTAGAAGCCTGGCTGTGGAGCTGGAGACAAGAGGAATCAGGGAAAATAAAGTGATACACGGAGAGGGACTGGGATTGGGAAAGCCTGGGTTTAGCCATGTAAATCATGGTCTCTAAGAGATCTCAGATGGGTAGGAGGCTGTGACATGTCACCTTTCAGGCTGGCTGATTGCTGCACATCCTAAGGACACCAGAAAACTTGTTAGGAGGGTCCCCACAGAGTCTATACATAGTGCTGATTTTTGTTTAAGACAGACAGGTAATCCAAAGGTGAGATCTGAGTCCAAATAAAAGACTGGAGCTGACAGAGGTGGTAAACAGTTATTCTTAGTAACCCTATTTATTATTAAAAATATCAGTTGGAACAAGAAATGTGAACAGCAAATTTAGAGAAGCATGAATTCCTTTGGCAGGAGCTTTAGAAGCAGCCAGAGTTTTAGTCAGGTTTTTTGAGGTCTGTAATAAGGTGCCAAAAAAAGCACAAACATTCTTCAGAACATTAAAAAAAACAAAACCTAACAAAACCTCCAGTCAATCACAAAAGGGAAAAAACAATGTTACCATAAAAAAAAATTGCACTAAGAAAAAAAAGAAGGCTCCTAGAGCATTATCCTTAAGTCATGTAAAAATCAAAAAACCACTATGCAAAAAATAACCTGTCTGCACAGAAACTTGCTTATGCATATGACTGTAGCGTGTGCCTTTGCTTGTAGTAAACATGCCCTTTGCCTTCTGCTGATGACATGACACTGGCATGTCACAGCTGATTTATAAACACAATTGGATTTTCAATCTTCAGGTCTAAATTCATTTCAGCAGACCCCAGCAGGCAATGTATCTCTGTTTATCTATAAATACCGGTTATGGTGCTTTCTTGGATAGAGGTGGGTACAGTAGGATGTTGTTTATTTTTACTCACTTGCAGTAAGAGGAAGCAGTGTTTGGTATCAGTCGTCATCATGAGCTAAGTGGCTGCAGGGCTCTTTCCAGGGCTCTGAACTGCAGAATCAAAAATGCAAGCAATGCTCTGCAGTGAATCCTTCAGGTTTTGCAAGGACTCACCTTGCAGCTCGGCAAGACCGAGAAAGAGGACTGAGAAAGGCCTAGAAAACACAGCAGCTGTTCCCAAGCCATGGGCAAGCTGGAGCTGCCTTGTCCAGGCTCTGAGGCTCCTCAGCAGCAGTGGTTTGTATGGGGCAGGTTGGGTGAGAGTCTTGGACTGCATTCCTGCAGGTCCCTGCCAGGCTGGACGCTGTAGGTGCACACAGGGAATTCAGGCTAATTTGGTGCCTCCTGCCCCCAGCTCAGGATCACAGCGGCCGCAGCCACAGGACACTGCAAGTGGAGCACTGCAGGAACATGCTGAACTGCTTATCCTGAGGTACTCTGAGAGGAAGGTCTGGCCTTCAGCAAGCTTTCAAGGACCAGAAGCAGAGGCCTAGGCATGTAGGCTGAGGGTGGAGAGGTAAACCAACCTCTGGGCTTTCAGCCTCTCTGCTGCAAGCCAGGAGCCTAAAAGCTGTAGGACTCTCCCTTTCCTACCCTATAAAGTTACTTCCCTTGGAAGCTACCAGGCTTCCAGCTCCAGGCTTGAGCCTGAGATCAGATATCCTGGTATGGGCCCTTAGAATCCTGAGTAACATGAGGTTGCTTTAGGAAACCTTGGACACCAAGTTCTGGTGATTCTTCCTGGCCTCAGTGGCATTTCCCTTCCCAGGAGGGAACCAGCTCACCTCACAGACTGCAAGCCGTGAAATTTCCATCTTACATGGAAAGCTGGGAGCTGCTCACGAGAATGGTCATCCTTGCTAGAGCTCCTGCAGGTAATGCAGCATGAGGTTCATGTAGGTAACCAGTGAGATCCTTGCTCTGCAAAAGTGCCCATAAGAGTTGAGATGAGACAATCTTTTGCTGCAGGCAATGCTTGACAAGAGCAGAAAGGGTGAAAATGGCAAGGATTTAAAGGTGCTTGAAAAAGGCAGAGCACAAGGAGAAACAAAGCTGGGGAATAGCCCTTCATGGTCCCTGAGCTATTTAAAAGAGGCTTAAAGGGATTTGGTAAAAAAATAAAATGGCAAGAGATTAGAAATGAAATCAAATAGCAGCTGTTATGTGCAGCTCTGTGTGGCTGGATGAGTGTGAGCATCAGAGATGATCGATATCCAGGTTGTTTTGATTCTGGTAGAGGAAGAAGAGGAGTGAAAGAGGAAGGAGGGGGGGGAAGAATTTGGTTGCCCATAGAGGGCTGATGCTGCCTCCAGGACATGGGTGGGTGCCTGGCCACGGGGTCCAGTACCAGAGCAGCACCTTGGCTCAGACAGAGCAGCCCAGGCAGTTCCCCTGGCAGTGATAATGAACATGAGCCCTACGGGGCTCCAGCCACCAAAACAATGGCATGAAAGGCAGCTCATCTAGACTTTCCTCTTCTGCCTTCGAGGAAGAGGCTTCCCTGACTCTGTGACACAACACCAGCCTACAGGGGGAGGACACCAAACCACTGCTTAGATAAAGAAAGCCTTTATCAAGCAGAAAGGAATTTTAAGAAGAGCTTCCGCTGGTGGCTCTGTGTTAACAAGATTTTCCCATGAGCAGTGACGTTTTATATCTAAATGGCTTCCAATATGATAACATTCCCAGAAAACATATTTGGAAAGAGCCATAGATCCTCAAAGTCTTGCCAGATGGAAAATAACAGCAATAACTGCCTTGGTCTTAGACAAACTTCAAAGCCTTGGTGTCTTCCTGTCTGTCTCACGCAAAATTTGGAATGTGCATGCAGGGGAGTGTGAAAACACAGCATGGGTCTGGTCAGTGTAACCAAAGAGCTTAGCCCCTCCCCAAAGAATTTCATATATGGCACAGCATGGCTTGGCAGAGAGATGGTCAGACTGTTCCTCACTCTTGCCCTGTTTTATTAAGCGATCTCGGACACATGGCTGGTGTCCCATGTCTTGAGATGAACTTTTTGGATCATCCAAGGGATACAGGCTTCAAGGTCTGGTCCCAAGTGTCTCCTGAGGTGGACTCAGCATTGATAGACTTTCCTGGATGATTTCCATGTGGTTTGAGGTCTCCTGCTCAGAGAAACTGTGGATGCTTCATGCCTGGAAGTGCTCAAGACCAGGCTGGATAGGGTCCTGAGCAACCTGATCTAGTGGGTGGCATCCCTGCCTATGGCAGGGGGCTTAGAATTTTGTGATATTTTTGGTCCCTTACAACCCAAACCATTCATGACTCTTCAGACAATATCCATGACTGCATAACCATAACCCACTCAGTGTACTGATGCCATTAGACTTTTTCCTGCTGCCACTGGAAAAGCAGACCTTTGTTGCTTCAAGGTTTGGTTATCAAATTTGCAGCTTTTAGAGGAACTCTACTGGAGCTTCAGTGGGGTGGTGGGGGAGCTCAGAATGTCCCAAGACCCTCACCTCAGCACCTAGGAGTGGTGCTGGTTGTGCTGGGGATTTGCCAGGAGAACCAGGCAGCTTCTGCAGGTTTGCAAGTGAGCGAGATGCCATCCAAGAGCGGAGCAGGCCAGCCCATGGACTGAATGCAGGCAGAGAAAAGCTCAGCAGGCAAACAGCACACAAACAGCGCGTGCGGCAAACAAACAAACAAATCCAGCAAAGGCCGCGGGAGCCAGCCAGAAATCACTGCCCAGCGCAAAGGGTGCTGGGGCCAGTGGTTTGAAGATGTGGGAGGAGCACATCTGCCTTGCCTGTGGGGAATAATGACTGTGGCTGGACAGAAATGGGGTACAGATGGACACATGGACAACCATGTGTGGGTGCTCCTAGCTGGGTGTGTGAGACCTTGGGCATGCAAGCATTTTGTGCAAGACATGGATATCCTGCACCCTTGGCACGAGCCTCCATTAAGCCTGCTGTACCTGGCCCCACTTCCCAGCAAGAGAGCAAATAATTTGCCCCTTGGGTTGAAGAGTGAAGAGGATGAAACTAGTGCAGAACAGCTGAGCTCATGAGCCAAAGCCCCAGGTGTGACCCATTGAGCTCAACCCCCTTAACAGGATCAGAGGAGGAAGCTGTTATCATTCCCCAGATCCCAAGGTGTCCCCCAGTGGTACAGGGGAGCTTCCCAGGCTGGCTGTGGCCCTCTACTCACCCTGGGAGGTTTCTGGGTGATGGGCACGTGGTGATGGGTGGGACGTGCCGCTCGATCACGTCGCTGGAGTGGGAACCTGAGAGAGGAGGTCTGTGAGATCACAAAAGCCTTTTCAGTGCTGGGAAGAGGGGAATTTTCAAAAGTACCCCGAGCAGAGGGAACGTGTGCTGTTTGGATGTAGGACTGGATCTCCAGCACGTTCACCTCTGGCGTTTGTTTTGGGCCCAGCTCTTCTCCCTGGGGCCTTGGGGCAAGCAGGAGTGCCATAACAGAGAGCCATGAAGAGAGCAGAGCCAGCCAGAGGCAAGGATTTTGTTAGCGTTTGGAGGAGAAAACAGGGAATTTCCACATATGGAAAAATGTTCCTTTAAACTGTGATTATGTAAAAATACAAAGCCACAACTGATAATATCTCTCACGCTGGGGAATGATGGAGAGTGTTTGTTTCTTTAATTGCATTTAATACTCATGAAAGTTACCAGCTTGCCACTACTGCAAGCGAAGCTCGTTAGTTGGATTGCAGCACACACAACACCAGCTTCCTTTCCATGATTCTTCAGTAGTGCATTTTGCCCTCGTTATTAAAAGACAGCTCCTAATTTAATATCTGTGCATATTTGATTGCTGGTGCTTTGCCTGAAAATTGCCTGTAGAGGTGCAAACTAAAATTAGGTATATGATGAGTTTCTAAATGAGGACCTTTATTAGTCAAAGGTGGGCTGACTTCTGTTAGGCAGGAGCAGAGACATGAGCCAGGCTTCTACTCCTGCCCCAGGTGAGCACCCTAGGTCTTAGGTGGCTGCAGATGTTCTTGTTATCCCTCTGAACAGTCCTCATTCTCTTGAATTTCACCCATATTTTTGGTCTCAAATATAACAATTTAACCAGGGACTGGGTGGAAAACTATTTCCATTGGTTTTGGATGTGCTACCCTGGGATTTTCCTTTGATTCCCGTTCAGAAGCTCCCTTCCCTTGGTATGCTTTCATCCCATGTTCTCCTGTGTTCCTCCTCTCTAAGGTAAATGGATTGGGCTGGTGTATAAAGGGGTGCAGAGGAAACTCACAGTGCAGGCAGGATCCTGTGAGAGCTGATGTGGGCTGTGCTCCTGTTGCTGCTTTAATTCATCATCACTGGAGCATGTAAAACCAGGACAGTTGCTGGAGCTGCAGCGCATGAATCACCCTTTGAGAGAAACGTGCCCCTGCGTGCTCCGACAAGCCCTCCTTTTCAAAGTGCCATTGTCAAACCTGGCCTGCTGAGAGCGTGGATCCAAAAACCTCTCACTGCAAAGGTAAATTGTACACTAATCCCTGCCTGCAGTTTGGTGCTGTGCCAAAGAGGTGCCGAAACCTCCCAGTGAGTCATATAAATCACAGCCCAAACCCCCGAGGGGGCTGGATTGATACCGGATCAATGTGAACGTGCCACGGAGTTATTTGATCGCTACAATGCTGGTATTGACTGTTATACACCTGTTGTATCATTAGGGATTACATCTGTTGTAAACACACTGTTTGATGTTGCAGGCTCTGCTAACCACATGCACTGTAATCATGGCTTGTAGCTGCTGTGGTGGCCTCAACATGCCCAAATTATGCTAATTTTCTTGTTGTGTGGGGTGGCCCGACAAAAGAGGTTTGTTCAGGGTGAGCCTGTGCAGAGGGAGATTGAGTGCAGCGTGCTGGGGGAGGTGGGAGAGAGGATGGGATTGTGATGGAGATGAACGGGGAGGAAGGTGAGAACAAAAATAATACCAGGTTACAGCAGACACCAGCTGAAGGAGGGAGTTTCCCAGCTCTGGCTCAAATTCATTATCAGGGTAAGGTCTGAAAAGATGAAAAAATCAAATAAGGATGGGCAAGTGTGGCTGGGCAGGCATGAGGCAGGGTTTAGCTGCTGGAAGGGCTCCTGGTGAAGGGGAGGAGTGAAGTGAGGTTGCTCAGCTGGGGTTTCACACCATGGTGGGGCAGACTTGTGGATGCCGGCAGTGGCAGCAGCAGCCTCAGCAATCCCTCATTCAGTAGTGTGTGCCTGCATTTGGGAGAAATTGATCCTTAATGGAACAATTTGGGTTCACACCAGTGGCTCCCAAGACAGTATCAAGCCCTTCCTTGCTGAGTGTATTTCTTGATCTCTGTTTTGGCAACTTAAGCCTGAGGGATGAGTTACTTAATGCTGACAGCTTCCTTAATCCTCATTTTTCCCATCTCAGGCACAAGGTTTCGCCCCGTTGCTTCTGCTTCCTACCCAAGAGAGGAGCCAGGCTTTCTCCAGAACATCCTTTATTGGACATGCTGATGGCAAGATAGAAAGCCACTCCACCCAGTGCTGCTCTTCCAGCTGAGCACCCATCACAGACATGGACCTAATCCCCTGCATCTTTATTAGCCATTTCATGACTGGTATAATGGACAATCTGCCCCTGCTTCCAGATGGAAGCAGAGCAGGACACCCTTCCACCTCCTGTATCCATGGAAGGGCAAAGGCCAAGGGTGTGTGATTATTCTGTTCCCACTTGGGGACATGCCCTCCTGGTCCCTGGGACCATGGTGTCATTGCAGTAGCAGAGCTCTGCCAGAGGAAGGGGGTATGAAACCTTTAGGATTAGAAGGGACATCTCAAAAAAAAATCAAACAAAAACCCCAAAAAGTACCTCTGTGAAGTGTTCTATACTTCAAAATTTTCTATAGGCTGAAGGTCCAGCTAATATCTATGATGTCCTGAATTCAACCATTTCTCTCCCTTTCTACTTCACTTGTCTTTTTTATTTTTTTCTTTCTCGTAGCAACATCCTGGGAATAAGCCAACAAGAGCTGTAAAACTCATGCAAACTTGGGGAAGAAGACATTGCAGGAGCCATTCCCAAATATTTCAAAACTTCTGTGCTGTAGTTAAAGTCCCAAACTTCATTTACCTTAAACTGAAGAAGAAAGATGATGCCAAAGGTTTTGAGACTGGAGGCATAAAAAGTGAATATTATTTTCAGTCCCTTTCTGGAGGTACCTAGAGAAGGGTCAAGATGTCTGCCTGACACATGTGGCCACTCCAAAGCTGTGCTGGAAACAGAGTGTCCGAAACTTTCTGCCTGACTGTCTTTCACATTGACCCTGCCCCAGGCAGAGGTGGCCTCTGGGTCACACTCTCCTCCCTTGTGACCAGAAGTCAGTTCAGTGATGACTTTTGGGAGGCTAGAAAGACACAGAACAAGAGTGGCATTTTGGAAGAAGCAGGTGAAGAGGGAAAGGACACCTGAACAGGCTCTGACCAAGGCAAAGGTCCTGGGCTGGCAGCTCATGACCAGCCTGGATGACATAATTTCAAATTTAATATTCTGGGTGGGACAAATGATGGAGAAGAGGATGGAAGTCCTTCTCTTAACCCAACCCCTAGAGATGACTCAACAGTGGAGCAAGTAGGGCTCTGACTGGGTAGGAAATGCTGAGAAACCCCACCAGCTCTGAGCAGAGCTCCTCAGCTCTCATCTTTACCAGGTAAGCATGAGCCCGCGTGGGGATGGCTCTGGCAGCTGTGGTGTGCATATCTGGGACTGTGGTGTGCAGGTGGGACTGTGCCTCACTGGATTTCCTGACAATTTTCCATTCATCTCTTCCTGCAATCTTTTCCAAGGTGCCAAGAGTGCATGTACAACTCTGGGTCATCTTTTCTGATCTTTACCTGGGGGTTTACACTAAAAAAATTCCCTACAAACCATTTTGAGGCCCTGGAAGTGCTATCAGAGCCCTTTAACCTGTGACAGCAATCTCCACTGAACTTTTTTTCCATTAAAACAACAGACAAAATTTGGCTTTCACCCAACAGCAACCCCATGGGTACAGCATGCAGCAGTGAATTTCTCAAGGACAACCTGGGGCACTGTGCAAATTCTGGGGCCCTTTTTGCTGGCCCATGCAGTGCAGAAACACTCAAATGCCTTCTCAAGATGCCACAGACTCTTCCTTATGCAGGACCTGACACATGGGTGTCTTATGGGTGGAAGCCTTGCAAGCCTGGCTGCTCCTGGGTAGTGATGTGATTTCCCAGAGCAGATATAAAACTTAACTGCTCCATGCCAGGAAGGGCACAAATGGGCTTTTGCCTTCTGGAAGTGTTGACTCACACTTTGAGGCAGCAGCATCTTTCTTCCACACTGACACCTCAGAGCTCCCCACCCACTCTGGTGTCCCAGCAGCCTTTCCTTATCCCTTCTTTCCTTCCTTCAGGTACTCTCCAAGTGATGCAAATACGACCACAGCCCAAAAAACCAAATTCCCATTTTCCCTGTCATCCCTCTCCTGTGTCTTGCCCCCCTCCCCCCACCTGGGGATGAATGGGATGCTCGTTGTGGCTGCAATATATCATTCTTACTATTTGTTATGAGGTTTTAATGAGTGCGGAAGATTAGGATGTTTGCAACAGTGTAACAATAAAATACATATCTCGCTCATTCCTTGCCAAAAAGTACTTACAAATAATAAAAGTGAGGCTAGCTGAATGCATAAATCTCCTTTCACAAGCCCCCACCCACTGTGCAATAATTAGTACAAAGTGCAGTGCTAATAGATCATCTTACTTGTGTGGGAAACTTGACATTATGCTTTGTTTATATTATCCCTTTGGCAAGAATCTGCATGGCAAATCCTGGCAGCCAGCAAACAAGAGGCTCTCAAGGAAGGTTTCCAGACTGTCGTGCAGAAAAGCAAGCCACAGGATTGCGTGCTGGTCAGGATGCTGAAACCAGCTGGGGAGCTGAAGCGTTAGATCCAGCTTTTATGGAGTTGAACTACCAAGTTTCCAGCTGACTAGGAGCAACATCCTGCGACTGATTTGCAAAGGGCTGTTCCCACCCCAGCCACAACAAATCAGTGTGAACCTTGGCTTCAGGATGGTGCCCTTTGCTTAATTATATATTCAGGGCCCAATTTACCGCCTGGGCCTCCTAATGGGAACAGACGGGGTCGCCCAGACTTGAGACAGGCACCGAATACGGCCCCTGCAGTCTCTGGCTCTGTAAGGAGAGGGTTTTCAGCCAGTGCCCAAATAGCTCAAGCTCCCAAGACCTTTCTCCTCCACTCAGCCCCTACAGAGACCTTGGCTGATGTGGGAATTACCTCTGCTGGGACATCTGGCTCTGTCCCATGGACCAGGCTTGCCGCAGTATGACTTGCTCAGGGCACAGTGGTGTCTCAAAATCCTGTCAGTAGGCACAAGGGCTGTCTTCAGCTCTCTGCTGACTGAAATGAGCTTTAGGTCAATGTGCTGGGTGGAAAGCCAGTCCTCATTCCCCCATGCCTGTGACTCTTCACCCCACAGCCCTTTTCTCTCTTTCTTGGGCTCAAGTCCCTTCCTTTTGCTTGTTTCTCTATGCCAGTGAGCAATAGAAATACCAGAGCCCAGTTTTTGGATGCAGAGATGCATTCCTGCCTAGTGAATCACAAACCATTAGCACCACAGGTCTGGGTATATTCACAGGAGGGCATGTTCTTAAGAGTTTCTTGCCAGTTGAGAGAATGGGGACAGGAAGCTGTCCTTTCTTTCCTTGGGAAATTTGGGAGTCACCTGCAAGTTGGCTATTTCAGCAGTTCAGAGGAGTGCCACCACACAGGATCTTGTCCTAAGGACATAATGCAACAGTGGCAGCTTGTCTTTGCAAAGGCCCTTCTGCCCTCCATCCAGCACCTTCCTCTGCTCACAGCCTCCCCAGAGTTGTCCCAGGTGAATTTTTCCTGTATGCTGGCGGTCTGAGCAATAACAAAAAGGCAACAATGCCAAGATACATGCTTCCATGTGGGATTGTCCTCTGCTGCTTCATGAAGTCACTGCACAGCATGCTCCACCAGGTCCCTGTGTGCTGCCTCGTGTGGTCCTGGAGCATCTCTCCCTGACTCCAGCTGGTGTTGGAGTGTGCCAAGCACGGTGTCCTCAGCACCTTCCCTCATCCTTCTGCTGAAGGGCTTTGGAAGGACTATCCTGTGAGAAGTGCCCACCTGCTGGACAAGCCCCAGCAGCCTTCCCAGCAGCAGGTGTGGCACAGACTCCACCTTTGAGCAGGCATCAACCTTGCATGTCCAGATTCACTCCTGCTCCAGTAAAGTTTCCATGTGTGATTAATTCCCTACTTCCCTGCTGGACCTCTCCTCATCACATCCCACCCACTGGTCTTGCTCGAGGCTGGCTTTTCAAAAGCATTCAGGTTGTCCTTCTTTGTGGCTGGGGAATGGAGACAAGGTGTCTTATCCAGATGGAGAAGTGACTCATCCTCCTGGAAAATACATAGTGGGATTTCCTAGTGCAGGCCCCCCTGTGCCCTCCTCCTCCATCTTTGTGATGAAATCACCAGGAAAGAGAAAGTTTTTACTCATGGGCCCAGTGGACATATTCACTTGGAAATCTTCACCCTGCTTGTTTTTTTTTTTAAATTTGGGTGGGGTCTCTTGCATGGGATCACAGCAGTGTCCTCTGCTGCTGGAAGAAACCTGGTATCAACTCCCTGACTTCACATGGTGTTTTTAAAGCTTTAAAAATAAGAGTTGACAACTGCGGCCCCACATGGACATGACAAGGAACCTGTTTTGCAAGGTGTTGTTCAGCTAGGAAGAGTATTTCCAGCACATCTCCTTCCATGCCGGACCCATCTGCTAAGAAGTGCTGCAGAGATATTCCTTCTCTTTGTGCCGTCGGGCTCAGGGAATCCCGGTAAACGTGCGAGTAATTCTGAACAAAGTGTGCAGCGCTGAAGCAGCACTGCCGTGCTGATGAGGCTGGTTCAGGCAGGGGGAACTGGGCAGAGCCCTGACATTTCGGTGACTGGTGAGGTTATTTGAGGGGAAAGCGCTGGGAGCTCGGCGTCCGGCAGGCAGTGCCGGCAGCAGCCTCTCCCGCTAACCGCGTTGACTCTGCTGGCTCAGGACAATGGCAAATGGGCTGAAACATTGACAGTTTCCTCACAGACTCTTCCCAGAGTTACTAAAATTAACCTTTTTATTCCCCCCCACTGGAGAAATATAAAGCTCTTACTTTCCTTAACCTCTCTTTCCCACCCAGCGGGTAAAGAGTTTGTCAATTCTACAGTTAAAATAATATATTAAGGATTTCCAATGGTGCAAGTCAAACTTCGCATTTCCTAATGATTCTAGATACCTTTTTTGTCCTCAGACATTTCAAGTTAAACCTCTATGAAACTGACCTTTTGGCTTCTCATCCTCTGTAAGGACCCCAGAGATGAAACACTTCTTTCAGTCTGTCACTACTGTCCGTAGACCGCCCCCCTCTTCCCCCCTCCTCTATTTTATCAGCAAGAACCCATAATTGAGCCCCTTGACAATAGCAGGACTGTGCATTTCTTTGTCAACAACAATGGGCCGTCCAAGTTCATTACTGGAGATTGTTTAAAAATTGATTCATGGGCCAGTAGTAGTAGCTTATTATACAGCATAAGTGACAGTGTGATCTGGATGGAGGCCAAGTCATTCTTGACCAGTCATGTCCAATTAGAAAGAACATTGCACACATTCCTGTTGGAGCCACATTAATGAATTAGTCCTACCACAAACTGAGAGAAGCTTGAAGGACCCTAATACCTTTTGTTCCTAAGGATAATTCAGTAATTTATAAAGAGAACAGTGCAAAGCACATTAGCAAAAGAATAGTAATCGCTGGACTCAGTCCTTACACTTGTCCTTCATTTCAGGTTTCTGGGGAGCTCCACTGCCCCCGAGCTCTGTGTTTCCCTGGAGAGCACAGACCTCTGACAGCCCTCCCAGGACTGTGGTGGCAGTGCTGGTAGTGACCAGGGCTCCACAGGCCTCTGTGCACCTGAACTTGGGCCATCATCTGGCATCCAGGCTCTGCTTCCCAGGACAACAGGACAGGCACATGGAATGTCATCACCCTGCAGAAGTCACACCCAAGGGCATTATTCTATCCTGGTGCTTCCTCTTTGCTCTGCAAATGGCACTGGTGGAGCTCCACTGAGTTGCATCTGCCCCACACCTTGGGAAACAGGAGAGAAGAGCAGTTAAAGCACAGTTTTCAAGTTTAGAAGTCTAGAGTTGGTGTTTCAATTGCAAAGCAAGTTTTGAGGTGTGCTGAAATCAATTTAACATGCACAGAGCAGCTCCCAGGGACAGGGAGGCTTCAGGGTGTTTGTGACCTCAGACATGCAGTGCTGAGGACAGTCTGTGTGTGTAAAGTCCTTGCAAAGGCTGTGTTAGGGGGAAAGATGAGGAAAAGGTGTGTCCAGTTTGCCAGGTGCTGACCAAATCTACGAGAGGAAGCAAGGAATGCTGTTGGCTGACATCTGAAGGATGCTGAGGAATTTCTGGTGTAGGTACAAGTGAATTCAATTCATGAATTGAATTATTTTAGCTGAAATTTGGTGTGGGAACTGCAGGAAGAAGGAATTGGAAATAGCATAAATTCCCAACCAAGGCAAGGTTAGCAATGTTCTCCGTTACAAAGCTGACTCCCAAGAGGAATCCCCCTCTCCAGGAATGTTTACAAGTTAACTTGTACAAAGCTCAGTGTAGTGTTACCTACTCAGGGGATATGATCACAAGCAGTTACCGCTGCCACTGTCATCTAATATATAACAATTTTTGACATGGAGCAAATTCTGCCTATTGCTCAGGAAATGTCCTTCATTAAGGACCACAGAAACCCATTATTGGTTGGCCCACATGTCCTCAAGTAGCATTAGTGATAACAAATGTAATAGCAGTACAGCAATGTCAGTTTCCTAACAACACAGTAATATCTGGACCTCTAAAATCTACCTGTGCACATGAAAAATAAATAACTCACAGACAGCAATACCAAGCGACTGTTATTTTAAAAAGAAATTATCATCAGGTGTGTGTTGTGGCTGTAAATGTTCATATACTGTCACTCAGCAGCCTGTGACATTTTAATGCTCACAGCTTTAAAAGACCTGTGATTTTTTTGTAGCTAGTGATCATTGATCTCCACGCTTCCTGTTTATGCAAGGTTTTAAAAATATGCAGTTCACCATAAATGCTACATCATACCTGAATAGGTCATGCAGTTTTAACTTTGTGTAATCAGAAATGTAGAGAATGTAGACAAGTAAATGATTAATTACATTTGCTTGTATCTCAAAAATCAGAAGAAATAGCATTTTGACTCTAATCTTAACATGGTCACAATTGAAAAGTGTATAGTTAAAAATTCAAAGATGAGTTTTGTTATTAAAATGTGTTTACATACCTGTTCTGAATGGAACCTCCATCATTGTAAGGATGGTTAAATAAACTTCTGCTTTTTAATGAGAACAAATATTTTTTGGAAAACAGGGATTTCACTCTGTAGTCACTATTATACCATTACCATCAGTAAAATAAGTCTGAAAGTTAGAGTGTACAAACACAGATATATATTCATATTTGAGTACATACCAAGTGCACACACATGCTGAAGGCTTGCTGAATTGCATGACTGCATTCTTGCTCACCAGTTTGATGAGACAAGGACTAAATAGAGGGCTTTGGCTCCTCTTCAGATTCAGTAACTTTTGAGTTTCCATCATGATTTATGAATTTTGTCTTTTATATCCTGGTCTGGCAAACTGTGATGCTCAGGTAATCCTATTACTGCTCTTTTTTCCCCCCATCTGATCACAGTTGTCAATCCAGGGGCATGAATTATGCCATCTTCAATTTTAAAATTATAGGGAAAAAAGGTGCAGAGGTATTAGAAATTCATTTATCTACCCAATCCATTAGTTTTTGGCATCATAACTGGTCTGCAAGGGACTTAAAAAACTCTATCTCCACACGTCAAGTCTGTTCTGTGAACTGGGTAGATTTTCGGAAGGTGTCCAGTACTGCAGGCATCCCAATCTGCTCAGCAAAACCACCTTGCTGCATCCTGACCTTGCTGCTGGAAATGTTTCCTAATGGTTACAAGGAATTCAGACACCACTGCTGTTTGTGCTGCTCCATGGACACAGAGAACAGACCATTCCCTTCTTTTCCACTGCAGCTTTTTATATATTCAAAAGCCAATAGCCCATTTCCACTCTGTCCTCCCCTCCTTATGCTAAGCAATCCCAGTTTGTTCTATCTTTCCTTGTAGGTTATGATTGATATAGATTTATTTTTTTTACTATCAATTCAGTGCTTGAACTCAGACTTGTAATTAGAGCTTCCACCAGCAGGCAGGAGAGGCACTATGTGAGTGTCTTCAGATTCCACCTCTGAGTTGAGGTTTACTACTCTGTTATTTGTAAAAGCTGCAAAAAGCAGCAGGGGACCTGAAGAGGATCAGCTGAAGAGGGGAATAATCAGCTATTGAATAGAGAGTGGTGTCTGCAGGTCATTGAACAGTGGTCATAATGGCTCTTCATCCACAGTTAATTGTTACCTGCATTTAGGTTCTCCTTTGTCCTCCCTGTTCATTTTCATTGTGCTGTGCATGAGCATTTTGTACCGAATCATTAACGATATTGTGAGGAACAGGATGGGCAGAGTAACTCAACATATGTCAAGTTGCATGTGAAATAGTATCTAGAGTGTTTAATAAAATTATAGGCAGAGTCCATTTACTGTCTCAGAGAAGTTTTGAGGAAAGGAATTTTTTTGTTTCTCAAAGTAAGCCATTAACTCCCTTTTGTGTGCATTGAGTATACATGAGATCCTGTCTTATACAGAAAAAACTGCCACTTTTATATGTAGGGGCTTTCACACTCTAGATCATCACCATGGCTGACCCCTTGTCCCTTCCTTGTGCCCAGCACTGAATGTGTCTTTTCATTTTTAGCAATCCAGTATATTTTAATGATCAACAAATAAAACAGAAGTATATTTCTGGGCTGGTCAGAAGCTCTGTGTCACAGCAGAAGCAGCAACTGTAGGCAGTCACCTCCCAAAACCAAAATGCTGATGGGCCTTCAGACCTTGTGTTAAGGAATACTTAATTTTTGTCATCATATTGTAGAGGAACTTACCTGCTGGGCTGTGAGGGCTGGTGCAGAGGGAGGGAAGAGGCACAGTAATGGCCACAGGGGCTGACCAAATTCAGAGTCCTCCTCTCAATTACTCTACAACAAAGACCATCCTGACAGACATCTTCTGGGGTAAGCACAGAAGACAATCAATAGAGTAAGAAAGTATAAATATGTTCATTTTCTAGATGGGAAGCTGGCTCATGGGTATGTAGGTATCTCTTCCAAAGCCACAACTTAACTTAATTTTCTGCTTATTAGCCCAGTGCTCTGACCACAAAATTGCTCTGGGTGTGAAAGCTCCCATAATGGTGAACCATCAGAAAAACAGGGTCAAACCCTCATTTGCCTGATAAAAAGAAATGGCTCCTGGCTGGGAAGGCAGCTGTGGGCTTGGAGAGCTGCTTTTGCAGTAAAAGGTGTCAAACAATCTGGTCACTCACAGTGACACTCGTATTGTTCATCACATCCCCCCATCTTTGCTGTGTCCATCCCTCCCAGTGCCAGCTTCAGTGAGAGCTGCCATTCTGCAGGACCACTCCAATAAAAAGGCTAAGGGATGAAGTGACAGGAATGATGCTCAGTCTGATTGGAGAAGTCCATACTGATGGCAAGACAGAAGATCCTGCACATCTAAAAGTGAAAACAGATGTCAGAAATCCCATTCTCCACCATGATGGATTCAATGATTCTGTGGTTCACTTAAAAGAAATGTTGGATGCTGCAAGCTATTCAAATCTGACACCACCACAACCACTTGAGTTAATTTTATAGGGCCAGCTGAAAACTGACCATGGTCTTCCCCCTGAAATGAATGACAGAGAGTGCTGGACCTGTACAAAGATCACCACACTACTGCAGAATGTTGGCTGTGGGCTCACGTTCTCTGGGCAGGTCTCAGAATCTCTTCTCTAATTTTTCATGTTCTGCATACTGAATTATCACTTGGAAGATGATGAGTATGAACAAAAAATATACCAAAGCTATCTAGTCTATTTTTTGCACACTTTAAGATTAAAATTACAGGAAACCATGCAAAAGCAATTACCTTTTAATACATGACTCCCCTCTTGCTGTCTGCTGAAGAATCTGCTAAAGGCACCCTGCTCCACCTGCACAGCACAAGGCTTTTGCTGGGCATGTCCTACCTCCCATTCTGGGATGGACAGCCAGATGACAGCGTGCTTGGAAAAGGAGGGCAAGAAAACTAAAGTGATTTGGACCCAGGGAGTTCTGAACACCCTGATTTCTGCATGAGTAGATTTCCGTATTTAATCTGCAGAAGATTTTCCTTCCAGCAACAGCCAAACACACAGAGGGGGACAGACACCTGTATGAGAAGAAACTTAGATGGGTACACACATTTTGAAACACCTTAGGGTTCCACTGTCTGAAGTGGCAGAGAATGTGGTGATTGTCACAGATGTGGAATCCAGCTCAGCTACATTTGCACTGGGTGTGAGGGCTGTACATGGCCCATATTGCCTAATTACGAGTACACCATGTGCAGGCTTTCCCAAATACATTGTATGAAGGAAATGTTCTAAGGAGTGGGGATTATATTGCAATTCCCTGGGCAGGAAGGGAGGCAGTGCAGAGCCAGAGGCAGGAGGCTCTTTATCCAGGCAGGTGAATCCAGGAGAGCTGTTCCCATCCTCAGAGCTGGGGGTGAATCTCAGGCGAGATCAGGAGCAATGTTATCTAAAGCACCTTGCTGCCAACGCCTCCTTTCCCTTTCTGCTCTGAGAATTCCCCCATACCCTCTGCTCTGGGCACTGTGAGCACTCACACACTCTCAATGCTGAATTTCCCCTGAGCTGACTGAGGCTTTGCCAAATGGGATTTTGTTCCCTTTTGGCGAGTTTTCTGTTAGCTTTACAGCAAGGGTGTCACATCTTTTCTTTAGCTGGGCGTGTTACACTTGATTGCACTAAGGTGTATCTGATGGCACTAACATAGAGCAAGATTCAAAGTCTTGCAACATGTTCCAGCACAGACAGCATTATGAATCTACACACAGCGCTGTTTAGATCTCATATCGAATATCCTCTGGCATCAGATCTGAAATTCATTCTATAAGGCAACCAAAGAAACGCTCTATCTGTCTGAATAACAAAAAATGAATAGAGAAAGAGCTTTGCTGTATCACCAGCTCCAATCTGGACAAATGGCAAACGTCCCAGGAGACAGGCAGCCCCATTGCTGCAAGCCCTGTGCTCTTCCCACAGCCCCCTCCCTCTCCCCATAACTTCTTTTCCTCTCTCCTGCCTGGGCTCCTTTTTTCCATTAAGGGCTTTCCAGTCATCCTAACACTGGAGTGTCTCTCCACCTTCTTGCAGATGAACAATGATCTTGTCCATCTCCTTCCACTGGTTTGGATGGTGATGGGATGTCTCTGCCTGCCCTTTACTCAACAGAACTACAGGGAGAGCATTAGCTTGGGCACAGGCAGCAACTTTGGTAAATCCAAAATCCTCTGTGTGTCCATGGTATGTGAAATTATTATCTTCCCCCATTAAAAATTTTCCAGCTTTGGAAGAAGACCAAGATTATACTTCACTGAGCTGCTGTGTGCCTGTATGGACATTTTACATAATGCCATTAGCCCCCAGAGCTCCCTGAACTCACTCCAGACCTTCCCAATGGGATTCTCTGGTGTGGAAGATGACGTGTAGATGTAAAACATCATTGTTGGCCTGTCTGTAACGCTACAATGGAGCATTAAAATTTTGTGTTATAGTTTCTGAGCACGATTTCAGACAGCGTGTTAAAGGAGCTGGGTCATTGCTTTGATAGCTCTGACTGTGAATTGCTCGGGTCTGCTCAAGCATGAGGCCCCTCCGTGAGCCACTCTGTGTTTGACAGTGCCACAGGTCCCACACCACAGCTCCTCCAGCTACACCTCTCCCCACGGAGCGCCCAATGCAGCCCCTTTCCCATGGAGGAGACCCAGCTGCCTGGTGTTTGCTGAGGCTTTGTGTCCCTCTGATTCTCCTGTGAGGGTCCCAGCTGTCTGGGATGGCTGCTGGCCTCCCCTCCATCCCAGCAAACCCTGCAGCTTCGGGACCAAGCGGAGCCAGCTGAGCAGTGAGTGTTTATTGGCATCCAGCTCCAGCTGAGTGGGGATCATTTCTCCCTCCACCCTCGCAGAGGGCTGTGCAGGGGTCAAAAGGGGAGAGGAGGTCACAGCCAGAGCTTTCTGGCAGCCACTTTTAGTGCAGATTAACTCAGTGCTTACCCCCTTGCTAACTCCAAGCACCCTAGACCTCCATGCTGCCCAAAGAGGCTTTCCCTTGTCCTGGGGCTGCATTTGGAGATGCTCTCCACATCCTCATGGCCCCACTGAGGGAGAAATTACAGCCATGGGTCAGGCTGTGCCAGCACCTCAACCGAGTCTGTCCAGGCATTGCTGAGGGCAGTGCTGTGTATCAGAGAGCTGGATAAACCAGAAAGTTTGAGAACCCCAAGAGGAGGTAAAAGAAAGCCCTGTTAAATCATTGCTTTTCAAAGAACCTACCCTGGAGCTAGCTAAGTGATCCTGTCAGATCTTTCCTAAGTCAGATAAGAAAAATAATCTGGCAGTAGTCATCAAAGGCAGAATGATGCATTAAAAAGTCCATTGTGAGGAGACCTTGGAATCAAAGGTAGAAGGTTTACAGGCAAAACTGGTGGGACCCACGAGCACCACCCCCATGGAAATTTCCACTCCCTTCCTGGTTGTAGGAAGCAGGTTTTCCCCACTGCCTTTGACTGAGAGGTGCTTTTCTCATTGACAGCAGATACCTCCTGACTTCCGTGTCTCACGTGGTGACTCATTTCCAGGGAAAGAGGATAAAGAAGGGAAAGGCAATTAAGGCAATAGTCAATCCTTTGCTATTATTTCAGCTTAGTGGGAAACAAACGAAGGCTACATAAAGGTAAAGACAAGGGTCTTGATTTACCCTGATAACCCTTTCCCAAACTCTTGCTCTTGGTCCTGTTGGAGACATGGCTGGGCCAGGCAAAGTGGAGATCTGAGCCAGGCTGCCTGCTCTTTTCATGACAAAAATAAAAAAGTTCTGACTTTTCATGACAATAGAAAAAAATAACCAACAATTACATGGTACTTTAAACACTAACTTGTCCTCACACTCCCTTCTGAGGTAGATGAATAGGATAACCTGCATTTACACTCTGTGAAAATGGGATAAAAATGTTCCCTGAGATGCTTTATCCCTTGAAGCTGTGTGGCTCTCACCTGTGCACTTGTCTAAGCAGTCAGAACTGGCCAAGGAGGATCAGGGTCCTCTCACCAAGGGCCTGAAGAGGAATTGAAAAAAAACCCAGGACAGAGCAGCATAAATGGGAGCTCTGCAAACACAAGGTGTTGCCATAGGATGCACCTCATGTCTTGCCAGAGTGCCCATAAGCCAGAGATCTTGTCTCATGTTGCCATATGTCACACACTATACATAAATCAGTTTGGTTTTGGCTGCCTGCTACTCCTCTTGTAATCTCTTGTGTATCTTTCCATGTATAATTATGAGTCAAGCCCTTGGAGGAGAGGGAAGATGTCCTGCTGGCATTTCCTTTGAGAAGAAACTGCATCTGCCACTGGAGATGCTGGAGAAAGATGTGGAAAAAGGAGAACTACAAAGAGGCGCAGAAGCTACACCTCCAGGTTAAAATCCAAAGGTAATCAAGTAGCTTTTGATTCCATTCACTACCTGTTTGGAACTCAGCTCCAATGAAGGAAAAACAAACAAAACAAACCACATGTCATGAAAAACCACCACCGGAGAGGAGAAGGGTTACAAACAATTGTCCACCCTCTTCTTCCCTCTGACATGCTGGTGTTATCTGGGCTGCTGAGTAATCTAAGATGACAATAACATTCATTTCTGCTTTTCACTCATGTCAGAATGCCATTTTCCTAATCCCAGACTAAGGGCAGGGTTTGTGGACATCAGCTGTGGAGTGTTACTGCTGAAGATCAATAGATCATGCGAACACAGGTTGAGGTGTGGTGCAAGAAAGAGCAGAGTTTATTTTTCCTTCCAGGATTTATAGGCTTCCTACCATGGCCAGGGATTGGATGGTCAGGATAACACTTTCTCACTGCACTGGCCATGAGAGATGCCCATTACAAGATGTGTAACAGAAAGAATGTACACATATCTACGTTTACAGTTACTGTCCTGCGCAAGTCCTTAGAAAACTATGTTAGCAAGCTCAGAAGCTGAGTTTTCAGGGTGACAGTGGAGTGATAGAGGACCTCCTGAGCCAGGCTGTGAGGGGTCCCTGCTGTTCCACAAGGGTGTGAAGCGAACATGGGGATGAATAATTCAGGGCACGTATGTCAGAGCCATAAGAAGGTGTAATAGGGGCCCCTACAGACTTTAGCTGGAGTTATATACATACTGTAGTTCCTATATCTGTGCTACTACAGGGTTTGAATCCTTACTTTGGTTCCATGCTGAAAGAGAAAAAGGTTGAGGAAAGGCATCTTGTGGTGGTGATGTCCCAGATGCCACAGTGGATAAATGTTATGGGCAGTGCCTGAGGAGCTCTCCTGTTCCTGGACTGGTTGTTGGGTGTTCCAGTGGTTTTCTAAGGGAAAGAAAGAGGAATAGCCAAATCAGTTGTGGATAGATAGTCAGCACTCACCTAGCCTAATTGCAGATGTCTGTATGGAAGCTGTCTACTCCTGAGCTGCCAAGTAGGGCTTGTTTCATCAGTCAGATGCAGATATTGAATTAAAGAGGCTCTGAGAAATCCAGTTTCTCTCCCCTGATGAGGAGCCTGGGGCTGGCTCAGACGGAGGAAGGGGCTGGGCAGGCACCTGCCTGTGATCAGATGAGTGTCACCTATTTGGCCCCTGAGCAGGCTGCACCTTGGTTGGTACTCCAGGAGCAGAAATCATTTTCAGGAATAAAAACGAGTGTCCAGGTGTAGCAGGGACTGCTCAAGAAGCCTTGCTGGCCATGTTGCACTGGTGTCCAGAGCAGCACACACAGCACCAGCACAATTTCACAGTGCCTGGAGCTGGCCAAGTCCCACCTGCAGGAGACACTGTGGGGAGAGAAGCTGCAGAGGCTGCCAAGGGCCACTGGCATTAGCAGCTGCCCTCAGCCAGAGGAGGGGATTGCTTGTAAATGCCACATCCTGGAAACAGAAACTTTTCTTCAGGCAGGGCTCATGTTTACATTTTTCCCACAAATATCTAAGCCCCTTTAAAAGCTGTTTTGGTCTTATCTTGCCGTTTTCTCACCACAAAATTGTCATGAGTAGTTATTAGTTTATAAAGCATTTTTAATTTTTTTTTTTTTCTAACGGGAAAAAACGTCAAAGTCTAAATCAAACATTTTGGCTTAAAGTATCATTTAATGCATTAAAACACTAAGATTTTGGAAAAAATGTATTGAAAATATGTCCATATGCTGGCATTTTCCATTTATGAACATTTTGCAGGGTGTAATTTCCAGGAAAATTATGGTATTTTAGCTTTTCATTAAAGCTTTAGGAATAAATAATTGAAACAAGAGAATATCTGGCAAGTGGGAAATTCTGGTTTCTAAAGAGGTGTACTCATGATTGAACCAACTACTGTGCAGAAAGCCATAGTCTGATTTGTGTAATGACCCTCACAAATACTATTGAGAGATCTACATAATCTGTGTAAGATTAATAAGTGTATTTCTACATAATTACAATTAAATAGGGACTATTCTCCATCATTTATAATATCTTCCATTATGCTCTCAAAAGAGCTCATAGAATTTGTTAAACTAAAGTGCTCTCACCTCCTGCTCCTTTTAAATATTTGAAGCTATTTTAAACTCCTGAGGGAAAGGATTTAAATCGTCAAAAGAAAAAAAGAAGGATTTCTAAATAAAACAATTATTCCAACAACCGCTGTTCATATTAATCAAGAATAGTTTCTTAGCTGAGTTTTTATTTACCAAACTCACTTTTCCTTGCTCCATGCTAATTATGAGGATTGCTGGATTATGTGTTTGGAGGTTTTGTTTGATTGTTTGTTTCCAAACAAGGTTAAAGTAACTTTGAGAGCACTTGATAATGAAAAATTACCTCCTCACCTTCTTACCTAAGTCACTGACTGCTCTTTGCTTTCTTACTCATTGCCACTTCCCATGGCCCAGAGATAAGACTAGAGCCCAACCAAAGAGCTTTTAGCCAGAGTTTTTGTAGTATTTCATCTTTAAAGACTCCAAAACCCAGCCTGAAGATGTAAAAACATGAGAGTTTTAGAGGTTTATTGTGTAATTACTTTCGCTTCGTAGTCAGGGTGGAGTTATTTCAACATTATTTTGCATGACCATATGTGAGAAAATCATTCTGGAAGTGTCTTAATGCCTACAAGAGGAATATTTTCTTTACCATCATGCAATGAATCAGGGAAAACTTCAAACTTGGTAAGAATCAGGTAGAGATCTTCCTTAATCTGGTTTTATATTATGTGATGCTTAGCAGGACATTTTTAGATCTCCCCTCAGGAGCATTAATTAGAACAAATGCAATTAGTCTATGGCATCCTTATTAAGGCAGAATTCTTACATTAATCAGTAGAAGTTTTGCTGAATTAAAGGATTGTCCCAGGTCTTGCTGCAAGACAATACTGAGTTGGCACAGGAGCCAGAAAGGATTTAGAGGACAGAGCCAGGAAAATCTGCTGAACCACAGGAGGCATGAACAGAAACCTGAATTTTTGGTACCATCTTTATCCTGGGGTGGGTCTTGTGTGCCATGGTTGACTTCAGATGGCTTCAGAGAAGCTTGTTTGAGCTCATCTGCTCATGGAGCTCTCATCTGTACCAGCCAACAGGATGAACTGAAAATTCCCACACAGGTGGGACTGTGACCTTCTGGGAGCTCCAAAAAAAAAGGTATTTCTGGCCAGATATCAGGATTCTGAATGTTGAGCTCTTTCCTGCACAGTGCCTGGGGTGCTGCTGGAAAATGTGAGGTGAATGCAGCCACTTTGCCTTTTGAGCCTGCACTGTGACCTGGCCAGGGTTCATCACAGGCTGCCAGGGAGGTCACACTTGCTGTAAATCTGTTTTCTTGAGCATTGCCACCCAAATGAGAAAGGGAGAGCAGATACTGAGCATGTAGAGAGAGATGCTGGCACACTGCTCTGCCCCATCTTCCCCCACAGAGCAGCACATGCAAGGCTGTCCTGAGTCTCAAGAATCTCATGAGAATTCATGAGGACACAGCTCTACCTATCACAGCATCACCTGGGTTGGTGGGGACCACAGGACAACTCTGGTCCAACCTCCTGCTCCAGCCAGGCTCACTGCTGAATTCAGACCATCTTATCCAGCAGTAGTGTAACCAGCAGGGCTGCAGGAAAATCATGTAAATTAAAAAAATTGGGTATGGTAACTACCCTGCAGCTGGGATGCAGTTCAGCTTTCCCTGAGAGCACACCTCTCTCTCTTCCTGCCTTCCAGGCACATACATTTTTTATTAAGGAGGTGGCCTGACTCCAGCAGTGTGATCCCTGTGATAGGCACTTGCCCCGAGGGTGCCAGGATTGCCCTGAACAGAAATTTGAGCTTGCACTGCTTTTCTGCTCCTTCAGCACAGAGAGCTCTTCTCTGCAACTCCCTTTGGAACTCAGCAAAGAGCAGGAGGAAATGCATCAAACTGATGGCTCCATCCATCTTACAAAAGCCAATGCATGGAAAAAGTTAGGCTGGAAAGACTGGTTTTGCTGCTGGGGTAATGTTCTCGGGATCCACTTGAGGGAATAAGAAAAGCAACTTTGTGTGTGTGTAAATTCTACAGTGGAGGATCCCATTCCCCAAAAGGGTTAATGCAACTTCTCTTTTCCCCCAATAGGTTCATGGTCCTAACAACTTTCATTGTGAAATGGGTGCAGGTGTGGGCTATGCTTTGTTGATCACAATCCCTTTTGCAGAGGAAGCTTTGAATATGTTTGACATAATCAGCTCACAGCCTTTGCCCGCACTCTTTCATAAACAGGCCATTTTCACATCCTTTTCATGGGATCCGACAAGCGGAAAAATAATTAATGTTACCTCAGCCTAACAGTGACCCAGCTTTGATTCAAAAAGACGGCATGTTGCATAAACTAACCATTTAATTGAGTGATAGAAAAAGCCCACATGTATCAATTCTGCCTCCACGTATTATGATTACTGGGGCTTTGCAAGGATTGTGCTCCCTCGGTCATAAAGCAGAGCTTAAATTCAAGCTCATGAAGTGGTTTCAGAAGAACTGATTGAGCATGAGCTGGGGATTATCTGTGTTTATGGTGGCAGGACACGGGAGCAGGGGAAGATGTGGGTACCCAGCCATCATGGCACATGTTCAGGTTGTGTCCAGGTTATGCCACACGTCCTTGTGGGAATTGACCAGTGGCCAGGTGTTATCCAGCCACAGGACATTTTGGGATGCTGAGGGCACTGTACTGCCACCTTGCCATGACCTTAGAGACACAGCTAACTGGGCTATTCCACAAGTAGGACTACGCCTAATATGAATGGGACAGGGTCACTGCTGAGGTAACCCACCAAAAAAAAAGTCCAAGATGAATTTCAGTTAAATTGAGGTAGAGTCTAGAGGCAGCAGTGACTCCTCTAGAAGTCTTGTGAAAGGCAGGTCCTGCTTGAATAACCTGATGTCCTTCTCTGGCAAGGTGACATGCTAAGGATGAGGAAAAGGCTGTGAATGTTGTCTACCTGGACTTTAAGAAAACCTTTGACACCCTTTCCCACAGTGTTTTCCTGGAGAAGCTGGCTGCTCATGGCTTGGATGGGTGCAGAGTTTGCTGGGTGAAAAACTGGCTGGCTGGCCAGGCCCAGGGACAGGGGGGGACGGAGCCACATCCAGCTGGTGGAGCGTCACAACTGTGCTCTCCAGGAGAACAGTTCTGGGGCCAGCTCTGTTTAATGTCTCTATTGTTAATCTGGATGAGGGGAGGAAGGTACCCTGAGTCAGTCTGGAGATGACACCAAGCTGGGTGGGAATGCTGATCTGCTGGAGGGCAGGAAGGCTCTGCAGGGGGATCTGGACAGGCTGGATGAGGGAGCAAGGCCAGTGGTCTGAGGTTCAACAAGGGCAAGTGCCAGGTCCAGCACTTTGGCCAAAACATCAGCCTGCAGAACTGCAGGCCAGGGGCTGAGTGGCTGGAAAGTGGCCCAGCAGAAAAGGACCTGGGGGTGCTGGTCAGCAGTGGCCAATCTTTCTCAAGAAGGCCAATGGCACCTGGCCTGTACTAGCAGTAGTGTGGCCAGCAGGACAGGGCAGTGATTGTCCCCTGTGCTCAGCACTGGTGAGGCCAAACTCTGACTGCTGTGTCCAGCTCTGGGCCCCTCAATTCAGGAAGGACATTGAGGGGCTGGAGCCACTCCGGTTGATGAAGACACCACCCTGCATGGTCCCTGACAGTAATTTCAGTGCAAGTCCTTCTTGCTTCCTCAAGAATTTACCCCTTTAGTGTAGAGGGGAAATATTGTCCTTCCCCATAGTCTGAAGAGCCCTGATAAAGCCAGAAAAACACTTGGTGAGACAAATGGATTGATGATCATGAAGCACATTACCAGGCTTTGCCACACATCTCAGTTTGCTGGGGAAAGGACTCCTGTGCTCAGTGTGGGGATAGCAGAGGAGAGCGAAACAGCCACAGACCCTCAGAAAGCTGGAGACACATGGCAGGCAGTTCGTCACTGAGGTGATGTCAAATGCCAAATGGTTAGAAGAGGTAGGAGCAGGTACAGAAACCACTCTTCCTTGGAAAACCTTCAGTGTTCTCCCAGTGGGCCATTTCATGTCTCTAGCAAAAGTTGTTTTTAAAATTCTCACAAACAGCAGAGATGGAGGAGTTGGGGAACAATGACTCTACTTCAGCTGACTGTATTTAGTGTCATAGCTACTAACACAATCCTCTGTATTTTGTCCCTGTCCTTTGACTCTTCACACCTCTAGGAATTGGTCATGGCTCTGGCTTGTCTGCCATGCTATTCACACTGAATCACTCTGTGTGTCTCACTCTCTCCCTGGTCTTTTTTAATGGTGTTTGATGTTTTTTCTCATAGCTGTCCATGTCTTTTCCATGTCCAAATACCCCAATCCAACCTGCTGGAGGGACTGAAGAAGCACTGATCTCTGGGTGTTCACCAGTGGTGGTGGTGGTGGTACCTGTGGCCACAGGAGCCAAAATTTGGTTCCTCCACTGGCCAGTGAACAGCCCATGAAACACCACAGAGGAGGCCTCCACTGGGAACCTATTCAAAGGAAAACTTGAAGGCCCTACAGTGACCAGACCTGGGACAGGTTCCTCCAGCTACCACACCTGTGGTCAGATGGGGCTGGGTGACCTCTTCATGCCTTGGGAACAGACATGACCTATCCTGCCTTCCCTGCTATGGATACTGCCCATAAAGTGACCCTCCACAGGCAGGGGCTTGTGCTTCTCTTCTAGCTAAAATGTGAAGTTCTTTACTGTGAATGTGGTGAGACACACTGGGAACAGGTTTTTTCCAGAGAAGCTGTGGCTGCCCCATCCCTGCAAGTGCTCCAGGCCAGGCTGGATGGGGCTCTGATCAACCAGGTCTAGTGGAAGGTGTCCCTGTCTATGGCAGGGGCTGCAGCTGGATCATCTTTAAGGTCCCTTCCAACCTTTCTGTGAACCATTCTGTGATTCCATGACCTGTCCCCAGCCCAGACATGCCATGTAAAGAGCATTCCAAGCTTTGCTGCTCCCAGCCTTTCCTCCTCTGAGCTGCTGGCTCCTCCATCAAGGGGCAAGTGCCCAGAAGTCCTGTGGGAGACCTGACTGAGAGAAGGTTGTGCTTTCCCTGGAGATGCTTGCAGTAGGGCAGCTTGTCTGGCTGGGCTCGGCATCCCTGTGAGCTCCTGGAGATGAGAACTGAGCTAATAAATATCCAGGTACAGGGATGAGCAGCAGAAAAGAGGTCTGAAGTGCTGTTTCCATCTAGTGACATTCAAAACATTTTGTGAGGAAATTACTCAGTGTTTGTAACACTACAATGACACAGAGGAAGGATTTGACTGCAGTGAGTGCAGCAGTGACAATCCTGCAGCCTGCCTGCCAGCTCAGGGAGTGCATGCTCCTCACACCTGAGTCATCTTTGTTAGTCCCTAACACACAGCAAGTGCCTCTCTGCCTTATATCATCAGTCACTGCATAATTCCCATTAACTTGCATTTGGGAGGACAAAAGGCTGCAGATTAAGGTGCTGTGTAGTGCCTAATTCTGCCCTCATAGGAATAGCAACAACACAGGCAGTTCCAAGGTGCTCCTCAGAGGGAGTATCCTGTGTGTTTTTTCACAGGCAAAGTCCTGGCTCTGGTGAGGTTTCATCCTCAACTGGAACCAGAATATGCTTTGAGGCATGAACTGTCTACAGGCAGCACCATCACGTTTGCCTTTATTTTGGAGGAGGCTACAGATTTCATGCCCTGTGGGGATGGCAGCCTGCTGGAGGACTGATCCTGCCAGCCCTACTTGCAGCAGGTATTACCTTCCCCTGCCTGTGGGCTCCCGCAGAGCACTGACAGAGCAGGATGCTCTTCAAGGTGAAGGTGTGCGTGGGGGGATCAGCCCCCGATGGAAGGGTTTTAATGTGAAATTAGATCAAACATCACTGCCACACCTCTACCTCCGGCAGTTTCAGCCTACACAAGAAAGGGGAACGTGCAGAGGAGCAGAGTCCAGGTACTGGTGTAACTTCTATAAAGGATTAGAGAGGGAAGGGAAGGAAATGAATATGAAGAAGAAAAAAGATGAAGAAAAAAGAAAACCTACAAAAGAAAGAAAAGAAAAGAAAAGAAAAGAAAAGAAAAGAAAAGAAAAGAAAAGAAAAGAAAAGAAAAGAAAAAGAAAAGAAAAGAAAAGAAAAGAAAAGAAAAGAAAAGAAAAGAAAAGAAGAGAAGAGAAAAGAAAAGAAAAGAAAAGAGAAGAAAAGAAAAAAAAAGAGGAAAGGAAAGGAAAGAAAAGGAAAGAAAGAAGGAAAGAAGGAAAGAAGGAAAGAAAGAAAGAAAGAGAAAGAAAGATATAAAAATATAAAAATACAAAAAAATATAAAAATATAAAAATATAGGAAAGAAAAAGAAAGAAAAATAAGGAGAAAAATGTCTGTAGCTGAAAATTAAATTTGGCGCTCTACTAACATCCATGGACCTAATTTTATTTACTGCCTGAGTGCAGGAAAACTTGAAAAAGATTATGGAAAAAGAAAAGTTTAAATTAACACATATAGTACATTTTAATACAGGGGTCAGGACTAGAAACACAGTTAAGATTTGGGAAAACTTTGTAAACCCAGAAGGGTTTTAAGTCCAAGTGTGATTTGGTGTGCCCAGTCCTGATTTTTCTACCCCAGTCAGGTTTTGGAAACATAATGTGAAAGGATAGTTTGGGAGGCTCTTCTTCCCCTTGCCTGAAAACCTTGAGGAGAGTGGAGGAAAACACAGAGTTCCCCCACTGGCCCCTGGCAAGGAAGAAGGGAGATTCTCCCTTCACTCCTTTGGGCTGGTGCTGACAGACTCCAAGAAGCAATGCCAGTGGAAAACCTGCACTGGGCAAATTTGCCTGCATCCTTCCAGTGAAAGTCAACTGGTTAGGAGGGTCCTTGTGGGCTGTTCCTCTTCACTGCTTGAGCAGCATTTCACAATTAGAGCCATTGAATTCCATTTCTCGGTGTCACTCCGTCACCCTGGGCCCAGCATGGCTCCCTGTGCTGCTTTCAGAGAAAATGAAGTTGTCCATACTGTGAATGGCAGGATGCATCCAAAGGAATTTGCATCAGAAGAGGGACTTGGCCTCATTCCTTCAACAATTCGAGAAACACAGTGGCTCCTGTAGGTTTTGGAGCAAAAGGAAAAAAGGACCTTTTCCATGGGCAGTGAAATGAATGAATGGTTCCTGATGAGCTTGTCTTATCCTGTTTAACCCCTCCTTCCCCCCACATCCTTGCAGCAGCACGGTCTGAAGGCCAGGCCTGGTGAAGTACAACTGTTCCCCTGCCCTTCATGCCCTTGATTACTTTAATCACACTTATTTTACTGTGGAGAGGGAACTGAGCCAACTAAAGCAAATCTCTCCATTGGCAGTAGGGATCTAGAGACCAATGTATCCATTCCTGAAGAAAACATAAAAAAAATTAAAAAAAAATATAAAATAAAAAGATACAGGCAGGTACATCACCCCAGTTTCTCTATCAGTTCAAAGGGTGATTAGCTCAGATGTAGACATGTGACATTCTCTGCTGGAAACACCTGAAGCTGGTGAAACCAACCCCTCTGTTAGAAAGAATTGGGGAGTTTTGGTGAGGATCTGTGAGCCAGGCATGTAGGTGGGCAGGGTGGGCAGGGAGGGCAGGATGCAGCTTGCAGGTAAGACACTGGATCACACATGTCTGCAGGTGGGTGTCTGCACCTGAGAGAGGTGGCCAGGTCCTGTCAGCAGCAGGGGAAATGGGCTGTGCACAGTCAGGGGAGCTCAGGGAGGGAGTCACACCTGGGACATGGGGCAGTTCCTCTGCTGCAAATTGAAATATTTTCCTAGATTTATTGAGCCAACACCTCCTCACAGGTGAGGATCTGGACATAGTGACTTGTCCAGGAAAAGAGGTCAGTATTGGCGATTGAGAGATGGGGACAGCCGAGTTGAGATCAGAAACCCATTTTATTGAGTGTACAAGGAGTTTATATAGGGTTTTACTTGTATGGCACTTATATAGCTTTCTATTTTTGGTAAGTTTCCCATTGGATATACATTTTTCATGACACCAGTTGCCTGGTAATCATTACAAAGTTCCACAACATATCTCTTGGTCACTTCTACCCCAGAGAGTAGTTATCTGTGTCTGTCTCTCCCATGGTTTCTGTTTGATTAGGCCTAAGATACTAGGCTCATTTACCAGTTCCATTGTACTCTCTGTTTTATTCCCCATAGGTCAGTTCAGAAATCATCCTTCCTCCTGCTTCCAGCATCCTCCTCACAAAAACTCTGAGCATCCTTTAACTTCTAGTGGAAATAGATTGCTAGTGGCATGGAGGAATGCGACATTCCTGCATCCAAAGCATTTCACCAGAGTCTAGGAGCTCATCTGTCACCAAAAACTGGGGGAAAAATATCCCTCCACCCTCAGGAACAGGAAGAATGGATGGTCTTAGAGCATTGCAGTGTCTTCATGGAGCTGCACAAGTGCAAGCAAGGCTGCTGCTTGGAGAGAGCTCAAACTGGGTGGAATCAGATTGGTATCACTCCTGGATGCAAAGAGGTTTGCACTGGGGGTAGAGAAGGGACCTGAGCTGCTGTAATTAGATTATCAGATCTCCAGAGCAGGATTTAGTTCATAAGGCATTTTAACCCTTTCTTCTAATATTGTGGTGTGCAAACTAAATGTTCTTGCTGCAAAACCTGGGCAGATTTGTAATGCGTGGAAAAGGATCACAAGTTTCAAGTCACTGCTGCTCTCACCTGCATTATTATTTATTTATTATTATTTATGGCAGGTTTAGAACATTTCCAGTTGTTCTGTGGTTAAGATCAGGTCTTACATCCTATGAGAATCCCTTGGGAGAGGACCAATCCCTGGATGTGCAGGTCATTTGTGGGCTTTGGAGGGAGGAAGATTAAATGCTGCAGGATTTCCTGGGCAGGGCCAATGTTTCCCCAGCAGCACCCATGCCTCTGTGTAAAGCCACTACAGATGAGATTTCAGCAAAAAATTCTGGGATTCGTTGTGATTTCCTGTAACAGTGCAAAGGAAGGATGAGTTTGGAGCCACGCCAGGGTGTTTCAGGTTGACTCAGCAGGGACAGTTTAGTGATGGAGGCATTGCAAGGTGTGGATTTAACTCCTAACTCTGCCATAGCACTGTGTGACCTTTAACAAATCACTTTCCCATGATGTTCCTTGACCCTTTGCAGTAAAACAGGGCCTGTAACACTTCCTCAGTCATACTTGTCTCTTCGAATTGTCACCTTTTCAGGGTAGGGAATGAGGTTTCACACTGTGACAAGCAGCTGCTCTCTGGAATAAAACAGCATTCAGAGCTGTGCTAAATGACCTTAACATTCACGACATGCTCATTGCTGTGGTTTTCCCACTGCTCATATATTCCCTGCCTGAAACAGTGAAAATAAATACCATCCCTTGTTCCATCACAATAAACACATTCCCCCATCCCTTGAAGGGTCTCCTTGGTTTTATGTCAGGTCTGTTTCCCCACCGTGCTGCCAAGGATAAGGGACAAATGCTGGAGAGGAGGAAGACACTTATTTTTTCTCTACCAAAGTATGACAGCTCTTATTATCTTTTGACAACCTGTACTCACGTTTAGTCACACGCTGCCTCAGCTACAGAGCCCAGCTGCTCCCCATCAGCTCACTTGGGTTTACATACAAGCAGGGACAAAGTCCCCCCCACATTTCCCATGAGCTGAGAGCTCTGTCTGAAGAGATTGAAGAGACTGTGGTTTATTTTCACTTTGCTTGTGAAAACCACAAACTCACTTTGTCTTAACCAGAATGTAAATCTGTTTCCCTGAACCTGAGGATGATCTCTGGTCCAAATGAGGGCCATAATGAAGCTTCAGCAGTACGAGGCCAGAGCATCTCACCGCAGCTCTCTCAGGAGTGTTGCTCTCCTGTTGCCCAGAAAGGGTTGTCCAGCTTTCTGCCACTGAGACTCTGATGGTTTTGACACTACTGACCAAATAATGATTTGAGCTTGGTTTCAAAACTGCTGCCTCAGTGCTGGGGACAGTGGAGCTGCAAATTTCAGTGCACCAAAGCTCTCACCAGACAGTGTCTCACCAGACACCATCTCCAGACAGGCTGCCCTTCACAAAGAACTTGTTCTAGGAGGATAGGAGAGCAGACTGGATAAATAAGAAACAGTATTTTCCTGAAAACACAATCACAGAAACAATTAAGTTGGAAAAGACCTCTGAGATCACTGAGTCCGTCCTCTGACTGAACACCACCACGTCAACCAGACCATGGCAGTGAGTACCACATCCAGTCTTTCCTTGAACACCTCCAGGGACAGTGACTGTGACACCTCCCTGGGCACCTGACCAAGCTGTGGTCAGCAAGGTCTCCAGGAATGGAGACAGTGTCAAAGGCTTTGCTCAAGCCCAGATAGACACATCCACAGCCTTCCCCTCATCCACTAGGCATGTCACCTGGTTACAAAAGGAGATCAGGTTGGTCAGGCTGGACCTGTCTTTCCAAAACCTTTGCTGGCTGGGTCTGATCCCTTGCCTGTCTTGTGTTGTGTGATCAGACTCAAGATGTTCTGTTCCATAACCTTGCTGGGCACTGAGGTCAGGCTGACAGGCCTGTACCTCCCTGGATCCTCCTTCCAGCCCTTCTTGTGGATTGGTGTCACATTGGCACCTCCAGCTGGGACCTCCCCAGTTACCCAGGACTGATGATAAATGATGGAAAGGGGCTTGGTGAGCTCTTCCACCAGTTCCCTCAGCACCCTTGGATGAATCCCATTCCATCTCATCGACTTCTGAGCATCTAAGTGTCTCAGTAGGTCACTAAATCCAAAAGCTTTACACTTCACAAGCAATTCTAGCAGGAGGCAAGAGAGAATACACTGATCATGTTGCATTGCTGGAAGGTGTTTGCACAGATTACAGCAGTGCATGAACAGGAATAAAGTAAGGAGAGCAAAAAAGCTCATCAAAACTTCCTATCCCACCTCAAAGAATTCCCTGGCAGGAGCTTTCTTCTCCCATGAGAAAGGATGCTCACCTATGGATTAGGGCTGTGTCTTGCTTTGAAACCTTCATCTCTGGTGGTCACGGTACTATTAGTAACCAGATACACCACCCCACATGACAGATGTCCCATATCTGCAGACATCCATGAATTCCTGCCCTGGGGGAGTCTAAAAGCTTGGCCTAAATTAGCTTTTCAGGCACCTGCAGAGAGTAACTTGTCTGCCCTTACTTAGCCAGCTTGTTTTTTAGGATGAGGCCAAATCTCCTGAAACAAGATCCCAGGGTATCTCCATCACCTGTAAGACACCTCCTCCTCTGGTCTGCTTTGAACCCATTGCCTGACGGCTTCATTAGATGTCCATTGTCTAGACTAGAAGAACACTTACATGAGTGTAAATGTCATTTCCACACATGGGGAATGTAATTTATCCACGTTTGAGTATCACTCACTCTGCCAAAGAAACCCAAGCTTGGTTCTGCTCTGTGTTCACTTTGACCCCCTCCACTGCTTTGGAGTTGAGGCACTACCCCCATGCCTTCCAGGATTACTCTTTGTGGTGGCCTTCAAGTGCTGGGGTGAGGTGTGGGTTCTGCCACGCTCCAAACTGGCCTGGGAAGGAAATGGCCCAGCTCAGCTCTGCTATTTACTTTCATTAGATATAAAATCAGCACCCCTTCAAGGCTCTGAAGTCAGGTTACCCATCAGTCCTGACCTGATTTGTCCCTGCTATTGCAAGCGTGGATCGGCTGCATGGCGAGAGCTTTGCTTTGTCAATAAATCCCAGACACAATGGGCTGCAGGAAAGAGGAAATGATCCAAGGAGCTGGGGCAGATGAGGAGGCAGATTCTGCTCTCCTAGGGCAGCCAATTGCCTGGATCAGGCCTACAACTTTCATTTCACAAATGTGCAATCTTTAGCTCCTTTTACGTGTCCCGGGGCAGTCTCATAGACACCACCTGAAGTATATGAGAGCCTGGCTGATTATGGGTCTGCTCCAAAGCCCTCTGAAGTCAGTGGGAGTCTTTCCCCTGACTTCACTGTGTTTGGGGCAGGCCCTGGATGACTATCCCTCAGGTTAGACAGTTTAATCATCCATTCAGCAGTACACAAAGCAGATCACATACACTTTTAGCCTGCATTGTATAGTGTTATGAAACGAGAAGATTATTTGATATGATTCAGAGATAGCTCAGGTATAAGGTAAAAAAAAAATAAAAAATAACACCTTTGATGTTTTACATTACACTTCAGTTATTCCTTGAGGGGCAAATTCTCGTCACCTTACCCAGGTGAATATTGCGCTCAGTAATTTTGGTCAAAAACATTCCATCAACTTTCTTTTTAATAGAAAATGTTGAGGGGGGGAACAGGGGCGGGGATTCAGCTTGATGGAGATTTCTGCCAAACAGGACAAAAAAGAAAAGGCAAATCCATGTTTTCCTTCTTTCAGCAATCAGAAAAAAAAAAATGTAATAAAAATTAGTTTTGAAGGGATTTTCTAACAGGGCAATAAAACTAGTCTTTTTACTCTCCAAAAGCTAAGGAGAAATAACAATTTCCCAATGATTGCAGTCTCCATCTGACACAACTATTTCTAGCTGAGGTGTCAGCCATTCATGGACTATCAGCCAGGTCTGATTCTCATCTTGACTCTCTTTTGGTCAAGCTACAAAATGAGTCTTTTTCCCTCTTATTTTGTGTGCCATCAGAACCAGACTGACAGGACCAGTTTCCATTTTTGAGCTGGGCAGAATTTAGGTACATTGCACTCAGAGCCAGGTGAGATCTGCAGGGTTTGTAGGGCCTTATCTCAAGAAGTCTGATGAAGATTTTTTTTTTTATCTCCAGAAATACAGAGAGGGCAAGGGCAGGGATACTTGTATTTTCCTAGAACACTGTTGTATCATTCGAACTATTCCTAAAAAATTTTGTGAAAAATCACCTTTGATCAGCATTTAAAAAAAATAAAAAAAGGCAGTAAAACCTTCTTTACAGGCACAACACACTGTGGCCAAATTCCACGGACTTGGTGAGCGACAGGGCAAATCAAAGGCTCCACCTTCAGAGGAGAAGCAAACCACAATCCATGGCCAGTGGCAGTAATTGAAGCCCCACTTCTAAAGGAGTTGGCGGGCGATGAAACCCAGTGCGGATGGCTCCGTTCTGCCTCTGGAATCCCCTCCCACCGCCCCGCAACGCCGCTGCTGCTGGGGGTGGGGGGTTTAACTTTACTGGCACCAGAGTTGCCTTTGTTGATGGGAGCTGGGTCTCCTCTAGGGGACTGGGCTGATCCAGCTGTACTGGCAGAGCCTTTGTACTGCGGAGCAGCTCAAGTGCAGACCTGCAGTGGGTGCCTGCCCCAACCCTCTGCTGGCAGCTCGATAAGGCCAGCGCCGAGCGGAGTTAAACGACCCCGTGCTGGAGAAGTGCCACACGTAGGAGCCAGCAAGCATCTGTGTTACTGATCCAGCGCATCTCTGGAAATGCCTCTGGACTGTGCTTCTCTTCAAGCGGGGAGTGCCTTTTTTAGGAGCTGTGTGTGCTGGGAGTGGTGCGGAGGTAGCGGGCAGCTGGATTTGCAGGCATCAGCACAAGCGTGGTTTCACGGAGAGTGCCACAGCTGGGGAGGCACCTCTCTAAATGCTTCAAAAGAGTGGAGAAAACGAGCAAAGATGAGATTTCTTGTGATGCTTAACTTTAGTGACCAGCAGCTGGGATCTGTGGGCTACCTGCTAATCTGCATGAAATCATTGCTCCCCTAAAGCCAGACGTTCTGTGAAGAACATATTTTATGGGGTGATCCCCAAGGCTGCCAGAGCAGAGAGGATGAAGGCCTGAGGTTTGAGCCTTTTTCCCAAGGAAGGACAATTCTCGGCTGACTTCCCTGGGAGTGGGCTATGCCCGGGGCTTCTGGGCCATCATCTGACCCGGGCTGGGGAGAGGCTCATTGTCATGGAGAACTGCCCGATCCAGGCATGGCCTTGGCATTTATAGGGGAGTGGGGACTCTCAGGGTGGGACAGCAGGCTAATTGCCTTTGTCTCCCCCCTCCTTCAATCGGGGAGTCTCAGTAAATCCCTAAACCCATGACAAAAGCCCTGCTGCTTTTAAATGCCTTTCATTAAACTCAATCCTCTTGCCCTCTCTCTCCCAAGATTTGCTAAAAAGAAGTCTCTGTCAGTGGCAGGAGGAAAACTAAAAGGCTGCATTAGCTCATTCACTGTCCCCTCTGCAGTGTGCAGGGTGCCTATTTGCTGAAATCTCCTCTCAAGTGTCCCTTGAGCACTCCAGGGGCAGCTCCTCTGCAGGAGGGGCCACATTCCCTGGTTCCAGCTAAGGATATGCTTTCCCTGGAGGAAGCAGGGTTTGGTGCCTGTGGCTGGACAGGTGCACTGGGGACAGTCAGACCTGCCAAAGCCTCTCTTGAACCCACCACCATCCCTCAGGACCAGGGCTGGAGCACTGTGCTGGGTGAGCCCTTATCTGATTGTGCTCTGGCAGGTTCTGGCTATGCCCCTGCCAACTGAAGTGGCACAAAGCTTGTTGAGCCATGGGATATTGCTGAGGACATACTGCCAGGTGCTAGCCACCCTCCAATACAAATTTGTCAGATTTAGGATCCTCAGGAGCAAAAGTTTATGGGTATTGTGCAGAAACATAGAGCTGATGGAAGTGGCAAAGTGAATTTGCCATTGGGTCTGCATCCTCAAACATTTAGGGGTAATGCCTGCAGTAACACAGCTGATGGAAGAGGGTAAATTAAAAAAATCTGAGTGGAAGAACATGAGCTGGACACACACGAGTGTCCTGCATTGGCTCAACACTTGCTAAGGTCTGAGAGCAGGCTGGCAGAGGGGAGAAAGGATTGAAGTGGTCACTTAGATACACAAGTGGGCAGGTCCTGACTTACTCATCTTTCAGAGGTATTGGGAATCCCTCCACTGCTTTTAGCTCAAACTCAGCAGTCCAAAATCCAAATAAAGCTATTCCACACCTGGTGGGATTGAAGCAGGACATGACTGACCACCTTGTCCTTTTCCTAGTGTTAGTCTGCCCTTTCCCTCCCATTATCGCTGCCACTGCATCACCTGAGATGGAATTAAAATCAGGAGGAATTACCCCTAAAGCCAGGAAGATGGTATCTGTGCTGGGAAGGGGCGAGGGGGAGGGGGGAGAGGCAGGACTTGCCACCCGCCCACTGGTCCCAGCGATTGCACAAAGGGTGGTTGGCCAGTGCCGGGGCAAGTACTTGGTCCCGATCCCAAGCACATGGAAGTCATCTGATGTTTCGTCATGGCTTCATTATATTTTGGATCAGGCCAGCGGTTTGTCTTGCATCACTGCCCTGTATGTTCTGCAGGTAGCCAGTGCAGAGGCGCTGCCAACTATTTCGTTTTCTGAATACCCTGCAGGGACGGCCTTAAATCACGGCAGATGCCCGTATGTTAAACAGCTGCAATTTCATGCTTAACTTCGTTGTGCATGCTACATTCCTCATGAAGACACTTAACATTTATGCCCTAACTGCACACAGCCCCCAACACACAGCTCGTGGAAAGGGCAGGAATTAGGGGTTGATTGTTTAGCCTAATGGCTACTGGATAATGGATTCTCCTTTCCCAGCAGCAGGAAATCAGGAAGGATTCCCAGAGGCACTGTCTGGCCCTCTAGCTGACTGGTGCCACCTCTTCACTGGCCGACAGCGTGAGCAGGTGCAATCCCATTAGAGAAACCGATTTGCAAAACGGACCGAGGCTCCTGCTAGCTGGCACAGCGCTGGAACCAGTCCCGCCTCTCTTACTGTTGCAAGTTTGTATTTTTTTTACTAAACCGGGCTGAAAAAGGCCAGTTGTGATTCAGATCGTTGAGAAAAACAAACAAAAACGAAAGAGTGCCCACTCTGCACAGCGAGACTCCAAGAAACTGCAAACCAGCTCAGATGTGTCTCCTTCAGGAGCAAAGCAGGTTTCTCTCCACCCTACTGTGCAGATGAAATAATTCATAAATTTTTACACCTTTTATCCCAAATGATGGGAAAGAAAAACCTGTCTCGTGCAGAGCTTTAAAATACTTCAAATATACTGATGAACAACCAGGCCAATATATAACAATTGTTAATATTTTATTCCCAACAGTTGTTCAGCCTGAAAAGTTTCAGTAATACACTAAAAACGAAAACAAAACCAACAAAAAATTCAAAACAAATAAAACAACAAAAAGGGGGGAAAAAAAGTAAAATAAACTTTAACAAAGTTTAAAACACATTATAAATAAGTACAGCTCCAGAGCATAATTTACAAATATAAAACCACATAGAAACGTATGTACAGAAGAGTTACATTACGTACAAATATGTATAAAAATACCCCAGTGTTTATTCTTGTGCTAAAGCTGCATGGCTAGAGTTATCTTTGGTACTAAGCTCGGGGAAAGAAGATTGTTTTACAGGACACAGCCCTGCTGTACAATATGCCAGACACAGGAAGACCCTCTGTGGGTTTGGGGAGGTTTGGGGTGGGTTTTTACACAGGGTATCCCCCCGTGCACTGCATATTGCAGATCAGGGCACAAGCAAGGGCTTACAGAGGCAACTGTTGGCAGAAGAGTTTTTTTAATACATTGTACAAGGCACTTCATAAGAAATCTCTTCATTTTTTCTTTTCCTGCTCTCTTCTAAGACTCACTGGATGTCTACACTTGGCTTTTGCCAATACCACTTTATGGCTATGGTTTTTTAACTTCTTGCTCTACATTCAGGATTAGAAACCTCTGAAAACATTAATTCAGTTCACGCCTGCAGAATTTAGATGGCAAGCCACCTACATGACCTAATGTTTTCCTGGATGGGGAGAAAACTTTGCATCTGCCTTCTGCTGGTGCTTAAGGGGTGTTCTTATTTTGAAAGGTGAGAAGATGAGTCTTCCTGGAGGAACTCCTGGGAAGTGTCCACGTTGAAATGCTGTTTGCAAAAGCGCACGGTCCAACTCCCATTCCCTTTGCAGCGCTGGCCGGCTGGCTGCCCCAGCACCCTACACCTCTGTCCCATCCCGTGTGTAGATGAGGCTGTTGACTGTGAAGTTGTAGTAGTGGTTGTACTGGGCTCCCTGGCTGCCGCTGCTGGGGTGGAAGGAGCTGTAGTAGGCGGGGGAAGGTCCCGCGACCCGCTGCAGCTGGTCTGGGGAAGGCACCTCCTGAGAAGAGCTGCTGGAAGGGGTGAAAGTGCCACTGCTCAGCTGTCCAGCAGAGAAGTTCCTGTGGTGCAGGTCACTGCTGAGACCCCCCGTCAGCCGGCTGCCTCCGCCGCTCAGGGAGCTCATGCCGCTGAAGAAGGTGCTGAGACAGCTAGGGGTGGATGAAATGATACCGGAGGGAGAGGAGCTTTTGGGATGGTCCCTGGCAGAGGGTGAGGGGTCCAGCTCTGGGGGTGGGCTGTTTCCACACGGTTTGCCTGTGGCTGGGATGGGTCGCTCTTCCTCGGCCTTCAGGCCCCCCAGAGAGGAGGCCGCAGAGGCGGTCGCAGGGGCGTTGGGCTCAGAGCGCCGCTTGCGTTTGCGACGGAAGTTCCCATTGTCAAACATCTTCTCACAGTTGGGATCTAAGGTCCAGTAGTTCCCTTTCCCTGGTGGAAAACAGGAGACACAAGAGAGAACGTCAACTTCTGCGACAGCATCCATGTCTTGTCCACCTGGCACAGAACCCACACCTCTCCTGCACCTGTTCCTCCTCCCTCTGTTGTCCAGTACATGGGATCCAAAACCTGTCTCCAGGACATTCCCACCTCCATCCCTCCAATGCCCTTAAGTGAACCTTAAGGCCACACAGAAGAGGAGAACCTCCCCTTCCCAAAGCACAAACGGATCTGCAGCACTATCTCAGACCTGGCCAAAGAGAACGTGAAGAGGGGCTCCCCTTGCACTGTCTACCTCACAGAAGCTGTGGCACTTGCAGCCATCTCAGCACTGGGTGACAAGGCAGTGCCTGGGCCATGGCTCATAGAAAAGCTGATGGAGAGGAGGGCAGGCCCACTCGGGCACACCGAGGGAACTGCAGCAAGCAGCACCGAGCTGACCTCGCATAAGCCTTGGTGGCATCAGCTGTCCCCACTAGCCTCCTGCCCACGGCCGGGACCGGTGCAGTGACCCCAGAACGTCCCGAGCGGCTCCAGCCCGGCACGTCCCGGTCCCGGCGGGCCGGACCAGCGCTGCCCGGGCGCGCCTCCGCCCACCCCCGGGCACCGGCTGTGCCCCGGGACCGGCCCGGACAGCGGCGGGCAGGGAGGGGAGCCGTGAATCACGGGACGAAGGAGCCGGGCCTTGCACAACCGGCGCTCCCGGGCTGCTCAGAGAGGGGGCGAGGGCTGGGGCCGCCTACACCTCGGCGGGGCAGCGCCGGGTCTGGCTGGAGCGAAAGGGGACGGTCACATCACAGCGCCCGGGTCAGGGCACGGGGGAGCGCGGTCTCATCATAGCATCCGACTAGAAGGGATGGATAAACCCGGTCTCATCATAGCACTGGCCCCGAGGGGACGGAGAGCGCGGTGTCAGGACAGTCCCCGACTTAGAAGGGGACAGCGGCTGTCGTCCCTCTCTCACGGCGGTGCCGGTGTCCGCACCCCACCCACCGGTCCCCGCTGCCCAGCCATCCCTCCCGCCCGGCGCGGCATCTCACCGGGGTCGTCCTCGTCGCGGGGCACCTTGCGGAAGCAGTCGTTGAGGCTGAGATTGTGGCGGATGCTGTTCTGCCACCCGGCTTTGCTGCGTTTGTAGAAGGGGAAGTTCTCGGCCACGTACTGGTAGATGTGGCTGAGGGTGAGCTTCCTCTCGGGAGCGCTCTGGATGGCCATGGCGATCAGCGCCGAGTACGAGTAGGGCGGCCGCACCAGCTTGAGCAGCTCCTCCTGGCTGGCCAGGCTCAGCCAGCTCAGCTCCGCGCCCCCCGCCGACGGCGAGCCGGGCGCCGGGGGCGAGCCCACGAGCTGTCCGCCCCGCGAGCAGCCGTACGAGGCGGGCGGCAGGAAGGGCGCGGCGGCGGCGGCGGCGGCGCCGGGCGGGCCCTGCAGGTAGGGCGCGGGGCTGTTCATGCCCCACAGGTAGCCGGCGTTGGCGGGCGCCCCGTAGTCCCCCAGCGCGTACCCGCCCGCCCGCTGCCCCGAGGAGGCGGCGGCGGCGGCAGCGGCGGCGGCGGCCGCGGCGGCGGCGGCGGCGGCGCCGGGCGGGTGAAGGCTGGGCTGGGGGTAGACGCTGAAGTTCTCGCTGCAGTACACGGCCATGTCGGGGGCTTCCTGGGCGCTGCGGGGCTGCGGGGGCGCGGGGGCGGCCGCCGGCGCCGAGGCTCTGGGCTGCGCCTGCTGCAACTCACCGGCGCTCATAATCCCTGGCCATGCAGGGCGGCCGGCGCTCCCCCCCGCTCCCGTCCTCTCCCGGCGACACCCCCCGCCCCGCGGCCCCGGTGGCCCTACACCAAAAACTCCCGGGGGGCTGCGGCGCGGCGCCCTTATAGGCGCTGCCGTGCGCCCGGACTCCCCGCCCGCGGCCGGGGCCGGGGCTGGGCGGGCGGCGGCGGCGCGCAGGGAGCAGCCAGTAGCGCGGCTCGGCGGCGGCCGGGGAGGCGGAGGGGGGCAAGGCCGGGCCCCGAGAGCGGCGATGGGGGAGGGACCGGCGGGAGAGCTGCGGGAGGCGCCAGGGATTTGGCTCCCGGCAGCGCGGGGGCAGCATCCCCGAGCTGGACCCGCCCCCCGTGCTCTGCCCCCCCTCCCCGACCCGGGGGTCTCTCCCGACGCTGCCCGGTCGCCCCGGCAGCGGCCGCCCCCTGCCCGGAGCTGTCCGCGCTGCCCCTGCCATCCTGCTTTCCCCACGGATGCCATCGTCCCCGATCCCTTCGGCCCCGACGCTGAGGTCGGAGCGGGATGAGCATCGCTGAGGTTCCCCCGACGGGAACGCCAAGGGAGGAATTCGCTTAAACTCTGTTCTTGAAGTGCAGTTTTGCCTCCCGTCTCTCAACAGCCGGGGCTGAGATGGCAGTTCATTAGCTCTGGATAAGGAATTGCTTTGTGTAAGGAATTGCCCGAAATTAAACAAACACCACCGGCGTCTTCGCTCGTACCTCGGGTGGACCGGGCTGGAGGGCGCGGGGAGAGATTTAGCTAATAAAAGTTATTTTCGCCTTAGTTCTTCTGGGCAGCCTGAAGGAAAGCGCATCCTTTTGCAGAGAAAAAGCTCTCGGTGTTCATACCGACCCCGACAGCCGGGATCTACACAGGGGCCAGATCCGGCAAATCTTTTGGTCCGAGGCAAAGCACACGTGTAACAACAAAAATATGGTCAGTGATGCGGGAGGATTTAGAGACTTTGTCTAAATACCAGATACATGAGATGTTCATGTCATCCCCCGTTCTTAAATAGAGTTGTTACTCAGTTTTCTGTTGGTAAAAATGCCAAAA
Organism: Pseudopodoces humilis; assembly: GCF_049639895.1. Taxonomy (NCBI): domain Eukaryota; kingdom Metazoa; phylum Chordata; class Aves; order Passeriformes; family Paridae; genus Pseudopodoces; species Pseudopodoces humilis. The sequence continues at coordinate 5,418,754 of NC_142205.1, read as the reverse complement.
AATGCCCTTTCCTGGTGTATACACGAAGTGCTCTCTGCAAGCGCCGGGTGTCTTGGTCTGACAACAGGATTTGGGGCAGAGAGGAGCTTTGGGAAAAGTCTGCATTTTATGTCTTCCATAAAATAGTTATAAAAGCACATGTAAACCAGTGAAACTTTCCCGAGCTGACTCCAACCCCAAATTTTCATCCCGTGTGATTTGAGCCAGGATATAATAGACGACGGATTTTCAACTTTGTATTTCGTTTTAAAACAAGTGAACAAGCTTTTTTTGAGTAACTTTAAAGTGACTGGGTTAAAGATTTAGGATTTGGGGTTTTCTCCTTTAATCATAAAGAGAGGTGTTTGGGGGGTTTGTTAGGGTTTTTTTGTTTTCTTGGGTTTTTGTGTGTGTGCGTGTGGTTTTTTTTTTTTCTTTTTCTGTTGTTATTTTGTTGCCGTCACTGTTGCTGTTGCTGATTTTATTTTGCATCCCTTGGGGAAAGAGCTTTCCGTGTGTATTTGGATACCCAGAACAGCAGGAGAAAAGTTTACATTACGTTCCACAAGGTGTCTTTTCCCTTCTCAGCTTCCTTCTCTTTAAGATTTATAACAACTCCTCATCTTTTTTAGAGCAGGGTCATGCCGGAAAATGCCGGTTTGAAGTCTGACGGGACAGCAGGCATCCAAACTAAGCAGTTTACGGGGAAATCACAGCTAGAAAGGACATTTAAAAGACAAGAAACAGGTAGACTTTAAAAAGCAATTCCCCTCTGACTCTGAAGAGCTAAGCCGAAAATATTATTCTCTAAAATGACAACAAATCTGTATTTTCCGTTTGGCCGAAACCCGCGCGATCACTGCAGGGGGGAGAGGAGCAGTCAGTGGTATCGCTGTATCGCTCGAAATTGAGGTTTTTGCTCCAGGGATTTGATGTTCTTGGGCAAAGGCAGAGCCATCTAGAGGAACAGTCCGGCTATGGCGAGGCAGGGAAGGCAGTTTCCCTCACAGGCATGGGGTGCTGCCTTCGAGCTTCCCTTAGCTGATTTCTCTGCCTCCAACAAAGGAAGCGGGTTAGAAAATAATGCTGAATTAGCTCTAATAAAAATGCGTGTCCTCAGAAAACTCCAGCTTGCTTTACCAAATAATAAGGAATGTGAAACAAAAATAGCTTTAGAGAGGTTATTACATAGCTGGGATGGCATGGATATGCAAACCAACACTTAATTTAAAGAGTGGAGAGAATAAAGCTTTGATGGTATGATGGCTGTAAAAACATTTAATTTTCCTAATGCATTTATCCTGCAAGTAGCATGCAGGGTTGCCTCGAAACATCATCAGCTCTCAGTACAGACCTGTTGCTTCTCCCTTCTGCCAAGACATGAGGAGAGCATGAAGAGATCCAGCACTCTGCCTCTTCTTTCTAAATGCTGCTTTTTTTCCAGAGACCTCTGGGAGATGTTTGCCTTGAAGAAATGCATTGGGGAGCTGGCAAGAGATGACAAAGCACAAAACTGAAATCAGTTTCAAGGTAGGAGTCTGAGGCTACTGTCCATCACTGGGAGCAGATTTAGGGCTGGGTTTCAGCAGCTTTGCTGGCTCTGTGAGTGGGCAGTGAAGTGTGCTGGGTAGAGGAGCCCGTGGCACCTCGAGTTGGGCTGAGCTGTAAGCCCAGTCAGCTGTGATTAAGTGCAAACCTCTCCAGCTAGCTGCCTTGGAGAGTGTTTCAATGCTTCCCAAGTGCTGCAGTAGAGCAAGATCTTCCCCGTCCTTGCCTGCTGCTGTCCCTGCTGTTGTCTTAGGTGCTGTGCCTGTCCTTGTCGTGCACACAGCAAGCACTTTTCCCCGTGCAGGAAGACACGGGCTGTGCCTGAGGCTCTGCTCCTCTGAACATGTAGGTACAGGCTCCACTTTTCTGGTGTGGATCTCAGGTGTGTGTGCAGCTGAACATGGAAACCCAAAAATGCTTCAGACCTGAGTGCCCAGCCCAGCAGTGGGAACAGACACCTGCACCCACCTGGACCTCTCTCCATTTCCTAAGGATGCTGAGCTCTAGGCACAGGGCATGTCTTGGGGGAACAGAACACAATAGCCCATATTGGCTTTACCAGGAGGATAGTGAAACCAGGATCCCTTCAATGGCCCCAGATTTCTGCAGGTTTGTTTTGTTTTGGCTGCATTTGCAATCCAAGTGTTGCTTTTTCCCCAGGGCTGGCAAGGAGCAAGGTGGTAACTATGGTCCACATTAAATCTGCTCAGTAAAAATTGTTTTATATCTTTCTCCAGAGTGATCAGTGAAATTGAGAATTTCAGAGGCAAGATGGAAAAATTCTCTTTTCTCTTGAAGTACTCCAGTGGTTCCACACTCAAGAACAATAAGGAATTTACTAAGAGCATCTCAAATTAAATTAAAGATCTAGTATCCCTCTCTTCCTTAGAGCCAAGGATATTCCTCCCTATTAATATGGTATAAGAACATCTCTTCTTTTTTTCATTCAACCCCTGATTTGTCCTGCAAATGGCTAACAGACAATATTTGATGGTGTGTGATAGATGTTTCACTGCTGTGAATTTGGGAAAGGTGTTCTGTGTACATGTACACAGGTTAAAGTAATTTTTATCCCTTACCTAAGGAGAATAATGTATATTCCTCCCTCTCTGTATCTAGTCATTTATTGGACTGAAGTTCTGGTGATCTAACTTTGCCACCTTATGATAAGATCAGAGGTTTTCAAACCTTCTCTTGATTTTTCAGACTCTATGATGTGTCCTAGGCAGCTGTCCTCATCCCACGATGTTCAGGCTACCAACAACAGTCTTGGTTTGGTTTTGAGTTCACGGTCTCTGTTAAACTCTGCAGGCTGCAAACTGAGGGTTAACATTTTGGATTATTTATATTAATATTTTCTCAGTGCAATTCCACGCTGCTGAGTGTCATGGAGCTCTTGAACCTGGCCACAAAGCAAGGAAGAAATCATAGTTCATCACAAGTTGTAGCTGCTGCAGCACTTCAGGCTGCTGGGAGCAAACACCAAGACTGAAAGGAACAGTGTCTGCTCTATGTCCCCTTCTCGCTGTTTCTTTATGGCTGCTGTGCTCACCCAACTTTCTGTGGCTGACTGGGGCACTAATCCAGTTTGAGAACACCCTCTTCCCAATCCTTTTTTTCCCCCTTTTTCTTATCCCCTCAGGTTAGCTTTAGCTTTAGCCTAGCCCCTTCCTGAGTGAGAGCTTGTTAGCGACTGATTAGCCGAAGTTTTGATAAAAGCTTCATTGTTTGTAACCCCTGTAAACTACCCGGAGCTGTGCTCCTAATAAAAGTGGGATTAAATAGACACCTTGGGAGTGAGACAGTTGCAAGTGGGAATTTCAGTTTTGAGGGACTCAGTGATGTGGCCAGGCTTCAGTAACTCTGTGTATCTGAAGTGATTTTACCAAAATTGGGAAAGAAGCCTGACTTTAGTGGTTTGGGGGGAAAAGGAACTTGGTGGGAGACAGAAGGAAGTCACCTGTTTGTGGCTGGATTAAGCACACGCTCCAGGGGTTTGGAAACACGTTTGCAGAAGTTCTCAGCACCCTGCATTCCTCCAGCCTCTCCTCAGGCTTAAGATTCATAAAAAGTATTTTAAAATCCTCACTCTGATCACACAAATTTTACTCTTCCTCATTTTATTTTTGCAATGGTAAAAAAGTCCACTTGGCAGTGAGGTGTGCCTGACTTGGTTCTATTGGGTTGTGTCTTTTCTGGGAGGAATGTTGAGCAAGGGGATTCTTCCCTCCTGCCTAAAGCAAGAAATTGACCTGGGCTGAAATAAAGGATCTCTGTGCTTTTAAAATGTTTTTTGTGTGTAATGGGATATTTGAACTAGAGCTTGGGCTGGTTATTCTATAGTGATGACTCCTATAGGGTAAGGTAAAGGCCAAAGTCTTTTGGTCCTAATTCATCTGAATAAGCCACCTCCACTCTGGAGAGAGTAATAGAAACAGAAAAACATAAATTTATGGTCAGCTAAGGTAAAAATAATCAAAACTATTAGTAGATAAAGGCAGTGGCTGCCATCACCACCACCACAAGGAAACAGAGGAGTATTAAATTAGTAATTCTTTCTCATGTTTGTCTGGAGCAGAAAAAATCAGATAGTGTGTTAGTTTCAGGTGCTGGCGAAAGAGCATTTTCGGCTCTGTTAATAACTAGGGGTTATGTTAAATAGCAACCACAAAAATGAAATATTTTATGATCAGCCAGTCCTGGTAATTCACAGCCAAGGGTTTCAGAACACTCTGAACCAGGAACATATTGTGTGGGCCATTAATGCTGGCTTTTAATTTTGGGACACTGGGAGGATTTTAGAGCACTAAGAGAGCTGATATTGGCTCATTATTTAAAGGCTTTGGGCAAATGATTTAGTGATGTTCAGACTTTCAGCCGTTCACTGTTAAAGGAAAGAAATATATGGGTGCATCTCCTAATTAATGATTAATTTCCTTCTTGAAGGAAGGCAATGAAACTCATGCCAATGAGTGTGTGTAGACAGAAAATAGACCTTGTCAAATTAATTTGCTGTTCTCCAGCAAGAGGGAGCAACTCTTGATGTAACTGATTTCTAAAAGTGTTTGATTAGTTCAGTCTTGGAGGTGGATTTTACAAACTGGTATAAAATCACCATGGTGCAAATTAAGTGGTTGAACCGTTATTATCGTTCATAATAACCATATATGAATTAAGTCATGTGAATTAAGTCATATATTAACCATATATGAATTAACCATTCATAATAAACCATATTATTAAGTGGATCTTGGTTAAACCAAGATCTCAGAATTTCACTGTGAAAAATTAATCCTTGAGTATTTTCTCAGGGAAATTTGGTGGAAATTGGTTCATTATTCTGTTTCTGTCATCGTTTTAGGGGGAAATAAAGGATCCTTGTCTACCAAATGTGAAGGAGTCTAAAATTGAGGCTATGGAGTGTTAATTAAGGAAGAGAGCAATTCACTGACACAGAGCTATCTCTGCTTGGGAATGGGAGGCAAATAGGCAGGGTGTCTTTTAATATGGAAAAGCAAAAGGACACATTTAGGAAAAAAAGCTAAGAAGAGAAGAGATGATGGAGTCTGTATCAAAAATTAATAATTTTTTAAAAGGCTATTGTGGTTCTTGAGAACAATCAGCTGTTCCTTGTTGTGCTTTTGTGGTGAATGAGGCACACAAATGAGAAATTATAATAACTCCATATTGATGCTATATGAAATTGTAATGACACCTATAAAATCATGAGTAGCAGGGTAAAATAACAGGGATGAAGTTGTTTATTATTCAGTTAAATACAATATAAATACCCTATGGGATTTAAACTAAAACTGGGACCATGTTTGTGAGCAGATACCACCACTCTATGTGCAGCTATGCCTTGAAGCTTCTCAAGGAACTCTCTTTAATTACTTACAAGAAGGGAATATTATGGGTGATTTGTTTGTATTCTATAAATATCTGTGCAAGAGCTGGAGCTTGAGGATAAAGGACAAAGTCAGAGCAGAAATCAGGGGCCAGAACTGAAGCAGGACAGAGTAGGGGCTCAATTCAGCTGGCCACACAGAGAGAGCTGACAACAGTGACACTATAAAGGCTACTGTAAAGAAATATTTTGAACTCTGTTCACTCTTCTTGGCTATCTGGTGTCTCCAGCTTGGTCCGTGTCTGATGAGGGGAAGTGGTCCAGCAAAATGTTTGCTGCTAAATGGGAGCTTTGGCCTTCAGAAGCAGGAGTCTGAGACTGGTTTGGGTAAAATCTCACTGCTAATGAGCCAGTTAAAGATGTTCCAGCATAACCTTGTGTCAATCAGGTGGACAGGCAAGGGAGTGACACCACATGGAAAATCCTTGTTTTAAGGCAGTGATGCAAAGCACAAGAGAGGCATCAGCAGGAATCAAAAAACCAAACCTGGTAAACTCGAGATTTGTCACCTTAGAGAAATCAGCCCTTCTGTTCAGGGCTGTGGAGCAGGTTCCCTGAGGCTCACATCTCTATGGCTCCTATGGCTGATGCAGAGGAAGAACTTCCTTGATTTCTTTGAAGAATTTCAGGTGATTTTGCTACCAGTCAAGGCGTGCCTAAGCCTGACCTTGGGAGTGAACCACTCATGTCAGTGACTGTCATTTGTGACTGATTGGCACATACAAAAACTGGCAAAGGCAATACTAACCAGGACAGATATGGCAAGGGCCTGCAGGCTCTCATGAGGCTCTAGAGACTCTCTGTAAGCAAAAAGAAGTCCAAGTGCAAAAACTAAACAGTCAACAGAGCTGAAAAGCTCTGATTGGCACATAGGAAGACAAAAATTAGCAGGAGAGGAAGAGCAAGACCTGGGTTTCCCCTGAGGTCTTCTGCATTAATGTTGAAGAGATTTCCCTGAGTTCAGAGAACGACAGGCTGCAGAGATGGGGAAAATATTACCAGAGTTTTTAAAGATGAGCCATCAAGATATTTAGAGATTCTCAGAGTTTGGGAGATTATAATTCTTCAGAAGGAGGCTGACAAAAAGATCTTGGTAGCAAAGGTGCAAAGAAGACTGAGAGAATTGGAATTGTTTGGCCTGGAGAAAAGAAGGATCTGAGGTGACCTTATTGCAGCCTTTCAGCACTTGAAGAGAGCCTACAAGAAAGCTGGAGAAGGACTTTTTACATGGGCATGTCATGACAGGACAAGGGGGAATGGTTTTAAACTGACAGAAGACAGCTTTGGATTGGATATTAGGAAGAAATCTTTTGTGAGGGTGGTGAGGCTCTGGCACAGGTTGGCTGGAGAACCTGCCTCATCCCTGGAAGTGTTCAAGTCCAGGTTGGACAGGACTGACAACAATCAGGTCTAGTAGAAAATGTCCTTGCCCATGCTAGGGGTGTTGAAACTGGATGATCTTTAAGGTTTTTTCCAAAACAAACCATTCTATAATTCGATTAAAGGTCAGGAGACGGAAGAATTCTGAGGGGCTGAGAATGGATTGATGTGGCTGTGGCATGGGTCACTGGCCCAACCAGGCACCTGTATGTTATTAGGAAAGAAAAGATCCCTTAAACAAGGAAAAGGGCTCCTAGCATGTGAGTTCCTACAAGGGACCTTCAAAACGTTGTGTTTCCTGATCCCCAAGCAGATCCTCACCGTGCTCCTTGCCAGAGGAGCCACATGGTAGATTCATTTCCACAAAGCAAGAGGGACAGTACAGCAAAACCAGTGCAAAAGGCTGATCCCTGGCAAGTTCAGAGATATCAAGAAGCACTTCATCTCTTCAGTTGCACAATTTCAAAAAGTCATTTGACCTGGCATGTTGCAATAGGTGTGTGGAGTGTCCTAGGGCTATATGATATGTGTAAGAAGCTGCTGAAGAACATTATGAAGAGGTGAGGTCAGCTGTGCTGGTCAAGAACAAGCTGAACAACTGGTTCAACACAATGACTGGTAGCAGACAGGGTGACTTGATAATTCACAGTAACTTCTGGAGCTGCCTGTAGAAAGCAAAGGATGGAGTTACAGTCAGCAAAGACTTTGGGCAAAGGCAGATGATCACAACCCTGAAGATGATCACATCTGCAGCCAGGTTGTTGTGTCCCATGATGCATGATGCAGATCAAACACTGGCATGAGCCAGGCAAAGACCAGGAGGAAAGGGAGAAAGGATGAGAACTGCACGGACAGGCAGCAGCCGGGTGGACAAGATGGACAGCCCTGTTTGTCTGAGACATTTTACCACACAGAGACCTGAAGGAGGATGTAGCTGACACATGTGGGCAAAGATCAACTGAAACAGCCACAAAAATGCACAGAAAAATTATGGAAGAAGAAAATCATGCTACTCAGTTGGTCCCTGTCCTTGCTTTGTGTGCAAAGAAATGAATGGTCAGGAAGGCAAAACAAAAAAAGGCAGCTGGTGTTTGCAATGAAGTGTCACCGATTTTGGGGGTGTGCCAGGACTGGGACAGTCAGCAGGAGTATGTGCAAAAAGTCATCTCCATGAGGAAGAGCTGACTGCTGCATGGATGGATAATCTCTTTGAGCATAGCCTGTTCTTTATTCTGGTAAAGGGAAGAGGATTAAGATTCAGATGTTAACAGAAATGAGTTTATTGCTTTTCATTTGGATTTTTTGTTGTTAGTTGACAATTTTCTCGACAGAGGTGTGGACCCTTATGTCCTGCATTTGCACCTGCCTCTAATATTTCCCCAGAAACCCTTTGGGTCCACAGTCTGTGGATGGAAGGGGTGGAGGACATAAAAAAAGGGAATCTGTACTTGCTGAGCACAGAGGAGCGCTTGAGAATGACTTTTAACTGCCCTTTATGGTCATTAGTCTGTGGGACATAAAATAGAGGGCAAACGTCTCTGAAAATGGAGATGGCAAAGACAAGGGAACTGCGAGGGAAAAGAGACAGAGCAGATTTTTGCATGCAGCAGTTCCAGTTCATCCACGAGCAATGAAGCCACTTTGAGTTTCCAAATGTGGGACCTGTGTCACCAGGTCACTCTAAAGTGCCAGGCAGACAGCAAGCAACTCCAAGCGTGTGGAAGAGACAAAATCAAATTTCCACAATCTCCTCTTGACAAGGAGAGCGTAACCTGGCTCTTTACAAGTCAGGGGATTCCTGCAGACTCCTGAATTCACATTGCATAGTCCCAAAGTTTTGGATAGGATCCCTTAGAAAAAAAAAAACAACAAATGTTCAGGATGGAGAGAACCAGATGATTTAATCTGGGTTGTAGGAAGGGTGAGTGAGATAGAGGTGATTGAGCAGCATCAAAGGGTGACAATCAATTTGAATTTCCCCAGAAGTGATGTTGATGCCTGTGTTGCTTCTCCCCGTGCTTTTTCTTTAATTAAATACCGAATGTTCCATTAGTAGTTGGAATAACATGCTGTTCTAGGGGAAAAGAAAACCCAAGTAATCCCTTTATCTGCTAAAATAGATGATTTCTAGTAGATTAAACAATGGCCTTTCAGCTACCAGAGCATAGTTCAGGCCATAATTGAAGTCCTCTCCTTGGCCTCTCCTCGGTCCCACGCAGCCAGCAGCCCGTGGAGCCCCATCATCAGAGATAACCCCAGTGACTCTTGTCTGCAGTCAGTGTTTCTCCAGATGAGGAGATTAGTCAGAGATAAAGCATATTACCTGAAAATAATAAGTGATTACAGGCCTGGACTGTCTCTCCACATTCATTTCATGCTGGTTAACCCTTGCAAAACTGGCTGCTGGTTGGGTTTAGGTCTTTAAAGAGGAGGGAGGGTGAAGGGTGGTTTCCAGTGCCTATGTGGAAAAGGATAAATTTCACCCTTTGTTGTCTGTTTCATTGTCTGGGTGGGGATTTCTGGGAATGGCCTGGCTGCAGCCCACAGTCTGTGGAGGAGTTGGAGCTGTGCCTTGTGGGGTTTTTGTGTGATGCCATCACCCCCTCATCCCCGTGCCGGTCAGCTGTGAGCTGAGAGGACTTAAAAACTCCCTTGCAAGTCATCTTCCATTTCCCTGAGAGCAGCACAGGAGAGCACTGGATGCCCAGAACAAACTCAGTGGCTGTATTTCCCCTGCTGCATTGTGCAGCACTATGCCATGGGCCAGGCAGTGACCTGCAGCAGTCTGTGCTGTCCAGTTATTAGCAGGGACCAGGCATGTTTTGGGATTTACAGTACTCTCCCATCCCCAGGCATGGCTCAGAGGCTATAAACTTCTCCAGTGGGCAGTTTCCATGGGACCAGTCTGTTACTGGGAGTGCTGGCTGGGCTGTGTGGATGTGAGCTCAGAACACACAACAGTCTCTGGTATTTTTTCAAGCATGGATGTAGATGTTCTGACTTGACAACACAAAACCATTTATAGCTTCTCTATTCAACAGCAAGAGGTCCAGAGAAACACAAAAACCTTGCAAGGCTTTTATAGCAAACTCTCAACATGTCTAGAAGGAAAAAAAATACAATATAGCGGTTTTCTAAAAATTCAGGTTGGTTGCCTAGGGAGGATAAAAAAAAAAAGTAAAATAAAAAAGTTGAAAAAAATGCCTTGAAATCTGCTTATGGGGCTCTTTGTTGTTACCAATGCTGGGGGTGAGCTCCTGTGCTACAGAAAGTGACCTAGTGGGAAGATAATTTCCTTGGGCTCACTTCAAATATTACAGAAGTCCTGACCCTGTTGAAATCACTGGGAGTTTTTTTTGGCACCATGGCCATTTCATTCATAAAAGGCTCCTTCCCAGCTCCTGTGCCATTACAGCATCCCCTGTCTGTCATCAGGCTGGTCTCCCTGAGCAAGGGGAGAGCAGGTTCATCCTTCTTCCTCTAAATGCTTCATCAGCCGCTCCCTTGAAAACTGTAAATAAAGGCCGCTGGGGATAGCTTTTCTGCTTGACCCCTCACCTGAAATGAAAATAAAGGTGACTGAATTTCATCCTGACGTGGAGCTCCTTCCCAGGCTGGCTTTTTCCCGTGGCTGTTGACAGTTACCTGCCAAGCCCCATGGTTACCTTTGATTTTGCCGTAATGACATCTCCGTGCTTAGGATGGCTCTGGGACTGTAATCCCCTCTGCAGCCTTAACCAATTTATGGGGTAACCTGAGACCAGGCTCTCTCTTGCCCGTGATTTTTCCACTTGTTAACACTCACTGAAGGCATCAACAAACTAAATGCAGAGAGTTTATTTTGTTGCATGCCCAGGGTTGGCGAATATCTTCATTCACACCTGATATGAATCTTGGCCTTCAGAAAGATGCTGCATGTTCTTGCCACATGAAAATGGCACAGTGTTTTATTTCCCCAAAGTGTGCTGCTAAAACAAATGCTTTGTTAACAAAAGCCAGGCAGTGCTCCAAGGAGCTGTTAAGAGCAGAAGTGAGGATTCAGCAAAGTGGGATTTATCCACAGTTTTGCCACAGATTTTCTGTGTGATCTGTAGCTTGCTTTGTCTCAGTGCTTAGTCCTTAAAATCCTTCCATTCAAAGTCCTGATTTGTCTCATGTGTTTAGAGTGTAAGCTTTTCAGGGACAGGGATTTTTTCTTTGCATAGCACCTTTTATAAGAAGTCCCTGATCTTTAGGGAACCTACCTGTGCATGTGCAATAGTTTTAAAAGAGAAGGCTCAACTTCATCACAGTGAATGATCCTGGCATTAGGGGAGGACACAAGTCCTGCTCCCTGCTCCCTAACCTGTATTATTTGGTTTTTCTAAAGGAAATCTTAGGGCAGATGATTTACATGGCGACGGAAGTAGAAGGAGGATCCCTGGGGAAAGCAAACACTTGAGACTTCAAGGTGGGATGCCTTCGGTGGCACATTTCTCCACTGGCCATCTGATCCAGGAGGTGCCCGCTTCCTAAGCACAGATCAAAGACAAAAGGTGACTTCTGAAATGACATGCAGCCACCTCTTGCATTGCTTAAATTCTCTCCTCCTGCTTCTGTTTGATCTCACTTTACTTTTCCTCTCACTGGAAGCAGGTGTTTTCTTTATTCTCCCCGACAAGTTTAGATCAGCTGAACAGTTCTAATGGCTGCAGTGAGAGAATCCCCCAGTCAGTGACTTGGAGCAGTCAATGGAAAAGCTCCTCTTCACTGCAGTCAGGTGTGGATGGGGTCTGGGTGAGCAGATTTGGAGTGGTAATTGTCCTGCCAGACTTGCCTTTAAGAAGCAGATGCAGTTGTAATGCAAGGTGACACTCAAAGAAAGCCCCAGGAGCTCCTCCAGGCCTGTGGCCCTGCACCTGGAGGGCTTTCATGATGTGCTAAAGATGCACATTTCCTCTTTTTGTCTTATTAGCAAAGGCTCCTGCTTGTTACTCTGGGCTTTTAGCTCCATGAGGTGGCTCTGCTGACTGTGGTGAAAAAGTCCAGCACAGACCATGAGATCTGATGAATGTGAGCACAAGTGACAGGCGTAAGTCAGGCCAATGTCATATTGTAACCAGAGTTATATTAGATCAAGAGACTCCCCAGACTTGGGTCACTTGTGTGTGCTGCTCTGAATTTTGTCTGTTTTTCCTGTATCTCTGTAACGCTGCTCTGCTTTACTCATGTGAGCCTGTCTCTTATTTTAACCTGCTTCTTCCAAAGAGAAAGAGAAGCAGAATTTACCTAACAGGCAAGCTCTTAACAAAGCCTTGGATACCTGATACACATAATGGTCCCAGAGGCATGTTTACTTTGGACTGAGTGAGTGAGTGAAAACCATTTTGGAAGGACTTTTTCACCTCCAGCAACTTAACCTAACGAGGAGAAAAGTGATGTGGTTAAAGGGCTGTTTAAACAACCGCATTAGGGAGCAGATTTAGGCTCTCTGACAATGCCTATATGTATTTGCCTTACACAGGTGCATAAATATGCCATGATTTATATCACAGGACACATCGCATAGGCAGTGATGAGATCTCAGCCATCCCTCTGCAGATGGATGATTTTTGGGGGATTATCAGGGACAAACAATTGATTGTTTTAGCAGGTTACAGCAGAATTGCCCAAAGATTTGGAACACCACGACTGAGTTCACCAGCTGCCTCTGTCTTCTGCACAGAGGAGTGTCTGTGCAACAAGGAGCTTGGCTTTGAGGGCTCAGTCCTGTAAATGTTTTAGGTGGCTGGAAGAGCAACAGGGGCCTCAGATTTTGGCTGAAGGATGCTGCTTGTTTCTGCTCACAAGAAATCATAAATGCACCACCAATTTATGAGGAAAGCAGGAGAGAAGGATGAAATAAATAACTCAATGGGAAATGTGCCCATGTTGGACTGCTGCACTGCCAGGAAAGTTCATGTTTTTACACCCAAATGGGTGGCTGACCTCCTGCTGACAGAATGGGCTGTCAACACTTGTCCCTTGAAGAAGAGCCCCGTCTTTGCACTTTGTCTCCTGGTGGTGATAACCTGAATGGAGATTCCCAGATTACACCCTGCCTCTTCCACGAGCTGGGGGTCCTGCTTACCCATCACTTCCCTCCTTCAACATCCTCATGGGGGCAATGAATCTTATTCCTGGCCCAAGGAGCACTTGTCTGGGGCTAGGCTGACTGGGAGGTATGTCCTCCTGGGCCATGTTTTTGTTCATGGAATTGTTAATAGCTGAGATCTGGCTTCCCCCAAATCCTGCCAGTGCCCAGAGCGGTGCCTTGCACAAGGGCAGTACAGACCTGGAGTGAATTCTTGTGTTTCACAGGTGGAAAAAGACAGCAAAAATTGTAAGTTAGGGCCAAACTGAGGTGAAATCTATCTCTACATCATGTCCTACATGCAACTGCAGTCTTACTGAGACTGTGAGATTGACTTTCCAGAGGCACAGAGGTACCTCTGACCTCAGGGGGAATGACCAGCAGGATGCCAGGAAAGATCTGCACAGGTCAGGTAACAAATCTCATTGTTTTACATTATAGGTGAGGTCCTAGACTCTAACTTAAAGTCTTCCTATTTGATTTTAATGGATCTGAGCTCAGCTATCACACATTTGGGCCTACTGGCAAATTCTCCCAAGGTGCTGCACAAACACATAAATATCTGCCTTTGAGTTTCTGGTCCTGGCTGACGTGTACTTTGCTTCTGTGCATGCATGTAGCACAATGTGGAGAGGCCAAAAGCACCAGCACCCTCTGAATACCTTCATGGATGTTTGGAGTTGTCATTGCCTTGAGAAACAGGGGCACTGCCATTTAGGTGAATGGTTTGAGCTCCTGACTCTGGGAATCTGAGCCATCATCTCCCTTGAGTATTGTGAAAATAAACCAATTACTAATAGTAATTTCCTCCTGCAGCTGTTTGTTTGGTCTTCAGCACTATCTTCTCTCTCAGGGATGTGCAGACAGCTACACAGAGAGCAGCCATGCAGGGCACAGCTTTCTCCATATCTGCATTAGCAAAGAGGAGGCAAGTTCTCTTGGAGGCAGAGGAAAGTGAGAGCTGTGAGTTTGGTTCTTATCCACTTCTAATTGGGATGATGCTGGCAACTATCAGCCCCATCTTTTGATATTTGGGAGGAAGAAATGAGAAACTGAACAGCAGTAGTGGGCTGCTCCTGCATAAACTATTCTGGCAAAATGCCTTTTAATTTCATGTGAGCTGTGCCTGCGAGAAGACGTAAGGATCAAGCTATCATCAAGAAAGAGTAGGATTTGGAGCCAGGTTTTGGAATTTTCTCCTATCTCAGTAATGAATCAGACACCTTAGGTTAAATTCAGATCCTACTGAATAAGCATTTTCTTTTTTTTGTGTTTACCAGGGCCAAAATTTCACCCCTAACTTCAAATATTCCCAAACACTGCTGTGCCTGCAGCTTGGAGCTGATTACCAATGTTACATCCTAAAACTGTATCTCATTTATATTATCCTTGTAGGACCTGATTTTGCTCCCTGTTATGGGGGTTCCAATGCTGAGTTCTGAGATGATGGGAGTGTCTTGTTTTTACTCTGCTGTGTTATAGAATAGTGGTATTTTAAAAGTCATTCTTCTTAATTTTTATTATTCCTAGTAATTCTAGATTGCAGGCTTGGTTTCATTTACACCAGAAATAGGATCCATTTTCTCTGCTCTGGAAGGAAGACACTCTCAAGGGCTTACCGATATTTGTGTGTTTGACTTTAAGGCAGAAGTTTGTTCCTAATTAATTGAATAAGTGCTTTAATCCCTGGCCTGAGGGCTTCCCATAGAGCATTAGCTGTATTAAGAAGGAAATGGAGTGTAATCCCTTTAATATAAGCACAGGAGAACATGAGAGTTTCACATTTCTGGAAATAGTTTCCTTCCTTGTTGCGTTATTTATTCTAATATTAATTTGCATAAAATGCAGTGATGACAAAGGGCTTCTCCTCTTTTCTGACACCAGTGCAGAGCTGTCAGCAGCACACAGACCGTGCAAGAGCATCCCTGGGCTGCAGTTGCACACTGGTAACAGTGTGCAGAGAGAAATAACTCATGGAATTCAGCTTGTTCCGACGGTGCCTGTGAACACAGGTCCGTGAGTGGCTCTCCTCCTGGAGCTGAGATCTCATCTTCCTGGCTCATCACCAGCACTCACTACTATTTGCATCGCTGTAGTGGCAGAAAATCTCATTTCTGAACCAATGGCTGCACTAGGCTCATGCGCAGCTACAGAAATTAGACCCTTGAATGAGATTCAGCTCACAAAACCTGTGTCTCTGGATTTATTTCAGCCCCAACTGTGTACCTGCATTAGTCACATGAATTGTCCTAAATGAGCCAGGAAGTCAGGAAGGATCAGCTCAGAGGGAGGTGTCCTCCCTCTGCACACCCAAAATTAGGCAACATTAGTCTTTTGGTGAAAAGCATCCAAACCCGGTCAAGGCTTGGTGTTTTTTAAAGACTAAATACTGCTCTGTGTATCCGGTGTGGTGTTCCTCTCTTACTCATGGGACAGAGGACTCCATTTGAGCATTCCCTGGTGCCTCATCAGAGGAAGAGAATGGCAGTATCTGAAGGGGACAGTTCAGGTGTCCTCAGCCACCCTCTAAGTGGAGATCCCTGCCTGCCCTAATTCTGCAGAGCTCCTCATCCTTCCATGCAGGGAGGGAAGGATGCTGTTTCCTTCTGCTCAGCACACCCACGGAGTATGTCCTTTTCTCCTCAGCTTCCCCATCTTTTGCTCACCTCTTTAGCAGGATTTATGGGAGGATGGGCTTCAAGTGCTCACAAAGGGCAGGCTTTGTCCCTCTCCTGGCCATGTGTCCCCAGCATGGCTGGCTGTAGCTGAAAAAGTGGGTAACAGCTCCCCAGCATGATTGTTGGGGTGCTTTTGCCTCCAAGGAACAACACCAACCCCCTCAGGCTCCCCTTCCTCCACCAAGGCCTCCAGGGTTCTGTGGTTCAGTGGTGTCACAATGGAGTTTTCCCTTGACCCTGGAAACACAATGACCACACAGGCATTGTTGGATGCCATCACTGATGCTCCCTATTCCAGCAGGGAGTCACATCTGTTCACCCTCTGGGTGACTCTGGGGTTGCTGGTGCTGGGATGCCTCCAACTCATCCCTTCTGGGTTCCAACAGACTGCATCCCCTGAGGTGTCCATCTGTGTACATCCTGGTTGGGTATATTTTACTTTGTTGAAGTTGGCTGAAATCAGTCATAGTCTGCCAATTTGAGTATTTCAGCCCCATCTGAATCCCCCTCCTCCTGCCAGTAGCCAGCTTCAGGTCTCCAGTTCTCCTATCCCCTGAGGTGGGATGGAGGAGAAGATCTGGTCTGCTGGTTTTTAACTGAGTGATTTTTTTCATCCAGGTTCTTGAGTCACCATGGATATAATGAGGGATGCAAAGCCATGGAAGGTGAAGTACACACAGGACTCTCATCCTCACTGGTGTTTCAGTAATGGGTTTGGCTGGGTCTGCTGGTCTGGGAAGATAATAGGAACTGGTGAAAATGGAATTCTGCATCCTGGTCAAAGGCAAACACTGGTCTGGGAAGCCCAGAGGGGGAAAAGAGTGAAATGTTAGAAAAAAAGGATTGAGAATATAAAAGATCTCCTTGCCCAAAGTGGGTGACTGTTGGCAAGGCACACAAAGCCCTCCCTCAGGTGCCATGTGCTGCTGCAGTGTCCCTAATCACAGGGACATGGCAGTGCCTGGGCTGGCCAAGCCACCCCTGTGTGGTGGATGTGTTTGTGTAACAGTGGAGATCACAGTAACACCCAAAATGAGAGCTCACCTCTCCCAGGCCTTGCCATGCATTGATGAGTTATCACTTTTAATGTTTCAGCACAGAATCAGCTCTGGAGGCAGCCTGAAGGCTCATCCCACCAGCCTTCCTGGCTCCAGTGGTGCCCATGGTACCTGCTGAGGGACAAAACACACGGATAGTGCTCTCTCCCTAAAATCCTCCCCATCTCCAGAAATTTGCACTGCAAGGATTTCTGATGTTGGAGCAGGTGTCTCTGGCTTTATACCCCCTGGCAGAGTTTTCCTCCGTAGTTTCTCCAATGGCTTTGCAGAATGAGTATTGACATTAGCCAGCTCTTTAAATATGTGATAAGCACATAGCAAATGCTACTGAAACACAAGATGGAGGCATGTGCTGATTTAACCTGAGTGACACTGGACCTCAGCAGATGATCAAAGTATTTCGGCAGCTCTGTATTAGTGCTCTGCCTGGGGCCATTTGGGCACTCAGAGGAGGTTTGAGGAAGGCAGGAGGAAGGTGTTTTTTGCAAGGGAAATCCTGGGACAAGAAGAGCCCCAGAAACCATTGCCGAAAGATGTAGTGTAGGACCTTCCCAGCCACCCTGCTTGGGGCTTAACTGAGCAAGGAATTGCCCTGTTGGAGTGGCCCCAGGTAACCCAGAAGAGCAGCTCATCCTCTCCTGAGCTATGACGGAGCGTTTTGGGTTCGTATCACCACGTTTAAGGGCTTCCCCCGAGGCTTAGTTGCTTCCTTGTGTTTGCCTTCTGTCCCTTCCAGCTGCCCCCCGCGCTGGACAAGTACAAGAGCACGTATCGGAAGGACTTCGGCTGGCACGGCGATTATCACTCACCCACGCAGGCACACGTACCGGTACCGTGCTCTTTTCCTGCCTTGGATGCCCAGCCCAAGGCGCCAGGCCCGCTCTCGGCCCGGGTGGGTTCGGGGATGGTGCCCCAGGGCTGAGGGAGCGGGCGCGGCCTGCGCTGCCCTGAGCCCCCGGCTGCTCCCGCCAGGCCCAAACACCCTCGGCCTGTTCCCCGTCCCTCCTGCGGGAAACCCCCCCTTGCACCCTGCTAAAGCTGCTGCTGGGGAGCGATGCTAATTACGCTCATTAAGTCAGGGCACTACCGAGTGCTTGCTGAGCCGGTGCCTGAGCCTCGGGCTCCGCTCGTTCCCCGTGCGGCTGGGATTAGACCCATCCCGGGACAGCCTTGCTTTTGGGATGGAGATGGCTCCTTGCCCTGACACGGGCTTGAGAAGACTTCTGTGGGGAAGCTGGGGTTGTTTTTTTTCTAATCTCCTTGCGGTGCAAGCGACCCCCTGAGCTATTTAATCTGATTTGCCTCGCTCCGCCTGCCCTGGTTTAATTGCTTGTGGCAGCGCGGTGGGGACAGCTGCGGTTTGCACTGGGCCACTGCGGAGAGGTGGTGGGGGGCATGTTCGGCTGCCGGAGTGCTTTGGGCTCGTACGCTCACGAGAGAGGGAAAAAAAAGTTGAGGATGGGGAGGAAAAGGGGGAGGCAACAACAGAGAAATCATTGTGTGAGGGTGCCCGGCGGGGCAGAGGGGCTGTCGGCAGACACCGCTGCCATCCCCGCCCGGGCAGCAGCCTGGGGAGCCCTCTCCTCTCCCTCTTCCTCTCTTCTCACTCTTCCTCTTCTTCTCCTCTCCCGCTGCCAGCAGCCTTCATTAGCGCTGCTGCTCGGGGCTCCCGCTGTTCTCCGGGCTGGCCAGGGCTTCCCGGGCAGCCCCAGCCTGAGGTGGCTGCTCCGCTTCCAGGAGCCCGGCTGCCAGGGCAGGGTTTAACCCCTGCCTGCTGGAGTGCAGTTTCCAAGCCGTGCAGCTCAGTTACTTTTTCTTTTCTCCTTTTCCTTTGTTTATTTCACTTAAATGTTACTTTTGAGGGGCTGCACGCTTTCTGTGGAGGTGCTTGTGTAGCTTGGGAGATGGGAAGGGAAGAAGCTGTGTCTGATTCTCTTGGGTTGCAGCTCCCTTTGGCTCCTTATTAATTTCCAAAGGCCTGCCAAAGAAAGCTGTCCCACTGGGTAGTGTGATGATGAGATACTCAGGAGGCTCATGTTTCCCTCTTGGCCCTGATAGGATTTGTTCTTGTGTAAGTGGGTAAACCAACTGTGATATTTTTATCTGTGAAATTTTGGGCACTAACCTACTCCCAAGGGGAAGGGGAACTCCTTGGGTTAAGGAAGAAAGCACTGGCTGGTGCAGGGTCTCCTGGAGGCTCTTGTCCCTCAGGAGAAGCTCTGGCCATCCTCAGTGGGGAATCCCCCAGACACAGGTAATTCCTGTAGCTCTGCAGCCTCTACCTTCCCTACTGCCAGCCTGGAAAAGGAAAAACATTAGGGGATTGCCCAGGGAACTCGGGAGTTTGAGGGACAAACAGAAACCCTCAGAGTTCCAAAACAACAAGAGACAAACCCTGTGAGGATGGTCCTTGCTGGCTCAGCAGCCTGGAAGAGCTCACAGCAAGAGAATCCCTTTCTGAGCCCCTTAAAAGCATCTGGAGCTGTGGTATGCAGCTGTAGAGGCTGGAGGCAGCAGCCACACCAGAATCCCCTTTAGCTTTTCCCTGACATGAACCCTGGAGTTTTTCCCTCTCCCACTGCTTTTGCCAGGGCTCCCTCCCTCCCTGCCACTGCCCACCCAGGGCCCAGCACAGTCCCAAGCTGTTAAATGGGCAGACAAAGGAAGCTGTGCCAGTTCCTGTATGTCAGTGAGAGCCACAGAGCTGCTCTGTGGCCACTGTATCACCAGGGACTCTGGGCTTTCTGTGGGCAAATTGACGATGCTTTAGCAGCTGCCCTCCCTAGCTGCTGCCTCTCCATTCACACGGGGCTTTTTTCTGCAGAAACCTTCATTCCCTCCTGTTCCAGAGGTATCCAAGTGCTACCTGCCAGAGTGCTACTCCTCTGACCTGACACCAGGACGGGTGGGGAAACTGGAGATTCTTGCTGAGCCTATGCACGACCTGTCTTGTTGCCCGTCCATTCCTCCTCTGTCAGCTAGAACTGAAGGTAAGCCCTGATGGTGGCACTGCTGGTGAGCAGCCTGAGGGACTGTCTGCCTGGGCCTTTGCCAGCCCCCCAGCCCCTGGTCCATGCTGGCTGGACACACATGGATGGCAGCATCCTGATGATGCCTCAGTGCTGGACTGAGCCTGGTGAGGATTCACACATGGGCACAGCACCTTGTCACCACGAATATGCAGCTCCCAGGCCAGCTCAAAACATGGGCAGAGGGAGCTGGGGTTTTAGAAACATCTTGGTGTGTGAAGAGCCACTTCTAGTGAGGGTCTTTAAGGGTTTTATCTTCACAGCTCTGTTGGGATAGAGGGAGAGTCAACCCCATGTTGTAGAATTGCAGGGAGGGAAAAGGACTCTGGTTGGGTATGAGGGGTTTGAGTGGTTCAAATGCCTTCTGCTAAGGGTGCCTGTCTGACAGCAAATGCAGCAAAGGTGCTGCTAGCCAGCCTGCAGCCACACCATCTAATAGCTTGCTTGCTTGGATTAAAATTCTCATGGAAGTCAGGAAAACAAAAGGATTGGTCACCAAATATCACTCAGCCACGCACAACCATCCTAAAGCAGTGGGGATTTTTCTCTGAGCTCCTACTTGAGAGTGAAGAGGGTGTAATTGCTGAGTAGTACCCTAGAACAAACAGGAGACATGGCCAGGAATGTCCTCACTTTTTCCTGAGCTGCTCTCTCCCAGTGTGGGATGCCTGTGTCTAGATCCTTTCATTATCAGAGGGGAGCAAAGACACTGCCATCTCCTGTAGCTTAATGCCACCCTGACAGAGAGGTGAAGTAAACTCTGGCAGGGTTTCTCTCTCCACTCAATAGGAGAGTCTGGACAAGCATCTCAGACAGATATGTCTCCATATGGACTCCACTTACACCTGAGGCCTTCAAAGATCTCCTTACCAAACCCATCTGAAGCTGTCATATGCTAATGACAAAAGTCCTGTGGGCTTTTCTGTAGCAATGTATCTGAACAGCTTGGGCCGTGATGTGCTCCAGCCAAACTATATTTAGAGTTTATTATCAGACCCTCTGGAATTTCTCAAGGTTGCTGAGACATAAGCTATTCTAAAAATAAGAAAAAGAGGCTGAAAAACAAGAAAACAGGACCACAAGAGCCAGATAACAGAGGGCAGTGGAACACCTGGACTGTAACCAATCCTGTGCCCTGAGGGGTGCGTGCAGAGCGCGTGGACAGGATAGGGGCACCAATGAAAAGATGTGTGATCACGTGAACAGCAGTTTTAGAATGTATAAATAAGTGTATAATGTAAACAATAAAGGGCATCTGCAAAATCATATTGGTTTGTTGGTCAGAGGTCCTGAGCTCCCGCGCTTTTCCCTTCCTGCTCTGCTCCTGCGTGTCCCAGCAGTGCAGTTTTTCTCCCTCTCACAGGCCTGCTGCAGAGGGTCTCCTTTTGGCACTCCAGGGTAATGTTGAGACAGTGGGCTCCTTCCTCTTGCTTTGCACCAACATAAATCATTCCTCAACTTGTTGTCATGAACCCCCAAAATTGATGCACCTCATCAAAGCTCTGCTAAAGTTGACTGGGTCTCCCCTAATTTTTGCCGGATGGGACTTCAATTTACCCTATCCAAAGGGTAGGATTTGGGTGAGTAATTGATGGTGATTCCTGACTAATTCACTTCTCCTCCCACATCTCAGAGGCGTTGGTGCCGAAGGAACTGCCATCCACGGGCTTGGTCACCTACCAGCAATTTGCCCAGGATTTGTACCTGGAAGGGCTGCACAATGCTGATAAATACAAAACCAAGAACCGGAGCTCATCTGTTTTAATCAGAGGTCAGTGGATGGAGGCTGTGGCAGCTGCCCCATGAGAATGACTGGTGGCCTTCAGCCTGTCTTTATGCTTTTTAATGTGATTCCAGAAGAGACTGAGGAGGGTAAAGTGAAAGTGAGTGACACAGAAAGGGTTCATAGATCCCCTGTAACCATCTGTCCATTGGTGGGGAGAAGCAGGGCAGAGAAGAACAGTTATCTTCTAGAAGAGGTTGGAGTGTTGTAAATGGTGTTTCTTTCACCCCACCTTCCAGACAGCCCATCCCATGGACCACAGCCCTGCTCAGTGTGGTCTCCCTGGAAATAATGTCATAAGGCAGGAATGCTGGGTTGCATTAACAGCCTGACATGGCCATGCACGTGTGAGACACCTGTAACCTCAGCCTCAGTGTACCAATGACTCATTATAGGAATGTGTAATTTTTAAAATACCCAGAAAATCTGTCTACAGTGGGTGGCTCTTCTTAGTGTGTCTTCCTTGCATGTTTATCCCCAGTTAGATCTGATCAGAAGGACACACACCAAGCTGTACACACACAGATAAGACATCTCTGGAGAGTCAGATGGGAGATGGTACCTCTTCAAACCAGCTCCCAGAGGGATTTTTGGGGAAGGTATCACAGCAGTTGTGATGATCCTCAATTAGGGGTTAAGTGAGCCATGAATCTCTTCCTTGGTTTAGTTCCTGGTGAATGGCAGGATGGAAAAGAAAACAGACAATATGGGAAAATTTATACCAGGTGACAAGTCAGTATCCAGACAGGAAGATAAAAAGATACCATTTCCAGGTCTGCTTTGTGTGGCTTCCCTCACACAGGCTATAGAAAATAAGGGCTGAATAATCTCATCTAAATGACCTTATCTACACCAGGGAAGCAGTTCCTACATTTTCCCTTGGCTAATCCCTTCATCATGGTAACTCCAACAGGAGTGCTGGAAGCATGAAGAGCCGATGGAGCTCAGGGGCAGGGGGAACACTCAGACTGTGCAATATAGGAGACAGAGATGCAAAAAAAAAAAATCTTTCAATTATTTGGACTCTCTTTCACTAGACTACTCTGACCTCGATTGGAAAAGTACCTACAAGCAAGATTTTGAGCACTGGAAAGGAGTCCGTGGTGCGCTCTACACAGAGGAGATAAGGCCTTCTCCCGTTTTCCCTGAAGATAACCGCTTCAATGAGTAAGGGGGAAACAGGGTGGGGAGCAAAGGGTGGCTGCTGGGAGTGGGGGACAGGGTAGGAGTAGGTCAGGGAGATTTTGGAGCTGCTTGGAGTTGGAAGGCATTTCCCAAGTGTATTTCTCCTTGTCCACATTATGCAATGGGCCCAAAGAAATTCCCTTGGGGACAAATCCACTTCCAAAGCCTGATCAGCCTTTTCTTGAAAAGTTTTGCAGCAGGGTTGAGAGGAGTGGGGAGACAACTTCTGGGACAGCCTCATCACAGTGGAAAGAAGATCTCCATGGGGCTGGGGCAGGAGGAATGTCTCATCATTTCCATGCCCAGGCTTCCCCTGGGAAAGGGCTCTCTCAAATCAAACAGGGCAGGAGCTGTTTGCAACGTGACTCATCTGCACACTGTGAACCAAACAGGCATAAACTGCTCCTGAGCTCTCATTTCTCACTGGAAAGGCAATTCTTCCCCGCTGCCTCATGCCCCCCACCTTCCCCTAACACAGATTTATTTCAGCTCTGCATTGCAGATTTTAATCTGTGATCCTGGAGTTATATTTGGGGTGGAGACTGTGCCTGTCTAACGGTTGGTCCAGGCGGGAGATTGATCCCGATGGCAGCTGTGTGTGTTGCAGCATCTGCCCTGTTCCTGATGGAGACAGGCTGTTCCCCCTCTCCCCCATCCCACCTGAATGTGCTTTTGTTTGCTCTACGCACATTCCTGGCTAGGTGGTCAAGTGCAGAAGGGGAGGCAGGTCCCTTGTTCTGGTGCATGAAGCACAGGGTGGAGGTCCCCTCCTTATCCCCTTCTCCGTGTTCTCTGCAGGAGCCGCTGGGTTTCTGAGTACGCAGACAGCTACAGCATCTTCCTGAAGAGGCTGGACTGGTCATCTCCCATCTCTGCACAATGGCTGCCCTTTGGGAAGGATGCACGATGGACACCGCGATGGAGAGAGTCCACTCACTGAGTGGTGCTAGAGTGGCTGTGGTAATCACTGGGATGATCCATTTTGGCCCTGAGAGCTGGGGTTTCAGGGACTGAGGCAGTGGGAAAAATGTATAAACAGTTGTGGGACCTGGTCCAAACTACTGTGAGACCTGAGAGTTTGGCTGCTGGAGTGTTCTGAGTAGCAGCATTTGTCCCAGCTTTGTGTAGGAGGGTTAGGCAAGACAACCTTCAAAGGCCCCTTCCAACCAAAACCATTCTATGGTTCTGTGATTTTCTGGGCTCCTAGAAAGTGATTTTCCAGCCAGATCTAATTGGGAGAATATTTTTTACAGTGATGGTGGTCAGACACTGTCTGGAGACTGGCAAGGTGGGGCAGTGGCATGGATGCTCATTGAGTGACAATGCTGGGTCTGAGGAGCCTCACCTAGGCTGGCCCCGTTGGACCAGGGCACCTACATTGTTCCACATTTTTTTGATTCCTTTTAGGATGTGTTACTTGTGTTGTTCTGTGATTACAGCTCTTTGGCCCTCCAAGCTGTGTGATATTGTTCATCAGAGACCCTGAAAGCCTTGGAAACCTCATCTCTACCAAACCTACCACCATGTCTATCAGATGTGAAAAGTTTGCCAAAGACCTCCTTAAGTACAAATTATGATTAAAATCTCCCAAGAACCTCAGCTTTTATCATTGTCAGAAAAAGGTTTCTTTGCAGGGGGACAATGAAGGCTACAGATCTAAAACCACTCAGGCAGTTTCAATTTATGTACTTTAAAGAAAACTTGGGGATAAAACTTTGCCTCTCAGTGAGAAGTAGTGCGTGTTAAACAGCATTGTTAGTGTTAATTTACTCTATAAAACCTTTTGTACTTACAGGGAGGGAAATACCCATGTTATCCAGGGCAGCTGAGTGTCAGTCTTGCAGAGCTCCTTCCCCTTCTTTACATTTAACAACTTATTCCAGGTTTTGACCATTAATTTCAGCTAATGCTGGCTAAACGGGAATTGAGTTTGCCGTATCCGTTTGGGATTTGTAGGTTTCTGGAAGGATCAAGGCTGCTCCCAGCCTGAAGATGGCAATGGAGAGCCGCCGATCCCAGACCTGGAAAGGGCTGACAGCCCTTCTGATGTGGCTTTAGTGATCTGACTAGGTCTTCTAAATTGATGCCAAAATTATCCCAGAGTAGGTGGTGTAGAGAAACCTCTCCCCGACTCCTAAAAGGTATTCCTTTTAAAGTACATCCTTGCAGTATTGAGGGATAAGCAAGACCTTTTTAACAAATACAGTTAAAATGTCAAAAATAATGAGAAAAGGAACTTATTTTACAGTAATATCAACTATCCCCAGACCTGCTGGTGGCAGGACCTATGTAGACACAGCAGCACCTGCCCCAAGGAGTTCATCATCTAAATTCTGCGAGATTTAGCAAAATGATGTCTGGCAGGGCCAAGCTCCAAGCAGACGATACGGGGAAGTAGAATGGGCGACTATTTCTGCAAATCTGCTCTGATGTGGGGCATTGCTGACCACAGCTCATGCAGCATTTGGGATTTCCACTGTAGCTAAGTGTAGCTGACTTGTGGCAATTTTAGAGGACAGAAATATTTAAGTTAAAAAATAGGGAAAAATACTTGCTTACCTCAGAGAGGAGACAGAGTTTGACTTTTTTGGGGAAAACAAGACCATGAGAATGGAGATGTTCTGAAGGAGAATTTGTGCTTTTACACCACTTAAAAATTAACCTTGTGGCCTTACTGATAATTTTCTCTTATGAAAAAAGCATCATTTTCCTGTCTTCCCATGCTGGAGTTGGGTTCTTCAAACTGATTTCCACACTGCTCTGCTGTGTTTTGCTGCACTGATGGGGGCTGTGTCTAGATGAGTTCTCAGAACACATATACAAGGTAACATCACTAGGAAAAAGCATATTGCTAAATTCTAATCACAACCACGGTGAAAAAAAAATGCCTGGATAAGAATCTTTGGTTTGTGCTACACCCTGTCAGGAGCACTAATGAGGATATTCAATCAGTCAGATGGGTGCTGGGTTTGCTAAAGGGGTCCTCAAGTTTGTGCCAGGGAGAAGGAAGGAAGCTGCTGATGTTGGAGATAAATGTCCCTCCTGTTTTTTCTGGCAGCATCCTTGCTCAGGTACTTCCCAGATTTGGAGACCAGGCTTAGAGATGCAGCTTTTGAAAACTGTGCTCACAGTTCGGCCCCCATCCAGGATCCAGCCTGTTGCATTCCCATCTCCTGCCATTTCTCTTCCCAAAATTTTCTTTCAAACCTTTGTTTCTTCAACCCTCATTGCCCATTCCAAACAGGGGTCTGTGTGTCATGGCAGTGATTGCCCCATCCCAACTACCTGGGAATGGAAACTGATGGTTCCAAGGCAGTTCAAACACACCAGAAGGCTCTCATAGCTCCCCAGGAGTCGCTGCTGCATGCAGGGGACATTCAGGCTGCATGCCTGAATATATCCATATAATATATCCATATAATATATCCATATAATATATCCATATAATATAATATATCCAGATGGCAGAAGGGAGCAGACACAGGAACAGGCTTACAATTTTCCTGGTGCCTCCAACAATGCTCTGGCTTTTCAGTGGATGGATCCTGTTCATGTGAGTGAAGAGCACTGGGGTCAAGCAGAGGTGAAAAGCTCTAGATAATACTGACTTTACCTCAACACCATCCATTTTCAGTCCTTTTTCTGCAGCACCAAGATGGCACCAGCCATGAGCTCAACAGGGTTCAAAATGGGATGCAACCAGGTTTTATGGTAGTAACAAAGTGCAAGAGAAAACCCCTGAAACACAGAGAAACAAGGTGGGCATGAGTCAGGAAGTGGTTGGTAGAGATCAGGAGATGTTTTCCAGGATCCTGCCTTGTTACTGCTATGGTCGAGCTGTAGGCACATTTCTTCAGAGTATTTGGTGCTTCCCTGTGTCCCAAAACAGAGGAACATCCCTGAATGGAGGCTGCTCTGATCTGGTGAGAATTCACTGGAGCCATGAGAAGGACAATCAGAAACGTGTTCCCTCTCAGGACACTCAATTGGTCCCATCACAAGAAGCACAACCCAGTGAATGTAAAATTTGCAGCTTCCCCCCCTCAATGTACAGCTTCAGAAAAACAGGTTTTCAGTAAGGCTGAAGTGATGCTTTTTGCCTGAATGCCTTAGTGCCATCTCCTGGGTAGAAGGGGAAATTCTCATTTTGGAAGTGGAATCCTTGGACTGAACTTCCTTGGCTGTTCGGTCATTAGAATCCCAGTCGGCATCAGGATCCCACTCTCTGCCTGGTCCTGCTAAGCTGCTCAAGAATTGTCTTCCTTGGGATTCATAATGGAGATTTCTGCTCAGGGAAAAGGATGCTTTGGGTTCATCCCTCATCTTCATCACAAATTTTGAAGTAGCATTTTCCATCTTTAATTTTGTCTTTTCTATTTCCCAGCATAGAAGCACTGACTGAACTCTAAATTTACTTCATGCGTCCTTTATGGAAAATTTAATTCAAAATTATCATGTGTTAATCCATCGATAACTTTCTCCACTTTGAGTCTTTCTAGAAGTCTCCACAAATTATCTCATTGGACATCAGAGGTGCAAAACATCCTTATTGAGTGGCTAAATGAACTTCACAGTGCTGAAAAACAGGCTAAAATATGTCTGTGGTCATTCTGGCCACCACTACAGAGCATCTACTTCACCAAGGAATGACTAAACCCTCTAAAGTGTTTGATGCTGCCTGCACCTTGCATGGGAACAGGCAGAAAATCCCACAACAGCTTCCTTGGAAGAGCATTCTTGGGAAGAACTGGTGATTTGTGTCGTAACAGGCACAAATTTTCAGAGGTGTTTTTACAAGTGTAATTAGAGGATTAATTTAGCCCAGCAGAACAAAACATTGGTGGTTGGAGTTTCAGTGGTATGAAGTGACATTTATAAAAGAGAAGCACCTGCAGTAAATGCTTGGACACCTTCACTGCTCTGCAAACAGCATTGCCCACAAATACCACCACATCTTTGAAGGCTGACAGGACATTCAAGGGCTGATCCTCAGCCCCATCACTGACCAATCAACTTTTCCTCCTGTTTTGGATAAAACTCTTCCCATGGCCACCACCCTCAACTCACAATTGTCCAATAAATCATTCAGCATATGCTTAATGTTAACAGAGCAAGAGTGAATGATGCAAATCCACCATCTGCTGCAGCCGGGCCAGCCCTGCCCTTGGCTCAGCCACCAACCTGAGCAGAACTTATAAGAACTTGCCAATTAACGCGTTTTGCCAAAGTGATTTTTGTCAAGGTATGGTGGTCAAACAAATCTTTTTGAGTGGTATAGTCTTAATGGCACTTTCTTGGGCAAATGATGGAATTCAAAAGAGATGGAGAGAAGCAGAGAGAAGTGTGAAAGGTTTATTGTGATGGCTTGGCAGTCCAGAACAAAAGCAACTGCCAGCCACTCCTCCCAGTTTCCCTAAAATCAGGTCTTTACTTTCCAACCAGACTCAGCTGGCCTCATGCCTGTTTCCATGCTGCTTTTCTGTGGCAGCTCAGGTGCTGTTAGTGTTTGGGAACAGTCTTCTGGGGTTGCTAGTGGGACACAACCTTCACAGAACTTCATGAACACTAAAAAGTTCTTCACTGCCTTTATTTGAGCTTGCTTAGATGAAGAGGGTTTCCTTGGTTCGGTTAAAAGCTATGTGAATCATCCAATAGAAAATTAAAGAAGAATAGAAAATAAATACATCATTTCCTCTTCCTTGCAGGTCATTCTTGGTGCAGTGGACACATCTCAGGTGTTCTGGCATCACGTGGCCTTTGTAGACCTGAGCACTGCTGTTTTCCCTGTGAACAGAGGTGATATCCAACCAGGCCTATCCCCCTAGGGAGGACCTACTTTTACATCCAACTCAATGTATATAAAATATTTCTCTTGTTTAAAAAAGGCAATTGTTAAATGGAAACATGCTGTGATATTTGCAAATTCAGTTCTCATCCTTCCATGGCCAGCTGGAAACCTCCAGTTGTATGTGTTTCAGCAGGAAAATGATATGCCAGAGAAATACAAAAAATAAGTAGATTTTATTTCTCTATGGGATGCATATCAAGTGAAAATATCCTCATGGGTGATGTTTGGGCTCCTGGGTGAGTTGCTGATAATGAGTCGATTAATTAAGCAGGTCAGCGAGGAAAACTGTCCCATCAGGAGCTCCTGGTCTGATCAACACATGAGGGTATTCCAGCCTGGGAGCTGCTCCTTCCTCTGCCAGCTGCTCCTGCTTTCCATCAGGGTTCACACTGTGAGATTTCACTGCATTTATCCAAGGAATGTGCGTAGGAAAGACAGAAATAATAACAAAAAGTGAAAACAAGTGCTTCAGTGTTTTATTTTGATCAAACTGCCTCAAAAGCAGATACAGGCCGTGACTGATGCACCACATTTACAATCACCTACACCTTCTTCAATTCAGCTGTGACAAAAAACTACCTTACCTGGAGAGCCAGATCAGCTGTATTGCACTGCAGGTGACAGAGGAGCTCCCAAAATCCCATTGCATTTCTCACTGTGGTGGTGGGTTCACACACCCTGAAAACTGCATCCAAAGGCTATTGGGCTCCCTGGAAAATTTTCCACTTATTTTAAGAGGCTGAGACTTTGTAAAAAATAAATAAGGAAAAAAATCAAAAGGAAATTGAAGTCAGACACAGGAGACTCCTGATGTGACTCTTTGCTGTCCCACAGCTGAAAGTGCTCACTTTCCCCATTGTCTCCCCTGCACTCTTTCCAGCAGTGGTCACAGCTTCCTGCAATAAAATCAATGAACCAAATCTTGCTGCAGGTTTTAACCTTCCTGCAGGTTTTAACTCTGCCTTACCCTGGCATTGCAAGGTGCTGAGTTAGGCTTGTTCACATGATGCTGCTGCTCTGACTGGTGCTGAGTGCCAGGTGTGACAGGGCAGTAATAGCACAATAGCAGAACCCTCAAAAATTGGGGCACCGGCTCAAAACAGAGCCACAAACCTTTACACACCCCACTGAGGCTTTTGGAGAGCCTTGAGAGGTGGGAAAAATTGCTTCAAGACTAGGAAAGAAATTGAGAAGTGGAGCAAAGCAGAAGGAGAAGAGTTGAGCAGCAGCTGATGTGCTTGGGAATTAGGTGCCCTCTGAGCCAGTGCCTGTCCACTGCTGCCTTGAACCCAGCCATGCACATACAAGAAGTGGTAGGTTCCCAGTGTAGCTTTGTACCAGTTTCTTGTTTGCCTAATACAAAATAAATGGGCTTTTTTAATTCCAAATGGAGCTGTGCAAGCCAGATGGAGCAATGCCAGCTCTGATGCTTTGGTTTTTCATACAGTTCTTTCTGATCCCAATATCGTGCTTTCAGGAAAAACATCCAAGCAACATTTCTGCAGTCCTTGGTAGTTATCTAACTCCAGTCCTCTCTGGAGGTCACCCTGGTGAGACAAGAAGACCATTGGTGCTGTGGCTCTGTGGGATGGAGGACAACTTGGAGGTGCCCAGGCAGAGGGGAAGGACTGCAGGGTGTGGGAACCAGCCCATCCTGGCTGGCAGTGGGGTGTGGGGTGAGTGCAAGGTTGGGGTGTTTTGTGGTTTCAGGAGCAAGTTGCTCTAGGTTAAAAGAAGTGTGGGAATCATCTTTTAACTGGAGTCAGGCCTTTTCCTTTCACTGGCACATTTTTAGCTTTTTGAAGACTGAAAAACAGAGGAACTGGAGAAATGACAATACTTGGGCTTTTAGAAAATTGTAACCCTCTTTTTCCATTCAATTTTGATCTTATTTGATTATCCACTGTTTTCAGGGCAGAGTCAACTTTAATCAACACAATCCTAACCATGCTAGCAGGGGAAGTTTGGTGAAACCCGCTTGAATTTTCAAATAGTTTTGTGGCCAAAACAGTTTTTCATCCTGAATGAAAACTGCATCGAAGGGGACCCTCTCTTCCCCCAAAATTTCACCTCTGGGAAGGAAGGGAAAAGTTCCTGAGTGTGACCCCCAAACTCCCAGGCTTACAGCTAGTAAGGAAAGGCAGATTGGATGGATTTGGGATGCTCCTGGGGATGGGACTTGCCGACAGGACAGAAATCTGCGAGGCTGGAGATGAAACTCTCTTCTGAGTCACATCAGCTCTGCAATGCAGGTGCTTTCCTGTCACTCTCTTCCTCACTGTTTTGACTGCTCTTCTGGGCATGACCAATATCTGAGTCACCTCTCATAAAGCTGCTCCTGGATTCACATTTTCCATGGTTACTGCACAACCTGTAATAGATGTTTTCCTATTCAAACACTGTTTGTTGGGGTGTTTTCCCCTCAGAGAAGGCAGCCTTCATCCCTTGTTCACTCAAAACTTTGACCAACATGAATAATAAATAGCTTTTTTGGGGGGGTAGCACTGAAAGCTGCTTTTGGGGAGGTTGTTTCGTTCTGTGTTGGTTTTTTGGGGTTTTTAAATATTATTATATTTTATTATCTTTATTTATTGTATTGTTTCCACATTTAACCAGACCATAGAGAATGGGTTTGAAAGGAATCCTGAGGGCACTTCTATGATGCTAAATCAGAGGGCCAGGGAAATCAGCTGAAGCACTGGAACAGGCTGGTCCATGTAAGTGAATTCATGCTTAGCCCATGGCTCACCAGCACAACACTGCTGTAGAGGATTAGTGGCCATTCCTGTGGATGAAAGCCAGATCTGGCTGCCCAGCCTTGTGGCCAGGGCTAGGGTTTGAGCAGTTTTTTATTTAGCACTGTGTGGATGTAGCTCTGTGTGTGTGTGCACACGTGTGTGTCTCAGCCTGATTACAGGCACAACTCTGTGTTTGCAGGAAAAACTGCTCGTGCACCCCACGTGCCAGAAATCCAGCATCCCAAGTGACAGCTCCTCCTAATCAATCCCTTGTGCATCACACCAGACCTCCTGCACCCTGTCACCATCAGCCAAATCAGATTCTTCTATCACAAATCATTCATTAATTCAAGTTTTTTACCTCCTTGCTTGACACCCAAGCAAGTTCCTGGAAGTGCTCTGCTTTGGGAGTTCAGGTTTTAATAGCTGGAACCTTCTGGCTGCACACCTTACTCTGTACAGTATCTCTTACTATGAGGCAGCCTCTGATCATGTTATGATACTCTCTAGATATTCAGGGATGTTTAACAATAATAAACATCCTTCTCTTCCAGCCTGCATCAGGCGCCGTCATCGTGGAGTTCTTCTGGCAGCAGAGACTGCAGAGAGCTGAGAAAGGATGATCACACGTGTGACACAGCATGGGATGGAGCACATTTAGCTGCTGGATTCCCAAATGGGGAGTGTGAGATCCATTAATGCCCGAAGCATCCCAGCAGTGCCTGTATGCCCTTCACCTCCAGGTCAGCAGTAATTGCTTTGCTGGGCTTGGCTGCACAGCACAGCACGCTGTGACAGTGAGCAGCACTTTTCTGGTGAGGAAAGCTCAGACATTTAACCAGCTGAGCACAAATCTCCACTGGCAACTCGTGAAATTTGCATTTTCCCTCCCATTCCGTGTCCAGGGATACGGCACCTGGATGCTGCAGAAGCCTCTTGTGGGTCACTGGGCACTCTGCAGTTATAAAGCACTTTCTTCAGTCAGTCCATTTATTGTGCCATCTTCATCTTGATGAAGCTTCAGCTTTCCATAGTGAGCATAAAATATTAAACTCAACAGGTTTTGGGTTTTTTTGTGAGGCTGCCATATGTCAGTGGTTTCAGTCTAATGCTGAGCTGGGAACTTCAGTGCAGCTCAGACAACTTTATTCTCAGGCTTTTTCTGGCCTTCAGGCCAATTTTTTACTGCAGAAGCACCTGCTCCCAGGTGTGGACCACTGATGGCCACCAACACAGGTGTGTTTCACTGCTGGGAGGGTTTTGCCTTCTCAGGATTGTGTTGTACAATTGATAGAATTTGGCAGAGCAGCAGCAGGTCACCAGCTGGAGTCTCACAGGGCACAGGTAAGGACCAGTAGCCTCAGGGATCTCACTGGGGACTTTGGCTCCTGTCAGGAGTTTCAAGAACACCTTGAGGACAGGTGAGAGCAGTGCAGAAAGGTTTAAATGCTTGATGCATCCCTACTCAGACTCATGGCTTGCTTCCTCTGGGTATTTCCACCATGTTGTGGATACTTCAGCCTTTGCCTCTATGGCTGGGAAAAAACAAAAAAACCCAACCAAACAAAAAAACTCAAACAAACAAAACAGACATACACACACATATATAATATATATATATTAAATACATATATCTATAAGGCTGTGCCAGTTACACAGGCAGACCCTAAATGCCACAGAGGAGTAGGGTCAGAGAGCTGTAGGTCAGTCCTGCTGTCCAGTTTCCTGTTGATTTTATGAAAAGCTCTCTGAGTGCCTACAGGAGCCCTGCAGGCTCCAGCAGTTTTCTCCCCTGTGTTTGTTCATCCCTGGCTGACCACACTTGGCAGGCAAGGTCAGATGCATTTGCTAAAGGATTCCTGCAGGCAAAAAAACACCAAACAAACAAACAACCCAAAAGTTTCTACCTTTTTTTATCATTGAAGATGTGTTTTTTGAATGTGGGTCTCTTTCCAAAGTGTCTCTGTGACTTACAGGACCCTGGCTATGCTATAAAGGAATTTAAGTACACAAGTCCAAATTATGACCTGGAAATCCATGTGTGCCCTGTGGTTTTGCTAGGAAGAGTTTTTAGGGAGCTGATCATCTGACAAAGAAAGAGGATTCTGATTGTTTTTCAGGGATGACCTAATTCCATCTATAATTCACATTTGGGACTCATGGCCTTCCAAACAGGACCTTGACCAGAGTCTGGGAACCAGGCTTGGGTAGGGGATTCTCTCCAAACCCTTCTGCTCCTCTTCACGCTGAGTTCCCACCACAGCCCAGGGCTGTCAGGGATGGTGGGGCCAGGAGCTTGCAAGGCACTGGAAAATTGCTAAGTGTGGCAGCGAGGTGCTGTTTGGGCAAGATGGCCAGAAATGCTCTGAACATCCATTTCCAACATCGTTATTGCCTTTTAGGCACTCAACTGCACGGGTTTGGTGCCTTCAACCCCACCATAAGGCAAAGGGAGACTTGGGCATGTTGGAAATGTGGTCCAGACACAGTGGGAAGAGGAAACAGCTGAACATCTCCACGGGGTGATGCTGAGCTCACCTCTTCCCTGGGAAGTCAGGCAGTTCCCCCCATTTTCACAGGCATAAGGAAATTTCTTGTTCTGTTCATGACCTTTTCCATGCAGCTCAGCCAGGGCTGACTCCTGATGCTGGAATCTGGTGGTGAGGGCCATGTCTGGGAGGAGATGACACTTGGATAGTTGTGGAAGGGCATCTGAAAAGTTAACTCTGTTCATTTTTTCACCAAAACCAAGTCTCTAGTTGCAATCAGATAAAAAAATAAAAATTAAAACATTTGCTTCTCAATTTAGAAATTAAATTTTTTTTTGGTTTTCTATTTCCCAGTGTTCTTGCCAACTTGAAAAAGGTACCAATGGGCCCCCATTTAAAGGGACAAAGGATGATGAACAACAGGAAGCCAAATATTTAAAAAGCAAAAAAAAAAAAAAGCAGGCTTTTTTTGCCTAAACACAGAGCTGTAAGGGTAAATTTAAAACCCAAGCATTGAGTTGAAACAGGCTGTTTCATGTGTCAATGCATGAAATGAAAAATATAGATTGCTTCTCGCCACAGTTCTTTTATTCCCCATTTATCCCTGACAGGGATGAGGGTGAACCATGGGAAGGGGATCTGCTTGAGGGGGAACAGCCAAGGGTGACGCTGCCACTGGTAACCTACAAATTATACATGCAGAATTGCTGATTGTTTAATCCTAGGCTCAAAGCCAATCGATACATTTTCTATCTTGGAAGAAGTCCACAGGCTCTCCTGGGCCCCTGGGGTTTTGTTTTGGGTGGGAATAGGCTCTGCTGTTCATCCCCCACCTCTGGGGACACATTTCTGCCTCTGCAGTAATATTGTCATTATTTTATGTTACACCATGGGCCAGTGAAGAGGTGCTGCCAGGTGCCTCCATCTGAGGAGTCTAGAAAATGTCCAAATACAGACATTTTTCTCCTTTGAGGAGATATGTGCCCTGAATTTTCTCTTTATTTTTGTTCTTATAGTTCTGGCCTTACAGAAAAGTAATTTCACCTGAGATTCATCTGAGATTAATGTAACTTTATAAAATATTCCTGTCTTTACTTTGGAGATGGTTGTTTTTCACTGTACACAATTTGTTTTCCAAGCAAACTAAAAGTATTTTTGTGTTATGGTGGCATTTTTCATTTTATATCAGCAGCCTATATGAAATCAAGTTTATGAAGACTGCAAGTAAGTTTTCCTATCTCTAATAACAAGTGTGGAAAACTGGTTTTCAGACTCATCCCACTAATGGCAATATTTTCTGTATCCTGCTGTCCCAGTGGTATGGGATTTTGTGTGTTCTGGGTAAGCACAAAACAACAAGAAGACTGAAGATTCATTTTTTTTGAAACCAACATCATCAGTCACCTCTTGTAGACACCCCACGCCTAAATCCCCTCCCAAGACATTGCACAGAGGAGGCTCTGTAACAGTTTGTTTTATCACAGCTTTCTCTATTGGCTCTCTCCACACATTTTTTTTTGCCTGGCTTACTGCAGTTTTTTTATTCCAGTTTGTTTAAAACATGGATTTATCATTCAAGTGGTGGTGGGTGCTGGCACAGATCAATTACTGCAGCAGCTCCTACATTAAGAGAATTGCAGATATTGGCCTTGCAATCCACAGAAGCACGATGCTCGCTGATGAAACGCTGCTTATTTTTAAAATTACAGCATTTCAGTCACAGGA
Organism: Pseudopodoces humilis; assembly: GCF_049639895.1. Taxonomy (NCBI): domain Eukaryota; kingdom Metazoa; phylum Chordata; class Aves; order Passeriformes; family Paridae; genus Pseudopodoces; species Pseudopodoces humilis. Next base: position 5,383,295 of record NC_142205.1, on the reverse strand, counting down.
AGCTGGGGATCAATACATAAATGAGCACATTGGGAAAAGGTAAATGGAGTTGCAAGGTTCTTCTCCATGAGCTTCAGTTCTGTGAGTCAGGCAATTCACAAGAAAAGGTTGAAAATGTAATTTGGCTTCAACTTGTAATGCAGGGGCTGCCAAACTCTACTGAATGCTGTGCCTCTTAAAAAAAAAATAAAATAAAATAAAAGGAGAAATTTAATATGCAAGATTCTCCTTCTAATGCATTTTAATTAAAAACTTAATTGGTTTGAGCAAAGTATTTCTGAACTCTGGTAAAGTAAATGAATATTTAAAGCTCCCTTGAGGCCATCATGACAAGCACAAGCCAGAAAAACAGGATTTCCTTTTACCAAAAAATAAAGGTTTTTAATGGAACAGCACCAACAGGCAAAAGTCTGAACTGGGCAGTGGTGAGGAATCTGATCTTCCATGGGGGTCTTTTCTCTTGCCAGAAACTTTTCTGTTCCCCAACAAATGCTTTTATATTTTGTTTGGGGTTTTTTGGGGGGTGGGTGGGGTTCTATGTGATATTTTTTGTTCTATTTAATGGAGTAGCATTTCCCAAGCAGTGATCTCGCTGGAAAGCACTAAAATTGCTCTAGTTAGAGCAGCCTTTCTGCACACCCTGGGTGTTGATTAAAAAAGGGACAGGATACAGCGCTCTCCATCAATTCTTTGTGCAACATGAGCTATATATTAAAAAAACCAACAAAAAACAGTAAAAACTCAAATTATCAGGAAAAAACCCATATTCACGTGCACCTTAATCTTCTGCAATAATCTACATAAAAGATGATGAATTTTTTTCAGAGTTTGGTTGCCCCAACCCTGGAAGTGTCCAAGGCTGGGTTGGATGTGGCTTGGAGCAATCTGGGATGGTGGGAGGCGTCCCTGCCTTCACCCATCACCCATCACCTTGTCTGCCTCTGCACACTCACCCCCAAGCTGCAGGAAGGTGCTTATCCCTCAGTTAATGTAGCAGAGAAAGGAAAATGCTTTAAATTCAGTCTCACACAGGCAGTGCTCAGATCCTCAGATCCAGGACGTGCCCACGGCTCAGAGCATCAGACCTGAAACTGGCAGCACCCCGGTTATGCTGCTTGGGAAGTCTCTGCTGCCCGTGGTGATGGCTTCAGATCAGGTTGTTTTCCTCATTTTATTCCAGGAATAATTTGGGATTCAGCCTTCAGAGCCAAAGGACTCTGTTTCAGACACAGTTTTAATAGATAAGCACTAGTTTTTGACTATGAATTTCTGTAAAATGCAGCCACTTCCAGCTCATTGTCCAAAGACTCCTGGGGATCCTCTGCCAGCAGTGTTTTCTTTGGGCTGCCTCTTCTGAGTTTGGAAGGGGAGAGTTGCACACCCTGAGTGATCAAGAGCAAAGAGAGCAAAGCTTTGCTCCAGGTACTGCTCACATGGCAGTGCCCCCCCAGGTGAGCCTGAAGGTCACTCCCACCTTCACCTGCTTTTGTGCATGTCCCTGATCTGGGAAATGACATTTTTGTGGCTATGGGTGGTGTCAGATCTAAAGGGGATGAGTGGCAACTTCACCATAAAGGTCAGAAAAATATTGTTTTGCAAAGAGAAGAAAATACATGAAAGCAATTTATAACCTGTGTTATTGTTATACCTGGTTCCTTTTCTATATTCAGATTTTACTTCTTTACTTTGATTAAAGCTGACTCAGTCAAGCTGCTAACATAAATAGCCTGGATACCAATTCTTTGAATCCAACCTATATTTATCTGGCATAGGTCATATTTATCTAGCACAAGTCAGCGTCAAATAAACAAACATAGCCTGGCTTGTACGAAGCCAGACGTGAAAAACAGAACAATCAAAAATGAGTTTTGGTATTACAGAGGAGGCAGTGGAAAGCAGACAGATTATTATTGGGAGAGGAGGGTTTCTGTGGTGCTTAGGAATCAGTCTGACGCAGTTGTCAACAGAAATACATTTTTGGATTTTGTTCCTAAACTGTTGGCTGGGGACAGTACCTGATGCACCATTCTATGTGAATTCCTGGGAAAGAATTACTGAGCTGGGAGAACAGGGGGCAAGGGGCAAAAAAGCAAATATGAGAGAGCAGTGAGATGATATGTATTTATATGATATACAGATATCATATAGAGATGCTGGGGGGGCATGGTTGTCTGGCAGGGCACTGTGCACACACTCTCACCCCCCCACCCCAATTTCTGTTGTCCCCATCAACGATGAGGATTTTCATTCCCTTCCCCACTGTCTTTATATCTGTTCCTGGAAAAGATGAGGTTTTGATGAGATGGATGTTTGTCCTGCCCTTGAAGAGCTGTGTAATCCAGCTCAAAGGAGTTCATCATCTTAGCAGACAAGATGTGTTTTCCTCTATTCAGCCTCTTCTCTATCATAACCCACCAAATGAGTTTCCCTCTCTCCTCCTCCTTCTGATACCCAGCAGGTGCAGTTGTGGGGTGGCAGAGGGCACAGCTGGGCATCCCCAGCAGAGGTGCCAGCATGAATACATGCCCTTAGCAACCTGTCAATATGTGCAGTGATTCTTGCTGCCCCCCAAACCATTACACTTTTTCATCTGCCTTCCCTGGCCTTGCTTTTATATTCTATCCCTTCCCTCACCAACCAGATTTAATGACAAAGTAATATTCACACACCATGCCAAAAGAAAAATCCTTGGAGAATAAGACCTAATTTCCAACACATGCTTCTTTAATCTCCCTGGGGCTTACTTGGGAGCAAAGCACCATTTCCAGAGAGTGATTTCCCATCACGGAGGAGCAGCATGCTCCTCCTCCTGCCGGCCCAAACACATCCTGGTTTCTGCAAACCCTTCCATAGACATTCAGATCAGGTGTGTACTCTCAGCACAACCGTGGGCAATTATTCCACCATTCCCGCTGGAACAGCAAGGCTTCAGCTGCTCTGATCAACTTTCCACCTGTGGAGCTGTGCAGTGTTCTGCAGCTTTAGTTAAGCTTAAAAAGACAAGCAATGAGATGGTTTTTACATGCAAATGCACCTTGCTTAACTTAGTAAAAATAAGGCAAGGGATTTTTTTATACAGCTCTAAAGTATTTTGTAATTATGATTTTGTATGCAAAATTTTTGATAGGTAAAGTAATGGGGGGTATGGGGGAAGGGAAATCATGTTCTGAAAAGAAATACCAAAACATATTCCACTAGATCAGGCTGCACAAAGCCCCATCCAACCTGACCTTGAGCACTGCCAGGGATAGGGCAGCCACAATTTACTGAAAAAAAAAAAAAATAAAAATGTTTTGTTCAAGCTTTAAGTCTTGTAAATAATTTTTAGATCCTCAAGTGAAAATCCATAATAAAATGTGAAATATTAACCTTGCCAGACAACATTTTATTCTTCAACTAGTGAATCACACCAGTAAACAAGTTCTCTCCTGGATTCAAGAGGAAATGCCTGGGAAAAAGAAAAGATTATTAATGTGCTGTTGCTGTGCTCTCCAGCATAAGGTACTCTACATTGTGTCTGTGTTTATGCCACTCCACTTGCTCTGGGTGGGCAGTGGTAAGATTTGAAAGAATACCTAATTAAAGCTAAAAATATACCACAGATATACTTGTCAAATGAAAAAAGCACAATACAGCTTTTTGTAGAGAAGAGCACAATTTCCCAATGCAACATAGGATGGTCTCACATTTAAACAGTCAGAGCATAGTTATTTTCCTGTCCACAATCTCCCTGTCCATATGAGTAATTCTTCCTGATTTGTCATTTTTTACTGTGAAACTTCTCAAGAAATCAGGCATCACTGCCCTGATGTCACCCAGCGAGATAAAATCAGTGCTCCAGGCACATTGAAGGAGCCGGGGACTGCACACAGTTCATTCCACATATTTCACACATTTCAAACATTTCACAGCTCAGGAGCCGTCCCTGGCCCAGCCACCAGGAAATGCTGTGCATGTGAATGGGACTGAGAGCTGTGCTTCAGGGATTCAACAGTGATGGGATGCATTTTCAAACGGGACTGTAAAATTGAAATGAGACTGGCTCTTTTTGGGACAGGTCCTGGCATCAGTGCCATGGAAGCTGAGGAAGAACATTTAAGAAACCCTCTGTGTTTCAGAAATTCACTGCCCGTCTCTCTGTGAAAGGATGAGTTTCTTCAGAGTCCTCCAGGGATTCAGAAGTAGATTTGTTTTTTTAAAAAAGTTGTCTACTTCTTAAAGCCTATCTATAGCAGATCCATCATGTCTGATGTTCTGAGACTGAGACTTTTATAATCTCATCTTCTGCTCAGCCCAGGGTTCTCCTCTGTGCCTCCGCCCTGCCCTGACATGCGTAGAATCACAGAACCATGGAATGGTTTGGGTTGCAAGGGACCTTAAAGATCAGTCAGTTTCAGCACCCTTGCCATGGGCAAGGACACCTTCCACTGAGCCAGGTTGCTCAGAGCATCATCCAACCCAGTCTTGAACTCTCCCAGGGTTGGGACAGGCACAATATCTCCAGGAAACCTGTGCCAGGGTCTCACCACCCTCACAGTAAAAAATTTCTTCCTAATATCCAATCTAACCCTGCCCTCTCTCGGTTTGAAGCCATTTCCCCTTGTTCTGTCACTCCATGTCTTGTCAAAACAATTCCTCCAGCTCTTTTGTAGCCCTTTAGGCACTGGAAGAGGTTCTAAGGTCTTCCCAGAGCCTTCTTTTCTCCAGGTGAGCACCCCCAGCTCTCCCAGCCTGACTCCAGAGCATCTCCATGGTCTCCTCTGGACTGGCTCCAGCAGCTCCCTGTCCTGCTGGAGGTCCCAGAGCTGGACACGGTGCTGCAGGGAGGATCTCAAGACCCGGTGCAGCCCCAGGGCAGAGAGGAAGAGGTGCTGTAGAACCAGAAGGATCCTGTGGGGTTTGTGAGGGAGTGAAATGCATTTATTGTGCACCCTGGTGAGGGTGTCCAAGGTCTCACTGGGGTGTAGCAGAAACCCTCCTCCCACCCCCTGGTCCAGGGCAGGGCTTTCAGGGACCAGCCTTGCTCCTGCGCAGGAGGTGGCCATGAAGATGTATTCCAGAGAGAGATCCCCTTTTTTCCTTTAAAACAGGAGGCCCAAGTGATAAATGAATAAAGGGTTTCTTTATTTAAAATAAAGACTGTTTTTTCATCTCTTCTGAGACGTACAAATGGTTTCAGCCTGCAGCAGGGATTGCCATTGAAGGCACTGGATTGTCTTTTAGTGGTTTGTCTCCTGCCATGCTTCCAGCACACAATAATCCCAGGTGTCCAGTGAAATCTTCCTCCCATCTTCTCCCAGTTACTCAGCTTAATTCGTGCCAGCCTGTAATGGAGCCAGGCAGCCTTGTGAGACATTAATGTGTTCTGTGATTGTAGCTTGCTTGCCAGCATTTGTGACATTTGCAAAGACAGTGGTGAGTCATGCGAGACAAATGGCTAGTGCTCTCTATTTTTTATGTATGTATATAATTAGATTTTGCAGCACAAGAGAAAAGAGCCCCTGTCCAGCTTGTCAGGAGAACAATAAAAAGGAAAAAGAAAATTTTCTTTGGCAACTTTTTTCAGCCTGACAAGTGGTTTCGATGATAAGGTTCTCTTTTTTTTTCCCTAAGAGTTATACAATAATTTCAGCACTGTTGCTAGAAATACACGACAGAGCCAAGAAACAGGATTGTTGGAAGCAATTAAAATATGGCAGCTATTCAAATAGATTCTGTGTCCTGATACAGCATGTAGGATATCCTGAGTTCTTTCCTCCAGTGGTTTTGTCTGTGGGTGTTTAGTGCTCTCCTCTCTCTCAGGACACTGTTTTGTATCAATGGTGTCTTTTCTTCCAAGATCAACAAAAGCCTTTTCAAATCCCCTTGGTGGTCTCTGCAACAGAGCTCTGGTGTTTTCTCAGTGGGACTTCTGACTAGATTTATAATTTTCTCCATCCCTCATATCCGACACGGTCTAATAGATAACACACAGAACCAGAGGTTTTGCTTCAGACCATAACGTTGAGTCACTGTGCAGCTTTTGGTAGGCAGTGAAGGCTTAAAAAATGTCCACTCATTTCTGATGACTCAGTTTGAGCATTTTCATACCTCTTGGGCTTGAATTTTCTGATGGTTTTTGGGAACTCAAAGCACACACCAAGCTCAGTTGTACAACCCTGTTGCAAGCCCAGCCCAATCCGGATGCTTAGGAATGGAGGAGCCCATAATGAGAGAGCACTGTGGGGAATGTTACTCACTGGATTTCAGTTTAAGGGTAAAAACACCAAGGTTCCTTCTGGACAAAGGGTTTTGTTTGCACAACATGACCATCCTCAGTGAAAGTGCCGCGGTGTAAGCACAGCAAGGAGCGTGACCATGGCGAAACCCTGACCATCTGACATCTGGGACATGCCCTGTGCATGGAAAAACATTTTGTGTAAAAGTGCCATCAAATTTCTGGGGAGATCTCCTACACAAATAAAAGTCATCTTCCCCGCAGCTTCAGGGAGACAAACAAGCCACTTCAGAGATGTGAGCTATGAGAATTCGTAGCAGGTGTGTGCACACTGCAGTGCAAGCTATCCACAGCTCCCAGAGAGTCTCCTGATGTCTAACAGCTGGTCCTACTGTAAAAATCATTATTGCCTTCAAGTAAACTCAGGGACAGTTCCCTGCCAGCCCTGGACACCTCTAATTGAATTACAGGATACCTCTCGGTTGGATTATCAGCCAGAGGATGGTGATCTGGCAGTATCAGATCTATTGTCCCTCCATGGAATGAAATGCCCAAGGTCTCCCCAAGCAGTGATGAAGGTTCAGCTGGAATTGTTCACTCCTGTGTGGAGTGACACCAGGGTGTGGCTGAATTGAAGCTGCAAAGACCAATTTGAACATTCAAGAACACTCAGGAGCTGTCACTGTTGCAAGTCACAAGGCAGAGCTGGGCCATTTCTCCGTCTGAATGTGCTTTTAGAGCTTATAAGCCTCAAACTCTTCTGGGAAAGGGAAAATCTGTGACAGAGCAGAACTTGGACACAAAGCTTCACATTCAAATTAACTCAGTTCAGTACCTACAGCCCTGCAGTTACGAGGCTCTCAGCAGAGTTCTGGGAACAGTGACCAGAGGTCCCTCTGGCAAACACACATGGCTGGTTTGTACCAATGGGAAACACATGGAGAACAACAAAAAAAAGATTTTGGAACTAGTTTTCATCATCAAGCAGCTTCAAAGGAGTCACAGGCTGTTCCTCAGCAGTGCCCTGCAGACCAGCCCTCTGCATTGCCCTGATCCTGCTCTGTGCCAGAGGCCACATCTGCATCCTGAGCAGCAGGAAAGGCTGGGCTGGATCCACACTTGGCTGGAACACGCCCTCAGCATTTTAGAGTTTGGGTTTTGAATATTGAAAGTATGATTGCTCTTCTTCCTCTCCAAATGGGGTTGATCCAATGATCCAAACTTGTCCTTAAGACCAGAACCATTGAATTTATCCATAAAAAAATTCCCAATATGTACAAACACCAGCTCTCATGAGCCAGTTTAAATTTTGAGGATTTTCTTTTATTCTTTCTATAATTCTATGACTGTATATCCATCTTATTGCCTTGAATTAATTGGTGCAATGATAATAAATGGTTAATAAACTGTCTCAGGCTCCAGTAATTTCCATGGATTTCACCAAGAATATTTTGTGTCTCTCTAGTTCCCTTGATAATGGGGAGGATCCTGATTTTTCAGCAGTGTGACACACTTCAGCTGAGGCACACCCAGAGACATGGAGGTATTTGCAGGGTTTAAAGTTTATCAGCATAAACATTGCTGGAAGGTAGTGGGAATACCTGTGCTATTTATTTCCAGAATATAAATTGCATACTGTTAAGACAGAAAAAGTTAGGAGTGAATACCCTCTACAGAGAAGAGAGACCACTTTTGGGGTCTGAGGGGCAAGTGGAAGCAGCACAGAACAGCTGAGCCTGCCACAGGCAACAGGAGCAATTCCTCATTTTAGCAGTGATTATGTCAAAGCAGAAAGATTATAAACCCCACCTGAAAAAGAGAATATAAATATATGGGACGGAGGAAGATGGAGACAGAAATTGTCAGGTAGAGTTCATCAAGCACAAGAAATGCTGCAGCACATAAGATATTGAAAAAGCACAGTCAGGGAGCACAGCAGGGATTGTGTGTCCAAGGAGCTTCAGTGCCTGGGCTGATGACTAAAGCTCTTCCACAGGGATGGAGTGCAGCTTGCCAGAGCAGCCTGGCACAGAGAACATCTCGCTGGCAGCTGCCTCTGGGCCCTGGGGCTGACACAAAGTGGTTAGCAAGCACCTCCAGAGGCTTCTGCTCAGAAACCCTGTCAGTCAGCAGGGTTAGGAAAGAGTTGTTTACAGTCCAGACAATTGTTTGTATACTTTCACACCTGGCTAAATCAAGACAGACAGGAAGAAAATGCTCCTTTCATCCTTCTTCTTCTCATGCTGCTGCCGTAAGCAAGAAGGGGATCAGCGCTATCAGGACAGGCTCCCCCTTGAGAGGCAAAGGAAAACACCAAAACTGCCACTCCTATGGGCATATTTGCCCAATGCCATGTGATTTACTGGCTTTTTTTTACCCATTATTCTTTGTGCAGCTTCTAAATCTCTGTGCTTGGTGGGGCTATCATCTGCCACAGCAGCATCTCCACTGCTGAGCCATGAGGTCTAAAACCCATCAAGTTTCCTTGTATCCTCCTACTTGGCAACACAACACATTGGTCAGAGCTCCTTCCCTCCTTCCCAAGGGATTTACCAATGCATTCCTAGTGGCTACCACGTGTAAAGGAAGCCTCAGACCATTCCTGAGTATTCCAGCCCCTTCCACCTTATTTACCAGTTTAAGGAGCTGTACCTTGGTGTGTGCACAAACAGCTCTACTACTGCTCAAATTTTTTAAGATCAAGTTGCTTTTGGCATGCTAAAGGCTCTGAAATGTACATTTCCTCTTACCCTCCTTCTTGTGGAGGTCAGAAAGCTAAATAAACTCCATCTTCCCTCATTCCTCCCTTTCCAGGTAGCATTGAAAATATAATGCAACCCAAAGGACAACATCCCAGGAATCCCTGCTTGACAATATCTTTGGAATTCCAGTAGATGTTAAATTTTGTCTTTTTTTTTTTTTGTTGTTGTTTTTTTTTGATGGTTTGTGACATGCTGACAAGTGGATTGCTCACAGATGACCTCATTATGAGTGGCTGACACAGCATTTGCAGGACTCTGTCCAGACCACTTCTTCTTGCTGTTATCTCTCTCCTTTGTCATTTCTTTTGAGATTGGTGCTTTGGAAGAGCTGCAGGCCTTTGCTATTATTCTCTACTCCATGAAAACTCAATTACTGGAGTCTGACAGCCTGCCTGGAATCCAGGGGGACAAAGAAGGGCCCAGCAAAAGTAAAACCAGAACCCAGCTGTGCAACTCTCTGGTACCACAGACAGCACCACAGCCCCTCCCACGGCCCAGGAACGGGCAATTAACACTAATTAGGGAAAGAGGCAGCTTCCTTTGGGGTTTTTGGGCTCTTGTTGTGCTATGAATTCAAGGGAAATGGAGGAGAAGGGGGTTTTGGCAGGGCTGGGTGCTGGTGCTGAACCTGTGTGGATTATCAATCCAGGCTGGGGGATGAACAGACCGAGAGCAGCCCTGGCAAAAGGGACTGGGGGTCCTGGTCCACAGCAGGGGGGTTGGAACTGCATGACCTTGAAAGGTCCATCCTGTGATTCTATGAGTCTATGGAAAAGTATATTTTGAAAAGGTTCTGTCAAAAAAAAGGAGCCACCAGAAGCTAGCCATTATTTAAAATGACAAGTTTTTTTAATTTTTTCTGCAATTTAATATATTTATTATGCTTTTAATATATTCATATTAATACAAAATATAATTTATATAAAATGTGTATATAATAAATATAATTTAATTCTATTTGTTGATGTTTGTTTGTCAGCAAATGGAGAAATAAAAGAGCTTGGTACAAGCTTTAAATAAAACTTCTACCCCTTTGTTTCTTATCCCTGATGAGATGCTGCTCTTTGGCCCAGTGGCATTAATGGAGTAAGGAAGGAGATCAGAAAGTGGCTTCAAGAGCTCAGCTTGCAAAGAGGCTGGGGAACCTTTTCTTCAGGTTTGAAAATTGTTCTTTTGATCAGAGATAAAATATTTTGCTCAAATTTCAAGTTTTATTAAAACTTTTTAAAATTAAATGTAAATTAGAAGACAACTTTAAGCATAATAATTTAAAATATTTACATTGAAGTTGTCAAAGCTGATTTTTTCAGAAACACGTGAAAGTTTATGTTGACTAAAGTGATGGAATCAATCTAAATCCACAGAAAACTCTGGTCCACACATTACTTATTTCTCCTGCTTTATAGAAAATATTTTGTTCTTATAAAGGAGAGTATAGGGATGAGGTTGTGTTTGGCTGTGACATAATTCTTCCTCCCCTTTCCTTTCCTGAAAATCCATAATTTAAAGTAGATTTTATTATGTTTGAGGGGCAATCTGCTATTTCTGAAGCAATAAATATGACACAAAATGACCCAAAGGTGCTCTTCTATCGCAGTTTTGATGTTAATGTCAAAGACAAGCCTGAAACCTGAGAGGCCAATTGCCAGCTAGGTGCTGAGTTATTCCAGGGAGAGGACAGTAAATCTGAATTTCTTTACTTTCCACCAACCCTGAACAAGAGATTTCCTCTCCACACCCATTAAAAAAATCCTCCAGTGTAATTTTTGGTGGTGGGTGAATCCAGAGTTCAAAACCTTTGTAACAATCTTTGGAAAACAAAAGGAGCAGGAGGCAGATGTGCTGATGGCAGCGATTCAGTGCGGAGTTGATGCCTTTGAGAGTGATTTGGGGTTGTTTCAGGACAGGAGCTATGGCCAGGGTTACAAACGCCAATCTTTGTGCTTGACATTTACCCCAGCGCCCAAAGAAGCAGATTTTTACCCCTTTTCTTGCCGAGTTTGCTGTCTGCCGGCTGAGTGGCTCCCCGAGGAGCCTGAGAGGTGCCAGTCCCTCCCTGAGCCCGGAGCTGCAGCTGGGAAGAGGAAGAGGAGGATGAGGAGGACTGGTCCTTTCCAGGCAGCCAATTCAGCCAGGGTCTGCCACGGGTGTGCCTCAAGAGCCCGCTGCCCGATTCCCAAAATCCAGCACCCCATCCCTCCCAGCACACCCAGCCTCGGGGACAAGGGCAGGTGACATCTCGCCAACCTCGTGCCACAGGTTCCTCTTCCAGCCCGGGATTCTTGCGAATTTTCGGTTTAGTTTATGAACAAAACACCCTGTTTGGCAACAGGGGAGCCAAGCCCGCGGAACGCCTCTTATTTTTTATTGCTGTTTTCATGCACCAGGTCGCCGTGTCCCTGTAGCTGCCGAGGGGAGCGGGAAGGGCTGGTTTGAAAGCAGGAAAAAAGAGAGCATCGTTTCCACGGGGAGCTCTGTTTCCCGGGGGGAAGGAAGGTTTCCCGGCTGGAGCGGGGAGGTACGGGCGCTGCGGGGCGGAGGAGAGAGGGGGCGGCTCCTCCGCCTGCCTCGGTAAGTGCTGCCGGCGGAATCCCCATCCCCATCCTCATCCCCATCCTCGGGCAGATCCTGACCCCCCTTCCCCCGGCCCAGCTCCCCCCGGGCCCGGCTGCCGCTGCCGCTCCCCTCTATTGCAGTCCTGAAGCCTCTGCCCGAAGGACACCCCCTTAAACACTGTCTCCCCTTCGGGAAGGGTTCCCTCCTCTTCCTCCCCACCTCCAGGACAGATCCCCCCCGCGGCAGGACCCGCAGCCCTCTCCGGGCTGATCCCCGCTGCCCCGGGCTGATGCGGGTGTGCTCCTCAGCATCCTCGGCCTCCTGGGGCTGGGGGTTTTGCTGTCCTGGGGCTCGGCGCTTTTGCCCCCAGAGCTTTGGGGGGTCTGACCCCAGCAAGGCTGGATTCGGCACCCCGGGGCTGTGGGTTTGCACCCCGGGGGTAATGTCTTTGTACTCAAGGGGTTGAGGGTTTTGCCTCCCAGGGTTTGGTGCTTTTTGCTCCTCAGGGGTTGGGCTTTTTGCACTCCAGCGCTTGGGGGTTTTGCTGCCCAGAGAGTGAGGATTTTGCACCCCAGAGTTTGGGGTTTTTGCACTACAGGGATTGGGGGTTTTGCTGCCCAGAGGGTGAAGGTTTTGCCTCCCCGGTGTTTGAGGGTTTTGCTGCCCAGAGGGTGAGGGTTTTGCCTGCCGGGGGTTCGGATTTGGCACCCCGGCTCGGTTCCTAAGGCAGTGAGCAGCCCGGCGTTTGCGGGTTGAAGTTGCCCGTGAGTTTCGGGGCTGCGATGCGGCTCCGCTCTCTCCTCTCTCCCCGGAGCAGGCAGCGGCTGCCCCGCACTCTGTGGCTGCCGGAGGCGATCCCAAACCCCTGTGCCGGCTGTGGGTGAGGATTCCGAGCCCTGCTTCGGGACAGAGATCATCAGCTGGAGGCTGGGAGCAGCTCCGAGGGGAGGGATCCGGGATCCCGGCGAGCCCAGCCCCGGGTGCCCTGCAGCGGGGAGAGCCCCGCTGAGCTCCGGGCTCAGGGACAGCGCCGAGCTGCTTCAGCCGTGTGCCCAAGGTAAGGATATCGTGTTTTGCTGTGTTCCCAGCCCCAGGGCTCTCAGAGAGGCTGTAGAAGCCGTTCTATGCAGGTTTGGGGGTGGAAAGAGAAATGCTGTCCTTCCAAGGGGAAAGTTGGGTAGCAGGAAAGTCAGCGCAAGGCTGCCCGGCCTCCTCGGGTCCGTGTTGTTCTGCTGGAAGCATCCCCAGGCATTCTCCCCCTCCTTTATCGCCACCCACAGCCTTGCACAGTTCAACAAATGGCTTTCGGTGCTCAGCAATCACCGAGCTGCTGCAGTTTTCCCGTGGGGAGGAGGAGGGAAAGGTGTGCGAGGTCCTGGGGCTGTTCCCTGCTGCCAGGTGCTGGATTGTACCTGATTCGGCAGAGCCTGGCAGCAGATGTATTCCCACTAATATATTTCCAGTTTTCATCATTCCTCGAAGATTTTAAAGTGCAATCAGCCTTGAGATTGCAGGGCTTTTTTTCCCCCCTCCCTTGTCATCAAAATATGCCTTTTACCGATGAAATTAACCTTTGGCTTGAGATTTGTCTGCTGAATAAATCAGCTCAAACTTTCTGGATATTTAAAGGGAAGCAGAAATGGTGGAGTTGCTTTGCTCAGGCAGCCTCAGAGCAGAATCCAACCCATCATTTTTTTGCAGGGAAGCAAAACTATAATGCCCAAATAAGAACAATGCAAACCCTAAGGCATCCGAGGTCCCCAGGAAACCTGGGAAGATCCCACCTTATGGTACAACTGGGCATTTATCCCTTTGATTTTACAGGAAAGACTGGAAGAGTGATGATGTAGAAAGACTCTGGGCTATCTCAGCAGTGTAACCACAGGGCTGTTCAGCTCATAGGAGTATTTAAAACTCCAATATTTTAAGCTGAGGAAGTGCATCCTAGGGAAAGATAGCATATCCTGCTTTGTCACAGTAATTTCCACCGAGAGGTTAAGATGGTATAATCCCCTGCTTTCCTGTACAATTCTCCAGGTGGTTGGAGAGCAGCACTTCTTAGTTGAATTACTGAATTTAGCACATTTTGGATATGGGTTTGCTTCTCAGTCAGAGGCAAAAGGATGCAGACATCCACCCTGGGCTGTGACAGGGACTGTGGATGAGCTTCCAGGGACTCTACCTGGGGATTCTTAAAAGGGATCAGGAGCAGCAGGATCCAGTTGTCTGCACCCTGAATTAGGGTTCAACCTGAAGTTTCAAGAATCCATCATCCCTTATTTTTATTGTTGGAGTAATGGATGTCAAATAAAGACAGCCTTATTTCCAGGCCCTCAACCTTTGTGTTGATAAAAAGAAAAAAACATGACAAAAGAGTGTTTCTCTAATATTTTGTGAGTGTGGGCACATCTGCTGTTTTTGTGTGCTGTCATACTCCTGGATTTATCCTGAATTAAGGAGCCTGCTGTGAGTTTTTCACTTGAGAAGACCTTTTAACCCAGGCTGGTGGCTGAGATGGTACTTGAGGAGCACAGAAATCTTGCAAAGAGGAATTCTAATAACCATGTCCTAATTCTCCTCAAAGTTTGAGAGTGGTGTGTGTTCACAGAGCAGTGTGAGTAATGATCTGTTTTAATTAGAGTCTTTCTAACGCTGATACAAACTTAATGACTGTGTGGGAACAGTCATTCTTTGCAGGCAGGTGCGACTTCAAAATCTTCTTGTCTCAGTGTCATGTCTAAAAAAACCCAAATAATTAATCCAGGATTCTTATCTATCATTCTCATCTACCCATGAACAAAAAATTTGGCAGTGATTTTTTAAAACCTGAAGACCAGATGATTTAGACTTTAAAATTTTACATAGATTTTTTTTTAGGAAAAAACCTGATTTTTTGCTGTTCATGCCTTAGAAGCCTATCCTAATGCAGTGTGGTCTCCTGGGAGAACCCAAGTGTTCAAACTGGTCCATGTGGTTTTCCCAGCCGGCTGTCCCTGAGCTGTCTGTGTGGAACACACAGCGAGGAGAACGGCCTGAACGATTCTTCCTGCCAGGAAACGTGGCTGCACTGAAATCCAGCTGTTCCACAGGAGCTCATCCAGTCTGATGACACCCTCAGTGGAGCTGTTAGAAAGAATGGCACAGATTATCCTCTTTCCTGTCAATTATGGGAGAGCTGGAGACTGGATTTTTTATTTTATTGTTATGGGGTGTTTGTTGCTTGGATGTGGAGTGTTGTCCAAGGAACATTTTCATTAGGCCTGAGGTACTTAAAACACCCTGCAGACTTTTAGCAGTGCTAACCCAGGGGGCTGCCTGAGATGATGTCCAAAAAACCTGCTTATTTTCAGTGCTGGAGGAGCAGGAGAGCTTCAGGTTTCAGCCAGTGATTCCCAGCTCCAGTGAGGAAGAGCTTTCCTTCTTTATTTATTTTTTCTAAACAGTTTGAGCCTTTTAATTTTGTTTTTCGTTTTTTATTTTTAACTTGAAAGTAAGGAAACCACTAAATCCAGCAAATAAATGGAAGTCAGGGGACGGAGCTGAGGATTTTGGAGGATGAGTAGGTGCATGAACAGATGATTACATCCAAGGACAAGGTCACTATTGCTTTCAGGAAATGCAGCCCAGCTTCACAGTTGTATAGGAATGCTTGGAAGAAGTCAGCAGGTGGAAAAGAGACACCTGGGTGGCTTGGAATTCTGAGAGGTTTTCAATATAGACCCTCATGGTGGGGGCTTTTAAGGAAATTTAATAGTCCTGAGTTAAGAAGGAAGTTCCCTGTGTGAAAAAATACTTGTCTGAAAGGTGACATGCAGGAGGGGTAAGTGCAGGGTGAGTTACAGAGAGGTCAGTGATGCTCTGTCTTTACAGGGATAGGGGTTGGGGTATGTGGGGCTCTAGAAATCTTCAGCTGGGAAAATTGTGACTCATGAAGTGGTGATATTTACAGGCAAAAGAAAACTTAACCAGGGCATGAAGGATAATGTCTGACTTAATGAAGTGAAAAAAAGATTTTATGAGACTCACTGAGCATTACAGTGGAAGAAGGAATTCATCTGTGAGGTGATGGAGTTTCAAAAAGATGGAGAGAACTTAATTTCCTAATTTAATGCTATTTTCCCATCTAAAGCAGTGGACTCTGAGCTCTTGTTGCTGCCCAGGAACAAGACCTTTGGATGGCCACAGCCCAGTGGAAAGGTCAGCTCAGTGCCACTCAAATCAGCAAATCTTGTAAGGGATGGTGGTGAAAGGGGAGCAGGACAGAAGAGAGATCATGCCCTTAGGTAAATCCACAGAGCATTTATCTCTTGGGAATTGTTTGGGGTTTTGGTCCTTCTCAGAGGCTCAGAAGAGCAGGAGGGATGGGCAGGAATCCTCTGTTGCTTCCCTATGAGGAATGAGCAAGTTGTCAGATGAGGAGGGAGCTGGGGCTGTGGCAGAGGCTGGAGAGCCCAGCAGTGCCAGAGGGGCTGGATGGGGATGGGTTGTGTGGTGCCTCTTCCAGTGCAAGGACCAGAGGCACTGAATGAAGCTGGCTGCTGACAGGCTCACAACAAGCTGAGAACAAGCTTGTTGTTTTTCAGAACAAGCAAAAAGAGGTGTTTCTTTGCAGGGTACAGAGCTGAGCCGTGGAAGTTGTCGCTATAGGAGGTCATGGATGCTAAAAGTTTGCTGGGCCAGAGGGGAAGCAGGACAATTTCATGATTCAGAAACCATTGAAACCATCTTAAGAGGTAATTCTGGATCATAGGCTGCAGGAAGGACAAGGAGATGTCAAGAACATTTTTCTGCCTTGTTCTTACACTCCTCCTAAGGCAAAGTTTGGCCCCTGTGAGATGAGGCAAGTTGGGCCACAGGGATGTTATCCAGGCCCACCTCACACTGCACTCAGTAGGATGCCCTGGAGGTGTGGGATTGACCTGAGGGTACTGTGGAAGCAGATCCCAGTCACAGGAGAAGTGATGATATTTAAATACAACCACTGGGAAATATTTCTACAATTCTCTTTTCCCCACAAGTTTTGTCTTTGTGTTCCCTCAGCTATGCCAGTGAGCTTTGAAGTGCTGGAGTTTTTGCAGGGCATCATTCCCACCTTCCCACCTGCCTGTGACACCTCTTGGTCAGAGTCTGGGAACTGAGCTGTGGACACAAACGTGGATTTCCTCAATGAAAAAATCCTCAGTTGAGGAGTTAACATCACCTCCCATCTGGGCACAGAGGGAACATGAATCTGTTCAGACTGCACCTGAGACACCTCAGTTTGATGATCTCCCAATCCAAATCATTCTGTTATCCCATGATTCTGCTCCCTGTGTAGCTGCTGGCAGCCCTGCTAGGCCATTCAGACTGGAGGTGGAGCTGCCCACTGTGGTGGTAAAAAACCTCTAAACTTCAGAGCCTGAAAAAGCACCAGGACAGCCCAGGGTATAGCACAGACTGTACATGGGGTTATGGAAGCAGCCAGCCTGGACAGGCAGCCCCAGCTGGTCTGGGGGTGGCCAAGATGATAATGAGACTATAGAACCACAGAATGGTTTGGGTTGGAAGGGACCTTAAAGATCATCTAGCTCCAGCCCCCAGATTACATGGACTTGGCATGCTGTTCAGTGGGATTTAGCCCAGCAGCTTTAGGTTTTTATTTCAGTTGTTTTCTTTTCCTCTCTCTGCTCTCAGTACATTTCTATTTTTTTTTCTGATCTCATGCTTCATCTGATGGTGCATTTTCATTCACAGGAGGGCTTTTAATTGCCGTGAGGGACCTCAGACAATGCTGTACGTTTATCCTCACCCTCAGGATTTCAGACACCTCTAATGGGCTGCTAACCACGGGACAGTGATGGCACAGGCACAGCAGGGTGTGTGGATTTTTCCTGGAGCAAATTAAGCATAAATATTATTTCCTTCCTCCCTTTCACACATGTACCAATCGTCATTAAAGTCATTCTGGTTCTCCCCTTTTGTCTCGTTCAGATTTTAACAGCGGGAATATGCTGATGGACAGGAATGAAACCTGGCTCTCTAATTTCTCCTCTGCTGCCTCCTCCTTTGCAAAGGGAGGGGTCGGGCTCCAGGAGGTGCTCACTGGGCTGGTCCTCACCCTCATCGACGTGGTGACACTCCTGGGAAACACCGTGGTGTTCCTCTGCCCGGTGGTGGAGAAGCGGCTGCGCACCGTCACCTACATGTTCATCATGTCCTTGGCCATGGCAGACTTCCTTGTGGCCTGTCTGGTGATGCCTTTCAGGTGAGGAACATCCCTGAGGGGGTAGCAGAGGAGGACAAATGTCCTTTCTCCATCCTCTCTGGGAGCAGGGCTGGGATTCACCTGCTGGGCTCAGGGCTGGGCTCTCCGAAGGGCTGAGCTGTGGCGTGGTGGCTGAATGTGCTTCCCTGCCTCTGCTCTGTGTTATGGATCCCTTTGTGATGCCTGGAGACAAATTCCCAAGGGTATTTTTGCTGTTGGCCACACAGGGACCCTGGCTGCTGATCTAAACTCGATTTCCAGCTTTGCACGTGGAGCTCCAGTTGTTGAGCCCCCTCTCCCAGGAGTAGCTCAGCATATGGAATGTAAGGAATTTCTTCAGTATAAGCAGAGGAATTTAGGCTTCCCCTGTACCTCATGGAGGAAGAGCCACTTGAGAGGTGTCCCTGCATGAGGTTTATATTTATGGAAGCTTCAGTCCTGGCTAAAACAGAAACTAAAACAAAACCAGAAAGCAGCTGACTTGTGATCCTGGCTGCCTTGTCCTGCAAAGCAGCCATGAGTTTGTGCAAATCAGGGAACTGCTCCCTGTTTAGAGTTCATGGGGCAGTATGAGGAAGCTGAACTCTTTTCATGCTCTTTGCTTCAGTTCTCATGAGGCTGCCTATTCCTTTGAATTTGGCACTGAAAAATATTGTCCCGACAAGCAATTACAAACTGAGTTAAAAGTTCATGGTATCAAATGAAAAAAAAAAAGCAGTTAATGCTTAAAAATATTTTTAAAAAATATTACTGCTAACTTAAATTCCATGCTCAATGAATTTTAAGTTCAGGTTCTGAAATTATCATAGAACCATAGCTTGGGTTGGCAGGGACCTTTAGGGATCATCAAGTGCAACCCCTGTCCTGAGCAGGGACATGGGCAGCCCAGGCTGTTCAGAGGTCCATCCAACCTGGCTCTGAACACTTCCAGGGATGGACAGCCACAGCATCTCTGGGCATTCTCACTATAAAAAAATTCTTCCTCCTATCTATTTTGAATCTACTTTTAGTGATGTTTTACTTAAACAACAAAAATTGCAAAGGGGAGCAAAGCTCAGGGCATGGTTGGTGCTTTCTGTCCCTCCTGAATGTCCTGGTGCTGCCTGGTGGGAGGACCTGCCAGCTCCTGGTGGCCACGTGGTGAGGAATGGACCCTGCTGGCTCCAGCAGCGTTCTCCAGCCCTGCCAACACAGTGGCTGCTGTTTCACACTTTCCCACTGTTTTGGCTTCACATCTGTGCTGCCCTTTTGGATTTCAGTTTGCTCCTCAGTCAGCAGGTTATTACGTGCCAAAGGGAAGGAAAAGAAATTATCTTAGGAGGCAGTTTGGCTCAGGAAAATGTGACAGAGGGAAAAACAAATGTCACTTTGTGTCTTAATTTCATAAGAGTAAGACTTTTGTTCTGCTCCTGGCTTGGCTGGTTTGCAGCAGTGGTTTTTTGTTTGAGTACTGCAGCCAGCCTGTCATTTCCAGGCTGAATATTTCCAGCCATTCTTTACCTCTGCAAGCAAAAGAGCAAGGCAGGGGTGACTTCACTCTGTGGTTTTTTTGGCTTTTACTGCTCCTTGCTATCCAACATAATTTCCAAGCTGCAGAGACTTTTTACCTCAGAGAAGAGGGGTCAGGTGTCCATTACTCCACGCTGTGAGAACATCTGCAGGTCAGGTGCATCCTACCAGATGTGTGCAGGTGAGAACTGGGCACCTGCTCACCTGGGATCTGTGTGCAAGGGTGTCCCCACAGCAGCACATCTCCTTCTGGGAGCCCAGGGCACACCACAGCCTCTGCAGCATCTCTAGGGATAAGGAGGGCTCTGAGGAATGGCAGAATGGCACCCAAGTCCAGAACTGACCCTGTGCTCCAACTCTAATGCCTCACTTCCCCTCTGTAAAGGATCCATGAAACCTTTCCATGTGTGTGCTGTGGGGTCCTGCATGCTGCCCACGGTGTGAGGACAGGCTCTGCTGTAGTTTGCTTGGATTTTTGCATGGAGTCCCACAGAACAAAGAGCTGCTGAAGGCTGGGACCCTTCATCATGCTGATGAGATGTAGATCAGGCCTTGTTTCTGACATCAGGTTGAATCTTTCTCCCTTGCTGGACACCTGAGCCCTGCAGCTCAGCAGCCCTGATCTCACTGTATTTAACCAGCAAGCTGGGAAGTTACAGCAAAATTAAAGCCTTGCAGGACTAGGGAGTCACTCATCAAATTCACTCACAGTGGTGATTTCAGCATCCCAGGAGTTGCAAAAAGCCGGAGAAAGGAAGGAGAAGCAAATGGCATTTCACTGAATGCTATAGAAACATGCATCAGCCTTCCTACAGCTGCCATATGCTCCTTCCTTCGCTGCTCACTTCACACAGGCCCTTCTTGACTTTGTTAGAAATATTTCTGGTACTATGTCTGTTTTTTGCTGGTGTGTTTACCTTGCTGAGGCATTTATGAGCCACATAATATACAAGCTGCATGGGCTTCCTCCTAGCATGTTTTGTATTTTTTTTAACCAAGAGTGGAAATCCTTTCTGGTTTTGAAGCATTTCATCAGATGTGAAGTGAGTTTCTTGGAGGTGTCCCATGCCCTAGGAACTGAGGAGAAATATTAAAAGACTGCTGTGTCAGGCACTGGGAAAATGCTGTGATAAACAAAGCTGTGCAGATGTAAATTTGGGGAGCTTTGTGGGGCAAACCAACCTCTCTCAAGGCACTTAGGCTGCAAGAAGCATAGGTTTGCTCTTGTTCAGTCATGCTCCAGCTGTGGGGTGCTCCTTTCTTGGGTTGTGCTTTGAGGATGAATCCCTGCTGTCTGAGCTGTGTGCCCATCTTTAGGACCTGTGTGATAAAATACAGCATTACCTCAGCACAGTCATAAAGAAATAGTCCCAGAATGGTTTGGGTTGGAATGAACCCTAAAGATCCTCTTGTTCCAGCCCTGGGCAGGAACACCTTCCACTAGATGAGGTTGCTCAAAGCCTCAGCCAGCCTGGCCTTACACACCCCCAGGGGGGGCACAAACAGCCCTTCCAGCTCTGATTTCCAGCTGTTTTCTCTCACAGCATCATTTACGAGGTGACGGGGATGTGGCTGTTTGGGAAGGTGTTCTGCAAGGTCTGGATCTCCTTCGATGTCATGTTCTGCACGGCATCCATCGTCACGCTGTGCTTCATCAGCCTGGACAGGTACTGCTCCGTGGTCACCCCCTACCACTACTCCAGAAGGATGTCCCGTGGCAGGTGAGTGCATTTGCTCCTCACTTTGGGTCCCTCCAGGTGAGCTGTTAACAGGTAGCAGAAGCAGAGTGATGTGGCAAAAGGAGCTTTCACCATTTACAACTGCAGAAAATGCTTAATGAGGTGCAGGAGAAGACAAGGATGTGGCCGAGGGGATTTTATGGTGCTCCCGGGACAGTATTTTTTGAGCTAAGGAAGGTTTGCAAAATGGGGTAGAAACCAGTGATATGGTTTGAGTTGAACCTACATGTTTTCCCCGTGCAGTCATTTCATAGAATCACAGAAAGGCTTGGGTTGGAAGGGACCTTAAAGATTATCTTGTTCCATCCCCCTGCTGTGAGCAGGGACACCTTCCACTAGACGAGGCTGCTCAAGCCTTGGCCTTGAAACATCTTCAGAGATGGAGAGGAACTTTGAAGAACTTCTAAAGACTAGGTGGAAGGAGACCCAGAAGGATGCATGTAGCAGTAGTCTTCCCTCTCTAAAACTCACCATCTTTTCTGAAGTGATATTCAGGGAAAACAGGGAGTTTCTGAGCTCCCATGAAGGTTTCATGTGAAAGGCTGAAATGAGGACTGCAGGGTGGGGAAAGTCATCTGGTGGTGGGCAGAAAGGACACTGCAGCAGTGGGGTGCTTTACAGGGTGGGTTCAGGCTCCTCTAGGTACGTTTTTTCCCCTGTCACTCCTGCTGTATGTTATTTGTGTATCACAGGCAAAGAGAGGAGGGGGCTGTGTGGCCTCCCTTGCAGATTCTGTCATCTGGTGTCCATCAGCTCCATCCCCATCAGGCCCCAGAGGGTGAGATAATGGGCAGATACTAAAGCTGAAAGCAAAAAAATTTACAAGCTGTTGTTTCAAAATACTAACAAACATCTGTAAAACCTTCCCTCATCTTTTCTCAGCCAGCTCAGAGCACTCAAGCTGACCCCAATTCTGTCAATTACAGGCCAATTACCCAATTGTTAGAGATACATACATCTGGACTTGGTATACTCCAGCCTTTTCCCTTCTCCACGCCCTGCTGGACTGCTCAGCAGCGATATCCCTCACAGGTTACCATGGGGATTGAATCGTACTGGGTGTTCTCAACTCAAAATTACTCAGACCCTCTCTCCCCTCCGCATCTCTTTCCTTTTGCAGATGCATCGTGATGACCTGCATGGTCTGGGTATATTCATCCCTCATTTCCTTCCTTCCCGTCATGCAAGGCTGGAATGAGATCCCCGGCGTGGACTTTGATGCGGGCAGAGAATGCATCTTCGTCACCAACTGGATTTTTGCCATCGTGGCTTCCGCCCTGGCGTTTTTCCTTCCCTTCGTGGTCATGTGCAGCATGTATTTCTTCATCTACCGAGCCTCCCGCCTCAAGGCCACCCGCATCATGTCCCAGACGCTGGAGATCCACTACCACCCCAACAGCAAGCGGCAGAACCACCTGCAGCTGGAGAACAAGGCCACGAGGACCATCAGCATCATCATCTCCGTGTTTGTGCTGTGCTGGCTGCCCTACTTCGTGCTGAACGTTTGGCTGGCGGCCAGAGGCACCGACTCCACCAGCACGGTGCTGCTCGGCACCTTCAAGATCATCACGTGGCTGGGGTACTGCAACTCCACCATCAACCCCCTGCTCTACGCCTTCCTCAACAGGGACTTCCAGCACGCCCTCAAGAAGCTGCTCATTTGCAGGCGCAGGTCTCAGGTGGATGTTGGGGAAGACATGGTTTCCATAGCCACGTTTGCCAGGACTGCTCCAGACCTGGAACACAGCGTGACGGTGCCCAACGGTGCCCCGAAGGGCAAACCCAAGTCCTAGGGATTCAGGATCGGTCGCTGGAGGTGGTGATACAGAAAGTGCTGGAGCACATCCCAATGGAAAAACAAAGGCTAGGAGAACAGGGGAAGGAGGGGCTGGAATATTAGAGCTGGGGACAATACAACAAAGATGCATTTCTTCACCTTCCACAGTTTCAATAATGAGGAACTCAGATATTTTAGAGGCAATTTGTTGTATTAATGGAACTAATTCATTCCTGGATAATTATTTTTCCAATGAATATTTCCTAAGACAAATTCAACCTTCATGTTGGGTAAAAGAAAAACCCAAACCAGTATGGTGTAACGTGACCTTACATTTGTGCACATCCTGGTGTTCTGTGTCAGGTAGGACAATGTTTCTTATCAAGCCACCGTAGCTCTTCATCTCAGTTTCTTTACAGATTTGACCAGTTTTA
Organism: Pseudopodoces humilis; assembly: GCF_049639895.1. Taxonomy (NCBI): domain Eukaryota; kingdom Metazoa; phylum Chordata; class Aves; order Passeriformes; family Paridae; genus Pseudopodoces; species Pseudopodoces humilis. Next base: position 5,360,057 of record NC_142205.1, on the reverse strand, counting down.
ATAACTCCACGTGTGCCAGTCAGTGTTTGGGAATTAGAGGAGGGATGTGGCCAAAAAGCAGAGCTCATTTCCTGAAGAGGCAGCACTCTGCAGCCTGGGCTGTTGCTTAGGGTCCAGCTCACTGCTTCTGCAGCATCTGGATATTCAGAGCTTTCCGTGGCTTTCTGTGAATTATCTGTGAGTTCCCTTGTTTATTCTGGAAGGGGACATTTCATGTGGCAGACCTCAGGAGATGACAAAGACTTGCTGTAAAACCAGGGGCACCACGGTTTCAAAGCTACAGGTGGCTGACACCATCCGAAGATGGGATGTGAACAGGAATTATTACTTGTGTCTACACTGTGGCATTAACCACAAAGACATAAAAAAACCATGATAAATGGGAATGATTGTTTTTACTACTCCCAAGTGCTTGTCTGGATTTCCACCAGCACTGGCTCCCTGCAGGAAAGCAACAAGTGCCTCACTGAAGGATTACTCTGGAAAGGTAGCAGGGGACTGTCCTCAGAGGCAGCAAAATGCAGTATGACCTGCCTGGAGCAGCTGAGCTACTGAAGATGCCAGCACAAGGGTCAGGAGTTCTTTCTCTCTCAAGAGCCTGGTAGAAAAAAGCAACCCTGACCTCAGCAGTGGTTCTCCTGTGAAATGACTCTCCATGGAGAGGGTGAGGTTTTCCAGACCCTATGGCTCCAGCAACAACATGGAAGTGGTAAGTAATAACACCTTATTCTGGGGGAAGCATCCCATGGGCACAAAGGTGGACAGGGCAGGAATCCTGCCGCTGCCACCCAGGTAATTTTGATAAAACAGGACAAGGAATGGGGCTTCATTCCCAAGAGCTATGGGGGAGGAAGGGAGCTGAGGGATAGGCAACATCCTGTGAAAGAATGGGATGGGACCCCTATGCTGCACAGCACAGCAGAGCCCCAGGCCAGAGCCCCTTTTGCAGGGCTGTGAGCTCACAGCTATTGCAGTTTGGGTGTTTTCCCACAAAACAGCTGGCAGGAAAGTACCCATCATTCACAGGAAAAGCTCTCAGATTAGAGAACAGCCTTTCTCTGTCAAATCCTGGAGCAGTAAGGGACAAAGACAGGGACACACTCACACACTCCAGTGCTTAGAGAAGCCAAGACTGCTCAGGAATTTCAGAGCTGAGCATGGCCAGATGCTTTTATGGCTGGGCAGGGACCTCACAGGGGAGGACTTGTCCGTGCCTTTGAGGGCAAGTGTAACATCCCAGAATATGCAGACACACCTGGTGTGAACACACAGGCCAGTTCTGGTACTGAAATGCTGCAGGGCCCTTGGAATAGGCGGCTACCCACATCCAGGTATACAGCAAGTTAAAAATACCTTATTCCTCATTTCCTGTGCCCCACCTGTAATCCCTGAGCTGGCAGGGAAGGCAGAGAGGCTCCACATGTGGCCATTTCACTGTGCAGCTGTAGCTGATGCCAACAGGGACATCCAAGGGAAGAGGACACACTTAACTCTCCTGCTTTAACCCAGCTAAACACAAATTCTGTTCCTGATCAGATATTCACAGCAGCATTCTGGTTTCACCTGGATAAGTCAGTATTTAGGAGAGTTATCCAAGAGGACATGGGAGACAATCATTGTAATCTACTTCTGCCTTATCACAAAGCTGCAGGGTGTCAGCTGGTTTAACTGCTGGTCACAGTGTCCCACCACAGTACAGTAATCCCCAGAAGGATTTAAATCCAGTATCTCTTTAGGAAACTGATCTCAGAGACTGTAACAAACTTAAGTCTGTAAAACAGAAAAATACAATTGTGCAAGAACGGTTCTAACAGCCTAAGAATTATCCTTTCTCCCCTCTCTGGTGAGCCTCCATAATCCACCCAGTTTAGAGCTCAATTCCCTTCTTTCTCCAGATCCTATCTCGCTCCCAAGCAGCACATTCAGTTTTGCATCATCACACATGCTGTGGCCAGTGTGAGAAAGGGAAGCAAAGGAAGTTCCAGGAATGCAGAGCCCATCCTATTCCCACTGCACAGGGCTGCCATCTGCAGCACACACGGATGCAGGCTTCCAACAGAAGCAACTACTATTTTGTCTTATAAATAAAAAAGTTTATTAAATCATTTAGACTTGAAAGAAGTCACAATAATCAATGCACTCAACAATTACAGCAAGTGCATCCTGTACACCACCAACCCAAATGGATTGATTCTGTATTGTATAAATAAAAATTAACATATTTACAGTGAGAAATAAAAGCATGGCATTAGGCAGTTAAATTAGCAGATTACACAAATGCCTACCAGTTGATTTTTTTTTAAAAAGTACAAATCTACAAGATTACATACGACATGTATGACTTCATTAGGTTTAAATTTTCAGAATCACAACATTTTTGTACATAATTTTGACTATGGCTCTTCCAACCACTGCCTATAGAACCCCCCACTTAATGGCAAAAAGCTCCTTTTCCTTCTCTACAGCTTCATCCATATAAGATGCATTCCCTAAGATCTACTGTAGTGCAGAAGTATGAAATGATTTCCTCTAATGACAGGCTATGGACAGTGACAATATGTACAATTGTGGTACTTTTTTGCTTTAAAAATAGTGCAGATTCCCAGTTTACCCACCAGGGACAAAAATGGAGTCAAAGTTAATTTCAAAATCATCTTCATTTCACCAAAGAGCAAGTGACCCAGATAGACACTCACTAGGTTTAGAGACTGTAATTTGCTCTATAAAAATACAGTATTTTAATTCTATTTACATGTTACAGATCTCTCACTCACCCAGCAAGCTGACATTTACAAAGCTTCAAAAAAACCCAAGAAACCCCGCAAAAAAGGATAATGGAGCACAACATTGGCAAGCACAGCAGCTGGACCCGTCCGCTTCGGAGAGCAAAGGTAAGGAAAATGGAATGAGAAAGGTTTGGTTACTGGGCTTCGTTGGCTGTCAAAGTAAACGAAAATATGTCTAACACGTCTTACACATTAAACATGGCAAAAAAAGCTGAAGTAAACTATTCCCAAGATAAACATTCTGCATCATAGGATCCTTCTGCTGAACAATCCCTGTGAAACCTGCCGAGTGGAAGAAGTGATCCTGAGGATAGTTATTTGCTTGGTTGTCTGGAATGTTTATTTCCTGACAGACTCATTGTCCGTGACCTCTGCCTGAGCACGGGTTTGGGTGGGAGCTCCAAGTCTTCAAAGACAGGATTTTCTATGATTGCTGCAGCCTCTGGTCGTTCAGTGGGACTTGGAGAGAGCATGTCCTTCACCATGGTGTACTGAAAGAAAACACAACACATATTACATGAACCAATCCACAAACTCTTCCTCATTTCATGTCCTGGCTTAAGCCGTGGCTGTGTGAACAAGTGGAAAATCAGCTGCTTTCTGAGTTATTTGGGTGTTAGTGCTTTGGCTCAGAAGTTAGAAGTGCACTAAATATTTTAAAATGTATCACTGTGCATCTCTTAAAAGTGTCTTTACTGTCAAAGACTGAAAACTGTTTGGCAAACCAGATCAAGGTTTAACAGAGTTATAAAAAACTTCACATTATTTGCAATCAAAATAAAATATACATAATTTATATGTAATTTTAGATTCATGTTTAAGCCATCACATATTTAGCTACACTGACTTTTTCTCATGGGAAATTAGAATTTTTCCTTTAAATATACAAGTAGTTTGAATATTTGTTTCAAATTTAATCAGAATTAGTGTCCTGCTCCAGCTGAGCACAGCACAACCCCTTCTCCCAGGCAGCCTTCTGCTGTAAAGCATGAAAGGCTGGTCTCATTTGGCCACTCAAGCTACCCTGAACACCTGAGAGAATCTCAGCTTTTTACTGGGGAGGTTTTGTGCATCACCTCCTCTTTATCTGCAACCACATCACTTTACAAACCTGACTAATGAGAACACAGCACAATTTGCTCATGTGATTTCCCTCTTAGGAGGTCCAGTTTGGAGGGGATCCCATGCAGACATGGTGCAACCCAGAGCCTCTCCTTTACCTGTCTGAAACTCTGCACTTTTGGAACATGGATTTGCTGCAGGAATTCATGACAAAATGTATGTAAAATGAATGACTGTGAGTGACAAAGGAAAGCCAGGTAAAAATGAATTCCTGGAGGAAAACTGTGACAAAAGTGTCATCGTGCCCATTAATGTAATTATAGCTTTGAAATGTAGAGAAGTACTGGGATAGAGAAATACATCTTAATAACATGAAAGCAACCTGGTTTCTCCATTTTTACCTGCAAAGCAATTGGAAATTGAAAGAAAAAAAAGCTACAATTGTTAATGAAAAGGCTACAATTAACAGCATCAGATGTACCTACCTCTTGTGCGTATTTCTGAGTGAACAATGGTGGAAACTTCAAATTCCTAACATCACTTAAGGTCTGCAAAAATATGAAGAATGACATGTAACTCTTCCAAAATTCTTTAATAATATTACCCTGTCCTTCAAAAATATGCAAATTATGCAAAGAAATCAGCCTGCTGGAAAGAAAATCCTCTGTTTTAAAGTGTTGCTTTAGTAGTTAAAAATCACAACCTAGTTGAACAGGTGAGTTGCTGCTTCCCTAGGTATTGAGCCTGCAGCAGTACGAGTTGTCTACAGGAATTGTGATCCCTGTAGTTTTAAATCAGTCAGATACATAAACTTGTACTTCTCACTTTAGCTGAACAAAATCAACAAATGTGTGCACACCCAAGATGGCCTACACCAGTACCAAGACACATGAAGTGACTGTCTCTGCATTACCAATGTGAGCACCAGTCTTTGTTTGACATTTAAGGAGGAATGAGAAGATTTGTCAGCAGTTTAGAAAGCACTTGTGCTGGGCATTTCTGGGCTTCTTTCATACGAAGGCCACTGGCTCCATCTAGTGACCGTTCTTCCCATGTTCAGCCAGAAGCACAGTATTCAGCACAAACTTTTTTGGAAGCATCTCCTTTTACAAAAGCTTGAGCACAAAATACAAGAATTTTAAAGTTAAATCAAAATTAATTTCGCTATTACTCCATTGGAAGTATAAAGTGACCAGTTAATAGTGACGGGCAACAGCCAAACTCCTGTTCAAGAGAACTGAGTTTGATGACATTAAAACGCTTCAGAAAACTTTTCTCCGGTTCTCAGTTCAGTCTGCATTTAGTGATCTGTTTTCCAGCATGTCATTTGGAAATAAATTGCACTGCTACTGACTGCTCGCAGCTTGAGACAGAGGCAGCTCTCATGCTCCACCTCTGGGGATTTTTCCAGCCAGTTGTCACAAATTCCTAGAATTTGCTGGGTTACTTGGTCAGGCAGAGCATGTTTTGCTTCAGCAAGCAGTGCTAATGCTTGGCTGATGCCAATGAAAACCTCAGTGTAACAACTCAGAAATAACTACTGAAGTAGCCAAACTCCAGAAGCTGGCAATGAAAGGGCATGGTTTCTTTTTAGCAAAAAGAGTGAAATGAGTGAAAATCCTGGAAAGTCAGGGCGCTCTCTTGAAGTAAAAAATTCAAATTAGACGCAATTTAGGAATTTTCGTTCTGATTACTTACTTTGCTTCTGTTCTTAGGAGAGAAACTGGAAGGGCAAAGCCTGTAATCACTGCTGCAAGAGATCTGAGAATGCAGGATGGCCGTTTCCTGGGTATTTTGTTTCAGTAAAACTGATTTAGAGAAACTGAAACTGGTTTCATTGCCAGGGGTTCAAATTAAACACCAATTCCTCCTCTGGACTGTACTCCTTGTGCCATTAAAAGTCAGATCATTTTAATCAAGAGAATGCAACAGATGAAGTACTTGGTCAGGCTGCTGTTCAAGTTGTTTCTTACGTCACTGCTAAACCCACTCCATCTTCATCTGAGAATATAAGGCCCCCAAGCACATTTAAATGATAAATACAAGTTTTAATGACTCTTTCTTTCCTGTACAGGTCACTGGTTGTCACAGAGGAGAGACCTTTCTGGCTGTAGTCCCTATTCTCCATGAACTTGTTCCTGAGTAAGATGGATCTCACATTTTAATAGAAAGCAAGAGCTGTAATGCACCATCAAATATCTCAAATTCACATCTGGTGCAATGAATGTCATCAGTTATGGGAAGACTGTGCTTGAAGCTGAGCGAGACTCACAGCTAAGACTCCCTATAGGAAAAGGAACAACCATTTTTCACCAAGTGCTCTGGGTGAAAAAGCACTGCAGATGCAAATGAAGGAAGAAATAATCAAAATGCACAGCATGGTTCCAATTCTTGAATGAAAACCAAGCTGGTAGGCTTAAAGTCACAAGCTATATTTGTTGCTTGAGTTCTTGGATACCGTAGTTCAATAATTTCTCTTACTTGGCTTGACAACAGAGGAGCTTTGTGAAGAAATTAAAGCCTCAATTCAACTGCACACATTAGGAAGACTGCAGTTTATTTTCAGTGATTCAGGGGGACTGTACAAGGCTGATAAAGAACTTGTGCTCCTAGCTGCAAGGCTTTTCTCCAAAGAAAACAGGACAGGAACCTCTTGCCAGTGTTCCACCAAGCAAACAGCTGTTTTAAACAAATGCTCAAGCTGAAGATAACCCAACACCACACATACCTTGACCCTCTCCATCTGTGTGCTGAAGGGGTAGAGCAGCTCAAAGAGAATCAGTCCCAGAGAAAAGATATCCACCTTGTGTGAATAGGTGTTGCCACAGATCTGAGAAAGCAAAATCAGGGTCAGGGCAATCAAGCTACTCACTGGATTCAATTATCTACACAGTAAACAAGACCATTGCAAGTCCACCTGTGGAAGTCATCAGCCCTGTGCAGAGCTGAAAGCTGCAGCACAGGAGCACTGGCAAACTTCAGCAATGAGTACCAGGGAGCAAAGTCCTGATCCTCAGCTCCTCTGTGCTGCAAAGCAAAATGTTCCACCTTACTTAAACCTCATGCAAAAAAGTGTTTCCTTCCTCAATTAACTGGTATCTTTTACAGCTGCCTTCCTATACTGCATTAAAACCAAGAAAAATTAATGCATCCTGTCTGAATAATTAGCCACTATTTTTGCTACAACAAATACATATATTTAAATATTCATTTTAAAATTCCATTTAGCTCAAAACTCTATTTTGATGAGAAAGAATCTAAGTGACTTGATTGCAATGGTTTACAAGGAGTGCCTGATCTCGGAGCTCCCAAAAATTCAGGGCTCTTCCAGGCACAGCTTTGGAGAAGAGAGCACAAACCTGTTCCGGGCTCATGTAGAGTTTGGTCCCTACTTGTCCTGTGTGCCTGGCATAAGCTGGCATTGGGGTCAGAACTGATTCCTCCTCCTCATCTTGGTCCATAGCAGTCACCAGTCCAAAATCCCCAACCTTTACTATGTCATCCATTGTGAAAAATATATTGGAAGGCTGAGAAAACAAAGAGGTGAAAAGAAAAAGTAAGTAACAAACAAGCATCTGTGTTTCAGTGGTTACAACACTTGGTTCTAACTCAGAGCTGTCAGGGTTAAAAACACTCATGGAACTGCAGTTAAGATAGCAGTTAAGAATTGTAACTATTCAGGAAAAAGGAATTACTCCTGCATTAACCATTGTCTCTTCCTGAAACTCAGACTGCTCATTTCTTGTCATTCAGGAGAGGTTTAGCAGCAGCACACAGGCCTGCTGAGAACATCCCAGAGCCAGCACTGCTGGGAACAGCACAGGTAAGTTATCCAGCTCCCCATCACATGACACTTTCACACTGCATGCTGCAGTTCCATCTCCAGGGCTTTCGTATTTTAATCCTTACGTGCTAAAGTAATTTGCTGTATTATTAACCAGCACATAGCTGTAATTAACTAATCATCTTAGCGTTAAATTAGATACAAGGGGAACAAGGTCTGCTTTTCAGTGTAACTGTGCAGTTTAACATGGCAACAGCTGTTTGCATAACAGAATTAACAGTTTATTTTTGACAGAAGCTTAAGAACTTTGCAATTCAGAAAGGCAGCAACAGTGACGATCTGGCTTAACTTTCCTTTAGCTTGTTTGCCACAAACTTTCCATGGCTTAGCCTATTGATAAAAGAGACTGGAACAGAGATGTCCCTTTGCCAATGGTGCATATCCCAGACAGTTTTTCAAGAAATTTGCTTCCTGGCTGATAGAACAGCACCCACCAAAAGAATGATTATTCCCTTGAAATATAACCATTCCAGCTGGGTTACAAATAGAAACACAGAGTTTTGGGGGAAGAACAGTCTGATCCTGCAAGGGGAAGGAAGCAGTAAGATGCTGTACAGGGCCAAGCCGTGAAGAGGCAGGTGGTGCTGGGCAAGCTCCTCTCAGAGCTCCTGAAGCCTCCAAAGCTGGGAGAATATGGTCTAGGCTCTGCTGACATAAGCCCTACAACAGGAGCAGGCAGACAGATAAAAGGCAATATTTTTCCACATTATAGATAAAGGACCACAAAGCTGACCTTCTTTAAAGTCCATCTGACTTCCTCAGTTGAAGACAAACCCATTGTGAGCATGAGAAACAAGACAGAGAAAAGGCTTCTTGTTTTTTTTTAAGGCAAAGGCCACCTCTGAGGGAGGCACTAGAGAAACAGTTCCAGAGTGCTCACATCCTGCCTCTGCAACTGCCTTCTGAGCCAGGTCTTATCTCCTACTGTATTTCCCTGCAATGAATGTCCAGCCCTCTGGAGTCACAGTGCATTCAGGGCACAAAAGCCACTGTCCTGTAAACCCTCAGCATTTCTAGGCTCTGGCTGAAGCATTTACAGAGCACCCACCCCTCAGAGCACACCAACATGGTCAAAAGTCTTGATATCAGAATTTTAATGCTCAAGGAACAAACATCTCCATTAGGAGTTTGTATCCCATTGACTTACTCTCCTCCAACAAACATACAAGTTAAGATTTTCTTGCTTCCTGGGGAAAAAAAATCCTCATAACAGAAAGTTTATTTCAATACTTCTCTGTCTGGACACAGACTGTCTCTGAACAGGCTGGCACAGTTTCTACAAATAAGGGAAATGGACTCTCTGCTATTACAAGATACCAGCAAAAATAAACAATCAAGATCACATTTGGGAAAAGAAAAAGCCTAAGGGAGAAGCACACAGTTTTGATTTAAATCATCAGAGGAGCAGAGTCAAATATAACCACCCTCTAGTTCAGTTATCTAGCCACCTGCACAAAGAAATTTTTCTCCATATTCTTCAGTCAGAATAAGAATTCTCATTTTTTCAGAGACATGAATAAGCTTCTCACACATCTGGAATACTCTGTTTAATTCAATTAATGCTGCAAAATGTATCCAAGACTGTTCTTGCAGTTCTGTGAAACTGATAATTTCTTTTGAGCTGCCAAGCATGACCGACAGCTTATCCTAGGAGTAACAGTAAATGCACTTGACAGACAGACTTTCATTTCTGCACTTCCTTTCTTCAAAAGAATTTGAACTCTGACCTCTTCGCTTGCCCACATAATTCCTGCCATCTTGTCATTACAGTATCTCTGATTAGCAGGAGCCTAATTAATGCATTTTTAATGTGCACTGTTAATTAAAATATTTAGATTACTTCTTGGATCTTTTAATAAGCCCACATAGAAATGTATTTTCACACAGATCTACCAGCTTTTGTTGGTGCCAATGGGAGCAAGAACTGGCCTCTGCTATCACTGAGCTCTGCCTGTAGCCAAGCCAAAGCAACTTTGCAGGTTATTCACTTGTTAGTGCTGGCACCAACTCAGGGCTGCATGACCAATCCCTTGGACAAATTGCAAAATTAGATGAGATCTCTTCCTAGGACCTTCTGAAAAGTATGGAAAATAATTAAATAAACTGCATGTTGTTTTGACCAAATTAACACATAACAGACAAATAAACTTTGGGGTCCAAGAATAACACCTATACAAGCACAGAAAGTTTCCTGAAGGAGAAAGCTGTTCATCCAGGGAGACTGCTTCCAAGTTGGTTATACCAAGTAAACAAAATTAAATCTCTTGTTCAAACTGCTGCCAGCACTGAACTTTTAAGATGTTCCAACAAAACACTCCACACCTTTTGACTAAGACGAATACAGTTTTAAGTGAAGATCTACATAAGATTTACTGAACAGTGAGCTCAGTGAGACTGCAGAGGGCTACAACTGACAGTATTGTTAAGAAAGGTTATTAATTAACATGTTTAGCAACATATTTGTACAGGGATTTAATTATTTTATGGTCAGTTTCTCAAGCACTAAAGATTTGTCAGATAACTGGTTCAAGGTAATTGCCTAATGCTGATGGGAAAAGAAAATACTTGGAAGGACTCATGAGTTTTTCTAACTCTGACATATCCTTTGAGGATTATTGGATTTGAACCTCCTTTTAAGTTTCAGCAAAATTAGGCACTAGCATAGAAGGATCATGAACGAAATGAAAGAGAAAGTACAAGTTACTCCTGACTTCAGTTACACTAAACACCAGAGGTGTAAACCACCTTTCCCATTCCTCACTGTCTGGATGCTGTGAGACATTAAAAATACTGTGAATCCTTCAGAAAGCTTCATTGTGATTGCTGGCATTGGCTCACTCCAGGACACTTTACATTTCAATCCCAGAGCAGTAATACTTAATTTTTACTTTCTCTAACCAAGAGCAATACTTCCCCTTTTAGGCTGTATTGCTATAGAAAGAAGGAAAATACCAGAATTAGAATCACAGAATTATTTAGGTTGGAAAAGACTTTTAAGATCAAGTCCAACTGCAAGCTCACACTGCCAATTATCTGCTTCACTTGAAATAGTAGAACAGGATCCAAAATAGCTTTGTCACACAGCTCAGCACTGAATAACCCTGTACAAAGAACATGAATTAAAAATACCATAGGACAAATGCCACTGATCTGTGCCAGGTACAAGAAGTCTTTCTTGTAAGAAAGACTTTAATTGCAGTAACAAGTGATGAATGTTTATTTCCTGGAGTACTGCGCCTCCACATTATTGTACAGATATTAATTCAGCTTTTTGAACACCCGTGCTGAGGTCACCGAGAGGAGTCAGCTATTTTGGCAGGCTTTGTCTCCAGTGCCACATTCCTCCCACATACAGCAACCTATGGATACAAACCTTGAGATCCCTGTGCATTAATCCTTTGCTATGTAGAAAGTCAACAGCTTCAGCAATCTGCAGAAAGATCTGCAAACACTCTGTCCTTTCCCTCTCCTCTATGGTGCATCTTCTGCTCATCCAGTCTTTAAGGTTCTCTTTCCGGCAGAGCTGCATCTGGATGTACAGATACACCTTTGGAGAGGTGGGTTTGACTTTTTCTGCAGTGTTTTTAGAAAGGTCCAGGCTTAAACTTGTTGGCCTTGGAGGAGAAACAGAGAGGGGACTTCCTGAAGCAGATTTCTTGTTATTAGATTCCTTTGTACTTTTCCCTTTATCCTCAGAAGGACTCTCATTATGTGAAACATCAATTTTATCTTCCTTACTAGAGGCATTTCCACAGCCAGAATCCTCAAACACAATAGAGGAGGAGGTCCCTTCCTTCAGATGTACAACAGGAACAGCTGAAGAACAGATTTCTAAGGAGTGTCCCAGCTCATTACTGTTGATAGTACTGTCTTCTACATCACAGCCTGTAAGGACACTGTCCTGAAGGTTTAACAGTGGATCTTCTGAGTGCTGCAAGTCCCTGTTGTCTGTGTCAGAAAATTCCAGAGGGGAAAACTGGCTTCCAGATGAATCTGACTGACCACAGGGTATCCCCACAGACCTCACCCTCTTGGACGATGCTGCAGTAACTTCAATGTGTTCCTCTGTTGAAAATGGTTCTGTTGTGATCTTAAATGATGGGACATCCATTGGGCTGGGAGAACTGAGTGGCCAATCAGTGCTGGAAGATAAAGTTGAGAGATCAATACCAGAGAAATTGCAGTAGATTCTGATTATTCCACTAGAAATGCACTTCAAAAGGCCAGATTTTAACAATTGCTACCCCTGACACCTGCGTCATACCTCAACAAGGAATGACTGCCCAAGTGTGGGAATCACTAATAACCAGGATTTAGCACCTGTGTCATAGAAAGGATAATGTTTTCTCAAAAGTGTTGATAAAGGAATATTTAACAAGCTCTACTGCCTGGGTTCCTAATGTGCAATCAGGCTCATCTTCAGTTTGCAAAAACCCAGCCCTTTGGAACACGCACTGCAAGGACTATTTAAAGTGCCTTGGAAGAATTACAGCTGTGAAATGTTAATTTGATGCCTGAAATATAAAGGTCGCTGCATTCTAAAAATTGTGAGGCACGTTAAGATGCTATTATGAAACCACCCAGCACTCTTGTATTAGGCCTCATTCTATAAATGCCAACATACACCCACTTTTTCCTCTCTCTTCACATTCTCTAACTCCTTTATCTAATTTTCCATTTTTAATCTTTTTCTACCAAGCTTCACAAATCATCAGTCTGATTATCCCTCACATATTTCTGCTGAAATTAATTCATTGAGTACTGTATCAGGTCCACCTAACTGAAGACAATGAAGAGAAAGAAGGCAGTAAAAAGGAACAAAGAAGGCAGAGATGCCAAAGTTTGAAAATGAACCACAGCAACTGGTTGAATGCTTCAACCTTCCACTCACTACAAGATTCAGTTACACCAGTTCAATTAAGAACCATGTGATGCTTCCTAAGCTGAAATAAGGACTTTAACACAAGAGAGAACTATAAATCAAGAGGCTGATATATTTTTACCTGTTCAACTGAAAAGTTGTCAGGCTAAGTTAGCAACCATCTCTCCTAGATAGTCCCTCCATCTTCCCAGATCTTCTACCAGTTTTCTAGTTCTCTTGACAATCTCAAATGCAATTGTTAAAAAGAGCCCCATGAGTTACCTTTCATCTTTTAACCACTGCTCATCCATCTTCTCCTGCCATCTCTCAGGGGGAGCTTCCAGCCATGCATTGAAATACCGAACAATCCCTGGATGCTCAAGCTTAGCCAAAGCCTTGACTTCCCTCATGACCTTTTCACGAGCCAGCTCCCTACAGTTTGGGGTGAGCAGAAAAAGAAACATGGTCACAAAAATCAACAGCACAGCACAAAAATTTTAGCAAAAGGAATTTAGTCAAAGCTGCCCCAGTATATACCAGGCCAGTAGTGTTGCTTTTCACATCAAAACAAAAGTATGTCTGAAATTCCCCAGAGTAACTCCTTTAGCTTAGAAGTGTGGAGGAACAGAATGTGCTCATAATGGCTCAGTATTTAGTCTTCCCTTTACACATAATTACAGGCAGCAAAAACAAGAAGGAAAGGTTCATCTTCCTCTCAACTGTTCTTAAGGACAGAAAAAGGATTTTAAACAGAAATATTCTACAGGGATGTAGAAGACACTGACACAAAAGACAGACAGCAATATCTTAGTATTTGTTTTGTAATTGGCAATAGGTAAGGAGATTGCATAAGGACTATTTCTGTTCTGTGAACAGGAAAGCAGACAGCCTTCAGTCTTACTGAAGGAATAAGACTATAACTGGATCAAATAAAGTCTGATGGTTTTATTTAACAGTTTTGAATATGCTTGGAAAAGAAGAATTTAGGCTACCTTAAATCTCTGAACAAAACCTTTCATCTTAAATGGTCACACTTATTTACCACATTCAAAAAAAAATAATAATTCTAGATTTCATAGCTTTACCCCCTCCCTCTTGCTGTTCTAACTTGAGATTTCCAGAAGCAGTGTCTCCCATCTCCCAGTAAAAATAAGTGCTGCAAGCTCTGGGTAGGGTAATTCAGCAGCATGTCTTGACCACCTATGACTGAGAGAAAAGGCAGGGGTTGTGGGACAAGAAAATGAAACAAATGGGCAAATGGAGACAAAAAAGTAGGTGAGGGAAAGAGAAAAGAAAGAGGAGATGGAATCAGAAAGGCAAGGAGAGGAAGGAGAGAAGCAAATGAAGAACACTACAATAACTGGTCCTGTTCACAAAGGCTCCATTCATCAAGGAAATCCCCATGGAGCAGCATCCTTACAATGGGATCTACTATGCAAGTGTTTTAGCCAAGCAGGTCACCTCTGCTGGGATTGCATATGCCCAATTTTCTATGCCAAAACTAAGCCAGCCCCCCATTAAAAAGTATGTCATTCATCCTAATATAATAGCTGAGAATTCAGTTGAGGAGCAGATGGTTCTGTGTAAGATGGGATCTCACCAATCATTCATTCTTCTGTGTCCCAACAAACCTGTTCATTACCTGTTGGGCAATCGGATCCTCTTGATGGCATAGTTGCAGTCATCCACTTTATTTCTGGCTTCAAAAACCACTCCAAAACCTCCACGACCCAGACACTGAATTGGTTCAAAATCTGTCAGATATCTGGGAACAGAGGGGTATGAGGAAGGGACAGAAGAAGGGAGGGAGGATAGAGGAGAAAAATGCATTAGTATAGACAGAAAAATAAAATCATTTATGACCATGACTGAAGTAGCTCTGTACAGGCAAAACATGCTGAAGGATTTGCAGAATTTCTTATTTTTTCCTGCTCACCCACTGTGAGCAATTCCCTATCTATGAAATGGACAGCTGCTAAATATCTATTTATGCAGAGTTTATCACAGGCCAGCAGGATTCATTCTGCATGCACTGGACAAACTGAAGAGGTTTTTCAGATCACTATGTTGCATACCTACTGGATCCTGAGTATATAGCCCACATTTCTATAGCTGAGTATTTTCTAAATCATGATTTGCCTTTAACTCTACCACAAAAAACTGTTTCTGCAACTAGTCCTTCTAAACATTCCATCCAAAACATCACTGTTCTTAAATATCACTACTTTTCTTACTTTTCCTCATTTTAAACACTCCAGTTTTTACTTTCACCGAGTTACAAATGTACAGGAAATGGTCACATTTGCTCTAGAGTATGACATGCTCCTATTAAGCCTTCTGCCTTAACCAACTCTTTTGTAAAACTAATAACCGTTTTATTTATTATTTATTTTATTATTTTATAGACTGCTTATTCTGCAGAGTATATTAAATGTCATCTATTTCCATCTGCTACTGCCTTTCTCTGCCTTACACCATAAACACATCCACGATTAAGACCTACAAGATCCATAATTAACATGATTAAGACCTACAAGGATCAATCTCTTATTTTGCGTATCAGCAAGAAATATGAGAGCAATACTTCTGATCACATGTAATCTGTTGACTCTCTGGAATTTTGCAGACTAATCATAACTGCAATGTCCCACAAGTAACGGGGTCACAGAGTCCTTTGTGCCAGATGCTGATTATCCTGCAGAGGACTGGGAGTTCCTAGGAGTTCCTAGGTAAGAACAGGTGAACACCTACTCTTTCTATCTCCAGACAGTATTAGCAGCCATACTGATTAAACACCCTGTTTATGTTGTGTTGAACAGACCTCACCTTGACACATATCCAGAGTTCTTGGCATCACTCCAGCTGTTGTCTTTAATGTCTCCACAAGTGGGCTCATACTTACAATCAGTCTGACACTGTGTTTCAGACTCCTTCCGCAGCTAACAAGGATTTCCAAAACAAGAACAAAACAAACAAACAGACAAAATCAACTCCTTGAGTGCCTGAGACTGGTTTGTATCCTAGACATGGCATTAAATAAATATCTCCAGACACGTCAGAAGCAGTCTAATCTGCTTGCTGAAGCAGTTAAGCAAATTGTATGTGGCAGCTGTCAGCCTTCACTTACAGATTAAACAATAAATTTAGGCTTTTGATATTGTTATCTCATTAGTTATTAACTTATTAATATTACTCATTGCAGAGTCCAAACTGAAAGAAACAGCTAAAATAATTCCTTCTGTATTTGGGATTCAGAAAAAAATACTTACTCTGCTGTAAGGGTGGGGATGGAAGAGTTTGCGCACAATAAAGGTTGTGGCCACGATACAAAATACAATGGTGCCAACAATTTCTTTCCACCAGTGAAGAAGAAGAACAGGATCCTTTTTGCGAATGTTCTTGTAATTTGTGTCATCAAAAAATCTAACAGTGATCTGATTGCTACGTTTATTTCTCTCCCTCTTGTAGTAGGGTAAGTAATAACCATTATCTGTGTATAAAACACACAAAGAGAACACAGACTTACTTGCAGGTACCTACGAAACAGCTTTGGCTTCTCATTAATAGGTCTCAACAGACATGGGGTGTTTTCATTTTCATGCCCCTTGATTTTAAATGGCACATAAGCAAATTCAGTTAATTAGGGTTGTAGACAGCAACTAGGACTTCCTAGCTTTGAATCAGAATATCTTCCATATGGAAAACTTGTGACAATCATCCTGAGTCTCCAGCACTGTTAGCAAATCCAGAAAAAAGTAATTCCTAAGATTTTTCCACTGCAAACAACTCTCAATAGCAATAGCAGCACACACAACAGCTCTTCAGTAGCAATTCCTGGCACTTTGTTGTGCTTCACATAGTACCTCCATCGCAATCCACGAATCCTAGTTAGAGCAAAAATTTCCTAGTTCATTAAATATTAAAAAAAATGCACATATTTAAGGTCAAACAAATGGTCATTTATTGAAAATCACAGATAATAAAACCTAGGTATCTGAAACACTTCAAAGTCTGGAACTTCACCTACCATACGGGTACTGCAGAACCGACAGTGCTCCATTGCTGTATTCCTCATGGGAATACTTGTCATTGCTGAGACACTTATCAAACTCATCAGAGCCCACCAGCACTGGAGTCCTGGAAGGAGAATCTAAGCATAGAAAAGACAAAATTTTCTGAGATTTATTTCAAGTACAGACTGCTTATTCTGCAGAGTATATAAAATCTCCATTGTTTGTAAAATTCTGTTCTCACATTAATTTAAAGAGAACTCCAGTTGCATAATCTTATAAAATGCCTCTTGAATCGGATCATGAGAAGTAAACTTCCTAGAAGGAAACATTACAAAAGGTACTTTAAAATAACAGTTCCTTAATAATTCTCCCCCTTGACAAGTCAATTCACTCATATTCACATCACTGCAAAAAACTTCTTCCTCTTTTTGTTGAAAAATTTTTTTAAGAAGACCAAACATTTCATTACTAATAAACGCCCTGTCAAATCCCTAGTAAAAGAAAACAAGACATTAAACATTTAATTAGAAAAACATTAAACACTTATTAAAGCACAGAGATATTCCTGAGGTAGTTTACAGTTGGAAACATCAGACTAGTTTGAAACACACTTGAAATCAGAAAAATGTCCTGCCTTTTGTGAACTGAGGTAATAAATTAAACTCTGAATTGTTACTTACGGATTAAAGGTTTCCATTTGATTTTGGGAAGAGGAATAATTGCATTATCATTCCTGGATTCCAGAGCCTTTGGGTTGGTTGGGAATTTCTCATAAATTCTGACTGATGAGTGAAGATACAACTGGCCCCTGAACATACCTAAGTAATAAACAAGGAAGCGTATTAGTCTTTAGATTTGGTTCTCTTACCCCTGGAATAAAACTGCCTAGTCAAAATACATGGTTAAAAACATTTTTGAAAATATTCCTTCATATTCAGAGAACCTGAGATACTGAGTCTGATTGCTAGGCTCAATAAAATCAGTAGGATCTTCCCTCTATTCCAGGAAAGCAAGAGTTCAGGACTTCTCATTATTACTGCTGGAAATCTGGTGCTACAGGAAAGTGCCAGCAATTTTTAAGAGCTGTAAAGGAGTTTGGGATTTGCAGAAGTTAAGACCTCATTCAAACTTCCTACCCTTGTTAATGCTGCACAAAACAGCCATTACGAGGAAGGCTGGATCAATCTGGCCTCTTCCCACTGTTACTCTTTATCTGTTTTCTAACCATTAACTGGAAAGCTACAAGGTGCAAAGACTCAGAGAAAAAGGCTAAGGCAAACCAAGCCTAAGAAAACTAAAGCACCTTTACTTCCCAGAGACAGCTGAGGAGGAGGACCTCGAGCCACTCTATTTCAAATTGTCACAAACCACATCCAATGAATCCTGACAGCTGGATGAAAACTAAGCCATGTAAAATCTTATCTGAATTTTCTTCACAGTAAGTTACTGCAATCAGTGTACAAATCAATAGGCAATAAGGCTGTTTTGTTAGCTGTCAACCTGCCTTCTAAAGTTTCAAGACTGTTAGTCATTTCCAATGTACTGAAACTACAAAGCAATGAACATTTCAGAATCAAAATGGAAAAGATTTATGGGCTTGAAATCTACCAGTACAAAAAGATTTGCTTTACTATAACCTCAACAGAGAAATGAATAATGTTTGCTACAGAAAATGCTGCAGTTGGTGTCTCACCCAAATAGACACTGGATTCTGTGGCCCCTCTGGCAGCTTCCACAAGATCTTCTTCATCTTCCAGTACCTCATTATTAGCTGTGTAACTCATGTCATCAAATAGACTTATTGGAATTACTTTGCCATCCTTAAGCAGCCATGCAGAAGCAATTGGAGTGCAAAACTGAAGGGGAAAGAGGTAATTGGAAAATTAATGTTGTATTAATGAGCTATTAAATAAGAATAAGAAAAAAGTGCTTAAATTTCTTGTTTAAATTTTTGTAACAGATGCAGCAGCTCAAAGTCAGAACTTCAGTAAAAAAAATTACAAGCAGATGTGTGCTTCTTTACAAAGACAGTGCCTGAAACCAAAGATGAAAGACATCTTCAAAACGTCTACTTTTGTGATATTTAATATTCTGTCTTTCCCCCTACCTGGTATTCCCATTCCAGATGTCCTCCTCGTCTGTTAAAAGCCATCACCTTCCAGTCAGCCACAGAGACCTTTATCACTGTGTCTTTCATCATAGCTTCCTGCTCATCCACATCTGAAATAATTTTTGTTTCTTCTTTGTTCATAGTTGATTTAAAATTGCTCTCAATGTATCCTGCTCTAGTTTCAATATCTGGGACATAGCGCAGCTCAAAGTGACCAACACTGAAATTCCACCTCAAAGAAAAAGATAAAACCTTTGTAGAAACAGCTTTTATATTCCAGGGAAGTCCAAAGTCCTCTGTGCAGAAGATTTCTAAACTGAATTACCTATATTTGGCCCATATTTTCATAATAAACTTTCAGACTGTCAAATGAACAAAACTGTACTAGGAGGGGAATGCTTATCCAGAACACAAATCAAACAAGCTGGGAAATGTTGTCCAACATGATGGGTGAACTGAGAAAAAAGCTGGTAAAGTAGGGCCAATGGCATTAAAGGTTTAGTGTATGAAGAGGAAAATTAAAATCATCAAGTACTACAGCTGGGTCTGCTTAGTAAGAAAACCTTCTGTAGCTGATGAAAGCAGTAAGTACAATGCTGCTAGGAAGAAGCATTCTAACAAGCCATTTTTCTCTTCACAAATTTAGTGGATTTAACTGGAAACAAGACTTTTCAAACTGAGAAAGGGGCAATGCTTTTTTTGTTTAACGACACATACAACCTAACTCAGATCCTTTGACAGGTACTTCATAAAACTAGGACTGCTCATGTCCCATAGGTTAACACCAAAATGAAATGTGTAAGGAGCAGAGTTTTCTTGCACAGCAAAAAAACTCTTCAGTTCTTGTAAACCTACAAAGAGACAAATGGGAAAAGGATGGCATGTTTGTGTCTTGGACAGCATGAAGTGGTAAATATTTCTTGAGCAGTGTATTTGGGTACCTAATGCTTCTTACCAATCTGGCAACCACCAGGAGCCCAAACTGGCTCTTTAAAGAATATACACCCTTCAGGTAAAGGTTTGGCATATTTCATACACTCAGTCAATTTATTAAAGATGTTACTTATTCTGGATTAAAACCCCAGATGTTTCCTACCCATTATGTGTCACCAGGAAAGCACCTATGTTTCTCACCACAGAGACAGGAGGATTCTGGGACACCAGACTAAATAATATGGTTTTGACACACCTCTCCTGGTTAATATCTGTCTCAAATAAACACAGAAACCAAGATTTATATTCTCAGACATCTGATCTGTTAATCGACTGAGTTCTCATTATGTTCTCTCTGATAGGCTACAAACTCACAACCTGTCACATCGTGCTGCAAACAGAAGAGGGAGCAGAGGAACAGGGAATGACTGGCTCTCCACTATGTTGCTGGGTAGTTACTTGTATCTATGTACAGAACCCAGCTTTTGAAGTCCGTGTTTTATGAAGTGAGTTTGGTTTTTGTTTTGTTTTTCAGAAAATACATGTCTGCAATTTTAAAGAAATCTTGATGTATTAAAACTTCAATGTGACAGTGTTAGAAAAATCACAGATTGAACCAATTTCTTCAGCTTAGAAAGAACACACCACCTACATTATGGAATGAACAACATAAATTTAAGAATGATTTAAAACATCAACTTAAAATGAAAGCTTAAGACATCACGTTTAACCCACCTCCCCAGTGACAATAACCATTAGTAGGTAAAGAATCTTAAAGTGAGTAGATTATAAGAGGACTTTTAAACTGTCTCCTCTTGTACAAAAACAACAGTTAGAACAAACATTATAGTGACATTTGCGTTGTGCAGTACTACAGTGGCAAATGTTTCTGAGGTGAGCAAGGACAAGGGTAGCAACTGTGATCTGATTCCTATCTTTTCTGTCTCACCATCTCTACGGGACTGTTCCTGAACATTTCTGACTCACTTTTCATTGCCACTGCGTGGCCCCACAGCTCGGACGGTTTTCTGGGTGCGGTGTAACAGGAGCGTCTCCTCCTGCTCTGTCTCCTCGTCATCCCAGCGGCGGCAGCCCACGGCTGAACAGATGTACTTCACCTGAGGGACAAGGCAGGCTCACATGTGCAACTTCAAAACAAATGTAATCAACAGCAATATTCAAAGCTAACAATCCTTACAGCCTGTTCTTGGCTGGCAGGCAGTTTGGAACTCTGTGACTTTAGATGTTTGGCTGGAGGGATGCTGAAAAGCCTGGTTTAAGAGATAACAGCTTTTCATAATGAAAACTTTCAAAGGATTCTAGGAAGTTTACAGTCTGTGGTATTTTGACTACCATTTGACTATATTTTGCATGTACTTCTAACACAAAGAAACCTGAGCTCTCTCTTTTTCCACTATTTCTATGGACATCAAAAGAACATTCCTGCAAGACCCACAGATAATTCTGCTTTCATATCATATTTGTCTCAGCCTAACTCTATCAGCTTCAAATGAAGTACTATTGATTTATATAAAATACCACAACGCCTTCCCCCTTTGCCTTGTCAGCTATTAAAAGGAAAAGAAAACATTAATGAACTCTCACAGTCCCAATCTCAATTAGAATTTGCATTATATGGGTAATGCCAGAGAGATGAAACTGCCCAAACTCTTAGGAAGAAAGAGTCAGGTACTATTTCCTCTAGGAAGCAGCTTTGATACTGTGAACATAAGCCAGGAATCAAAACAGAAATGAAAATTTCCTCTTCTGAGCACTGGAGGAGGAGCCTTTTGGTGCACAGAGCCCTCTGTGACCAGTGAGGAAATCAAAAGGAACTCATGAACTCTGCTTCGGGATCTGTGTGCTTTATCATTAGTGATGATTCCACACCATATCATTAGTGATGATTCCATTCCACAGAAGTGTACCCACTCTGATTTTGTTGAAAACAAACACTAGGAACTTTAAATTTTTTTCACCGAATCTATTTTTTAGCTTGTTTTAAAATGTAGTATTTCTGAATCAACAGATGTCTGTTCTTCACTACACAAAGTATCTACAAGCACTTCAATGACACCTGACATTTAACTTAACTTTTAAGTAAGACTTTAAAATATAAGGAGAACAACTTCTGATAGTAAACACACTGACAACTAAGAGTCCTTAACTTTTGCATATGCTGTATTTTTTCTGTTCACGTTAGTTTTGAAAAGTCTGAAATTAATTGAAAAAAAGGTGTCACCTAAAGCATTAATACATAGTGAGTTGAACTGCAAAGTCTACTTCAAACAATGCCAGACGATAAAAGCTGAACTCCTCCCACAGGAAGGGGTTATCCCTCCCAACCTCTCACTATGCTCTGGTGACAGTCCCTGTCCCTCCCCTTGTGCTGGCTCTGGCACTCCCTGATTCCCTGCTACAGCTAACCCAGCACAAAACTACTCCAGTAAAAAGGGAACAGCATTCTGCTGGGTTAGCAAATGGTGAGACAAGGGTGAAAGCCAGCACAGGGGGCAGAGCAGGAGCTCCCAGGCAGGAGACTGCAGTACCCTGCCACCGACTGCAGCCCATCAAGCTCAGGTTCTGCCCCTTTGTGCCCTGCAGTTGAACACTCAAGCTGCACCACAGTTTAAACCTCAGGAGTTTCCTGTTTGCAATGCAGATCTTAAAACACACAGACACAAAACACCTTCTCAGGCTCTTACCTTCCCTGAATAGGAGCTCAGCCCGTAGGTGGTCAAAGATTTTCCCCCAACTAAGACAACGTCCTCGCCAAATTTGTAGGATGACTCGAGAAGAGATTCAACGGTGAAAGGAACGGCTTCCATGCTCTCTCTATCCCGATCCCACTGGAAGAGGTCCCCATCCAAGGAAGGGATAATCATCTTATTTCCAAACGCCTAAAATAATTGAATTCAAGGTTAGCTATGATTTAACCATAATTTTATCAAAATACACAGACCACAAATGGCAGGAGAAATGCTGTATAAACAAGTCCAGTGCGTTATGCTCTAGTGTCCTAATGGTTTTGTATTCAGAGTCCTATTTTTCAAAGTTATACTGAAGACAGAAAACTTTCAGACATTCAAATCAAATCCACATTTCACTATTCTTAGTTAAAAAACAGTTCAGTGTGTGACACCTCTTCAAAACATTTGAAAGCTCGATGAGTTGACAGGTTTCATCCAAAACTGCAGAAAATACGATGTGGGTTGAAGCATTCTCCAAGAGACAGGCACTGGTTAGAGTGCAAAGTTTTGCAGATTACTGGTGATAGTTTCAATAGAGTAATTTTAAAAGTACAACTGAGGCTGTTTTCACGACTAATTCATGTCTATTCTAGAATATCCAACTTTCTGTAAAGCAGAGAGAGCAATTATCACTGAGATCAGAGCTCACATTTCACCTTTGTCTCTCCAGACAGTTAAATCTGACTTCTCCTCAGAATTGCTTATCTCTAAGCACACCATTCCTTTGAAAATTGCCTAGCTTTTCCCTAAACACACAGGTTAAAAAAAAAATAAAATTAAAAAACCTTCACTGGGATACAATATTTCATCCATTACACAGAGATTTTCAAGGAGATCCTAGTTCGGAAGTATGAGTCATTGTCAGTGAGTACTAAGGGACTTATTAAGAAACTCATTATCAGCATGATGGACCATAACTAATGCTGTGGAGCCACAGCGGCTGTGCCCATCAAGAACAGTGAGAAATTGTAATCCACATAATCTTAGCTTCTGAGGATATGGATTAACATGGGAGGTTTTAGTGATTTTTCAGAACCTCTGTCCATTTGGGCAGTATCCTACAATATAATTACATTAAATTCAGTTACTTGACACATTAGGAATTAAAGACTACTTCTGGTACACGTGTATTAGTCACTTGGAAAAAAGTATTCCTGCTCAGACTCCAAGGCACAGATAGGTATTATGAAGTGGTACAAAAGATGCAGAAGGTTTCTTGTTATTATTTCTGGAGCCACTGTGAGGATCTGAAACCACATCTTCTGCATGTTTCAAATTCCATATAACATGGAACTTTTTATTCCTCTAACTGGGTCAGAGTCGAGCAAACAACATTAAGCGAAGTTGGGATTCACCTGAACAGGGAGGGAAAGACAGATGTAGATGTGTGCATGTCACAACTAGTATCTCCTCATACACTGTTTGACACACTTCATTTAAAGAGAAAATTCAGGTGAGTTACCCCACACTGCTGGTATTTAACATCCCTACAGGATTCAACACCGATGCTTTCCAGCTTTGAAAAGCCTCATGATGACAGACAATTGAAATAAAAACTCCTCTCAGGAGCACAATGTGTAATTGAAGTGAAGATAAAAATAAACCCCTGAGACTAGCTGTGAAGCTCTTTACAAAGCAAAACTAGGTGTGTTCTTTCCCTCTCAGATATTTACCTTATGGCAATAAAGGCCAAACATCCTGGAAAAGATGCATGTGATACACAAATGGAGCATTATGGCCTACTATTGGGGAGGAAAAATAAACAGACACAGCCCTATACACACACACAGAAATAAACCAACAAAAAAGCAAATATTCTGGTGGGGAGTTGGGGGGTGTCATTTGTAGAGATCACCTGATCAGTGGACAAATAAAGCAAACAAATAAGGTTTATATAAATATTCATATTCAGAGCAACCTTGTGGTCTTGAGAAACAAAAGACTGGGAAGATTTGGAAAACACCTTTTTAAAACCAAAATGTCAGTGCCAAAATTGCAGCTGTAACCACGGTGGAAATACCTTATGAAAACATTCAACACAGAGGAGTAATACCACAAAATGTTTTTGTAATATACTCTTTCAGAAGCCCATAATAATTCTGATGACAACTTTTAGCCTGTGCAGCTGTTAGTTTGCATTAACAAATCCTCTAAAGGATCTGCACAAGATCCATACACATGCAAGTACATCTGAAAGCCCATGCCAGTATGAGATACTCTGCTCCAAGGGCTGGAGACCATTCCATGGTTTGTGAAGAATGGAGACAGTGGTATGAACTGCCAAAGAATTGCTGCTGAGCAAGGAAGACTCTGCAGCAACCACAAGCTCTGGGGACAGTGTGACACATGTTACTCTAAGTGCCACCCCTGCCCCAAAGCTCTGGCTCCAGGGCCCGAGTTGGAAATTTTCCACCAGGAAACAGCACACACACATTGGCTAGTTCTAGTAATCACACCCAAATTTCGAAGATATATGACGCTGACTCAGCAAGACACAACTATATAGTCCAAATTTATGGAGCAAATCAGGTTATGGCTTCCCTGACAGTGGCTTTCTGCCTGCTCAACTGTTAAAACGTTGGTCCCCATAAGCTGCAGAGGACAGATGACATTGTTGGTCAGCTCTGCTGATCACCTGCCAATGCTCCCAACCTTGAGGGCATCTGCAGGAGCAGCAAATCCTGGGAGACACTGGGAGGAAAAAGCTGAGAAAAGACACAGCTGCTATCCATGAACACATCAGGAAAGGGAGCACAGGCAGCAGAAAGAGCTGTTGCAGTGAAGGAAAATGCCAGAGTAGGAGTGGATAAGGTTAAACTGACCCTAAGTGCAGGTGAGACATTTGGGTTACTAACCATCACAAATGAGCTATTTCACTACAGAAACAGACAGGGGGAAAAATCACTTTAAGATGACTCTATCCATAAGTGGATTACATGACACAGAGCTGACAAGAGACAGCACCTGATTACCACAAAGGCCTTCTTTTAACAAAATAGCTTTATTTGAAGAATGGGGAAGGTATGCAAATGTGCCACTTGCAGGTGCCCACATACATGTGTAACAAAAGGCATTTGTGACCACTTGTGGTGGCATCTGTTTTCAAAAGAGCAGTACAGCCAGAGGCTTTGGAAGGACATTAATAACAACAACTATCTGAATTATGCAGCTCATTCTCTAGTACATCAGAAGCAGAAAAGGGACTTTCCTTGAAAGTACTAGCAACTAGCATCGGCATGCAGCTCAGGTAAAGGAATGACATCACCCTGTATCTCAAAAGCATTACCTCATCTCCTAATCCAAGGAGTGAGTCACCCAGGCAGTCAGCTGCAAATCTCTTGGCACAGAAAATGTAGGTTACCACGATGCACTTACACATTCCTCTGATCTGTCAATGTAAATAGCTATTTGTTCAGCTTCACTGGTCAGCAATATGGCACATAATTGTTAAGTGGCTTGTCTTTCTGAAGTAACACTTAAAAAAAGCCCCCACATTAAGCAGGGAGCCCTAAACGAGCCGCTGCTCTTTTGCTCATTAAGAGTTTGCAGCCCAAGTTCTCCATTGGCTCCGCGCGGGGCTCTGCAGCCCTATCAGCGGCGCGCGCTGCGCAATCTCCAGGCCGACGGGTGAGGTAATGCACTTTCTGAAAAGCCTCCACAAAAAAGCAAAAAGGCATAACGATCCGGAATGGCATACGCTTCCAGGGAATTTGCTGTCTAGACTCTTTACTGGAAAGGAGGGCACCGTACGCCAGGTGCCACGGCAGGTTGATCGGCGCAGGAAGCCGCTGATTTATAGCGGTGGAGAGAAGAGAAAAAGAAAGAAAAGGAAAAAAAAAAGTGTAAACAGAGATCAAAACAAGCTTCCAGGAGCTGTTTAACAGCAAGCGTGACATTCTACCCCCTTCCTAACGCTCTTTATCGTCTGAAAACAAAAATCGAGCCTGCTCACGTGCAGACACATCTGAGCCAAGTCTGGTGCCAAAACAGTCAATATTATTGTTTACAGATGGGCTGGATTATCTACTAACTCCAAGGAAATAACCACGCACAAGTGAAATATTTTCCTTAAAATAGGATTTTATGTCTTTATGTTTTTCTAACACTTCTGCTCATAGTTTTCAAGTCTTACTGTTACTATAAGCTGCAAGAGCTTCATTCCGGTTACTAATTAACTGAGACCAACCTACATGATCTTAAATGATAAGGGTACCAGTTTTTTCCCCCTCTACGATTATCCCTACAATAGGATAACTGTAACAAACAGGATCAAACCCAACATCAAGCACGCTCTTAAGAAAACTACTTCTCACTGAGAACTATGTCTTTTAAGCCTCTTCAAAATTAATCTAGGCAACATATTAAAAGTCACATATGGTAGCTTTATTCTGAAGGGTAGAAACAAGAGTCTGCACAAAGAAATCTGGGCAAGGGAAAGCAAGCTGGTATGCTCCACATTAAAAAAACAAACAAATTAAAACCACAAACCCATAGACAGACAGTAACACAGGTATCCCTACTATAAATGTTTACAGATTTTTCAGGTAATACAGATATATATAGATAGATATACATACACACACAATTTTTGAGATATCCCCAGTTTGGGTTGGTCTGGAACTGACTTATTGTCTGCTCTTTTTTGTTATGCATGCAGGAAGGTTATCTGCACAGAGCCATGGGTTTATGACTTTCTTCCAATAGAAGAGGTAATTTCTCCTCTTCACCTTAGATTTCAGGACGCTGATTCATCTGTTTTGCCTCCAGGTACCCGCAGAAATCCTGAAGCACAGGGCACTACAAGGATGACAGTGTACCGTTACTAACAGGCAAACCCTAATCAAACAGCAGCACACTGGGATGAAGGGGGACCCCAGAGCCTTTGAACTTCTGCAAGACCCACAATGTCCCCACTTCCTTAAGAGAACAAAGACCCAGACACAAGCACAATCTTTTGAAAAAGAGAGGCTGTTGAGCTATTCCACTGCCTAAAGCACTGGTAAAAGAGCAAAATCATACAGGGCTGTTCAACCAGCCAGGAAAAAGAAAATTGACTGCAAAGGGAAGTCCATGATTTACATCAGTAAAAAACATGAGACTGTTCAAGGGCAATGAGGAAGCTGAGGCAGGAAATACCAAGACAGGTTGTTGTTTGTCTAGAAAATTTTTCCTTTTTGTGAGTACCATTACCTCTGATCTCAGCACTACACTTGTTTATGAAGTGCATACCTGTCCTGACCACCTCCTGTGCCTGTTAAGCACTGAACATGCCCAAAGCATCTTTGAGACCAGGACCGTGAGAAAGGCTGCACCTGGATATGACCTAATCAGTATTTTATTGAGCTGTTTACAGAGGTGGGATTAGGTGGCCTTCCTCCTCTGCAGAGGTGAGAGCCAGCAAGTGCCAGGGCGGCACATCAGAGCAGCCATGGAAATAGGTTTTATCTCAGCTGGGGTGTGACAGCCTGAAAGAGCACACCAGGTCTGCACAGCAACAGTGAGCAGAGCTCAGGCTGATTGGTACCATCAGGCTGTATGGCTCACCCAGCAGCAGTTCACAGCATCTATCAAGCAACCAAATCTGGTCCCTGACTCCTGCCTACATTAAGTACCTTATGACACAAGTTTGTATCTACTACAGTCTTTCTTCTCCTCCCATCATCCCCCATACTTCACAAGCTGGTAGTTACTATTTCATTTTTCATGAATCCATGGAAAAGAGTAATAAATTCAACTTTCGTGGGCCTGTGTTTTCTGTATGATGAGTGTGTGAAGTGATGCTGTAACCCTGTGCCTGGATGAGTACTAGAGAACTCATTTCAAAACTCCTTTCTTCTCTCTCTTCAAAGCAACACCTGCAACATCCTCCTGACAACTTTAATAAAAGACTAGAGCTGGAATCTCTGTTATGATTCTACACATCAGATTTTAAAATCTGATCAGGTATAAGCACCAGGGTCCCAAGAAAACTGTCTTTTACACAAACTGTAAAAAGCAACAGATGACAGCAGCACAGCAGCTTGAGACTTACACTCTCTTTTCCAGCATCAGGGGGACAGTACCTTGTTCAGCTTGAGTTTGCCCTTAAAAGAACTATTCCTGCTCTGCCCTCCCCTGAAGGGCCATACAGGAAATCTGAGGAACTGCAGTGTGCTAACTAGACCATCCCAGCTTCAAAAGAGATCAGGAACTCAATACTGTTTGCTCTGCAATCACATAGACCCTTCCTCTGAAGACGAGCAAACTGAAATACCACCGTTACTTTAATCATAGTCAAACAAGACTTGGGTTTTTGAGATACAGAGATGCCAGCCTGCTCTGCTGCCATGGTAACAGACTTTTAAAAACTGTTCTCCTTAATAATAATAAAAAACCCAACTGCACGGTGCTTTAAGAAAGACTTTATTTTGACATTATTCCATCCCCCTCTTTTACATGGCAAGTTTTATTAATAAGACTGCAAGTCTTCTGAAACTTAAGAGCAGTGCTTTCTGAGAGAAACCGGTGCTGTTGTTACCGAGCCCATCACCGAGCTCCTTGAAACTAACAGCACATAAGGGAGTGGATTAGTGGAAAAAAAAATTATCCAGAGCCTCGCCTATCCAGAAACAGGCCCTACACTGAACTTCATCAGCCACCATGGCAAAATTGATACTTGTATTTGGTTGGCATGGCAAGACTTTGGTAGTGGGGGGCTGCAGAGGTGGAAAGAACCTCGCACTGGAACAGGATAAAAACATGAGGGGTCATCCTTTGAGGGGCAAGAAGTGGTAGACAAGGTGTGATGAACTTACTGCAGACTCCATGCCCTATCTCCCTACACCACTCTGGGGTGGAGGGAGAGAAAATCAAGGTGAAGTTAAGCCTTAAGGGAAGAAGGGAGGGGTGGGGGAAGCTGTTCTTCAGATTTGGTTTTATTTCTCCTTTTCCTACTCTGGTTTTATTGGTAATACAACTGGTTTTCCTGAGTCGAGTTTGCTTTGCCTGTGATGGTGCCTGGTGAACGATCTCTTCCCTGCCTTATCTTGACTCATGATCCTTTTCAATAGATTTTTCTTTCCCCTGTCCAACTGAGGAGGGATGTGACAGAGAGGCTTTGGTGGGCACCTGGCATCCGTGAAGGGGCAATAGCAGAAGCTTGTGGCACTTCAGGAGACGAGGATTCAAAGTGATCTCTGCTGGACCCTGTGTGTTTTTTCCCCTGGCCCTGCATGGACAGGATGGTTTTACAGATAAGGACACAGAGTCCATGTGAAAAACTAAGTCACAGAGCAACTCCTATAGGAAAAGAGCCTGATACAGGAGAACAGAACACTGCAAATCAGAGTCTCCTCTTTCAAGCATGCAAAGAGAGAGTGCGCGAAACATGCCGTTAGTCTGACAAAGATTAATAGTTACCTCCTTATGGAGCACAAAGTCCAGAAGAAATTCGGAAATGAGATGTCAGTAGCTGTGCTGCTAGAGGAATGATTTGCTAAACTGTCTAAAATGCTTAAACCTTGAAACAGGCCCTTCTTTATATAGATAAAGATATAGCCTGAAAGTTAAAAAAGGTTCTAGGGCAGAATAAATTACTTTTTTTGTGTATTGAGCAGCTGAATTCCAACTATCTAAGTTATCCATTACCCGAAACTGGTATTTGTCTAGGTACTAGATTTGATCCATTTTAGTATCTGTAAACACCAGAACTGCTAAACAGCCAATACAAAACATGCAGTGGGCCATCTGCAATTAAATTACAAGCTCTCTTCCTATCCCTTACCTTGACCCTGAGGTGAAGGGTCCATACCACAAGACTTGCAAGAAATGACTGAGGGAGCTGCAGTTAGTTAGCCTGGGAAAAAAAGGAGGCTCAGGGAAGACTTTATTGCTCTGTACAAGCACCTGAATGGAAGTTTTAGCCAGGTGAGAAGAGTCAATCTCTTTTCCCAAGAAACAAGCAATAGGACAAGAAGGAATGGGCTCATGTTCCATCAGGGAAGGTTTAGATTACCTGTAAGGAAAACCTTCTTCACTGAAAAGATGGAACAGGCTGCCCAGGGCAGTGGCAGAGTCACCATCCCCAGGCAGATGTAAAAGCCTTGTGGATGTGCCACTTAAGGATGTTTAGTGGCAACCTTAGCAGCGCAGGGCTAACACTTGGACCCTGTAATTCTGTAATCTTAGAGGTCTAGCCCAACCTAAACCATTCTGTTATTTTACTACAAAGAGAATAAAAAAACAGAGACAATGGGGATGGTAAAAATCCTTTCCAATATTTGGAGATTTTGACTATGGCTGTGAGCATGATATGAAAGTTGGTCGTACAGAGCGACTCTGAGAAAATTTCTTGGCTTTGCTCAAGGCACAGCATCACCTGAGGACTGGTCTTGAGAGCTTTGGTATCACACAAGTCACAACACCCTGTTCTGTAGCTGCTCATGTGTCCCCTAATGGAAGCTGTCATCCTCCAAAACGTCCTTAAAGCACAATGAAAGGACACGTGTCAGCACTTCCTCTGGGCTTTGTCGGTGCTAGCTACAAGTGTCAGCAAGGCAGCCACTGAGCTGCAGCTACAGGAAATCTTTTGGGTTTTTTAACTGAATAGGACACCAAACTAAGAGGACTGAAGATGTGCAGTTTAGATAAATACATAACACCACCTGCCTAAGCAACAGGCCTATTTGTGATGATGGTACGGTGGTGCTGCATCACACTAACCACCAACTCAGCTCAGGCAGGCAATTCCCCTTTTCCTCAAGTTTAGCATTTCCCACTAAAAAAGTTGGTTGTGTTTCCTATAAAAGCTCAGCTTCCAGCTATCAAGGTATTCTAAAACAATTAGTATTTTACTGATGACTTTTTGTCTGCTAAACAACATTAGAAGTTTATTTTCAGAAGAACTGTAAATTATGTTTTAGTTTCACAAGAAAGCAACAAAAATCTGTATTCAGAAATCCACCGGTCTCTCTAGTGAAGTCTCCCAAGCCTGTCACCTCTTCATGCACACATGTGTGTGTTTTTGCAGCAGCAGAACTGAAAAGAACCACTTGTGCCATCAGGAATGCTAATACATCCATGTAGTTAAAGAGCAGTCACATCCATTCTCCTCCTGCAAAACACAGGCTCCACTCCCCTGGATAGCCCTAATAAGCCTTCTCTGCCTCAATTGCAATTAGAATTTATCTTCCTTTGAAGTACAATTCTGGGCACTCACTTTTTATTCATTATGAGCTTTTCCAGGACCATTTAAGACAGTAATCTGTCTCCCTCTCTACCCGCAGGCAACAAAGAATCACATTTCCTTCCCCTACAGTGGAATGGAGATGGCAGCAGATAACCTGTCACGGGATATCTTAGTACACAGTTTTCTCAGTTTTATACTGGTCATCTCCAACCTCCAACAACAGAACAACTGTTATCAATCCCCACATCTTGTATTTCATTTAGCACAGTTTAATTTCATGTCTATTATAGAAAACCTGTACGACTGAGAACCAGCTGATGCGCCAGTCTTGCTCTACAGGAATGACACCTCCAACTATCTAAGCATCTGGTGGTTTTATACATCTCAGTAGTACACCAAAATAAAGGTCACTACAGGACACTTGAATACTCCTTCAGACAACCAAAAATACACGTTTACCTACAAGGAAACATACTTTCCCCAGTTTAGTCACCTCAATAATCAGACCACTGATTTACACTCTGCCTGCTTGAAAAGAGTGGCAATTCAGTGCCTTACATCTGCTCAGAACATATTACGGTCAGAAAGTAATTTCACAGCACGAATTGATATTTTAAAAATTTTATTCTTTGTTGAGTAAAACTATTCTTTAAAAACCTTTTGTACACACTCAAACACCTCAGAGAACCAACTTGTTATTCTCTATGAAAGTCTGCCTGGATGGTGCATGGAGACTCTTCCTAGTACTAAGCAGGAAAGTTTATATCTGTTGCTGGTGTGTCCCATTCCAGATGTTTAAGATGCACCCAAGATTAAGCATTAAAATTATTAACAGTGAACTAGACAGAGGCATTCATTTTTAAACAGAATTCAGAACAAAGACATTTTCTCAGAATGCCTGTGTAGTTTGAAAAGAATCTCCTTTTTGTTTGGCCAGTGAATGTTAGTAGAATCAGAAAAATTTTAAGCAGGATTAATATAAATTCCTAATATTCATCACTGCCTTTAACAGCTGCTATAATAACCTTTTCAGTGAAAATACTCAAGTGTCTGACAGTCTTAAGTGTTCCCCACCCATATCCAAGACAAACACTATCAGCTTTTCCTTGGATGATATTTACAGATAGTGACTCAACCAAAAAACAACCATAATAGAAACCCATAAACCAAACAAACATAAGTTTTATTCAAACTAATAAAATAATGCTGCAGCAGTGTCTAACTGGTGGGTGAGACTTTCCTAATTTTTTCAAAGACGCTGCTAAATTATTCACCCTCCCTGAACCTCTGGGTGGGCACATAATAGAATTCACAACTCAAGCCCCTCAAAGGGCATTTTGACCTCTTGCCTTACCCTGACCCATTTCAATGTGGATTTTGCATTTTCTTCTATTCCAGAGTGTAAAAGGTCAAAGGATGAGAATTGCTGAATTTCTTCCTGTGTTCCCAAAGCAACCCAAGACAGATTTGGGCTCTTCTCTGGCTCGTCTGAGCACAGTGATTGCCTTACCCAAACTGCAGCCAAGTCAGTACCTCAAAGTGAGTCCCAGGTGTCTGGACACTTCACAGCAGAATTCTGTATTTCTTCTGGGAAACCAAAGCATTGAAAATTTGGCAGGATTTATGATGCAAATAAAGGGAAGGAAAAAGAAAGAAGATACACTCATAATGTACATTACATCCAATCAGTAGTGGAGTTTTTTGAGATTTCAAAATTCTTTTGCAACTCACTGCTCTAAGCAAAAATTGAACAATCTGCTCAAAGTCTCTCTGGGTTTGCTTCCCCGACAATGCACTGAGTTTTCATAAAACTTCTCCACCTCTCCATATTTCTCTGGATAAAAAAATATAATAGGCTATTCCATAAAAATATGCCACTTCTATCCCCAAAAAAGATGATACAGATGTCTAAGTTTGTAGAAAAGTTGATTTTATGTAGTTATTACAATAGAAAGATATATTTATGTTTTTATATATATATATATACATACACACACACAATGCAATATAAAGGTCATGAGAATCTTTATTAGAATAAGGATGTTGACAGATTTGGTGACATGGCATAATCAAATTATTCAATTTTTCCAGGATACAGTGGTATGTTTACTCTGACTGCTATAAATGTCAGCCATGTGAACTGAAACTGATTTTATCCCGTGATCCTCAATGTCTCAAATAAGGAAATAAGATGCTTACTTAAGGATTAGTCTTTAACACTCCAAGCCTACCAGGTACTTTTATCAAGTCCATCCTAGTATAGCCTCTGCCCAGAGCACTGAAACAACTCCGACTGGTGCCTACTAAGTGATTTAGTGTAAAGCTTGCAGGTAAAAGAATGAATCATCCTCATCAGCAAATGATGTGCTATGAACCTTTCTCACTGCTTCTGAAGCAGTTCTCCACTTTCACTATAATTAAGCATCATTATTTAAACACGCTGCTTCTCCCAAAAGTATTATTTTCTAAGTATGGACAGTGTATTAATTACAAACCTAAATTTTAAAGAGCAAAGTGCTTTTATTAAAATTAAGCTCCCATTTAGAAAAGTTGTAATTCAATGACTTTCCTGTGAACTTCTTTAGGCAATCTTTACGTGCAGGTAACAAAAACTTGGAGTTGTAACCAGGCTTTTACAGAGAAAGGTTTTCCATTTTAAAACAATGGATAGAGAAACAGAGTTTTTTAATTCTGATGCACAAGCCTGAACTGCAGAGTCAACTTTTCAGCATTGGCACCCCGACTATGATTTGTTTATGTTGGAGCTTAGAGCCTAGGAAAGAATTTCAGCGTTTTAGTTACCCAGACACACAATTAATACTTCAGCAGCCTTTCCCTTCTAATTGATCTGTTCACATGACAAATGATGAACATCTCACTTGTCAGTGTCTTAAGCAGTAGTTTCAAGATCTGAAGCGTTTGACAGAGCTGCTGGAACATTTGAAATTTCACTGCCTCACTTTCCTAATTAACACACGAGCTCCAGACAGCCAGGTTGACATTTTACAGTTAGGCAAAGGAAGTTAACTACAGTTCTGTTAAACACTGAAAGTTTGAAGATCTAATGTCTATTCTTAAAAGGCACTTGGAAATTAAATTCATGCTTTTGCACCAGGACTTGGAACTACACTTCATTATACTCACACTTGAGATAGTTAAAAAAACCCTCATCAAAACAATTAAGAGCCAGCAGCACACTTTCCTTGCTCTGAAAGAACACAAATCTTTTTCACTGCAAGTTTAACACAGAGTTTCTCATCTGCTGTTCCTTGAAAGAAGATGTAATTTAACAGCTTACATAATGTTACTGCTTTATGATAAAGATGTGGCTGCTAACACAGAAACCTTTGTTACTTCAAAAATGCTGGAAGAAGAAGGAAAAGCCTCAAGACTCAGTCTGAGAGAATAAAACTCAACAGGTCACATGCCCACATCAGTATTTTGACCCAAACCAGAATTTTCCCAGCAATTTTAATGAAGTGAATTACTCACTTAAGTATCTAGATTCACTGCATGAAGATTTTCAGCTGATTACTGACAGCAGATTAAACATTAAATATTTAAAAGCAGTTTATTCAGAGTGTTCATCACTTTTCATCATGTTTCTTGTTAAATTCTGTCTTAACAGCATTTGTTTACATGACAGTAGAAGTCTAAAAAGGCCCATATTCATAACGCTTAACATCTTCTAAATGACCAAAATGACCTTTTCCTTCCAAAATTAGTTATCTCATAGGCTCTGCATCTTAACTGACAAAATCCCTCAGTGTCTTTGGCCACAGCTGTAGAAATGAAACAATTTGAAAGCTCATCTGAAAGTCCAACTTCCTCTATCCATAACAAACACTCTTTAAAAATGTATTTTTATGACTGCCACAACCTAATGACTTGTAATCACAGAAGAGAATTAAATATCACATGGACAAACTACAGTTTTTGCTGTCTAAACCCCAACTTTTCATTTCTACAGTCATACCACATTGGAAAAATACCAAAACTCTGGACAGACAGTTGAGTGACAAAATCTATATTTGCAAAAACACTTCTAATGTTGAAAATACTTGCACTCCCAAAATCTCTAAAAACCTGGGCTTGTGACTTGTACTGAAAAATAAAGTTTACATTTGCACAGATTTCAAATGTGTACTTTTCATAACCTCTGGTTCCATTTTCATGTGGTCATCAGAAACTATTTGCAGCAACAGGTAACAGACCAGTATTTTATGTATCTATTACTGAGAATATTTGTGAAGGATCACACTACCAACTGAAACCTCACAGCTCTTTACAGTTCTCTCTTCTGTATTCTTTTCAATTCTGCTCTTAGATATTTTAGAGGGAAAGTTCTTCTTTCCTACAGTGTTTTTTCTAAACTACAACAGTACACCTGAACAAATCTCACAAAGACGCATGCATAAATAAAATTCTCTCTCAGAAACAGAGGAACATGAGTCAACATTCACATTACTTCTGCAACCTGAGATACACATTAGCAGCTCTCACACTACCACAGCAACAGACCGCATCTTTCCTTTGACTTCTTTGCACCAAAACAGAGGTCGTGTCAACAGACAGCAACAAAGAACCACAAGCAAGAAAGTCATGCAGTCTGAATAATCCTGAACTCAACTTTCATTCTCTAATGTTCATTGTGCAAAAGCATGATACAGGATTGGTCACCAAATCCAACCATCCCTGACAGGGAAGGACTGTGTACTTCTGTGTTGTGTTATCATCACAAATCACCTCTTTGTCAGTGTTTTTATTCCTCCTAATTCTAGGAGAGAATGAATCAGAGATCTCCCCAGTGCAGGAAAAGAAAAAAGAAAAAAAGGAAAAAAACCTTCCTTCTAATTTTTAGCCTAGTTTATTGAAATTAATGGTGGCCAATAGCAACAAACAAGAAACTGAACTCTAGATTTTCTTCTTAGAGTTCATCAGCAAGAAGTGATGCAACCCTTTACCACTCAGTACTTCAGGGTGACCTTCAGCACTCTGTTTAATTGCTAACACATTCTATTTCACAGGCAGCCTGCTTATCTAGTATAAAACACCCCAAACAACCCTTTGTTCATTTATTAAGTCACAAGGACTTTTGCTTTTCTTGAGGGGAAAAAAAAAAAGCCAGTACTTGCCAAGACATAGTCTAGTAATACAAAGCAGATGATCCTTTCATTTGCTTGAAATTACAAGTAACTTGTTTTCAATCAGCAATTACATACAATTCCCCAACTCAGTTACATCATCTAGTTTGATAGTTATCAAATACATCAATTCCAAGGCTGAAATGCTGACACACTCCAGTTTGAAATGGCAACATGATGTAAGCACTCAAAAAAACCCCAAAAAACCACAACCAGAAAACAGAAAACTAACAACAAAAAAGTTTGAGAATAGTACTGACAAAGTTTCATAGCTGTTTGCTTCATTATTTAACATCTACCAAACAAGGAGGAAGCTGCATTCCTTTTATTACAGACAACTCAATTTTTAAAGATTTAGTCGGGAAATAAATTAAGGCTTACCTCTGGTTTACTGAGGCTGGATGACAAAAGAGAACCTGATCCCACATCCAGATCCCACTGTTTTCTCCCACTGTTTTCTGGATCCAGTGCAGCAATTCGTCCATCCAAAGTGCTGATAATTACTAGAGATCTGCAAGTTGGAAACATGCACAGTCAGAACTACAGCAGGATGGACTTCACCTATTAGCTGCCTTTTATGCTCAGTAAAATCCAACTCCAACCCTTACTTTATACCAACTCTTACCCAACTCTATATTCTGCAGAAAAGCAATTCAACTGGGTAGCTCTACCCAGACCAACAATAGAGCTGAAGTCTCTGGCTGGATGTCATAAACAAATTTCTATGCTGTAAGACATTTTCAGAGTTCAGATTCAGGGGAAGGCAATTGACTTTTTGCTCTTGCAGATGTTACCACTACAATACTGAATGAGATCATCTTTTTGGAGATAGTTATACAAACAGTATGGATCCGACTTCTTCTAGACCCTTCCAAACTGATCTTTAATACATTCTTTCAAAACAACCTAAACCCAAAACTATTAACCCAGCCAATCAGGATGTAAGAAATATTAAGTTGCAACTAAGTTTTCAATGATTTTGGATGAAACATCAAACTTCTGGGATATTTCATAAGTCTGAATAAAACAAGTCCTCTAAAGGCACACACAGGGCACTACAAACAACCTCCAACTCCTGCAGACCACAAAGCAATGGAACTGGGTTTTGCAGCTTAGGCTTTAAGTACCCTGATCTCTGGGGATACAGTGCCATGGCAGGCTGGCTGCCCATTTCTACAGTGCCTGAAGCTCCTCAATTTCAGTAAATTTTATTTCTTACAGCGCTGTACAATTAGAATAAGCGTTTCTCGTTGTGCTAGAGCTCCAGCATTAAAATAAACAAACAAACTAAACAACACATCAGAGACAAAGCACTGACAAGGCATTTCTAAAGGGCCTTTTTTTTTCCTTGAAGATTGTTTCTCTCTGACCTGAAAAAGCTGGGATTGTGTTGTCAGTTTGGCTTGCAGCAGCTCACCAATCTTCAAAGGCAGAGGGAGTAGAACTTGATCACTTTACAGGCTGCTTGCACTGAGGGGGGCTGGATCTAGTGACCCAGAAGGACCTTTATAGTCACTGGTTTCAATGAGAATAAGGAACTGTGCAAATAAACTGATGGGGAGATTAACCAGTTTCAGATGAGGGTGAAAGGGCAGGGGGCTGGTAGTGCGCACACAGAAATGTCTATTAATCTTTTCTTTAAACAATAAGGGACAGTAAATTATTGCATAGAACTCTAGCCAAATATATTTATTTGTCCAAAGTTAATGGTGTAGTAACATGGAATTTAGGGAGGAAATGATGGGGGTTATTAGTTTGCTTTAAGGAGGGAAAAACTGATACCATGATCTAAAAACATGTTGAGGGCTAGTGGCTCATTACATCACCTCTAACAAAGGTCACGTAAAACATGGCCATTTTACGTGTTAAATTAACCCACACAATTTATAGGATTTTATAAAGTTTATAGCACTACATGACTAATAAACAGAAAAATAAAGGTATCTTTAAAGTGTTCCAAAAATGTCATAGCATTCAGAAACTCCTTCTTCTGAAGGTGGCCAAACATTCCTCCAAAATCACATTCCTCCAAAAGCCCAGTTTAAGAAACTGTTAGAAAAATACCAATTGTACAAATATTTGCAGAGTAGAAGACGTAACTTTTTATAAGCTGATTACAAACAGTGTTTCCAACTGTACAGCAACAAAGACTGGGTTAATAATAAACCAGATTGCAGGAGATTGACTATTTTCAAGTACTGTAAACAAGTGCTCACACACTGAAGGCCTTGGACACATATTTAACACAATCTGTTTGCTTTATGGTAAAGCAATTTATCTGAAACCCTCTAGCATTGCATAAAAAAATATTATTCCAAGTGGGTCTACTTAAATTTTATGTTGATCCTCCTGACAACTAGGTTATTAAAAGAGGTAGAAATGCAGCTAGAATGAAGGGAATTTTGGCAGCCATACTGCAGAGAAGACAAATCCTAAAATTGTGCTGTGAAATGTTTCCTTCCCGTGTATTCCTATTGTTTTCCTTTATCCAATTCTTCCTGT
Source organism: Pseudopodoces humilis (assembly GCF_049639895.1). Taxonomy (NCBI): domain Eukaryota; kingdom Metazoa; phylum Chordata; class Aves; order Passeriformes; family Paridae; genus Pseudopodoces; species Pseudopodoces humilis. Next base: position 5,320,886 of record NC_142205.1, on the reverse strand, counting down.
TTGACTTCTCCCTCAAGTAACAAATCTTTCATGCCTTTTTATCTTACATTTCTGTATTATCTTTCCTTACCAGATGCAAACCTCAACCTTCCCTAGGAGTTACCTCACTATACAAGCCTCTCCACCACCACTCAGGACGGTGGTTTTGGAACATGTACCTACTCCCTGACCTCCAGCCACCCAGATCATGCTGTAACCACACCTCAGTTTTAAGTTTAGCTGATTTGGAAAGAGGAGGGGAGGGTGGGGAATCTTTGTGCCAGCAGCACACACTTGGAGGAACTGGTTTAACCAATCACTTCTGCACACTGTAAAAATCCTTGCTTTTCTTGGGCTCAGTGGCACTCAGGGTTTGTCCCCTAGGTTTGTCCCCAGCTGTAGAATGGACTTTGTTTCACCTACTGAGCAAACACTTCCATGAGACAGAGGGACAGAGTCAGCCCAGCTGTATCTACATCTTAGGTGTGGCTACCATTAGAACTGGAACCAGGTGTAGGAAAAACATCCATTTCTCTCTGTTTTTTAAATAAATGATTCGTTTTCAACTAAATATACACATTTCTGGTTTCAACTTCATCTTGCTCTTCAGAAATACCACACACCATGAAAAAAAGAGCTAAAACTCCTTACTCTTCTGATAAAATCCTTCATTCCTTAATCTGTCTATGAGTTAAAATCTTAATACCTGTTCTCCTCTTCTCTCATGGACTCCAATAAGTTAAAACCCTGTCACTGGAACTCTAATTGGTGTAAGATCTGAAATTTGTGCCCAAGACTCTCTCTAGTGTTACATTTTCTCATTGTCAGATTTTCCCTTCCCTTTCTCTGTGAGACTCCAGTGCTTGCAGCTTTGTGTACTGGGAGCGTGAAGTGGTGACAAGAGATCTTTCTGTTGCTCAGGTAGTCTAACCGAGCACTAAATTAACACATTATGATAAAAAACAATTTAGGCAATTACTTCAAGAAAATATTTCAGAGCTTAAAAACAAACAGGCAGGCAACTTGCTTTTTGTCACCCCACAGTGCTACTGTGGGTTTACTGCAGTGTATTAAGCCAATTCTTAGAAACATGAGCAGAATACAGCCAACAGTTCCAGAATAAAGACAGACCTTTCAGCCACCTGTTTGCCAGCCTTTGCTGGCTCAAGATGTCAAGGCTGCAATTCCTGTAATTCCATTACATTAAACTGAAAAAACAGTATTTTTGATGCATCTTTGGGCCAACTGATTGACCAACTGAAAGTAACATGAATTCCTGACTCAGTTTCTATTTTGGTTAGGCCTGATAAACTCTTTTACTCTCTGAAAAACACCTTATTGCTGGCTTTATCAACATCACTTTCTGACTGGAGTAAGGCTGAAGGACCATAGAAGCCAGCTTCCAGGAATACACAGGTTTTCTGAGAACACTACCAAACCAGATTCCCTTCTGAGAAGGGAAAACACAAAGTATTACCCAGCTTAAGGTCAAAAGTCACAACTACAACACCAAAGAAGCGAGGAGGATAGCAACAAACAGCATCAAGGCTGTGTCAATACTTGTTGACAGTAAATCACAACTATACTAGGGAGTGAATCACATCCCAGGGATACAAAAGAAGAAAAAAATCCCAATGACCAATATGACAAAATCATAATTCAATAATCTCCACAAGCCTGGACCAGGGGAAAAAAGATACAAAAAGAAATTACTCAAAATAAGGCAGCCAGTAAAATCCCAGGATCCATCACCTGAAAAATGAAGACCTGCACTTCTCCTTGCCTTGAGCTGCTGGTCCAGAATATATTGTGAACCAAGGGATGGAGGAGATAAAAATCCCTTCTGGGCCCTTACAGATGGCCAACAGCAGGACTAAAGAAGGCCAGTTCATGGAGCATAGAGAGATATCAGTAATTGGAGCAGCTGGCAGAGAACAAGCTAATGTTGTATAGATGGATTTTATTTGCACTTAGGCACTGTGAAAGCACATCTGGACACACTTTCATGACCCCAACCATCTACAAACAGCCTCTAAGGCTGAGTGAAAATGTTTTCTTACCTGTTCCTATCCTCTTTCGCTCACAGACAGGAACTTCTCATTCAAGGGCAGTGATAATGTTCCCCCTTGAAATTATGCAAAATACCTGCTGCAAACTTCCACATACATTGACAAAAGGCCGGTACTGGGCCTTAAAACCTTTGTTAGTATCCCATATTGAACACAACACACTTTCTGAGATCAAGAGGCCTGAGCACAGCACTGTTCTACCTTACAGAAGTGAAGGTATAATTTACCAACAAACAAAAGGGCTAAGACAGCAAAGGAAGTTGTAAACAGGACAGAGGAGGAACATTTCTTTAGTTCACCTACACCCTTTCACTGCACCAAACTTTGCATTTATTCAAGTAAGTTGTTTTTGTTAGAAAAATAAAGCAGAACTTATTGTCATCTTTTCAGTTTAAAAGAATCATAAAACCCTCAACAATCCACTGGGACATTGCAAATATGGCTGTTTGTTAAACTTGAACACTAAGCAGCTATTCCAACAGCAAACCCTGCATGTTTGTATGTAAAGAGCACAGTAAATCACTAACCCTCCTATTTTCTTCTAGAAAAACAAACAAAAAAATCTTCAAACTAAGATGATTATTTTCATTGGCCTAGAGCAAAGACAGTTGGGGTTTTGGTTTTGTTCTTTTTTTTCCAGATTATATTAACCTCTGTATTGTCTGGGTATTGCTGAAGAACAATTAGATGAGATGAGTGGAGATCTCAGAAACACAGATTAAAAAATAAAGAAATGCAGGCAAACACTATGGCCAGGCAGCCATTCTATTTTTATTTGATGACAGCAAATCTGTTCCAACATACTAATCAATTACAGAGCAGCTACATATAATCTCAGGCTTAATTTACTACATTGAACATCTTTAGTGTATTCTACATAGCTCTAGAAGGCAAACAGAAAATGTATTTTTAAAAATTTTCCAGGCTAAATAAATGAGGGTCCTATCAAAAATGGAATACAGTAGAATTGCAATAAACCTGATGGTATTTTGATCACCCGATACACAAAAGAACGATCCTGTTGCTAACTGGTGAGATTGTCCTCCAAGAAAATACGGTGCCAAGTTACCAGCCAGTTTCTTGTTTTAAGTAAATGCTTGGGCATACTAAGAACAAGCTTTAGGGTAATCACTTTCATGTTTTCAAATACAGCAGACACTTAGTCATGCCGTTCTTCCTTTAAACTCTGGCTGTGGCTTATCACCTCATCGTTCTCAGCCAATTCAGAAAGAGACTGGAATCAGCTCAGTAACATTTCTGCACTTGAGTCATTTATCTAAGTCTTCCTTTTGCCGGAGCTTCTTACCACACGCAGTTATTAAGTATTTTATTTCCCCTTGTTATATTCTGAAACTTGTTCATCAATTTGCCTTGCATGTTTGGCTTCCCCTCAGGCACACCCTAGTGTCTGTGCTGAACACACAATTAAGTAAGCGGGGAAACTGCATTTTCTTTAAAACAAAACAATGACAGAAAGGGACAGCGTGCTCTGAGCAACTGTGAGCTGCGGGTATTGGGAAGAGTTTAGACTACAGATGCTTTAGGGTCTCCTTCCCGCAGGCACAGAACTGCCACCTGGGACCAAGGCAAGGAAGGGATTGAGACGTGGTATTACCACGGTAAGCAGATGGGGCAGATGTCACATAGCGTGACATCCGGCAGCTTGTTTGTCTGAGAACTAAGACACCCTTTCTCCCTGCTAACAACCACGTGAAGAACAAGCACCTCAGCGCTGGTGAGGTCCCGAAGTTCCTTTTCCTCATTGTCACCGCCTCCCCCTCGGTCCAGCCTGTCCATCCCTGTAGCGCTACTCCAGCCCCATCACGGGACTCATCTCTTCCACTCCTTCTTCCCGCACCTCTCCTCCGGCCCTGGGACACTTCCCTGCGTGTCCCACCGTCCAGCCCCACGCACCGGCCTGTGACACCCTTATTTCACCGCTTTCCCAAGCACCATTCCCTACGATAACCCTACAGCGCAACTCGCCCTCCTCTCCTCTTTCCAGTCCAACACTCCCGGCCCCATCCCAGCGCTATTCCCGTACAAGCCCACTCCTGCACGGTCCCTTCCCCACACTCGACTTCCAGGACGCTGCAGCCCTTTTCCCACGCGATGTCCCCTCCCTAACACCCCCAGCTGCTGATTCCCAGCCTGGACACAGTCGTGTCCCCCGCAGCACCCCCAGACAGGGCACCCTTCTCCCCTAAGGCACTGAACCCCGCCCAGTACCCTCACATCGGACCCGAGCCCCCTCCCCAGCACCTCCACGCTGAGACCACAATCCCAGACACTGACCCCCATCCCAATCACTGATACCCCCACTAAGCAGACGGAGATGGTCTTTCCTGACACCCCTCAGCCTCCCTAGGCACTGAATCCCCGTCAGCCGCCACACACCGACCCCCACCCAGTCACTGACCTCCCTCAGGAACCCCGACAGCCATCCCAGTCACCGACCCTCACCCCAGACTCCGATCCCGCACTCCCACCCAGGCACTGATCCCCACCCCAGTCACCGCCTTCCCTCGCTCACCTGCTGCCGGACCGGGCCTCTCCGCTGCCCTCAGCCTCCTGCTCTCCGGGCGCAGCGGGGGCCACACCGCCCTCATCGTCCTCCACTGTCACATCCGCGGAACCAGCGGGCAGAGCGGCCGGAGCGGCGGCCGCCCCCAGCCCGAACGCGGCCTCCACAGCCGCGGCATCGCTTGGCGGGGGGTCCGGGCCGCCCGCCGCCACCCCCAGCAGCACCAGCAACGCGAAGGCGGCCAGAGCGCTGCGGCCCCGCGGCCCCCGCATGGAGGGGCCCGGCTCGCCCGCCGCCGCCACCCGTTAGGACATGAACGCCGCTGTCGCCGTCGCCGCTGTCGCCGCCACAGAATGGGCGCCCGCCGCGCGCGCAGCCCTGCCCGCCACCCCACGCCCGCCCGCCACGTACCGGCCCCCCGCGCGCACCCGCCCCTGCGAGGCGGACACGCACCCTATTGGTCCGCTGCCACGCCGCTCAGCCCGCCGCTTCCTTCTGATTGGCGTTCCCGGCGGCGGGGGGCGGGGAGGAGCTGGGTGTTTGTCAACAGAGCCCGTCGGGCCAATCGGAGCCACGCCGCTCTCTCCCCCTCCTCTACCGTAGCACCGACCAATCGCCGAGCGCATGATTCACCGGGCCGCTCGCCGATTGGCTGCCGGCCGGCGCGCGGGCGGCGCGGCCCCGCCCCTTCCTCGGCCGGGCTGGAGACGTGGCTGTTCCTCTGAGCCGGCAGGGCGGGGCCAGCGGCGCGCACCACCCGGGGCGGGGGGAGGTGGGGCGCAGAAAGTGCCTCCCCCCAACCCGGAGCGGAATGGAGTCGTCGGGCGGGAACCGGGCCGTGAGGGAGTGACCGGCCGGAGGCATCGAGGGAAGAGAGGACATGGCACTGAGTGCCGTGGGGATGTTCGGACCGAGGTGGGACTTGGTCAGCTCAGAGGTCTTGTCCAGACGAATTGATTCTGTCATTCGGTGGTGTCCCCCCCGGCTGTTCTGGGTGGTACAGGTAACCCTATCCCCGATACGGAAATTGGGGCCGTGCTGATCCCAAGTGACCTCACCCCAGGTGACCCCACCTTTCTGTGGGCTTTCTGTGCCCACCCACCCAGCACACACAGGCCCATGACAGGCTGCCTCAGCACTTTGGCCAGGTGTCACAGCAGCCCGAGAAAGCCCCTGTGGTACCTTAAACTCGTGTTCCTTCCACGTGTTCACAGATCTGTCCTGGGAAATTGTGAATGCCTCATCCTTGGAAGTATTCCAGGCCAGGTTGGATGGTGCTCTGAGGAACCTGGTCTAGTGAAAGGTGCCCCTGTCTGTGGCAGGGGGTGGAACGATGTGGTCTTTAAGGTCCCTTCCAACCCAAGTCATTCTGCGAGTCTCTGTTTATGGTATACTTAATATAAATGATATCTATGATATATAATTGCCCCATGCAGGGTTAGTTTCCCCCCAGGTTTTTCCAGACCCAGTTTACCATATTTTGAAGAACAACCCTTGTCATCCTGATGGCACTACCTGACTGATGAGGATGTCATCTACAAATTGGATTAGGGCTGATTTTGTATTTATTTCCAAATGACTAATGAAAATATTGATTACATATGCATGTAGTACAGCACATATGATCCTGGAGGGTCCTATTAAAAGTAGCCTTTTTCAATAGTGATTTATAACCACTTAAAAAAAATAATCTCTCTAACCAGTGTTTAATGTATTCTTCACTGATGCTTTATTACCCTGTTTAATTAAAATATTGTGTAGTTCTAAGTAAAAATGCTTCTAAAAGTTTATTACACAGGAGGAAATTGAATTATTTGTTGTCTTTCAGAAGCATGAAATGAGATTTCTATTGGATCTCTGACTGGCATTACTAATTCTTTAATGAGTGACATAACAACCTTTTTTGGTATCTATCCAGAACATTATCCATAGATCTGATGTTATTAAATCTACATTCACTCCATATCATACACCCTCCTTTCCTGAAGTCAGGTACAAACCTGACACTTTTTTAGCCTCCTAAAATTGCTCTAGTCTATCAAGGTTCACTAAAGAGGAATGTCAACACACAAGGGGTCTCTGCAGTCAGCTGTTTCCAACCTCCTGGGCCACAGCTATCCCTGGAAGACAATAGCTCCACTGGTCACTAATGCACTGAAATTAATCACATCACTGTCAAGTGACCCCCCCCACATGTATCTTCCTGCTTCTTTTCAAACATAGATCATAAATGTTCAATGAACACTTCTGCATTGTTATTGACATTTTAATCATGTCCATCTAGTAATGGGCCTGTACCATTCATTTCTAGGGTTTTCTGGGACTTAGCCTTGCCAGCTATAGATTTCCTTTGATGTGCTTCACTTGCAATAACTACTCTGCTTCTCACAGCTTCTCATTTATACCAACACTTTTTTATTTCCTGCTTCCTCCATTTTGGCTATTTCTTTTTTAATTTTACTCACACTCTCCAGTCCATTAATAAAACAAAATGTTTTTTTCTCTCTTGATTTTGAAGTTGTGGCTCTTTGATTGCCCAATGAATTCTTTAAAAAGAGCTCATAATTGCCATTTTTAGACTTCTACCTAAATTTTTCTTCCTGCTTGCACTCTTATTTTCTGATGATTTGGAAATACAGCTCTTTTAGAGCACAAAGTGTATACAAACTCAGGTCACAAACAGTGCTCCCCAGCCAACCACTGAATTGCAATCCAGGAATCTCTGTTTGGGTTTTTTTACTTCCTTCATTATAACAAAGTCCAAAAGAATTTACCTTGTGGCACATGCCAAATGGCGCATGTCATTTTTAGTAACTTAAATGACATTTTATTACTGTACCCATATGGTCTTGTGCTACTATTTTCTTTATTTAGATAACTCCTCTCTTGAGTGTCTACCCATTCATATGTTTATAAAGGGTAATCAAATTCCTTGTTTCTCAAGGCAAACCAAGCCAAAGGCTTTCATTCTTCCCTTACACATTTGGCTCTCTGCTCTAACTTGCCCTCCCCTGCACCTGTCTCCATTTAAGTTAATTTTTCCTGCGTGGTGATGTTTTTAACAGTCACATTGAAGGGTAAATTTAGTTAAATTTTAAACTCCATTATATTTCTAGACAATGAAGAAAAACTTAATTCCTTGCCATGCTTTTTACAGTAACTTATCCCTTGTCCCACCAGTTATTTGAGGGACTCAGAGACATAACCACAGACCCCAGAAAGTTCCAGAATATCGGGATATATCAGGACTAGACTTGCACTTCTACCTTGCTGGGTCATGAAGGTTTATTCCACTTAAGGCAAAACATCAATCACCTCGTGCAGGTGTCCCTCTCACACCCATGGGCATGACCTCATTTTCTCGTGTTCCCTCCCACCCTCCGCCCAGATCAGCAGCCTTCCAATTGCAGCCTTTTCTTTTGGGGAGGATTTGGCAGTTTTCACCAGAGTACACGTTTTCTTCTAGACTCCTCCTAGATTCCATGGCACCGAGGAATAATGAATAATAATCAGAGTGCGAAAGCTCTTGTTTTTCTTGTTTTGGAAACATTTCTCCAAGGGATGGACAACGTTATTCTCGAATCTTTATGACAAACATGGCAATACAGCCCTATAATTTTCTTTCTGTATTAAAAATTTGCGCCAACAAAACCAAACTTCCTGCTTTTTGCAAAGCATGACTCACATCCTCCATTCTGTTTTGACTGACTGACATAAGAGATCTATTTCAGTCATATGACAATAACTTTGAATCTGACTAGCCACTTATGTGGAAATCAAAGCCTGTTCTTGCAGGATGGATGGATGTTAGCACGAATGGTGTTTTACATAACTCCACTGAAGATCTGCCTGCTTTTCCCGAATAACTTGCTCGTGGAAGAGCGAGGCGCGGCAGTGAAAGCCCAGCGTGCCACCTCGTGGCTGCCCTGTGCCCTGGGCCGTTCCTAGTGCCTCCTTTTTCCAGGAGAATCCAGACCTTCCAAAAGCTGCGTATGTTGTAATTAGCATACCCACACCCCTGCTGATGCCTTCTCACAAGCAGAATAAAACCAAGTAATTCTTCACCCGACAGATCAAACCAGAGACAAGCAGGGAGGCAGGTGTTATTCAGAGGAAATGTCACCCAACTGGAGTTTGCAGGATGAAAAATTAGGTCACAGGAATGTAAATTGCAGGGATGTAACAGGCTTGGAGTGCTGCTACCAACCAGAAAGAGAGCTTGTCTTGGAAATTCTCAGTCTTGCACTTGGTCTCACCAGTGTGTTGGTGAAGTTTTACTTTCATGGGTCTTGGGTTTTAGCTGTTCCATGCTTAATCACTGAGAGAGGAGTACAATTAATTGGATCAACAAATTTGCCACCCAGAGGGGCTGTGCTTTCCCCAGGATTTCACTCAGGTTAGAATGCACTTTTCCAACTGCTTTAGGCTGGGTTAAGCCTGCCATGGAAGATGGGCCCAGAGCCGTCCCTTTATCAGCTGACAGACTTTGCTGCCTTACTCAGGAAAGGTCAGGGAAAACTGACCTTGATTTTTGTGGTTCCTTTACCTTTCAGAAAGAACAGCTCGCTGCCAACATATGGAAGTATCAGGAAAACCTGTCAAGCAATAAGGTGGGAATGCTCTTTTTTTTTTTTTTTTTTTTTTTCTTTTCTGTCTTAGATCAGGGCAGCTGAAGCCAGTTACAAAACTCCCTTTCAGAGAGATATATTAAGTTTGGCTGATCCAGTTCAAACTTGGGTAGTTCAACCTCAGCTGAACTACCAGTTCAAACTCTAGTTCAACTTCAGTCACCTGGCAAGAAGAAATTGCCTTTTCTTTCCTGAGTGGCAAAGTGAATCAGTACAGGGTCATGGGAATGCCAGCACCAGCATAAACTCTGTACCCAGGCTGTGTGTGGATGGTGGCTGAAGGGAGTGAAGAGCAGGCTCTTCCCTTTTTGTCAACAGCAAGCTGCTATCTCAGTACCATGTAATTTTCCTACCATGTAATTTCAGCCTCAGATGCAGAATTCTGCACCCGGAGTCACGCAGCCACCGTGACGGCCTGAAAGGGCTGAGCTGCTCCGTTCCTCAGCGTGGTTTCTGTTGGGGTTGACACCTCACACTTGCCACTGTTTGACAGGCAGAATGGCTGCTCAGAGCAGGTTCAAACACCTCCTCAGAATGAAGCACAGAGGGCTCCTGGAGAAGCTCTGACATGGGACAAAACCAGGCTTGCACAAAAGGACTTTGAGCTGTTTGCAAGCAGAACTGGTTGTTGCTGAAATTCACAGAAGATCCATTACTAAGTTGTCCAATACCAATTTTTTTTGCACAGGCAAGACTCAGCACAGCATAAATGAAAGATTTTCTGCTTTCACTGGAGCTGTAACTCACCAACAGATTGAGATAAATTGCTAACAGAAAGGTCATTATCTAGAAGCAGAAATGTTTGTGTTTCACCAGGCACTGCAAGATGTGTTTCAAGCCAAAGCTATCAGCTGTTGCTGTGAAGGGACAACAGGTTTATCACTCACACTTCTGCACTAACACTCCCCACAACAGTGGGATTTGAGAGAAGCCCAGAATGGGGCTTCCTGAGTCAGCATAAAACCTTAGTGACTGTTCTTCATTTCAGTCAAATACTTAGGATACTGAACAGAATAATCATAGAATCACAGAGTGGCCTGGGTTGGAAGAGACCTTAAAGATCATCTCTTTTCAATCCCCTGCTGTGGGCAGGAACACCTTCCACTAAATGAGGTTGCCCAGTGCTCCTTCCAACCTGGCTTTAAACACTGGGACAGCCACAGTTTCTCTGGGAAACCTGTTCCAGTGCTTTACCACCCTCACAGTAATTTTTTATTTTCCTAATATTTAATTTTTTTATTCCTAACATTTAATCTAAACCTACTCTCATTTTAAAGCCATTCCTCCTTGTCCTGTCACTACATGATCTTGTAATGTCTCCCAAAACTCAGCTGCTTTTTCAGTTTTACCCTTCTTGCATCATGGAAGAACACAGTGCTTGGGTCAGATTCCCTCTGAACATATATCCCACTAGATGTGTGTATGTACACTATAAATTGGTAACTTGCAGGAAAAATCGTTTCCAGCTGGCAGGAAACACTGAACCACTGCACAGAGCCACGTGCTGCTCTTAACAGCTAGTCACCCACTCTCTACAGAAAGGTAAGGCCTCACCGAGCTAAGCCCGGGCAATGATAATAGAGTCTTTGTTGAAATCCCACCCCATTGTTCAAGGACTCATGTGCCTGCCCAGGGAGAACAAAAGGAAATGTTTCTAGTCCTTGAAAATCACAGCAGAATCGCAGAGGTTGGCAGCAAAGCAAGCCAGTCATACACAGAATTAAAAAAGAGAAGTCAGCGGCAGCTTTTCTGTTGAGCAAATAAAAAGATTATTCTCTACGAATTGTGGCCTGACCTTGGAGTGAGTACTAAGGGATGAATACCTACAATTCTCATCCACCTTTGTGGGATTGTAGCTGGAGAGAAACTGAGGTGCCTGTGAATGGTCCTAATGCGGCTCACAGGAGTGAAAATGCCCGTGTAAGAGGGACTTCAAGGTTGCTCTGCCTCTCTAATATGCTTCAGAAACAACTTGATCAGAGGTCATCCCAGGGTAGAGGAAAAAACTATGGCAAATAAAGTCTCTGTGTGCTTCAGGACAGGCGATCTCCACGGGGTTTTGTCCTGACCCTCCTGCAGGGCAAGATAAGGAGTAAGTGCTGCTTGGTACCATGTGCTGACAGGACCCCTGGCATTTTTCACGTCCATGTTGCTACTTTTGAGGGAGATCGTGCTAGAAAGTTTGAGGGAAAGTCCAAGAAAGGCTCTTCCTCAAAGCCTGTGGAAGCCTGGCCATAGTTACAGCGACTCCCCGAGCTCAGTGCATTGCCTGGCCTCCTACAGGGGCTTCCCCCGCCATCCTCCCTTCTCCCCCAGCACTTCCCGGTGGCACACCCCGCATCCCTCTGCTCTTCGCGGAAATGCCCGAACCCTTCCAGCCCTGGCAAACCCGGTCTATCGGTACTTGTACATACACCGATGCAACAGGTTGCTCCGGGGACTGTCGGGCATTGTGGGAGCTGTAGTACGCCGCTCGCAGCACTACAAGTCCCAGCCTGCCGGCGGAGGAGAAAGAGGAGGAGGTGGAGGAGGCGGAGGAGGAGAGGAGCCGGCACGGCCCAGGCCTGCAGCCCGTGAGGAAGAGCCCCCCGGGGGCGGGCCGCGCCGGCATGCGGCTCCCCGGCCGGCTCGCCCTGCTCCGCAGCACGCCCCTGGCTGCCCGGCCGCCAGGGAGGGTCCGAGCGGGGCGGGCGGCGGCGCGGCGCGGCTTCTCCCGCGGGCGGCTCGGCGGCACCATGGCAGAGGAGGCCAAGAAACGGGCCGCCTTCGCCGCCGTGGACAAGCACGTCCAGGTGAGGCAGCCCGGGGTGCTGCGGGGCGCGGGGGGCTCGGAGCCCCGGTGCGCGGAGCGGCCGCGGGTTGCTCGGAGCCTCCCGGAGCACGGACGGACCCGGAGTGTGTGGAGGGGCTCTGGGGTGCAGGGACCCCCCAAAACACAGAGAAACTTCGGGGTGGCAGGGACCTCCCAAAGCACAGAGTGGCTGCAGGGTGCTGGGGTCCCCCAATGCATGCAGTGGCCATGGAGTGCACGGAGCAGCTCCAGGGTGCCGGGACAAGAGCTGGGGTGTCGGGACTCCCCGATACACCGAGCCGCCGCGGGGTGCACGAAGCTTCCCAGAGCATGGAGCGACTCTGGAGTGCGCGGAGCCCCCGGTACACAGAGATCCCGGAGTGCAGGGACAGGCTCCGGGGTGCCGGGATCCCTCCAATGCAGGAGGGGTCACGGGGTGCGTGGAGTCCCCCAGTGAGCGGACGGAGCTCGGGGTGCACGGAGCGACTCCGGGGTGCAGAGATCCCCTAATGCACGGAGCGGCCACATGGGGCACGGAGTCTCCGGAGGCACGGACGGGTCCCGGGCTGCGTGGAGCGGCTCCGGGCGCAGGGACAGGCTCTGGGGCACTGGCACTCTGAATACACCAAGTGGCCGAATTGCACCGAGTCCCCCGGTGCACGGAGTCACTCCGAGGTGTCGGGACTCAGCAGAGCACAGTGAGGCCACGGGGTTCACGGGTTTTTCCAGTTCGTGGAGCGGCTCTGGATTGCAGGGACCCCCCAGTACGTGGAGTAGCAGTGAAGTGCACGGAGCTTCCCAGTGCATGGACAGGCTCCGGGATGCACGGATCCCCCAGCACACAGAGTGGCTCTGCGGTGCCGGGACTCCCCAAAGCACGAAGCGGCCACAGGGTGTGCAGAGACCCCCGGTGCACGGACAGACCCTGGGATGCATGGAGCGATTCTGGGGTGCAGGGACACCCCAAAGCACAGAGCAGCCACGGACTCTCACAGAGCACAGATGGACCCTGCGGTTCATGGAGTGGCTCCGCGTGCCCGGACGGGCTTTGGGGTGCTGGGATGCCGCGGTGCACAGAGGGGCCGTGGGGTACACAGAATCTCTGGTGCATGGATGAGACCTGGGGTGCACAGAGAAACTCTGGGGTGCCGGGACCCCACAAAACACAGAGCAGCCACAAAACATAGGGGTGCATGGAGCCTTCCAGTGCACAGACTGACCCAGGGCTGTGTGACGCAGCTCCAGGTGCAGGGACAGGCTGTGGGGTGCCGGGACTCCCTAGTGTATGGAATGGCCATGGAATGTACTGAACTTCCCGGGGATATGAATGGGCTTCAGGTGGCACAGACTCCTGCAGTACATACAGCAGCCCTGAGGTTCACGGATGCAGTGGGGGACACCGAGAATACCTCCCCTCCCCTCCCCTCCACTCAGAGCATGAACAGTCCTGGGTTCAGAGGGGGACCCTGGGGTGCATGGATAAGTCCTGCTGAGCCTCTTTCTCCTTCTCTTTGGACTTCACTCCTAGCTGAGGCAAAGGGAGAAAACTGCTTTTCCTTCCCCAGTGTGTGCCTCCCTGGCAGCAGCTTCATGCTTGATCCAGCTCAGCACTGTGTACACTGAATTTGGGGCAATGTCTTGCACCTCCAGCCTTTCACTGTGCACCCTCCTGCGAGCTGGGCTGTGGTGGGAGTTCCGGGTAATGCCACATACTGCTCCTTTCTCCAAGTCCAGAACGCGCTGCTGCTACACCCCATTTCTGAGCACCCAAGCAAGGAGCAACAGTCCTTGACCAGGGGATTCTGTCTTGTCCTCTGCAGGGAGGGAAATGCAGCCAGGGGCTTGAATCAGCCCCTTGAATGTCAGATAGGGCTGGCTGGAGCTGCCTGAAGTTTGGCACAATCTGATTTGGACGATCAACGGTTACAGTCACGCAGGGGTTTATCGCAGCGTTTGCTGTGCCAGCCCTTTCGCAATAGCAGTGTTGAAATTGGGGTGAGGAGTTGCTAAGAAAGTGGATATTAGCAGTTAGGGGAGGAAAAAAAAATCCCTTTTCCTTCCCATTCCTCCCTTGCTAGGTTAGTGTTTTGAGGTTCAGTTGCTGATGGCTTCCCTTATGTCCCATGAAAGTTTGGCTTGTTCTACAGCCCCCTTCCTCTGAGCAGTCTGTAGGTGCCTGAGGAAGCACAGCCACATGCTTTGAGACCCAGTCCCTGCCAGGCCAACACGATCAACAGTGATCAGTCTGGGAGATGGGGGAGCCTGGGTGTAAAAATTCCCTTTCTTACCCAAGGCAAGCACAAAATCGTGCATTGAGGGGTCATGGGAGGAAGGACTCCTCGCAAAGTGTGGAGCCAAGACACCACTGTTGCTGTGAGTTATCATAAATGAGGGTTTGATTTGGAGTAAAACCAGTACTTTTGGACTTTCATAGTGAAATAGCTGGCCTCTGTGCTGTTTTATGGCCAGGCAAACTTAGCATAATGTTTCTGGCTGTGTCCCAACTGATTAAAGTTCAATGTCCAGCTCATGATGCTGGTTAAGTAAATGAGGCAGTGTCTGGGGTAATAGCCCGATGCTTGTGCAAGCTGGCTTCAAGAACTGGTGGAGAAGGAGCTCAGAGTCAACTGCCCAGGAGCTGGATGGTCTCAGCTGTCAGTTTGTGCTGCGGGGGGGTAGATGCTGTTTGTAATGGATACCTTTGTGTTTGCTTGTTAGAGCCCTCAGGAGGGAGCAGTGTTATCCCTGAAAGCAAAGCTGAGGCTTCCCTTGCACAGCAGGGATGTGTGGGAGACACCAGGGTTTGGTTCTGCTGGACAAATCTCTCTTGCTCAACTGTGCCATAAATCTGTGGCACCAGGGGCTTGGGACTGGTGCTGGATGAGGCTCCTTGCTTGGCATCCACCTTCACACCCATCCCTGCCCTGCCAGGACAGCAGCTCCTTGTGTGGCGGATGTAAACCTGGGTGTGGGAGGGGGGATTAGGAGAGGAAAACTTGTTTCTTTTTATTTATTCATTTATTTTTTATTAGAGCTAGGTAAGTGTGTTTACCCTCAGTGCTTGTCCCCGGGCAGCTGCAGGAGCAGAGGTCCCCAGTTCTGGAGTGGACACTGAGATGACCAACCTCAGAGGCTGTGGACTGTGGGGTTGTGGCAGCTTGGGGGAGTGGGGCTGGCACAGGGCTTGTGGCTTTAGAGCTGTAAGCTGCTTGGGGAGAGCTGGCTTTGCGTTTATACAACACCTCTGAAGGCGGGCCCTGCGAGCACCTCTGTTAGAAATGAAAATACAGATACTGCCCTATGTCCTGCTGCCCTAGAGAGGACTGAGCGAACTTTGGGCTTTGCTCTGTATTTATCTGCTGCTTTTTGCTGGATCTCTTTGTTCTCTAACCTTGGAAACTTAGGTTGGACTGGCCAGTGCCTGTGTGCTGCTGATACTGCTCCACGTGTGTTGTCTTGTTGGCTTCTGTAATGCAGGGCAGTGTCTTTAGGCCCTTGGGTTGGCTGAAAAAATGCTGTGGTCACTGCCCACTTCACCCATACGTGCTGTGGCTCAGTGCCTTGGTTTTGTTTGGTGGGCTTTTGGTGAGCAACTTGAAATGTGATGTTTTTGCATGAGGTGCTGCTCCTCAGTGCTCTGCTTCTCACCAATGTTTGCCCTGCCCATGTTTTTAAGAGTGGATGTTTTGGGGTTGGTTTTGCCCCTGGTCTGGCTGGGGTTGGAGCTGAGGAGGGAGAGGTGGAAGTCATGGTAAGGCAGGGGCTGTGACAGCACCGGTTTAGACTGATTTAAAGGACTGCTTCACCTCTAATCACTTATAAATGGATAGGCTGGGACCCTTGTGAGCTCTTCCTCCTTCATTACAGTGGAGTTGCCAACGCTGAGGCTTTCCCCATCCCTTTAAGGTACCCAGCTGCTCCAAGAAGGTGTCCCACCCTACAGAAATGAGGGCAAAGAGAAGAAACTGCCTCTTCCCAGGTCAAAACAAGTCTTTTGGGAATGCTGGTACTGCCCATGTCCTGCCAGCCTGTGCACAGCTTTGCTTGTCCTTTCCTTGGCTGGCCTTGCTTGGCTCTGCCTGCTGGGTGGGTGACAATGAGAACCTCAGGAGCTGTTTGGTTTCTGCTGGCAACTTTGCAGGTGTGCAGCAGTGACCTGTTGCTGTGCCCAGCTTTTGCAGAGTCACGGTGGTTAGTGAGGGCTGGGATGGAAGCTGAGCCTCTGGTTTTGGAGAATTTCTGTTTTCTTTAAGCTTTTAACTTAGAGAAGCAAGAGAATGACTAATCCTACGGGAGTGTGACCTGTCTTGAACTCCACCTTTCCAGGTAAACGTGCGTGACAGCAAGATTTTAGCTGGTTGAAGTGCTGCAGGTGTGGCTTTTTCCACAGTTGCCGAACTCTGGCCACAATTTCTAGAGAGCTCTGGATTTGCTGCACATGAGGAAAGAGCTCCAGATCTGTCTAATGTCCAAGAGATAATGCACAACAACTCTGTGCCTGCATCTCTGGTTGTATTCGTATCTTCCTCATCTGAAGTCTCTGTGGTGATATTGGGCCTCTTTAAGTCAATTTAAACTTTGGATCCCAGCCAAAGAAAACGAAGTACACTGAAAATGGGAAATGCAGAAGGCTGCAGGTCACTTCCAGGGAGTGGGAAACTGAGTTGATAATAAGCAGAGACTGACATGGCAGAGAATATGTCTTGCAGAAGTAACACAAGTGCACCCAACTTGCAGTAGCTTTTAGGAGTGTATCAGTGTTAAGGATGACAGGGCAGCGATCCTTCTTAAATCAGGCAATATGCAGAGAAAAGCCAGGATGGAGCTGTGGTTAAAATTTCATCCTCTTCAGCATATGCTGCCAGGCTCAGCCACCTTCCAAGTTTTGCTGGACTCTCCTATAGGCAGCTTTACACTCTGTTTTGGAAAACGTTTTTTATTATTCACAGGAACAGCTGCTGTGCTCTGCTTTGGCTGCTGGTGCATCTGTGCTGTTTACTAACGATATGGTTGGCAGCAAACCCAGCCTGTTACTGTGTGGCTTCCTTGGGAGATTTTATCTTGAGGTTGTTTCCCCTTCTTCCTCTGTGGTATTGTCTGAAATTCACAGCTTTCCGGCAGGAGAGCTTTCATGGAATGCCAGCAACCACCAGTGAGTGTGCATTGAACACCCTGAGATCGGACTGTGCTGGTAATTAGCAAGCACATGTCCTTTAATGAGAGGAAGAGTTGATTAAAATCCCTTGGCTGCAGACCATGGCCGTGCCCTTGCTGGCACAGTGTGTTCCCTCCCTTGCCTGCAGAGTGCTGAGATGCTGTGTCCACGTGCATCCCTGGACAGAGCTCCTCTTGCATGTGTTTATAATGCCAGTTTTACTGGGGAAAGTGGACAGAGCCTCCAGTAACAGCATTTCTCTGCCTCTCTTTGTCTTGCAGAACAATCAAGTTCTTGGGATCGGAAGTGGATCTACGATTGTACACGCAGTGCAACGATTAGGTAGGATGCTCCCCTTCCTGTCCCTCCCACCACAAAAAGTCCCCTTTTCCATCTGCCCCAAATACTTAAGAAACACCCTAAATCACCTGCATGCTGACTTTGAGCTGATGCCTTGGGTCTGTTCACTGGCTGCTGTGTCCTTGAACCTGAAGGTTAAAATGGAGTGTTGGGCTCCAAATTTATTGCCTCAGAGTCCTGAGGAGGTAATGATTTGCCACCTGTTCTCCCCACACAGCCAGGAAAAGCTCTCCACTGGCACCCAAACTGGAGCTGAACTCCTTGGTCTGGTTCCAGCTTTGCCCAGTGCTGACTTGCTGTGTGGCTCGAGGCCATGCAGCTGCTGTGCTTCCTTTAACCCGTTTGCCTGTGGCTCATTTTGCTCCCCACATCCACACAATTCACACTGAGGGCCCTGCTGAGGTGTAATGAAAACAAGGAATGTGAAATCCTGCTGCATTTTATTTATGTATCCCGCAGTCAGGTTTACCTGCTTGCTACAGGTGCAGGGTTTTGTTCAGGGCGTGATTCAGAAAATTTCAGCAAAATATGCAAGTGAGGCAAATGCAGTTTTGCAAAGTGAGTGTGAGGGTAATTATTGTAATAGCTCATTACAGAGGGTGCAGAGGTTTAAAGTTCCTTTGCAGGGCACGCTCAGCTTTGGATCTGCTTGTGGAGGTGAATTTTAGATGTCCTTGGATGCAGAGCAGCTGTGGGGGCTGTGGTGGATTGGGAGCACAGGATCAGCCCTGTTGTTCTTGGGGGTCTTGCTTGGATACAGAGAGGGAACTACAGAATCATTAAGGTTGGAAAACACCTCCAAGACCCTCAAATCCAGTGCAGCACCACTGTGTTCACCACCAAACCATATTCCCAAGTGTTACATCCACACTTCCAGGTATAAAGATTGCACCACTTCCCTGGACAGCACAGTGTGTCCCACCTGGGTGTCTCCCTGTCTGGGGAGTCCCCTGGTGACTCCAGCTCCCTTGGGCAGAGCTGTCCTGCAGCCCAGAGCAGGCTGAGTTCTGAGCAGAGCCCAGCCCTCCACTGTGCAGGGACACAGCAGTGCTGGGGCTGCCCCTTGTCACCCATTTCCCCACTCTGTGTGATGCACTTTATTGTCTGGGAACTGCTGTTCAGCCTTCTGGGCTTGGCTCAGTACTGCAACCACTCCCTCCTTGAGCATAGAATCAGTCTCTAAATAAATGGCTATTGTATTTGAAGAGGAGTGGCTGTTCCAAGCTGCACATTCTGGCTTTTCATGTCTCCTGATTGCTTTAGAACTGGGATATGGCTTGTAACAACATCCAGCCTCACGTATTGCATGTTCAGTCCTTCCAGCAGCAGCAGCATTACCTTGGAGCATGGTCCTCGTGTGTCTGCTCTGGTGCATGAGCTCTTGCTGACTCTTGGGCTGCTGGCTTGTGCTTGAGAGTTGTAATTACTAAAATAACATTTTGTCCGTAATGATATCTTAGTAATAGATTTTAGTCATTTGAGGTTAGCCTGGGGGAGGAAATATTTCCTTCCATTTAATGGAATACTGTACTTTATTAGTTCTTTCCCTGCTATATATTTGAATGTTCTATAATAAATTAATGTGATGTCCCTAGGGCAACAAGCCAGCAAACCTTTCAGACAGCTGCTGGAGCTCTGTGTTTACATGGAGAGTAGCAAAAACCTGTCTAATGGAGTGAGAGAGGGGATGGGGCCAATTTCCCAGGTGAGGATTTGCTGATGGAGCTCCTCTGCTGCTGGAGACATAAAGGTTAATGGCTCATGGTGGCTTGGGCTGGGCCAGAATGGGTGTTAAAACATTTCTGACTGTTGAAACTGAGCCTCAGCTTATGGAGGGGGGCACCTGTTTGCATTTTGAGCGTGACTGAGTTATTTGCAAGCCAAGCAAGTAATTGCAGTGAATCAGAGGGGCTGCACTGAACTGAGGTTTCTTAAAGTGAAAGTTGCTGTGTTTTTGCCTTGTGCAATGAACAGACCAAGGTTTCTGCTTTTTTCCTGCAGCTGAGCGAGTTAAGGAGGAGAACCTGACAATTGTCTGCATCCCTACATCCTTTCAGGTGAGTGCTTTCCTCCTTTGCTGCCTGCCACTCCAAACACTCCTGCAGGGGATCTCCCTGTGGGCTGTGGGAGGACACCTTGCCTCTCTCTGCTTCACAGTGCTATGAATGAAACAAAGCACCAGTGAAAGCAGTCGTGGTGCAGCCTACAGAAGGATGTCACAAAGAGGGTGGTGGTGCTGTGTTACCCTTACCTGAGCTCCAGGCTGGGAGCTATATTTGCAGCCAGTGTGGTAAGGCTGGTTGTGTCAGGGTTGGTGTGTGGCTTCCTCTGGATCCCACTTGCAGGAGAATGCTGCTTAGTGGTGAAGCAGACTCATAGTGCAAAGCTCACTTTGTCTCCTTTGGGTCTGTATCAGCTGTAAAGAATAATACCAAGCTCTTGTGTCTTCAGCAGTAATTTCAAATGCATCAACTGGATTTGATGAGAAATGTCAGAAGAGAAATTGGCTTAACCTCTTGTTTGCAGTGCAGTCTTTGCAGGAATTGGTTCATACCAAGCTAGATGTTGAGAGGGCTGGAGGGAGAGGAAGAACCTGGCATGGTGGTGGAATACAGATCTGCTGGGGAAGCTTCTGAGCATCTCCCATGACTGGCAGCTGGCTTTGGTCTCTTCGCCTGTGTTCCCTGAGGTGGGAACCTCCTTTTGGGGAGGCAGAGGTGACATGGTAGGGACCATCCAAGGGGTCTTCAAGTCTGGGTGGCAATACCCCAGTCGAGGAGTTGGGCATGTGTCCTTCTCGTGGTCCTGCTGTGGGCCTGGGGACTGTACTTTTGTCACAGCCTTGTCACCGTGAGGGCAGTCAGGCAGTGTGGCATGTGGGGCAGAGCCTGTCCTATGAGGTTTTCTGGGACTGGGTGGGTAAAGCCCTGAGCAACCTGGGAGCTGACCCTGCTTTGACCTGGAGGTTGAATAGAGACCAACCTGAATTATCCTAAAATCTTAAGAAAACCTAACATCCTCTTACCCTGCAGTTATTTAGCTGTGGGGGTGTCAGGGCTCTCTCTTCCCAGCTGTCGCAAACAACTGGGCTATAATGCAAGGTGCTGCAAAGGCCAGAAAGTGTAAAAAAAAAAACAACCTACCCTGTATCAGTACATCTGTTGATGATAGAGACTGTGGCGAGAGTCTGTCTTTGATCTGTCTCACATGATTCCCACCCTAAAATGCCATGTCCATTTTGAATCTAGGAGAAGTGCTCTGAGTTCAGTCATTAGTTCTTAAAATATTGATGAAGCTCTTGTAGTGAGCATGGGCTGGAGCCTGTCCTGCCTTGAAATGTTGTCATAGTTCATTTAACACCACCGAGTTTCTTACCAGTAAAACAAAAAAGTTGCTGTTAAAGGGTAGAGAGAGATTGTACACCTTTTGGCAGGAGGCAAAATTCCCAACCTGGGGCTGGCTTGTATCTCTTGCAGTGCCTTAGACCTCAGCCAATTCCGAGTGGAGTGTTCCCAGGCCAGCAAAACAGCATTTTATTTTCACTATGTACAGGTGTAGATGGCTGCCTGAGGTCACTGGCAAGGAAGAGTTGGTTTCAGTGGCTTTTATACTCCTCCTTTCCCTGTTGTCAGGTCATTAATCCATCACCATCAGTAAAGCTAGAGCAGGGTAAGTATCTGTCCCCTGGCGTTTGCGTTGTCTCTTTTCACCGGGACGAGAGCACGGAGTGGGACTGCTCCTGTCGAGTGCTGTGCAGTTACCACCACTTTTCCCTCAGTTTTGGGAGCTCTGCTTTTGATTTTCACTGCTCCCATTGCCTTGCAAGCAGAACCTGGAGAGAGCCAAGCCACCTCATTGCCACACTGCTGACTCTAAGCCCGTTCAGGGTCTGGCCTGCATGTGCAGCACAGTGTTTTTCAATGCTTTCAATTCCCCAGATCCCTGAAATCTCCTTTTGTGGGCACCATGTGATGAATGTCAACCCACTGATTTTTATTCATTTCCTTTTGTGAGTCCTTAGGGCCCCACAGCCCATGGGTGTTAAAACTGCATGCTTGGAAGTGCCACGATAAACTATTCAAATGATATCTTTTTGCCAGGAGTGCTACCTGCTAATTCTAATGTTTCTGGGATTCTAGTACCTGTGACTGACACACTTTTGCTAGTGTTAGTGGGTAGAATTCAGGGGAATCAGCTGCTCCAGGCTATTGTACTGGGGCTTCTTGGTCTAGCTGCAGCATGGTAGCAACTTTGGACTTGAGCAGAGCCTGTTCAAGGGGGGAATCTCACTTGAATGATGATTTGTAACATAGCAATTTTAACCAGTTAGATATTCTGCAGATGACACTGAGTTGGGTGGGAATGTTGATCTGGTGGAGGGCAGGAAGGCTCTGCAGAGGAATCTGGAGAGGCTGGATGGAGGGACCAAGGCAAACAATCTGAGGTTCAACAAGGGCAGGTGCTGGGTCTGCATTTTGGCCACAACAGCCTCCTGCAGAACTCCAGGCTGTGGGCAGAGTGGGTGGAAAGTAGCCCAGCAGAAAAGGCCCTGGGGGTGCTGGTGAACGTGGCTGAACATGAGCCATCATGTGCCCAGGTGGCCAAAGAGGCCAGGGGACCTGGCCTGGGTCAGCACTGGTGAGGCCACAAATCCTCAAATCCTCAAATCCTGTGTGCAGTTTTGTGCCTCGTGACAAGAAGGGCACTGAGGGGCTGGAGTGTGTCCAGAGAAGGGAGAGGAGCTGGGGAAGGGTCTGGAGCACCGGTGTGAGGAGCAGCAGAGGGGGCTGGGGGTCTCAGCCTGGAGAAAAGGGATCGCAGGGGAGACCTTCTTACTCTCCACAACACCCTGACAGGGGGGGACAGCCACGTCGGGGTTGATCTCCCAAGTGAGAATTAACAGGAGAAGAGGAATTGGCCCTAGGTTGTGCCAGGAGAGGTTTAGATTAGATGGCTATTAGGGAAAATTTCTTCCCTGGGAAGGTGGTCAAGCACGGAAGAGGCTGCCCAGGGCAGTGCTGGAGTCACCGTCCCTGGAGGGATGTAAGCGCCCTTACATGTGGCACTTGGGGACATGGGTTAGCCGTGGCCTGGGCAGTGCTGGGTTAAGGGCTGGACTTGGTGTTAGCAAAGCTGGCTAAACAATTCTGTGATTCCCTGTATAAGCTGAGGGACTGGGCAGGGGCAGCTCTGGCTGCCCTGTGTTGTGTTGCCACTAGAGGGAAACACAGCCACTGCAGGAAACGTAGGTCAGAGCCACCAAGCAGCTGTTTCAGCAGCTTCCCACACTTTCCCCACGAGTTGTGCGTTTGTTGTTTACTTTTTAGCTTATTTCCAATATGAAAAATACTTTCTGTGTTAGTTTCACATTGCTGTGGTATAAATACTTAAGTCTCTTGGTCCCATTTTTCAGCTGAAGGAGATAAGAAGGGCTGGATTGGTGAGAGGGAGAACGATGTCCAAGCTGAAACAACATAGGATTTAAAAATTCCATGTCTGCTTTAGTGCTTAGATACAAGTGATTCCCACCAAGCTGATGAGGCCTCCTGCTATTTAGTATGGAGAGACCCAAACCCAGGAGTCCTGTTGCACCACCTGAGCATTTTAGTTCAAATCAGCAACAGGATTTTCTTTTGATTAAACAGCTCTGGTCTGGAAACATCATTT
The DNA here is from genome assembly GCF_049639895.1 of Pseudopodoces humilis. Lineage (NCBI taxonomy): Eukaryota > Metazoa > Chordata > Aves > Passeriformes > Paridae > Pseudopodoces > Pseudopodoces humilis. The sequence goes on along the minus strand of NC_142205.1, from coordinate 5,297,713 downwards.
TCTCCTTGCTGCAGCCACTCCATGAGCTCAGAGTGGAGCAGTGGAGCTCTCCCAGGGAGGCTTCATGCTTGCTGCAGCAAGGGGATGACACCAAGAGTCTGTTTTCCTTTCCTACCACTGGTGAATGGTGTTTGTTGTCTTCTTGGTACACAGGCCCGTCAGCTGATCCTGCAGAACGGCTTAACACTGAGTGACTTGGACCGAAATCCAGAGGTGAGTGGGACCAGGGAGGTGAGACCTCCTCTCACCTGGTCCTTCAGAAAGCATCCAGGCTCCTTAGTCCTCCCCTGAGGCTGAGTTTGGGCAGCCACACTGCAGAACATCAGTGAGAACTCGAGTTGGAAGAACAGGAAATGGCCTCAAGTTGTACCACAGGAGGTTCAGATTGGGTATTAGGAAAAATTTCTCCACTGAAAGGTTGGTTAAGTACTGGAACAGGCTGCCCAGGGCAGTGGTGGAATCAGCATCCCTGGAAGTGTTCAAAAAACATTTAGATATGATGTTTAGACATGGTTTAGTGGGGATCTGGCAGGGTTTGTTGAATGGTTGGACTGATCTTAGAGGTCTTTTCTAACCTTAATGATTCTGTGATTTTAACAGGTGTAGTTTATTTTTCCCCCAAGTTCTGTCTTAGTTCTTGTCCCTTTAGATGGCAAGAAGGCTGCTGAGTTGTGTTGTCTCCAGGTGCTTGGCATCTCTTCCAAGATGAGGCTTGAGACAGGGATATTGCTGAACTGTCAAAGATGTGTCCTGGGAAAATCTTGCACATTGCTCCTTAAACAACACCAGAGGCTAAAGAGATGTGCCTTGCGGGCCAGCAGTTGGTTTGGGTTTCTCTTCCTCTCACATGCCTGTGGTTGTTAGAGGGGCTTGAGTGGTCTCTGGGTATCCTTGGGTGGCCCATCAGACATTTGTCTCTGGTCAGGCTGGCATCAAGGTGGTCCCAGCTCTGGTGACATTTGTGGCAGCTTGGGATGTTGCACCCCCAGAGCTGCACCAGGAGCAGGGCCTGGATGCTGCACAGAAGGGTTTCCCACATCAATTTCCTCCTCTTCCCACAGCTTGATGTTGCCATCGATGGAGCAGATGAGGTGGACTCTGACCTCAACCTTATCAAAGGTGGCGGGTGAGCCTTGCTGTCTGTCTGTCTGTCTCTCAGTGCTGGTGGTGGGGGCTCTGAGCATCCCTGTGTGGCTGTGGGTGTCTCTGGGCTGGGCTGGAGGGGATCCTGTGCAGGGCTGTGTGTCCACCCACAGTGGGAGATGGCTCCTGGCCAAGGCTGCCAGGGACAAGGGGCACAAGGTGAGGGGTGGGGACAAGGAGGGTAAGGTGTAGGGCAATGCCAGCACCAAAACCAGCAGGAACATATTGGAGGGGACTGGACTTCAAGGCCATTAGGCACAGTGAGGAGCAGTCTGATGTTTTCTGGTTTTGTTTTTATTTTTTTCCCCCTTGCAGTGGCTGCTTGACACAGGAGAAGATAGTTGCAGGATTTGCAAAGTGCTTCATTGTTATTGCTGATTACAGGTGAAGATATTACTGTTCATAATTCCTTTCTCCTCCCTGGGAGGTTTTAGATGGTGCTGTGTTAGGCCATTATTGTCATTCCTATGGTTACAGGAGAGCAGGAATGGATGGAAATGAGCCTGGCTCCCAGTATTTCAGCAATTCAATTTATCTTTTTTTCTTAATTTTCAACTCAGCAGGCCTGCTTTGGAGTCAGCAGAGCTTGTGGGGAAGTGGCAGTTCTGCTCTCTGAGCTTAGTGATTGTCAGCATGGGATAAATTTTCCAGCCATGGGGCTGTGGAAAAAACAGCTCCTGTTCTGCTGGTCCAAAACACGTCAAAACAGGGTTTGTGAGTGGATAGAGCATTATGCATTAAACTGGCTCGTGCTGCACCAGGGCACACATGGACCCTGTGTCCTTCTGAGCCTTGGGCCTGAGGGGTTTGCAGAGGGCCTGGGGTGATGTTAATGGTGTCAGCACTGTAATGTCCAACACTAATCCCACCTCAAACTGTGCCCTCAGGAAAAAGTCTGACAGCCTCGGGGAGCAGTGGAAGAAGGGAGTTCCAATCGAGGTGATCCCCATGGCTTATGTCCCTGTCACCAGAGCCCTGACCAAAAAATTTGGCGGTGTCGTGGAGCTGCGGATGGCTGTTAACAAAGCAGTGAGTGTCCCTGTCAGCCCTGCTTCCCCTGAGGAACCACCTCAACGTGGGCAAAGGGAGGACCAGAGGTCAAGCCCTTTATCTAGTGAAACCTGGGCTTTCACTCCCACAAGTGACATCTTGTGTAATTCCTCCTTATTACACTTGGGTTACTGAATTGTGTGTTTAGGTGTTCAGGCTGCTCATTGAAAGCCTCTCTGGCTGTGACTCCTAAAGAAACATCCCAGAGCAGGGAGCAGAGGGATTGCCAGACTGGTCTGACCTGCTGCCCTGGGGGTATTGGGGGGCTGCAGGGCAGGCTGACCTGCCAAGGAGGATCTCGAGTTGGGGGTCATGGTTCCACTGACAGGTTTATTGTGGGGATGGCCCCAGTTTGCTTGAATGATGACTCTAAACCACTGCAGTGGTCCCAGTGAGGGCTGTGACAATCCCTGGCTGGGATCAGGAGACACAGAACTCATGCCATGACAACTGGGTTTGCTTCCAGGGCCCTGTGGTGACAGACAATGGGAACTTCATCCTGGACTGGAAGTTTGACAAGGTTCACGAGTGGCGTGAAGTGAACAGCGCTATAAAAATGATACCAGGTGATGTCTGTGGTTTTTTAAAAAACACAAAAAGCTGGCTGAGGCTTGGTGTGTGATAAGTAACCTGGACTGTGTCAGCTCTCTCCTGGCTTGAGAGCCAGGATATGAGGAAATGTGTGTGTGTGTGTGTGTGTGTGTGTGTGTGTGTTGCCCTCCTGCAGGTCCCTGCATGTCTTTCTACTCAAGAGCAGTCAGCTCAATTGGTACAATTGGTACATTGTGCCCATGTGGCTTTTTCCGTACAGTGGTGAAAACCTGAAGTGCTGCTGGTGATGTTGACAGTTTCCCATTAGGCACAACAGTCCTGTCCTCTTCTTTACCCTCCTTGTGCCCATTTAGAGAGGGGCTTTTAGTGGAAACACTGGTGCACTCTGGAGGGAGGGTTTGCACTGTCTGTGGTATTTTCCAGGAGCTGCTTACAGCTCTGCAACCCATTCCCATTGGGAGACCCTCCCTGCTGTGAGGATGAAGTGTACCCAAGCTCTTGCTGGGCTCGAGCAGCAGTGGCTGAGTGCTCTGTTTGCAAATAAAACAGCCTCTCTGCAAGGACTCCTGCCTTGCATGAGACCTGCTGCCCAGGCAAGAGCTGCCTCTGGACCATCCAGGTCTGCCCAGGGGCACTGGCACTCTCTGAACTTCAGGGAAGTAGAATCGGGGTGTCTTTCCAGTTACCTTGGCAAAGCCTGTCCCTGAAGTCCTGCCTTCACACAGCTGCCTTCACTGACTGCCCATGTGTTGCCAGAACATGCAGGAACAGGTTGGGATCTCATTGCACAAACGCCAGCATGCCCACAAACAGCCATATATTGTCCTGGCTCCACGACTGAAGCACCAGGCCAGGCAGAGGCTGTGGGTGTTGGCTGAGTGAAGAGTGGCCAGTAACTTGTAGTTGTTTCTGGTCAGTGGTTTTACTTCCCTCAGTAGTTCTTGTCACAGAATCACAGAACTGTTGGGGTTGGAAGGGATCTCTGGTGACCACTGCTGATCTGCCCCTGGTGCAGTGCTTCATATCCTAATGCAGTTGCTGCCCGTGGCTGTACAAATCTCTCTGTCATTAGAGCTGTGTCTGTGCAAGAGGCAGACAGTGCCTGGTTGCTCTGCACAGCAGGAACTTCTTCCCTGCATCTCTTTTTGATTGAGAAAAACCACTGGGACATGCTCCATCCTGTGGGTTTGGTCTCAGCACTGTTTTCTGCTCAGAAATGGAACTGCTAAGGGAAGATCTTCCCTACCCAGAAGTGGATGAGCCTAAATGTGAAGCTGTTGAGGCCTAAATGCAGTGCTGGTAGAAGGGTTTTGGCCACCTTGTGCTTGTGGTTGCCCTTGTCCTCTGTTTCTATCCACCTTCCTGGCCTCTGGCTGTGTCTCAGTGATCACTGTGAAGTTAGGAGCACCCCATAATTAAATGCAATCTAAAGTACATTTACAAATGGGCTACAAATTGCAGAGGTAGCACCGGAGCTGCTGAGTCTTAGCATTTGAACAAGTGTTAGCCAGGTGATCTCTTACAGGGTGGTGTTTCAGATGAGTTTAAAGACAAAGGGAGTCATCAGATGGCAGAAAATGCTTTTCTCATGATTGTGTTGGTGCAACAGTGGTGGCTGGGGCAGCGTGGATGTCGGGGGAGCTTTGGGAGCTGTTTCTCAGTCTCTGGAGAGTTTTTGCTGGGAGTGGCTGCATGGAGAAGACTTGCCAGAAGCTCCCTGTGTGGCTGATACAGGCTGGACACTTCTCCACACCTCTGGTGGAGGCGCTGGTGCTTTTTAACGAGCAAAAGCACAGGCAGAGCAGAGGACACGAGCACAGGGGTGGCTCTGGCAGTAACCAGCGACCTCTCGTTCCGCAGGCGTGGTGGAGACGGGGCTGTTCATCGACATGGCCGAGGTGGTGTATTTTGGGATGGAGGACGGCTCTGTCAGCGTGAGGGAGAAGCAGCCCTGCTGACAGGGCCCTGCCACGGGGACTCAGCCGTCGTGACGGTGCCAACCCGACGTTTTGCCTTAAGGAGCAGCGGCTGTCGCAGGAGACCCGCGGGAAAGCCCATCAGAATCCGCTGACGTGATGCTGAATGTCTTTTTTTTAAAAAAAAACCAAGTGAACAAACAAACAAAAAATAGATTCTATTTATATATATATATATTTTTACTTTACAGGAATGTTGTCTTTTTTTAATGAATCGTTTCAATGAATTGCTTTAACGTTTTTATTTTCTTTTCTAAGAAATACTTACCAAAAACATTAATCCCTGGTTTTGTGTTTGGAGGGTTTTTTTTTCTTTTTTTTGAAAGAGAACTTGAACCCTTCTGGTTGCTCATAGTGCTTAATGATGGAGGTCAGAAATACAATCCTGCATCGTTCCTAATTATCCTGGCTGGGAGGGTGATGTATGAAACAGGAGCACATCCAGTTGGGACCTGCTGATGCCTTATTTAGAACCTTTTTGGTTCAGTATTTTATGCCTTTTATTTTTCTATACCACTGTTTTTTAATAGTTCAGGATGTCTGGTTGTCCTCTGTGCACCATGACAATTCTCTGAGCCTAGGGTGGTCTCTACATCCCCCTCTCTGGGACACTGATAAGGGCCTTTTCTGGGCTTCTGTATGGAGGAGACATTCATCCTTTGAGCCAAACTCTGCTCTCGTTTAATTCAGTACCTCTGATTAAAGTCTGTCCTGTAGCTGGAGATGTTCAGGACTTTGTCCTTGTAGACCAAGAACAGAACTGGGTGCTTGATGAAGTTTACAGGAGCATATTTTAGCAGCTTAGGGCAATGTGGAGTAGTGTTCAGTGGCAAATGCTTTGGTTTGGAATGAAGGTTAATTATGACCCCTCACAGCTGGTTGATTTGTGAAGGATAGAGCAGAACGCACAGGAAAATTGAGTCTTCCTGCCTAAATTCCAGGTGTAGCAGGAGAGAGACACTCATTCAGTATCTCATTTTTGGTGTATAGGTGCTTTGCATGGTTCTGATGTTGAAATGCAAGCCCTCTCTTTGTGTTTTAGACACTGAAATAAAGAGCTGTTATACCAGACTTGGTGGTAATTTTCTTCTCAAAGTAACTTACTTTGTGGATAATGGAGCAGATCATGGTCAGACCTTCTGCTAACTTCCCCCTTGCAAGAATCCCTCACCCTGGCCAAATCCATCCTTCTGCATTTGATTTCCTTTTGCTTAGGGTAAATTAATTATTTAAAATAAGCCAAATTATCTGGTCAACACTTGTTATCTGCACTACTTTCCTCAACAGACACCGTCTTCAATTTGGACATCTAAAACCTGTGCACCTAAATCCAGCTCTTGTACTGAGCAAACTGCCAGCAGCTTGCTGGAAACACTGGGATTTCTTTTCCCACAAGCCCGATGCTGCAGAAGCCATTTGCAAAGCCCCAGCTCTGGCTAGGGGCTGTTTTCAGGTGCTCTTGGGCTCCTAATGTAATCCTGGATAAACAGAGCAATCGAGCACAGCTTAGTGCCCAAGTGCCTTCTCGCTCAGCATGCTGCTGGAAATGAGATTAGCGGGAGTGAATGCTGCTGTTGACTCTCCTCTGTCTGAAACCAAACAGCTCCTTCTCAAAAAGCCAATAAACCCATTACTGCACCTTTACTTTCTGGCCCTGCACCAGCTGTGATCTCATTCAGCTTTGTGCTTAGCAGGGGCTCCTTAGCCTGAAGATGGGCAGGTCTGATTCCTGATCCACTCTGGGTGCTGGGGTAGATCCTGTGGGGACTTTTGCAGCAGTTTCCCCTGCTGGGATGGGACTCCGACTGGGCCTTGTGCTGTGGGTTATGGGCACGGTGTGCACTGTATGCACAGCTGGAATTAAAATGTCTGTGTGGAATTAAAATCCCTGGAGAAAGTTTAGGGTGTGAATCCTTGTGCAAGCTCCCCCAGCTCACATTTGCAGAGCCAGTAGATGGGGTTTGGGAATGGTCATATCCTTTCCCTTGGAGGCTGCCAGGCTCCCTCCTCTGTCATGACCACCCTCATCTTCATCTGCCAGCACATTCAGGTGTGGTGCAGGGGGTCCATCCCCTCCTGGGGTGGCTTTGTGCCCTGGCTCTGCCCTGTCACCAACACAGCCACTTACACTGATGCTCAGCTGCCTTGCCTCAAGCGTGCTTGGAAAAAGCGAAGTGTATGGCAGCAGAGGTATTTCTAGTCCCTGGTCCTTGCTTTTCTAGGCTATCACCATTATTACAAACATTTTTGGAGGGGTAGCAGTTTACAGATGAGCATGCTGTGGTAGATCTCCAGCTGAGGGCAGGCACTGCAGCTGCCTGTCTCTTCCTTGGGCAGAAGCAGTGCAGCTGCTCCCGAGCCTGAGTTCATCAAATTTGATTTTACCACCTTGGCTGGTTTCACTGTGGCATTTGCTCTGGGCTTTGATTTTTCAAGGTACTCCTCAGAAGACTTTAGAAATGGGCTGCCACTTCCACCCTGCTCCCTTGCACCCTGGGAAGAAAAGCAGGGATATATTTTTAGAAGATGTCATTGGGAAAAAAATGCTATCAAAAGCAGGTGGGAGGAGGTGTCCTTTTACACCCAAGGCAGGCTGGTCGTGGCTATTTAGGGTGCATTTCTGCAGAGGGTTCTGTTACCTGATGTGATCCAGCCCCCCCGTTGCCTTTTGGGCTGTGTGTGGTGGGTAATGCACAGAGATTTACCATTAGCACTAAATTATGGATTAACTTGGCCCTGGAGGAAACTAACGTTAAAGGAAAGAGCAACAGCAGCACTAAAATTAATGAGCAACAGAGGTAATGAAACACTAGTCCCATTCAGGAAAAAAAAAAAAAAAAGGAATATAAATATAGTAAGAGAGTGTGTCAGATTCGATTTAATTAACCTGTGGTTAATAGGTTAAATAATTAAGATGAATTAATTAAACTAACTAGAAAGAAATTATGTGTGTTAAACCAGCTCACCTTGTTCCATGTTGTATAGAAAGTATTACTATTTGTCAAGTTATTATAATCTGGTGTAGGATGGGATTTATGATCTGACATAATTACTGATCTGAGAAATGTGGAATAAAAAAAGGTAAAAATAATTAAGCAGGCAGCACAGAGGATGTGTGCTCTTGGTATTGAACCAGACAATTACAACTAAAGTGATGAGGAGAAAATCAGCATAGCAGAACCAGTGATAAAAATTAGCTGTGAGGAATATTAGTAAACTGTAATATGTATTAATGTCTTTCAAATGTAAAGCCAGATCCATTTTTTAAGTGTGTGGATTTAACAAAAAAATGTGTAATGACACTGTGTGGTCCAGCTGTACCAGGAAAGGAGGAGAAAAGGAAAGATGTCCTCATTTTCAAAGTGATTTTTCAAATTTATCAAGCCTTTTGAATCCTCAAAAATGTCCTTGCAGCTTAATTTACTCTGTATATCAGCAGAAGGGTGATGCATTTTGGATTAAAGATGAACTTCAGGACCTAAAACTGCTGGATTTTTGTACTGAAAACTTGTGAACTTTATTTATTTCCCCTTCCAGTAACTTTAACAGGAATTTTATCATCCCTGTAACTCCACAACCTTGGTAGCTGGAACCAGGACTGTTTGTGTTTTTACACCTAACAACACAAACACTTCTTACACTTCCTTAATGACACTTCTAGCATTGTGAAAATCACGTCAGACCATCAACATTAAATGTAGTGAGCAAAACAGTGAAGTATCAGTCACGTGGTTTGACTACAGGAAATTACAGAAACTTTTTAGTGGAAACAGAAGGCTTTGTACAAGAATGTCTGAGTGAAAAATAAAACCATCAATCATGTTGGAAAGCAAAATGCTTTTGATGATTTATGTTGTTTCTGGAATTCAGTAACAGAAAGATGAAATTCAACAGAAGAAAAAAAGTGATTATTAAGGCAAATACCTCAGATCTGTAAACCTCCCAACACTTCAATATCCAAGTTCACTTGGGGATGTTGAGTTAGGAATATTCTTAATCACACTAAATTCAAAGTTCATCTCAGGCTGTATTGTTAAAAATACGTGCACATGAATTTGATAATGCAAAAACCCCCACAGAAGCTGAAGTGCTTCTGTGCCTGCTTACTGGAATGGTCTTTTTTATTGTCCATCAAACACTAAATTCCCCTGTGGTGATCTTCCAGTGCAGGATTAATTAAAGAAAATACTACATCAAGTATCCTTTCTGCTTATAAATGTCTCATAGGTTTGTGTAATCTCCTCCTGAAGCTATTACTAGAATGCCTTATAGATCAAAATCTCTAATTAAACATTAATTCCCTTAAAACGTTTTCAAAGCCTTAATTTCAGTAACTTGCAAGTTTTATTTGCCTGCCACAGCACGCTGTCTTCTTGTAATCAGTATTTAATAACCCGTACATTTTAATCCCAATGTAATGTGTTAGGCAATGACAAATGAAATTGAAAAACCCCGCTGTAAATCTAGATGGTACACTGGGATGCTTTTCTTACTATAATTTATTGCTGGGGAAAAAAAAAAAAAAAAAGTCCTACCTTCCTCTCAACCCTTAAGTGAGTATTATTTTTTGAAGAAGAGACTGTAATTCTCACCTTTACTTTTATATGTAACTTAGTGAGGGCTGGACCTGATCAGTGAAGAGTCAAATCCAACAGCTCATAAGTAATGTACCAAAATCTTGTCTAACTGAAGAGCAAGCAGATAACCTCACTTTCTGCTGAGAGGGTTTTCAGGGTATGATCCACTGCATATGAGCACCTGGGGAAAACTCAGCCTCTTTTGCCGCAGATCACCACTTTTTGGACAGGGCACTTGCAGGTTTCTCTGCAGGCCAGATGTGGGCTGTGGTTTATCATTTATGAAATGTTTCTTTCATCTTCTTTGAGAGCTCAAGCAGCACATGCTGACCTGGCTGGGCCCTTGGGGGCTGCACTGAGTGATTTTGCTCCGGCTCTATGTTTTTCCTGTGGATTTGCTGCTTTGATAGCCCTGGCTATCAACAGCCTTTTCCAGCCTCCTTCCAGAGGCTCCCCAGCAGCCCAGAGCCATTATTGCTCCCTCATCTGATCCTTGGAAGCTGCTCAAGGAGTTGCTTTGCTGTAATTCATATCTGTGATGCCCACAAATCCCCAGTGGGCTTCATTTCCAGTTCCTGGGATGCTCTTCCCTCACCAACACCGTTGCCTCAGCAGCAGTGAGGCTGGCCAAGAGCTTTTTATGACTTTTAAAGCAAGTCAGTAAGAGACTTTTAACAGATTAAACATCTTCAGGTAGAATCATTAGAAAAAATCTTCTCTGCTCGCTGGATTGTACAGCTGGAGGTTTTGCCACGTGTGACAGTCACAATCACATCAAAACATTGCTCACAGGTTCAATATCATTTAATCCATCCTGCCTGGGAAATTTCTTGCCTTTTCTGTTTTTCAACTAAATCAGTTTTGGGTCATGTATAAAAGATAAAACAGGTAGGAATTTTTTCCTGAAAATCAGAAGGATGTGTTTTTAAGCTCCCAGGCAGGGACAGTTCCATGTTCCCTCTCCACAGCTGAGCCTGGCCGAATTGTGAAGAAGAAAACCTCTTTGGTTGCTTAGCTGGGACTTTTTTTCCTGGAGTAAATGTAATACCTGAGCCTGAATAATCATGGATATTCTAAAGACTGTGAACTGAAAGTAGAGTTGATTACATCTCACATATGCCAGGTCAGCACGGAGTATTTCATCCAAGCTCCTTTATCTCAAAGTGACATTTTGTCACCTCAAATGCCCAGAATTCTGGACACCAGTCAGAGGATATTGTTCATTGGCATTGTGGGACCCAGCCAGGACGTGGAATATTGGAGTTATTTTTTAAGGACTGTCAGGACACCACCAACCCAACCACCCGTGTCCTTGTGGGGCAATTGCATGGACAAGATGTTAACTGGGAAAAGACAAATCCAGGAGATTCCCAAGACTCCTGGATGACAACCTCCTGGCAGAGGGCCTCGGGGAGCTGATGTGGAGAGGTGCCCTCTGTGCTTTGCTACTTGTTCCCAGAGAGGCTCTCGTGGGTGAGGTGGTGATTGGTGGCTGTCTGGGTGACAATGATCACGAAACCACTGATTTTCAAATCTCTGGTGCTGCTGGAACCCATCTGGATCCTGAGGTGGCTCACTGAGCACTGCTGGCAAATCAGCATCTTTTATTGGCATGTCCTCCTGCAGGAGAGGCGTTGGTCGAGTCTTTGTGCAGTAACGAGGGACAGTGACAATTCTCCAGCGCTCTTTGCAAATATAAAAATATTTATTGACAACTGAACTGTCCCAAGGGAACTGATTTGAATTAGAGTGGCAGCAGGCACTAATCATTCAGCTGCAACTCCATGCAGGAGCACCAGAGCAGGATGCACAGAGCCTGCAGAGCCCGCCTGGGGCTGGAGGGCAGCCTGTGGACACTCTGTGGGTTGCTGAGGGTCTGGGCTGCCAGCTGGGTCCGTGAGGAACAGGGAGAGCAGCAGGGGCTGTCTGGGGCAGGGCTCTGTGCCCCTGCTGCTGGCACCTGCTCGTCTGAGGAAGGAGTTTCTTCCTTTGTCTCCTCCTGGAGGGGGTCCTGGAAGAGCTCTGGGTACTTGGGGTTGACCCAGATAGTCTGGATTGTGATGCGTCTCCAGTTTTCATGCAGTGATGTTTTGCTGCTGTCGTTTTCCCCTTGGGACAGGTTCAGGATTCCATTGACTTCCCCTTGGGAGAGCTCTTGTTCCATGTGGTCTTCCCCTGGGCATGGCTGCAGGGGATGGCAGACTTCCCTCTTTCCCTCCTCGTTGGCCCAGGCCCCCTCCCTGAGCTCTGGTGCTGCCAGCAGTGCTCGCTGCCTGCTGAGGGTCTGTGCTGCTCCCTGGGCAGATGAGGGGCCTGGGGCAGAGCAGGGGCTCTGCAGGAGTGGGACATGGCTCTGTGCCCCTTCTGAGGACACCTGCTCGACCTGGGCTGCTGCCTTTGCTGCCTTTTGTGCCTCAGGAGGAGCTTTTGGGCAGTGCTTCTCGTTCTGTGGCTGCCCATGGTCCACCTGCGGCTCTTTGAAGTCCATCTGTGGGACAGAGGAGGCAAGGGGTGGAGTGGGCTGTCTTGGCACAGCTCAAGCCCAGCCTTGTCCCATCACCAGCCTCTCTTTCCTGCCCAGTCGCTCATCCTTTGCCTCTTCAGGCTCAGCAGCCCCTGGGTGGGCAGGGATTTGGGATTCACCTTCTCCCCCTTGGGTGTCTCTGTCATGCTTTCCTGCAGAGGCTCTCGGGCAGCTGTTGCCTCCTGAGAAAGGTGCCCTTGGGCAGTGCACACCAGGGCTCTGTGCCCCAAAACTCCCCCAGAGGTCACGGTGGCCTCTGGGCACAGCACGGCCCCTGTGTCACAAAGGAATGCCTCTGTCACAAAGGGACACCCCAGCAGCCACGGAGCCAGCTGGACGTGGCTGTGCCCAGCCCAGGACACAGGACACAGCCCCTGCTCTCCCCTCTGAGCCCCTGATCAGCTGGTCCCATCAGCCCCACCGACCCTCACTCTGGGCTTCTGGATCCCTCTGGATCAGGACTGACTTGGCCTTGGGCCTTTATTTCTCTCCAAGCCTTGATGGGGGCATCTCACATAGGGGATGATTTCTGCAGGAGTTCTGTGTTCTCACTCAGCTCTTACACTGGGCTGCCTAAAAGTGGTGCAGCCACTAAGTGCCTCATGTGAGCTCTTATTTCAGTCATCCAGTTTGGGATCATTTTGTTATAAAGGGGAAAATAAGCTTTGTTTGGTCAATGAATGCTTAGAAAACATTTAGACACTTAGAAATGCTCAAACATTTCTCGATTAAATAATACTCAGAGTTTCAAACTGAATATTCAGTAAATGAGACAGAAAAAAAGCCTGATGCCTTTCTAGTCTTCATTTGACTAATTTAAGAGAAATAGATAAGATCAAACCAATGTGAGAGAGAGAATCCACGTGTTGCTGTTACTCTGTGGTGGATGGCTGCCTTACCCAAGAAAAATTCAGTGGAGAAATTCACACCCTAAGGCCTGTATTTATTGCTTGAGGAGTAAGTAAGGTATTTCAGGGATATCATTATTTACACGATCAATATTGCTATTTAGCCAGATGGCTGGCCAAGCACAGACAAATACTGTCTGCTATAATTCATTTATTTGTTTATTGATCCATCTCTGCACCCATTTTGCTGATCAAACAGATGGATAGAGCAGGACCAGGAACAACTTATTCCTAGTTTTGCCATATGAGTAATAGGATTTATCTCACATAACTTCCCACTCAAAAGCTACATGAGCTTGGACTAACCTGGAGCCCTATGGAAAAAGCCAAATGGATTCACCCCATCTATTTTAGGCAGGACCCCTCACCTCCTAGGAGTGCCCACCCCAGACAAAGGTGACCCACATCCCCTCCTGCCTACAAATCTCTCAACACCACAGAACTATAATAACACTTCAGGAAAGTGTTGCATTGCTTAGAGCAGGAAATGTGATTCTAGGAGGGATGTGTAGAAGTGGAAAGGATGGCTACAAGATTTTCCTGAATTCAGAATATACAATGGAGGATGAGATTTTTTTCAGATCTGCTCAAGTACACAGAGTACCTCATGTTGACCCAAGCTGTTGCTTACTTGCTAGAAAAATGTGATCCAGGAAAAGGCTTCCACTGATCAGGGGGTGACAACCCATGGTGAGTGTTCCTCACCTCCACAGCAAGCAGGAACAGCTCCAGTGAGGCAGGTGGAGCTGATGAACCAGAAATCACTGTCAGCTGCAGATGGATCCACAGATGGAGAGAAAAGATGTTTTGAAAGTTTGAGTGAAATGCAGTTTTAAAAATCAAATGGTTTCACAGAAGGATCCCTGATGGGACACATTCACTGGGCTTGTTCTATGCAGAGGTGTTACCAGGGGAAGGATATGGAGATTTGTGCACTGAAAAATTCCATGGAACCTGTGTGGGAGCAGGGAATGCTTTCTGGGAACCAGCCAGGTCACTACAGAAACACAACAGGTGATTTTTGGAGAGTGAGACAAAGCCAACACATTCAAATTTGGGTTGTTTGCCTTCCCATCAGAGGGATGGTGAAAGTGGCTGTGCTGGGGATGGGGCTGCTTGCCAGGCAGCCAGTCACCCCCTACATCCATTATCAGCCCTGTCATTGCCTTCACCACCCACAAAGGTCTGATTTAACACACTCAGGTGCCAGCAGCCAGGTTGCTAAAGAGAATTTCTGGGTTGTGATCAAACCCTGGCTATCCATAGGGCTTGTTTTGCAATACAGTTCCAAGAAGACAAAAGAGATGAGGACTCTCAGTTTTCACCTGGCAATAGTAGTTGTCACCCCTGCTGCTAAACAGATGGTTTGAAACCATCCTGTTTTTCTGGGAACAGACAAGGCCTCTCCAGACAAACATGCAGTGCTTGGGGAGGTCAGTCCAAACAGTCAAGGCAAAACACACAAGGAACCTTTGGTGTCTTGAGGATGATCAGCTGGGGCAGCTCTGATCCAGCTCCAGGCCCTGAGGATGGGCTGGTCCAAGGGGCACAGCTTGGGAAGCTCACCAAAGACCTCCCTGGGACTCACAGGGTGCTTCCCAGACTGACATGGGGCAGAGGAGAGGCTATATCTACAGCAATAAATCATGTTTTCATCTAGGATTTGTTAGATTCATTTAGAAAAAGCTGGGCTACATATTGAGGATCGGGGTGGTGGGAGGGGAGTGGAAACATTTCTCCCTTTGCTTCCCTCTTTTCTTCCCAGGTAAATTATGGGCCAAGTTTCTTTTCCCTCCAGTCATGAAGTGAGTTGGCATCAGGCTTGGGTGAGCTGTGATTTAGTGTTATCTCAAAAGAAAGCATCACTGAGTCCAGCAGAGAAACTCACTTAGCAAAGCCTGTCAGCTTGAACAGACTCATTTGCCACAGTTGGTTTTAGGCTGCATCTGAATGGACAGACAAAGCATTGCTTTAAAGTGAGGAAGAGGAATTTGACTAAAGCCACTGTAATAAATAATCTTGTGACGGGCAAGTCATGCAAATTAGGTGAATGTAGACAGGCTGGGAGCCCTCTGCCCAAGCCTGAGGCAGTTCAGACACTTTTGTGCCACTCTGGGTTCCTGTTACAGTGGAGAGATGTGGGTCCTAACCCATGGTCCATCTCCTCCTCTGCAGTCCACCCCAACGTGGAGGAAGCACAGAATGAGCCATTTAAAACCTCACCTTTCAAATATTTCTTGCCCTGCACAAGTAAATCAAATCAAAATCACATTTTGTCAGACACAGGCGTATGACAATGTGCTTCACTGTGGTCTCCTACAGTGACCCGGGCTTGCCACATTCTAAACCTGTCAATAATCCCAGTGAATTTAAACACTGCAAATATTTCAGTTTGAGGGCAACTGTGCCAGGGTGTTTCAGCGGAGTGTGAGAGCAGAGAGCTAACACTCCTCTGTGGTACCCACTGAAGTGGTGTAACCAAGCATAAACCCCACTGAGCTGAAAAATGTCCCTTGCTCAGGAAAAGCAGGTTCCTGCCTGTGCTTCCAATGTCCTGCCATGGGACATCTCCGAGAGAGATGGGACCACCTCCAGTGGGTTCCTCGGGAACCTCCTTCCTTTGAATCCTCTGATTCAAAGCTCACTCAAGGTAAAAGTGCTATTTATTTTCTGTGGGATTTTAAATCTGTTTTCCCATTAAATGCACTCAGCTTTTAGAGATGAAGTTAAACCAGGTTCTTCACAGAATCACAGAATAAGCTGAGTTGGGAGGGACCCAAAAGGATGATCCAGTCCAGCTCCTATCCCTGCGCAGCACCATGCCCCAGAGTCACACCCTGTGCCCGAGAGCATTGTCCAAACACTCCCTGAGCTCTGTCAGGCTGGGGCTGTGACCCCTGCCCTGGGGAGCCTGTTCAGTGCCCAGCCACCCTCTGGGGACAGAACCTTTCCCTGATATCCAACCTAAACCTCCCTGGCACAGCTTCAGGCCATTCCTTGGCCCCTGTCCCAGGGCAGAGATCAGTGTCTGCCCTTTTTCTTCCCCTCACAAACTTGTTTCAGAATTCAGCACAATGAGAACCGCCCCCACCAAGATGTTCACTGCTTCTTGTGAGGCGCTGATGTTCTGACAATCATTTTTGCTTTATTGTCTTTGTACTTTTTATTTGTTTTAGGTTTGGGGGTTGGGGTTTTTTTGCTTTTTTTGGGTTTTTTTTTTTGCTTTTTTTTTGTTTTTTTGGTTTTTTTTCACCTTCAGGGAATGCTTTAACAGCAATTTCACAGGAATTCAGTTTTGGTTTTGTTTGCAATAATTGTTGTCACTGGAGTGAAAAAGAAATCCACGGGAGCAATTACTGGTCATGAGAGAGTGAATAAATGAATTAATTATCTTCAGCTTTGCTATTATTTTCATGCACGTAATGATGGCACAGGCTGGTGCACTGACTACAGTGTGTTTAGGGGAGAGAGAAAAACTCTCTGAAAGCCTGTGGGAGATAATTAGTTTGAACCTCCCTCCGAAAACGATGTATTTTTCTTTTTGCGGCAACCTCAGTGCCGAGTCCTGAGGACGAACAGGTTCCTACAGATGACACCAGCAGAGACAGAAATCAGATTGCCTTGGGAACAGAGGAAGAATATTCTTCCTTGACCTTCACATGGGCTGAAGCAACTGTGCTTGCTCCTTCACCTTCCAATCATTTGCCTCTCTGCCACGAGCTGCTAAAATAGGGCAGAGATACAGCCAGCCTCTGTGGCAGTTTGGCATCTAAAATTAGCTCCTGCAACAGAAAACACCTCGAGTTTGGCCTAATTAAGTTCAGTTGATGTTATTGCTATTTCTTCACTATTTCAGTAGGAGGAGGTGGGTGGGTGCTTGTGTGTTCCAAGACCATCAAGCATCAACAACCACAGTGACAACACAAATGCCATATGCTATAACTATGGAAAGTGCAGGAAAGTCACTTCCAGCACTGACATTATCAGAATAAAAGCAAAAATAATATCCTGTGGTCACTTTGCTTTCCTGCCTTCAGCACCGTTGTTTGTGCCCCACATCAAACTTCTTCTCCATAGCTTTTTGCTGTAGTTTCAAAGGCTAGGGTGGTCCCACACACAAATTTCCTTCATATTGAACAAACTGCAGAGCCTTTCTGTGCCCAAACCCAGAGGATTTGAGAAACACGTGTTTTTTTTGTTTTTTTTTTCCTCAAGGAAGGTGTGTCCTAAAGCACCCTGCACTTTCTGAGGACAAAACCTTGTTTTTGCTTAGTTGTCTTTGTATTTTGCTCCTCAGCTAAACCTGCAAAAGCCCTTTTTTAGCTAAGGCTGTTCAGGAGGAACCAGCCAAACAGTGAAGCAGTTGTGACATCTAGTGGTGTTTGTGGCTGTTACAATGCACGGAAAAATCAGGGAATCGTAAAAAATGGTTTGGGTTGGAAGGGGCCTTAAAGACCACCTTGTTCTAACCCCTGCCATGGGCAGCAACACCTTCCACTAGACCAGGCTGGTCAGAGCCTTGTCCTTGAACAATTCCAGGGATGGGGCAGCCACAGCTTCTCTGGCCAATGAAAAATGTATACTAAATAATGTTAAAATTGAAAAAAACAGGTATACTTAGTGAAAACTGCTTTTGTGCTTTGAAGGATAAATAGCCAGAGGAATCTCACGGAGGTCACCAGGTCTCGAGTGCCACCATTGCAGTGCCTTCTCTGCTGCTGCTCCACTTTTAACTTCAAGGATGTGAAATGAGATTAGCCCCCGTGGATTTAGTTTTGACATTTGTATTTTTATTTGTAGACATTCAAGAACTATTCCCGAAGCAAAGGATTTCAGTAGAAAATTAACTTGATGCTGCAGAACTTTGCACGCTGACATTGCTGAATCAGCAAGATTCCTGCAAAATTAAAAACCTCAAGTAAAACTCTTCACTTTAGAAAGAATCTGGGTACTTTTAATGTTGTCAGTTACTTTTGCAAGGAGAAAGCTGGCTTCACTCAAACAACACTGAAAACAAATTTGATCAAAATTCTTTGTTTCTTTAGGTGCAAGAAAAATCCTGCCATGGAATAAATATTCATTATTCATATTTTTATTTATATTATCATATTTATTCATATTAATATCTCAGTCTGGGGCTGTTAAGCCTTCAGAGAACTTCTACTCTTCATCAATCCCACAGTGCCTGAAAAGAAAAGCAATTTTAGTGCAAAAAATTCCAACAGATGTGTTTGTGAAGCTGCTGTGGCCAGCTCTGGGATTGTGAGTGACCTGTCTGACCACTGAAAATGAGCTGATGGCATCCAATAAAACGAAGTAAAAATCTGTAATTTGTCAGCTCAAGGTGTTGACACATATTCAGATTGGGCAAGGCTCTAAGAAACTTGGTCTAGTGTAAGGTGTCCCTGCTCATGACAGGGAAGTTGTTCAGAGAACCTTTAAATGTTCCCTCCCACCCAAAGCATTCTGTGGCTCTATGATGCAGAATTAAGAGTTGAAACTGAGCTTCACTTTGTGCTTTTGTGGATGTGTCTCCAGGAGAGGTGGGCAAACATCATTGGAAGTAAGGGAATAGTCCCAGGAGACTGCTGGAGGGAGAATTTTGTCACCTGGGGCTAAGAAAAGCCACCAGTTCCTGCTCCAGGACCACAGAGCTCTTCCCAGCCCAGTTGTCCTGCGGTGGCCCAACCAATCTCCCTATGAAATAGCCAATGGCAATGATGGGGGACCAGGACAAAAGGGGAGCAGCTGGATTTACTGCTCTCCATGGTGAAGGTGAACACCATGTGTCTGTGACTGCTGAGGAGACCAGACCTGATCTGTTGTGCTACATTTAGCCAGGCTGAGACTTTCCTCTCGGATGTGGCTTTTGGGTGCTCCCAGTCCTTACCACTCTCTTATTTTCTGATGCTGTTTTTCAGAATTACGGCTTTCTTAAACCCCACAGGAGTAAGGAAGATCATTGTTCCATGACTAATTATGCAGAGACACATGAACCACAGCATTTCAGGGCCCCTGAGGTCAAAAGGAATGTGCCTGCTTCCACTGCTGCAGATCTGGCCCTTAGATGTCAGGGTTTTATCAGCTTTCAGCTTAACTCCTGCTGAGAAGCACCCCACAATCCTGAAACATTAAAAACCAACGTGGCCAACAGGGAAGAAGACTTGAGTTTATTTATCACACGGGGATTCATTTGTATTCAGTGGAGTCTTTTTCAGGGACTTCCAACTCAAACCATTCCATGATTCTATGAAAGCATTAACAGCCAAACTCAATTCCTGACAGCAGGGGGACAAGCCATGGCCAGAGGCTTTTCTGGCATAAGCATTTAAAGGAATTTACATCCCATTTTGCTCCTGGCTACTTCCTGGGTGGCAGAGACTTTGCAGGATCCTGTATCCTGCTCCAACACCAGGAAAACCCCGTGCAGGGTCTCTGAGAACAGAATTTGTCCCAATCTGCTGTTTTCCCCTTGAACCCCTCCCATCTTCAGGTCTGCTCCACTCCTCGTGACCAGCAGTGCAACCTGACGATCTGGAAGAGCAGGTCTGCAGGACGTGACCTTTCCCAGCACTGTGGGGCAGCCCCAGGTCTGACACCTGTGTTTTTAATAAACCAGATCGCTGTGCTTGGCTGCCCCATCTCCAGGAGGGAGAAAGGCAGTGGGGAGTGTGTGGCTGCAGCCCAGTGAACTGCTACAAAAACCCATCAAATGTCAAGCTTTTCTCTAAGACCTGGAGCTGCTGAAGCATTTCTGACAGAATTTACTGAATAAAATGAGTAAGCTCCGATAAGCCCCTGATATGTGACAGAGCCAGACTTGCTTCAAATAACAGGGCAAAGAGAAAAAAAACCCACTATTTAGATGAAGACCACCACAGATCTTTGGAATCATCTTCCTTCCAGGAGAAATCCAACCCATGATGGACCTGGAAGGATCACTTGGGGCTGGCAGGCTGCAGGTGTCCATCCTTGGGACTTCCCACTGAAGCACTTCCGATGTTGATGTCGTGACCACAGATGGTGTCAAGCTGAAATCTGATCTCCTGTTTGTGAAGCACCGTAGAAATGTCAGCCTCTCTAGAAATACCAAGCCATGGCACAGCTTAGGGGACGAGGGGTAGTGTTGGTGTGCTTCTTTATTCTTGTTTGGCATTAATAATACTGAACCCTCTGCCCCCCTGCAAATAACTATACTAATAGCAGTACCACAAAAGCTTGCTGGATTATTCAGAATTTTTATAGAATTTGTTTGCTGAAAGCATAATGGGGACTGCACAGAAAAAACAAGCTGGATGATCTTTTTCTTGCTCCTCCTACACCCTCCCTGCCATTACTCTCCAGTCCTTATCTCTGCTCTCTGGAGTTATTGAAGTCCCAGCAAGTAAATTTCTAACTAATTCCTTAGCAGATGCTCTCAGCCATAACTCTGTTACTGAAAACCACAGGCTGCAGGTTAAAAATAAAGCAGGTTAAAGCACAAGTGTGGCTAATCCCTCCAGAGGGAATCCTCAGCTCTGAATTTCTCTGTGCTCTTTTCATCTCCTCCCAGTCACTTTCCCAGGGCTGAGATGCTGGGATTTTTTTTACTTACAACCTATAAAGTATAGAAACCCACAAACTTGCCTTTTTTCAGAAGGGTCAGCTCCCCTTAGCTGCTGGATAGATGTGAGGCCAGGGTTTAGCTTCACACTTGCGTTCCTGCCTTGGTTCCAGGGAGATGGTGGGGAATGACCAATTTGTTTGCACATCCTTAAGTTCCAGTGATAGGAGGTGATGATGCCACTACAGCTAACAAGACTCATGAGGATTTCAAGCTGCTGGGTTCTTTTATTGAGGGTAAGATTGGGAGACAGCGATCAGACATCAGCTGATGCCAGAAATGTAGGTCCAGAGTCATGACTGAGGTGAGTAAGGGCTAAACCAGCTCCAGAACTTGTCCTTGGTTTAGCAATTCCCTAAATACAGGCTTTCCCTCCAAGGATGGCCTTCCTGCTAAACCCTCCCTATTGGAATCTGCATTTGTCAATGGGATGTCTTTTAGCTCTGGCCAGCACCAGGAGACAAACCTGCTTCAGATTCTGAATGGGAAATCAGCGGTATATTTGTTGCTGTTAAATACCTGCCCACAAAGTCCATTTTGTGGCAGCCCCAACTGTGCAGTTTGTACAGATGCCAGGCTGAATACAACCTCAAGTTTTTAATATGTCTGAGTTTATTGTGTGGATCAAATGTGTGACTCCTGCCACAGAATTACAGAATGGTTTGGGTTGGAAGGGACATTAAAAACCATCTAGGTCCAACCCCTTGCCATAGGCAGGGACACCTCCCACAAGACCAGGCTACCCAGAGCCCCATCAAGTCTGGTCTCAAACACTTCCAGGGATGAGGAATTCACAACTTTGCTGGGCAACAAGATTATCCTGAAGGATTTCTGTCTGGTGGGAAGCCCACCACAATGTTTGTGGCATAAGGGGCTGCAGTTCTAGGACAATGAGCAGTCCTTTGGTCACCCCACTAGAACTGGGTCTGACCTGAGCTTTGTGAGGCAGCCCCTGTCACTGCTACCTGAGTGTTGATAATTGCTGCACTGTTTCTCCCTGGGCTGAATGGTTTCTTTCTGGGCAGTTGAATAAATCAGCAAAATTAATGTTGGTAGGACAGAGTGTTCTCTGACAGGAACCAAGCCACTGCATTAAAACAATTGAAAGTAAGTTTATTTTTCCTCAGTTCCATGTATGTCTGGCCAATTAGATATTGTACAGCTCGTTTCCATACCCCAAAACTTCAACAGTTAGAGTGATGATGCTTTGCATTGATGTTAATTACAGAATCAAAAGACTCTATACACAGTAAGGGTTTTTTGAACACAAAGGACTGAAGAGATGTTTCTGCTACTGAGGTTTAAAAAAACCAAACCATCAAACCAATCATCTTACAAGATCCTATTAGAAACATTAAAAAAGCAAAATGTTTCTGTATACAGAATGACGATGCATTGGCATTGAACTCAAATTCTATAATCTCCACAAGAGTCTTAGTGAAAGCCTAAAGGAAAAATTGATTCGGAAATGGATCCAGGTATAAATCTTTTAGTAGTAGGGAGGCTTCCTTATAAAATCAGTGTATGTGTGTCCTCCTAAGGGGATCATATATACCTCATAAGAAGCTTAATAGTTGCATGCTTCATTCATTACAGCCTCCTTCTGGCTTCAGTTTTATGGACACGATTAATTAAAAAATCAGGAAGAAATGAGAGTATGACTTTGCTTGTTTATTTTTGTTCTGAAGCAATACTTTGTGTCTTCTCAACCCATTCCCACAGTCCTCCCTACCCCATCTATGCCCATAAATACAAAATTATTTGTACTGGTTATTTACAGGACATGTAAATCTGGAGGCAGCTGATGGCACGGGTTGAACCAGGTAATGCACTGTAGTTCCTCCCAACCTGACCCATCCTGTGATTCTCTGAGGTGATGGAGCCAAGGAATCACAGAACAAGCTGAGTTGGGAGGGACCCAAAAGGATGATCCAGTCCAGCTCCTGTCCCTGCACAGCACCATCCCCCAGAGTCACACCCTGAGCCCGAGAGCATTGTCCAAACACTCCCTGGGCTCTGTCAGGCTGGGGCTGTGACCCCTGCCCTGGGGAGCCTGTTCAGTGCCCAGCCACCCTCTGGGGACAGAACCTTTTCCTGATATCCAACCTAAACCTCCCTGGCACAGCTTCAGGCCATTCCCTGCCTCCTGTCACTGCCACCAGAGAGAAGAGATCAGTGTCTGTCCCTCCTCTTCCCCTCTCGAGGAATTTGTAACTGCACTGAGGTCTCCCCTCAGTCCCCTCCAGGCTGAACAGACCAAGTGCCCTCAGCCTCTCCTCACACGGCTTCTCCTCAAGGCCCTTCACCATCTTTGTTGCTCTCCTTTGGACACTCTCTAATTGTTTAATGTTTTTCTTTTATTGTGGCACCCAAAGCTGCCCCCAGCACTGGAGGTGAGGCCACCCCAGCCCAGAGCAGAGCGGGACAATCCCTGCCTTGCCCGGCTGTGATGCTGTGCCTGATGTCCCCAGGACAGGGATGTCCCTCCTGGCTGCCAGGGCACTGCTGGCTCAGTTCAACTTGCCACTGAGCAGGGCCCCCGGGTCCCTTTCCATGGCCCTGCTCTCCAGCCCCTCATTCCCCAGCCTGTCCGTACGTCCAGGGTTGCCCCATCCCAGGAGCAGAATCCGGCGCTTTCCCTGGTTGAACCTCACATGGTTTGTGATTGCCCAGCCCTCTCATTTGTGGAGGTCTCTCTGCAGGGCCTCCCTGTGTTTGAGGGAGTCAATAACCCCTCGCAGTCACCGTCCCTGGCGGTGTTTGATGAGAGACTGAAGTGTCCGTAGCGGTGCCGGGTCGCTCGATCCCGGAGCCCTTCCTCACCCTCAAGGCTCCCGTGCCTACAACACCCAGAAGGCCCCGCCGCGGCCCTTCCGCCGCCGGGGCGGGCCGAGCTCGGGGCCGCCGCCGCCGTCATTGCGGACGGGACGATGTCTCGCTGCAGCCCCGCCGCCGCCCGCCTGCTCGGCCGCTTCCTCCGCCGTGAGTACCGGGACGAGCCCTCCCGGCCCCGCCGCGGGGTCCGCGGGCAGCGCCGGGGCCCGGCCGGGCCGGGCAGGGCAGGGGCCGGGCAAGGTCACGGCGGAGCGCGGCCGGGCGCGCTCGGCCCGCGGGCACCGGGGCTGGACTCGGGGCGGCCCCGGGGGTTCCCGCGCTGCTCCCGGCGCTGCTCCGGGCCCTCGCTGGGCCTTCGGAGCGGGGCAGGATCGCCCCGCCCGGGGCAGGGGCACGCCTGGCAGAGAGGGAGCTGTTTGTAAATGTAAAGGGAAGTTTCCCCGTGGAGGATGGGGGCACGGAAAGGTTGTTCTCGGCGTTGTAGCCTCGGAGAGACTCCAAAGGGCAAGGGCCGGAGGGAGCCCGTAGGGTGGGGACTGGTCACTGCGAGGGCTGGAGGCCTCTGGAGGGCCTTGAATTACCCTGTGGTTTCAGCACAGCGTGGTAAAGTTCTTTTTGTTGCCAAGAATAAGGCTATAGACTTCTCTTTGTGGAGAGCACGAGCAGTCTGAGACTAGTACTTCAGCTCGAAACATTTATGTGTTCTGAACATCACAATGAAAAAGAAAGTGCTTTTCTCCTTTTTTTTTTTTTTTTTTTTTTGCTACATCCTCTTGAAGAGGTGAGTTGTAGTGATAGAATGAGTGTAGTGGTTTCAAAGTGAGAGTAAGTTTGGGTTGGATATTAGGAGAAAATTCTTTCTTATGGGGAAACTGGAGCAGGTTTCCCAGAGGATCTGTGACTGCCCCATCCCTGGCCGTGTTTAAAGCCAGATTGATGGGGCTTGGAGCGATGTGGTCTAGTGGAAGGTGTCCCTGCGCATGGCAAGGGGTTGGAATGAGATGATCTTTAAGGTCCCTTCCAACCCAAACCATGAGATCAGTGTGGGTATGCCCAGGCATATGCACAAGAGCAGTAGCTGAAAATGAATGAAAAAAGTTTAAGCCTACCTCATTTGACTGCACACAAAGTGTTTTTGCCTCGGTGGGATGGTGACTTGCAAGTCAGGTAATGTGATCTCACAACCACAGGCTGGTCTGAGTAGTTCCTGTGGCACACCTGCTGCCCAGGTTGGTATCCATTCCTGCCTCTTGTTCTCCACAAGCAGGATCAGGAAACTATTTATGGTCTTAATTTCTGCCACTTCAGCTTTTTGAATTGGTTCCCCTGGGCCCAGTAAGAATTGGTTCTGATGGTGGGGAACAGATGGGAATGTAGTTCCAATTTAGTTTAATTTATACTCCCAGCAGAGCTACTCTTGGGTGCAGTTTTATGTGTTAAAACCCCACATTGTTCCCTTTACAAATAGCAATAAGAGATTCAGGGAATAGTTATTAAAATTATTTTGAGGGACAGAAAGGAGGAAGAAATCTAAGTGGCTCAAGAAGTGTCTTTTTGCATCTGTTCATGAAGTCTTTTACAGAAACTCCTGTAAGATGAACTAGTCCTTTATTGGAAGTCTTTGGTTTGATACTCTTTACTCTTTAAAGACTGTTGAAACCTTAAATTTGGACTTTGTACATACATTTTCACTAACAATTAACAATTGCTTCTCTTAGTGGTTTGAAATCATGAGTGTCCAGTGTGTTCTGTTGCAAAAGAGATGCACACCTTGTTTTTGTTGGTGTGTTGCTGAAGGAAACATGCAGGGTGTGTATCTCTAAGGTTGAGATCAAGAAGTTGTGGAAATGGGGTATGAAATCTGTCAATGAATGGTGAGTGCTACTCAAAGGTCAGCTCAGGGCTCTGCTGGTGTAGGGACAGAATCTGGAGAGACCTGTGCTTGTCCATACCCTTGAAAAGTTTTTGTAGGCATCTGAACTGACTGGAGAGTCAGGATTAGGGGTTCCATGTCCTGGATGTGTTAGAAGGCTTTGGAGAGCTGATAGATTAAAAGATTATAGTAATTATGTGAGTAACCCTGGTAAAGGATTGCTGCAGAAATAACAATCCAAACTGAAGAATTCCTTAATTGTTTTTATATCAACAGTGTGGAGGGAGGAAAGCTCACAAGTCTTTACCTGCTCACATTCTTGGTGGAAGATACCTGGGGAAAAGCAGCTTGTTGGCTTACAAGAAGTAGTGGATTTGTACTGAGGAGAGACTTTGATTAGGAAAGACAGATATGTTGAAATAACTGAATTTTTTCTGGATGTCATTTCCCACTAGTCCTAGATTTGTTTTAATGTGATGGATGTAGTGTAGGCATTGCATCTGCCCTTCGCAGCCTGATTAATTTACTTAATTCCTAAACTCCTGTTTCATGGTCACAGATCTGGGTTTCCATAATTAACAGGAATTTGGCAAGGGAGGGATGAGAGAAGAGAACCTGGGGACTGATAAACAGGGGTCCTTGGAATGCATAATCCTCTGAAACAAAGGAGTAAGGTATTTTGGACAATCCCTCAATGGCATGAAGCCTTCTTTGTCATCAAGGAGCTTCTTCTTCTAATGTAACAGGTAACTTCAGGGGTGAGTTCTGGGGATTGGTTTATGCTCCTCTGCACTGTCAGGAGCTCCCCAGAACTGTTCCTGTTGTGTCTTCCTCAGGCATTGCATTTGTTGGCAGAGGAAGGAGAAGGGAGATAATCATAAAAATGTAAATTAAACATGTAGAAAATACTGAAAGGATTTCTGAGGAGCAACCTGAAGGTCCATAACTGATGTGAGATAAAGATGGGGTGTTGGGATGTGTGTGTGGAAAAAAAAGACAGCGTTTTAATTAGCATTTCTCATCCCTCAGTCCTTCCCTGAGCTTGCCCTGCAGTGGCCTCCAATTCCCACTTAACAGTGGAGCTCCTATGATTTCTAAGGCTTTCTTCTTTCCTTGCGTAGGTTATAGAAAAGAAAAGGAGTATCTTCCATCATCTCCAAGTTTTGTGGCTATTTCAAGGAGCAATAGAGGAAGAATTTCAGTCTTCTGGTAATGTAGATGTCAGCTCAGGTCATTGTGGAGAGGAATCTGCTGTTTCAGCTTGCTTTTATACTGGGCTTGTTTTATGAGCACCTCAGTTGCTACCTTAGCTTCCAAATTCCCTTATTTTTTTGGTTTGGGGTAAATATTGGTGAGAAGGAGACACTTTGACTTGGTTTGTAAGTTCTGAGCCCTTGTAAGTTCTGAGCTTTATATAGTTATAGTATAGTTTGGATAAAGAAGAGAATCAGCCCTTTGCTGTCACCTGGTTTGCACAGCCCAGACAGGGAAGGGCTTGGACTAGATGACCTCTGAAGGTCCGTTCCAACCCAAACCATTCTGTGATTCCATGAAATGTAGCTTGAGTTGCATTGTTTTAAAGGAGATTTGTGCCTGAGAGGTGTTGCTGCTCAAGGAGGGCCTGAAAGCTCAGTGTAAATGATATTTAAATTCCCTCTGTGCTTTAACATACCTTGTAAATGGACCAGTTTTCTTTTTAATGTGTAAATTCCTGTTTGGACTCCATGACAAATAATAGGGTATTTTTCTAGAAAGGCTTGTTAATTGTAATGCACAAATGAGCTTTAAGTCCTGCTTGAGCCTAGGGATTGTGAGGTTTTTTCCCTAAGAGGTAAATGAGGTGGTAAATTTTCCAGTTACTTGTACCACAGTGAGTTCTGCTCTTGGCTGGGGCCTTGTTGCCTGGAAATGCCAGAGTTACCAGCAGAAGTGTGTGGTGTTGGAGTAACTCTGTCCCTTAGTTTCTAATAAGGTTCCTTGACTGTGAAACAGCTGATGTTCCATACACAGGCTTATGCCCCATTGCTAAATTTAGATACTGCTTTTCAAATCTCTCCTGAGACAGCAGGGGTTGGGAACTTTGAGCACTTTTCATAACTGCTTGGTTTTCCTGTACAATGGACCAAAGCAGGCTCTTGCCAGAGTATGTCTCACTTTTTGGCTATGTAGAAGTTAAAGTACTGAAAAGCCAAAACCAATGCATCTTGTTATTTGTATAACTTTATTTTTAAACCACAGTCTGAACAGGGGTGGGGCAGGAATGAACATCATGCCTGGGAAAGATTGTCCAATCTCTGATTTTATTTTCAATACACTTTGCTAAACGTCTATTACAGGCCTTTGTTGAACATGGTAATGTTATCTTAGCACACTGACTTGACAAAATATAACATTTCCCCTGTGCTTTTGGGAAGAGTTGGATTTGATAAGACTTGTCCTTATGCTTTAGGACTTAATCTGGAGCTTTCACCTTTGTAACTTGGCCTGTAATTTGGATGTGAGCATTAAAATAGCATCACCAATGGGTTTGGCCATGCTGGTTCACAGCTGAAGAGCATTTTTTAAAATTTTTTTTTCCCTCCAGTCTTCATGAAGCAGCATACATTTACACCTAAGCACCCAGATTTTTTTGGTAGTAAAATCAATTGTCTGGACAGGTTTGGAAGTTGTGAAGCAGGTCCAGGGTGGAAGTTGAGACTTGGCTTCTATTTCTGACTCATACCTGCTGTGAACTTGGGCATGCCATTTCCACCTGTTTCCCTCTCATCGTGTATCTGTCTTAGCTATTGAAATTGCCAGCTGCTTGCACCCAGGACTTGCTGTTTGTGCCACGTGGAGCAGAACCTCATTGTGACCCATGGCCCTGCTGCTCCCACTTTGCTGATAACCAGGGCAAACCTTGCTGCTGCAGGTGGGGTCAGGAACACAAGTACAGAACTGTATCAAACCACTTTAAAAACCCCCAAAACTGAGGCTCATCCAGCTCAGAGACTGCAAGGTGATTTTTATTTTTTTTTTTTCCATAAATCACTTCAAAAATATGTAACTATGCAGGCTTTGGACTGTGCTAAGCTGCCTGTCTCTGGAGACAGCAAATGGCTCAAATCTATAGCCAGGCTTTTTGAAACAGCTGTATTTTCTCTGAAGTAGGGCCATACAATAATGTAAGAAGCACATACGGTTTTCAAGGTTAGATCCATACAAAGCTTTAATTCTAAGCTGCCTCTTAGATATCAGTGCCTATTTTTTCTTTTTTTGATAGTTTAGAAAATGCTCAGAAACTTTTTATCCTTGAAAAATATATTTATACAGTCTTCTGAAAATGGAGGATTGACAAACAAGCTTTCAAAAACATTTTGTGCAATGCTGTCAATATCTGAAAATAGATTTGGAATGAACAGTTGAACTGGGAGTATGAAATTGCTGTAAGGTGTAGAGAAAGGTGACTATTTGTCAGTTTGTCAGCAACAGAGAGACTATGGAGTGTCCCCCACTGGAGATATTCAGGAGCCATCTGGACACAGTCCTGTGCAATGTGCTGTAGGATGACCCTGCTTGAGCAGGGAGGTTGGTCCAGCTGACCCACTATAATCCCTTCCAACATGACCCATTCTGTGATATTTGTTTTTGTTGACAGATACATGGCTAGCAAGCATCCCTCACTTTGCAGGTGGATTTGTCAGTGGTTGGGCACAGACTCTGTAAAACTTAGGTCTGAATCAGTTTATGTTGCCTGTTTGTTCTTTCCCCTTGCAGGCCCATTTTCAAATTTCCCATTCTCCTGGAAGCCTGGAGTGTTCTCCCCAAGGCCCTGCTGGTGGTAAGGACTGGAAGAGCTCCTTCCCAAGGGGGATCGTTCTCTGCTGTCCTCAGTGTTGGGTGTCACTCAGGCACATGTTGTGACACTGAGGGATTGGCTGAGTGGCTGGGCTCAGGTAGATCAATTCCCTGCTCTACTGACCAGCATTCCAGCTGTTCCTGTTTTTGTTTTGCCTCTCCTTTGCTGGAGGCAGGCAGCTCTTCACCAGATGTGCCTTTCAGTTGATTGATGTGGAGGGCCTTGCAGCCCTGCCTAGGAAAGCCAAGTCCTCAGCTGAGGACAAAGATCATCCTGTGCTGTCTTCTGTAGCAGTGGCTTCTCTCTCTCCTCCCGCAGTCAGCCTGGTAGCCTTGTTCATTAAATCTCAGCCTTAGACATATTTTCATAAAATCATAGAATCACAAAATGGTGTGGGTTGGAAGGTGACCTTAAAGATCCTCTTGTTCCACCCCCTGCCATGGGCAGGGACACCTTCCACTAGACCAGTTTGCTCCAAGCCCCATCCAGCCTGGCCTGGAACACTTCAGGGATGGAGCAGCCACAGCTGTGGACAGCCTGTACCAGGGCCTCACCACCCTCACAGGACAGTTTTTTTTTCCTAATATCCAATTGAAATGTGCTCTCTTTCAGTTTGGAGCCATTCCCCCTTGTCCTGTCATTACATGCACTTGTCAATAGTCTTGCTTCATCTTTTCTGTAAGTTCCCTTCAGGTCCTTAAGGGAATCGAGTCACCCCAAAGGCTTCTCTTTTCTGGGCTGAACAATCCCAATTCTCTCAGCCTTTACTCATAGTATCCTCATAGCTCCATCCCTCTCATCATATTCCTGCCCTCCTCTGGATTCACTCCAACATCTCCAGGTCCTTCCTGTGCTGAGCCCTGGCACTGGAGGCAGCTCTGCAGGGGGGGGTCTCACCTGAGCGGGGCAGAGAGGCAGAATCCCCTCCCTTGACCTTCACACCCTGCTTTGGATGCAGCCCAGGATACAATTGGCTTTTTTATGGCTTTTCCTAAGGATTTCACATGGATTTTTTTCCCTCACTGCTTTGTATTTCCTGGCATAATGAGTTCTGCAACAGTATTTCTTGTGATTTAAGTTAAAGCCCTGCAGGTCAGGAAGCTGAAGTGCACTTTTGCCACTTCCCTTACAAGTTTACTGCATCATAGTCTGTGCCTTTCTGTACAGAGTTTTACTTTGTGTCCGTGTGAAGCTGAGGATTTGCAGCAGGTCCTTAGAGAGCAGCAGAAGGTGGCTGGAGTTAAGCCCTGGGTTTGTTCTTTTCTAAGAACAGAGTAAGGACTTTAGGTTTAGCAATAGCACTGATGTGTGTAGGCTGCTTTTGGCATGGTTGGTTTTTCTCTTCACTTCTTTGAATACAACTGAAGCATAAAAGCAGTGTAGCACTAAAGTTTACTTGGCAAGAGAAAACCATGTAGCTCTGTAATGGAAATGTGTATATGTGGATCTTAAAAAGTTTCTGCATATTTACTAACCCACAGAAATTCTGCTATTATAATAATTTAATAATGCATCTTAACAAATTCTCTGCATTAGCATAAGAATACTTTTTTACTTCTTTCTCCTAAAAGCTTTTACTCCTTTCCTAAAAAGAAAAAAATATTCCCTTGCTCAGATGTGCCTGAATTATGTATATGGAAGAGTGTGGGGACCATGATTCAGGATCTGTTACTTTGATTTCAGTTTCACTATTTACTTCCTTAAGTCTTAGTTGCTAAAGTTTTAAAAGAGTTAAAGGGGTAAATAGTAACATATTGGTGTATATATTTGAGATCCTGTATTAGGATTGTACCTTCCCAGCTTCACTCTATGTAGAAATTAAGGTTTTTATGTCAACAGTTGCAGGGAATAAATTGGTTCTGATCCCCTCAAAACTCTGGTGTTTGAAAAAGCATATGGTAATAAACTTAGATGTGCATCCTGTTTATACCAGAAGCCCTCTCCCTTCTCATCTCAAGTTTTCTTCTGTGGTAACATTCTGTGCATTTGCTGTCAGCGTTCCTTTCCCTTCAGCACAGATGCAGTCATTTCTCTTGGCTTTTTGCTGCCAGCACTCACTGTGCTCTTTTTCTACAATTGCGCTGTGTTGTTTTCTTCTCTCAGCACCAGAGTTGTGAGAACTAAATTGAAAATCACTCTAGTGGAGTCTGAGACTACAGTCTCGAGAGCTGTGTTTCCTCACCAATCCAAATGTGTGTCCAGCACTGATGCCATAGCTAGGAATCTGTTGGAAAAAGATCTCTTGCTGTCTGTCTTACTTGGCATCAGGTTTTTCCTGGGCTGAAGGACCCTTGAGCTCCTCAGTGTCTCTTGTCTGGTCTGGAGTGTGCTCCGTTCACAGGAGGTATAACATGGTACCAGTGTTGTAACAGCCTCTGGATATTGGGATTGTAGTTCTGCTTTGTCGCTTTGTAGAATATCTTAGAAGATAAAAATGTGTTTGTTTGTAAATGAAAGCAGTGCTGAAGAAGTTGTTTCTGTCTGTCAGGCTGAATCCTGATATCAAGTACTCAATATGAGAAACTTTCCTAATTTCTAGTAAATTGAGTAATTGGCATAAGAGTGTGAGCTACAGGTGTTTAATGTCTTAGAATGAGGCTTCAGAGCTGCTTTTGAAAACATGAGCTGCTCATGATTTTTTGATACAAGCATTGATTGATATGCACTTACTTGGTAGGACATTTTTTGACTTGGGGTCTACCAAAGGAGTGGATTAATGGTTTGTGCTCTCTTTTCTCTCCAGTTCAACAGAATGGAGTCCGACACTGCTCCTACACAGCATCCAGGAAAAACCTGTATGTCAACAAAAGCACAAAGGTTATCTGTCAGGGTTTTACAGGCAAACAGGTATGTTTATAAATATTTTCTTCTGTCAGCCTTTCAGTCAGAAAGTTAATTGCTCAGAAAACATAATTATATATGAACTGGATTATATACTGTCACTGTCTGTGTTGATAGGAAACTGGACTTCCTTCACCATCAGTCAGGTCCGTTCAGCACTGCAATTTACATTCTTTGGCCCAAATACTTGTGCACAAGCTTGAAAATTGGTTTTGAGTCAATTCTATTATAGTGCTTTTCATTTTTGTTATATTATATGCAGCTGAAAGGGTTTCTTTGTAAAAGGCTATTTGCAAAAAAACTGCAAAAGCCTGCCCATTTTTGAAGTGCTTCTTCCACAAATGCATTTCAGTATGAATGCCTATGAATTAAATTTCTGTTTTTATTTAAGGATATTTAATAATTTTCTCAGATTCACTCTTGAACACATTAGAAGGCAGAGAAGGCTGCTTTTGTGAAACTATTAGCTAGTCATGGATGAGCATGCTAATTTCTTTTATTTCGTTGTAGTGTTTGTCATCTGCCAGACTTGATGTGGAAAAGAAACTGTGGCTGCTGTGACTGCAAGTGTGTTAGCAGCACACAACAGAGTACCCTTTAGCATGAAATTACAGTGCTCTGATTGAAAGAAAGAAAAAAAAGAGCATATTAGCATATTCCAAATACATTTAAAATATGTGGATGCAGTCTCCAGAATACCTGATTTTATATATATATGTGTGTGTAGTGAAAACTTCCCTTCTTACTGCAAATTTCAGTGACATAAATTGACCTTAGAATTATAGATAATATCAAACTTTTTGGTTAACTTTATTTGTTATTACATGCTTCTAACTTTACTTATTTTCTCTCTCACAGGGCACCTTTCACAGCCAGCAGGCATTGGAGTATGGCACCAATCTAGTTGGAGGAATTTCTCCAGGGAAAGGGGGAAAAACTCATCTAGGTCTGCCTGTGTTTAATTCTGTGAAGGAGGTAATTTGCAGCAGTGACTGGAGGGCACCGAGTTTAAAGCTGAAGGGCTCCTTATTTCATTGCTCACACCGGAGAGACAAATATTTGAGCCATGGATGTCACTGGGCAAAGAGTGAAGTAGAAGCCTTGTAAAAGAGGGAGCATTCAGGGTGGTCAGGCACAAATTTGGCTTCCACTGTGAAGTTCACAGGGTCTGGGTACACTTGCTTTATGAATGCAGCTAGTTCCTGATTGATTCTGCTGTGCATGATGAATTTTTAGCAAACTGTTATGTAAGAGTATTTATGATGGTGACCATGGGGCATATCCTTTCCAGACAGCGGTCAGTTCTCAGTTCCATGCTTGTGTCCCATCTTCAGGGAATTTAACACTTGCTTGGATTATAGTAGATTAATACATATCCTTAATTCATGCCTGAGTATGGATGTGTTTTAAATGACTTGTCAAACATTCTCATCAGCCCTGCTAAACACACGCTGTATTTTTTGTCGTGTCCGTTGCAGGCCAAAGAACAAACGGGTGCTTCAGCCACTGTCATCTACGTCCCTCCCCCATTTGCAGCTGCTGCCATCAATGAGGCCATCGATGCAGAGATGCCCCTGGTGGTGTGCATCACTGAGGGCATCCCCCAGCAGGACATGGTGCGGGTCAAACACAGGCTGCTGCGGCAGAGCAAGACCCGGCTGGTGGGCCCCAACTGCCCCGGAGTCATCAATGTAAGTGACCTCTGGCTTTGCTCCAAGGCTGAACTGTTCCTAGTGGTGGTTTGAATGTTCCATCTGACTTCTCCCACTCTTTCCTTAGCCTGGAGAATGTAAAATTGGTATCATGCCTGGTCACATTCACAAGAAAGGAAGAATTGGTGAGTTTTTAAATATTTATGCGTCATCTAAAACACAAGTTTGGTGCTCTAGTGTTCTTCCTCGTGAGGCAAGGCACATCCTGCCCTGGACAGAGTTGATAACACTGGGACAGCTTGTCTGTCTCAAGTTGTATGTGAACTTTAGCATTATCAATCCTGAAGGCCCAAATTGTGAATTCTTCCATAGTAGACTCTGGGTGTCTCTGATGGGAGAGGCAAAGCAATTGGGAATTCCTGTGGGTAGTGTGATTGATTTGGTATCTTCAAAGGACAGCCTTGAGGAAACTTCCATTTTTCTTGGGATTTGAGAGCACTCCAACACTATTCCTTCCAACAGCTTGGCTGCTTGGGACTGGGATCCTACTCTTCCAGTGATCTCGTTACTACAGCAGAGAGAAGAGACTACAGACAAGTTTGTAACATAATTTAGACAACTATGAAACCATCACAAGTGGAAGTGACAAATATACCAAATTTTCAGGCAGTGTGGTAAAGCGCAGGAAGGCAGTGACTTGTTCATAATCAATGTTTGCTTCACCCTCTGTGTGCAATGAGTTACACACCCTGTTACATGCAGGTCTCTTGTCCTGACTTCTGTCAGTTCCTCATTGTAAACTATAGAAATAACAACTTGATTTTTTTTTTTTTTTTTTCAAATAATGCAATTCAGGAGCTGTAGAGAAAATTCTTCTGAAATGTACATTTGTACTTAGGTAGAGCTTCAGAAATATTGTTGTAAGCAGCACTTGCTGCTGTTGCCTGTCAACAAGGTGACCAGTTTCACTTGAGCACAGTAGTACCCTTTACAACATTATGATTTTTTTGGATGGAAAGTGTGTTTATTGTAGGAAAGCCTGTTCAATGCTGTTGAACTACAGGGACTGTGGAGATTTTCTGGCATGAGGAGCTATCTCTGCTACCTAACCTCTTCTGACTTGAGAATAGACTGCACCTAGGGAATGCTGGAAGATGTGTTAACACTCATGTGTTCCAAGATTCCATCTCCAGCTTTCACAAGTACCCATAAACTTGGAATTAAAAAATTAAATGGCTGCAGCTATGCCCTTTATAAAAATCACTGAGACATTGCTGTGTGATTGTAAAAAGTAACATCAAACCAATGTTGCCGTGAGCTCCTTGTTCAAATTTTCTAAATGTATGTAAGAAATATGTTGCAGTCACAAGTTATTAGAATCTGAATGCAAGGCACATCAAGTGCAAAAGAATATTCAAAATCCTGAGTCCAGTAGCTCTGCCAGTGCTGGAAATGTTTTCAATGGTGATCCAAGAATCAAGGAATAAAAATGTAGATTTGCCACCCTTCAAGTTTCATCTAACGTGTGACCTTTGGTGATGAGCTCTCCAGCTTTCTGTTACTGTGAGGCATCCAATAATCATCTGAATATACTGTGATGCAAGGTATAAAAATAGCCACAGTCTTTGGACTTTCATCTGTAGCTTCTCTGAGGCAATCTGATCTTGGTGGTAAACAGGGAGGCCTTTTCAAGCTTAGAAAGAAAAAAACCTTGTGCTAGAACACATCTGAGTTGGCAAACAGTATAAATAGTTGGTAAAACTAAGGTTCTTAGTCTAGTGATTAATTTTCTCCTCTGTTCATGCATCCTTGTTATATGGCTTGAAGTAGATGGAAGATGGTGTCTGTTTTTCATGGAAACATTTCTTTTTGTAGTGTTAACAGAGGTCATGACTTGAAAAAATGAACAGAAAGCCATGCAATTAATTTGCCCCTGCTCCAAGCTCTGTGCTACCTTCCATACTGAATTTAAAACTGGGGTTGTGATCTCTTGTAATGTTGTAATGTAAATGCCAGATGTGTTCTCTAGAGCAGCAACAAATACCTTAATAGTGATAACTTGAGTTTGTGCAGCATTTTTCTGTTCTGGAAGATCTCTTGTTTGCCTGGTTATACTGGGGATGTGATTAATACAGAATTCTTTTGTTAATTGTTGAGCTGCAGCTCCGTTTCAAGTCCAGTGCATCAGCTACTCACATACAAGATAAGAAGTATGTTCTTTTATTTGCTTTTCAATTTTCTTTCCTAATAAGCCTTTAGAGTGACAAAAATACTGACTTTCTGGGCGGCTTTAGTCCACTGACAGTTAAGTGTCAAAAGGTGAAAACCAAGAAACAGTACTGAAAGAATCTCACAGAGTGTTTTGGCAAGGGCAGCTGGAAAACCTGGAATCTCATGTTGTTTACTGAGGTGATTTTCATTACTATAAGAACAGCTGCCTCTAGTTATGTGCTGTGTTAGTGGTAAGTTTATCTTCTTTTCTTTCCTCAAGGTATTGTGTCAAGATCTGGAACCCTGACATACGAAGCTGTTCATCAGACAACACAAGTTGGCTTGGGGCAGTCTTTTTGCATTGGTAAGTTCCCTCAGAATCAGCCTGTTGGACCTAGACTAATCTGCTTTTTCTTCACAAGCATAAATCAAAAATAATTCCTTTTATCAAGTTAAGAATTTGCTGAATGGCAATTGTGTTGAGAAGTGAGATCCTATGTGCTGTGAAGAGTACAGCCCTTCTCTGTTATCATTTCCACATTGAGTTAATAAAAGCCTTAAAACCAGCTTTGAACAGAGAACTGCCAGCAAATATGATGTCAATTTGGAAATAGACTGTCCCAAGAACTTCAGTATTATAAAGATTAGGGCATTCTTAGGCATTTAGTTGGGTGTGTAAAGTAAATTCAGTTTCCTTACACCAAAATTGTAGAGCTGGGGTCTTGGTCCTGCTGTATTCATAACGTTTTGTTTATGGTTTGAAAGGTGAGCATTTGGATATCAAAGCTTTCTGTAAATTGTGGGGGAGGTATTTGGAGCAGGAATTTGACACACTCTGACTTGGGTAGAGCCTTCAGAGCTGCCTGTGTTATGAACCTTTGGGAATTCTCCTCATGATCAAATGTACTCTTAAACTTCATTTGTAAGTGCAATATCTTTATCTTGAGTTACTCTCTTCTTTTGTGGTATTATTTTTTTTTTTTTTAGGTATTGGAGGTGATCCCTTCAATGGAACTAATTTTATTGACTGCCTTGATGTCTTCCTGAAAGATCCTCAAACTGAGGGGATAATATTGATTGGGGAGATTGGAGGAAACGCTGAAGAAGATGCAGCGGCATTTTTGAAAGAAAATAATGCCGTAAGTCTTTAAACACCTGGCTTCTGGACACTTTCATAGTTAGCCAGCTTCTTTTGCCACATCAAGGAAAACTCAGTTCAGTCCCTCATCTCTATTTACAAATACCCCAAACAGTCATGTTTTTTTTAACGAAAAAGAGTTGAGATTAAGAATGTTGTCCAGATTAAATCGAATGGTGACACTTGATGATTTTAGAGCTCTTTCTAACCATATTCTGTGATTCTGTGGACTGAGAGTAGTGTCAGCTTTAGAATTTTATTCCTGTAACAATATTTGTAGTGATTTTTTTTGTAGTATGCAGAAAGATTTATATTCTAGAAATTTAAATTAGGAAAAAATCTAGAAATTTAAAAAACTGTAGAAAGATTTAAATTTTCTGTTTGCTTCTGGTTTTTGATGATTATCAAGAGAGAAGGTATTCCACACTTCTTTGTGCTGTGTGAGCTGTTTAATAACTTTGCCTGGCGAGTTGATATTTAAATAAAAAATACAAAATGAACAATTTGCTACCTAGAACTGCTTTTCCTCTCACTCTTCTCCATGTAAAACATTTATCTCTTCCAGGGTCCCAACCCCAAGCCAGTGGTGTCCTTCATAGCCGGGCTGACGGCTCCTCCGGGCCGGCGGATGGGCCACGCTGGAGCCATCATTGCTGGGGGAAAGGGGGGAGCCAAGGAGAAGATTGCAGCCCTCCAGAGTGCAGGGGTTGTGGTCAGCATGTCCCCTGCTCAGCTGGGCAGCACCATCTACAAGGTTGGTTCCCCAGGCATTGACTCATCCAGAACAAGAACCCACTTCTGAGGGAATAGAGCTGGGAGTCCATCTCTTACCCCGATACTCTGTTGCTCTGAACTTGCTCAAACATAAGAACCCTTTTGGCTGAACAAGCTGAAATTGCTACATAAAATATATGTGCACACAGCTTTTTTTAATATTGTTTTATAGAAAAGTAAATGTAGCAAAATAGAGAAGAGATTACATTCTGCTTTCAAGCATAGCTACTTGTTGAAATTGTTTTCTGGATGCAGAGTCTGAATTAATGTAAAATATGAGAACATTATTTCCAAGTAGGGTATTTGAGGAAGGAGAGCCTTGGCATATAATTCATAGTTCTGGTTGAATATATGCAACTGAAAGACTGAGGTGTGGAATGGGATTATTTGCACTTTACTTAATTCATATCCAAAAAAGGGATTGCTTCACAGCTTGAGGAGATGCATAATTCAGCTCTGTTAGGTATTTTTTGTTTCCTGTGGTGATTGTATGGTACAACATCTCCACAGGCTGCTGTGGGATTCTTCCCTTCTTCTGTTGTGCTTTTTCTTTACTGACATGAAAATCTTGATTTTGTTGCTTCCCTGGCTTGAGTCCTTTACTGTAAGGATTCTTCTGCAGTTCTGATGCAGAATTGGTATTTTTTAAGCCCATTATGCTGTGTCTGGGAGCAAATGGTTCCTTGACAGCATTGCAGTCTGGCAGTGATTACAGTCTGGCTTTCCAGAGCTGCCTTGTTAATGTGAGGTGGGAGAATGCTCAGTTTCCTTTCCCCCTAACTTGCACACTTTATGCTTTTTATATTTTAATTTCGAATACCAATTTTTAATTCTTAACATTAGATTTCCTAAGATACATGCAAAGTAATTTGAAATAGAAGAATAATAGAAGAGTGTTCTGTTTTCCCTGCTGGTAACATCTCTGTGCTCTTTACAGGAGTTTGAGAAAAGGAAATTGCTGTAAGAGAAGACACTTTGGAATACTTTCTCCAAAACACCAGTGCAGCACCCGGCCTCCGCTTTCCTTTTGTCTGCTAATCTTCAGTTGCCCCAATGACATGACATTGGTCAATGAATTTGACTCAGAAGCCATAAACCTCCTGGCTAAACCTGTTTTGGTGTCTCCTTGTTTCAGACGTTGTCACCCTGTTGTAAATCACTGCAAATTAATAAATCTACTACTAAATCTGATCCATCTTTTGAATTCCTGAAGCAGAGCCGTTTCTTCGGTCAACATAAACAAAATCTTCTGTAACTTAAGCACTGTCCCTTTTTAAGGTAAAGTTGCTTGTAGAGCTGCTTTAAGGATCAAGGCACTGACTTTATGCACATACCACACTTTGCTTTATTTTTAAGAAGTCCAGTCCTGCTCGTTCGTTGCTGGCCGGTACCTTTGAACAATAGGCCAAAGTTTCCGTCCATTAAACCAAAGCTGCTGGATCTGAAGGGATTGGTGTTGATCCACGTAGCTGGATATGCCTGAGGTCCAGACTTTCTCTTCAAGGCTGATTAGCCATGCACACTGCAGTCCTCTACTGGCAAGGAATTCTGTTTGTTGTGTATAGAATTGAGATGGAATTGTTACTGATAAAAATTAATATAATTTCACATGCAAAATATATATTCAAAATTGTCTGTAACTGTGAAGATGATTTGGTCTTTAGCTGATGTCACCCTAATTTCCACTTTGTCTTAACTAGCATTGCAGTGCTTGTGTTCTGAAATCCAAGTAACAATGGGACATAGTGGAGGAGAATTAGTATTCTCCAGAAAAGAACAAAGGGTAACCTTCTTATTAACCACTCCCAGCACTGTAATGGAAACCCCGTGTTTTTTTACTGTGGATATAGCCCAAGTATTGTGCCTATAAATGTTGCAAGTTTCATCAGGATGGACTGAACCCCAGATTGCTTTATATAGAGGACTGAAAGTTCATGTAACCTGGCACTTGTTTGAAGCTGACCTTGTGCTCCATAAAGGTGCTGTTAAGAAAAATCGTGTCGCTATTTATTTAAAACTCTTCATAGTTCTCCTATTTAAATAAATCCCTGTGGAATACCCCTTCCTGAAGCAGGTGTGTCAATACTGACATTTGCAGCTGCTAGAGCTAAGCCCTGATGAAGTGCATAAGGGACAGGTCGTATCTCTGCACACTGAAGGTGTATTCATGCACTTGATGTATGGTCTGGCATCAGCCAGGTGATCCAGACCTTGGGACACAAAGAGCAGGGCCTGCATTGTTCACCTTGGCATGATTTACTGAAATAAACCTGACACCTGTCACTGGACAGCTGAAAGCAGCACTGAGCACTAAATCATTTGATAAAGCCTATGAAAACACATAAGGGGTATTTTACCAGATCTACTCAGTTTTCTGGTGGTGCCTGTTTTAATTGGAGCAAAAAGACCGACAGGTGCCCTTTAGATAAATAGCAGTGCTAAATTTTCTCAGTCTGTGCAATTCCTCAGCAAGGAGTGTCAGGGAATTGCAGCCAGTGTTCTTATGAGCCTGATAATCAGAATAACTCACGGTAGTGCTGTGCTGGTGCCCTTTGGGATGGGCAGTGCTCCCTGATGAACTGCCTGAATTTCATCCCTGTAACAGATGCTCTTCCAGGACAACTGAGGTGGAGGGAGTTTCCTGCTAGGGATTGCTCCTTGGACGCTCTTCTAGAGGCACCAGCTATTTTAGAAAGCTCTGATGATTGCTGCATCCTGAGAAAGTGCTTCCTTCTATCTTGAGCTCTGAGGATGGGTTTTTAATTGGTTAATTGAATTTAACAACTCACCCCTGGTTCTAAGGTTTGCAGCAGTGTCCAGTGCTGCACCTCAGCAGATGCCTGGATCTGCTCCAGCCTGGGAAGCAGTTTGTGCTAAGCTGGAACTGATGTCACCTCAGGATGGGGAAGGACCTTGACCTTGTCTGAGAGAAAGGTTTGTGCTGCACAGTTTTCTCTTGCTGTCTAAAAATGTGCACTTGACAAATATCAGCTAATTGATGACAGCGTCTCTTTGGAAAGCATTCACATCTGTTTAGTACCATATGTTCTTGTGGATAAATATTTTGAGTAATCTGATCTGGAAAATTGTTTATTTATTTTTTTAAAAGGCAAAATTTAAATTAGTGTTGATCCTTAAAGCTGTTGCTACTCTATAACCTGGTAGTTAATGTGTATAACTATAACCTGGTATAACTCAGGGAGTTTTTATGTGTAAGAGAAATGCTGCCAGTGTTGGTGT
The DNA here is from genome assembly GCF_049639895.1 of Pseudopodoces humilis. Lineage (NCBI taxonomy): Eukaryota > Metazoa > Chordata > Aves > Passeriformes > Paridae > Pseudopodoces > Pseudopodoces humilis. The sequence goes on along the minus strand of NC_142205.1, from coordinate 5,256,978 downwards.
TCCCGTAACATTTTATGAAATTGTCCTTTTCGTTTTTCTTTGTCTGCACTTGACAATGGTGGAGAGACAACTAGAGAGATGGATTCTGTAAGTTCATTTTGGTCAGGGAAATTTATTGCCACGCTGATTTTCTTCAACAAAGAGAGCAGGATGTAGACCCCCTTGGTTTTTTTTCCTCTTGCTGGGCAATACTTGGTTCTGGATGATCCCTAACACTTTCTAGTGGTTGGATACCCTGGTAGCAGCCAGCTGTCAATGCAAACTAGGTCAGAAAATGCCAGGAGCCATGAGAGATACATTTCAAGAAGAACTTCAGAATGACTTCTGTGCTGGTGGTTTCAAAGCAATGCCCAACTTGGGATGTCCAAAGTCTTAATTTTCTTGAAACTGCAGAATTAAATCTTGTGCTCCACCATAACTATTTGCTCAGTTTACCATCACCTTTGGCTTCCCTTTCCCACTGCCTGTTGCAGGATTAGATGACAGTTTTTCCTAGGAAGGACTGTGTGGGCAGGAGCCTGCAGGTGATTTTGGAAGGTGGCAGAAGGAGCTGTGCTGCTGTGGATGCCTGGCAGCAGCAGGTTCTGGGTGTTGTACACAGTGGGCTGTTCTTCCTGGAGCATCTGTACAAGGCTGGGAGTGCTGAGACAACCTCTGGCTTTGGGATGACTAGAAATAACTGGTGAAGAGGGAAGAGTCCAGGTTTGATATTTTCCACAGAAATTTTAACACAAAAACAAAAAGTCTCTTGGACATCAACTTGCAGCACTCTGGTAGCAATTAAATGAGGTTTGTGCTACTGACTGTATTGTTACATAATTGTTTTTCCTGAGTTATGAATAAGGTGTTAAACTGTATTTCTCTATCAGAGATTATACCCCCCAGCACAGGGTGGTGCAGTTAATCTGCAATTAAGGCTACAGATATGCAAGAGCATATTTGGGAATTGCTGTTTGATTTGCATCCAACCTTTGCTCTGTGCAGCCCAAGGCTCTGAGGACAGAGGATTGAGGTGAGTGGTGGGGGTATTTCACAATGTAGAGTAAATAATGTAGGGTAGATAATTACCTGCCTCTTCCTCCTTTCCTGCCTGGGCTGTATGATGAACCATGGAGCCCTGTGACTGGATGTGTGATGGAGGTGATTGATTCTATGATACAGGAATTAAAACCTGTTGGGTACCATTGTTAGGGAGAGGTTACTTCAGGATGTCTCCTTGAATCTCTGTGAGTTTGGTTTAGTGTTGAATTGACCCGAAATCAATGTCAGCAATTCTGGAAAATTTCTTTACTCAGAAATGTTGAAACACTTTCAATTTTCTTAAGGAGTTTGTCAGCTCGTCCCATTCGAACTTGAGGGACAAACAAGATTAGCAGTGGAAATCTGAGTTTTGCTCAAGCTAAAAACCTCAGGGAGCTTACTCAGGGTTGCACCAGGATTGTGATTTTTTTTTTGATTCATTTTTGTATGTGTGGTGTGCTGGTTTTTGTTTGTTGGGGTTTTTTTGGTGGTTCCAGGTCCCGACTGATATTTGTTGGACCTGCTGACCATCCATAGCTCACTCACAGTACTCAGACCCAGGCAATCTCTGCTACTCAGAGCATCCAAGACTGTCATTAAATCTGACTATTTCTGAAGCAGTTACATGATCTCAATAGAAAAGGCAAGAGATGCCTCTCTGTTTACAAAAACCACATAAATTTCTAGGACTGGGAGTAAAGCTGTATTTTTGTGCTGTAATGAGTAACCACACAGCGCAGTGCTGGTGCTGGGGGTAGCAGCAGTATCCTGTAACGATGTCTGTGCAGTGCAGATACATAATTGAGAGTCCCTTAAAATCTGTTTTGTTGCTGTAAAAGACAGCACAGCAAATTTATAGTTTCCAGCACATCTGTAACATTACGAGATAGTTGCATTAAAAAACTCACCAGCCTCCAAGCCTGTTCCTTTCCATTTGCTGTTTTGCTCTCTAGGTGGCAGGTTTTGACTCCAAAATGTGGGTTTGAATCCTGCTCTGAACTCAGACTCAAAGTGTGCTGGAGAAATAAAAGATGGAAGCAAACCACTGTTATTTTATTCTTTCTGTGTGTTAGATTCATTTATGATCATATCATTTTATATGAATTGGAGAGAAGTGGTAAAGGACCTGCCTGGTTTCCTCATGGTGTTCTCACTATGCTGGTGATGTTGGAATGTCTTCTTGTTTTCCTTGCTGTATGTTGTCTGAACTGTGAGGGTTTGGCAGTCAAATGGGACCTGCCTTAGAGAAATACCTGTCTCCATTTTGAAACAGGTGAGAAATGGCTCAGACTCTTTCTTCAAGGGCTTAGCATCTCTGACTTTATATTTTTTTCTTTTATTCAGCTGTTTGCTCCTTGAAAGAGAAGCATCCTCTGTGCTGCTGTGTCCACCAGGCCCTGTAACCTCCAGGGCAATGGGTCAGCTGTGCCCTCAGGGCTGGGACCAGTCCTGCTCCTCTCAGTGCCAGCTGGGCAGGAGACCAGTTTGGTTTAGTGGAACCAGCCCAGTCTCATGGCAGGATATCCCTGCTCATGGCAGGGGGGCTGGAACTGGATCATCTTCTGAGGTCCCTTCCAACCCAAACCTGGGCTCTGTGATTCTGTGATTCCACTATTCGAGGTCTGAAGTGCCAGCCCTTGCATGGAGGAGGCTGCCAGGGCTCCTGTGGGCCAGGAGCTGTGTCTGGGAACAGCTGCTGTGTGTGTGGAGCCAGATGTGTGCATGTAAAAGTGTCTCTGAAGGATTTGTACCCTGAGGGACAGTGCCTTGCTCAAGGTCACCCTCTCCTCCCTTATTCTGCTTTCAGACTGCAAGTCTAATTATCAACTGGAGCCCTAGACACAAGGAGGAGAAGCAATAGGCAGGAGATTTAGCCTCCAATCATTTCAGTCATTTAACTGAGTGTATCTTATTTATCTTTCTGTAGGCAACTGTTATATTTGTTCAAGACAGGCACTAAATTTTTTTCTTCCCCAGAGTATAGATGACTTGGAATGTAAATCCAACCAAAGCTCATCCTAAACTGTGGCTCAGCCCTGTCCTGAAACATGGAATTTGGGGCAAGATCCATATCCATATCCCAAAGTTTAGACATTTGGTAGAATCCAGTGCTTGGGGAGCACATAAGAAGCAAGGCAAGGACGGCAGAACCTCTGAAATGGTCACATTTCAGGTGTGTCTGGTCACCAACCTCTCCTGCTTAGAGCAGGAACTCAGACACCCTCACCTGCATGGAGACAGCTACACCTGCAGGACAGCTTGGCTGGCTCAGCCTGGAGCTGCCACCTCCCTCCCCTTGGCCAAGTGACTTACCCAAAGTCATGTTGGAAGTCAAGCTGCCACTCCCACACTTCAAAAAGTCACCTGAGCTTTCCTACCAATTTTAAATTAGTGCCATTTTACTCAGTATGCGCCGTGCCATCCTCATTTCTGATGCATTGAAACACAGCAGCAGATCTGTATTTTTCAATTTGTCCTATTTATGGTACAGCCCATTTCTGTTGCAAAAACACAGTTAATAATTTATTTAATGTGTCTTTTATAAAACACTTGAGAACGCCGAGATCTGATTTTGTACAGGGAATGAAATCATACAGCATTAATCCACTCTTTCGTGCAGTGATGGAAAACAGTATAATTAGAAGCCATTCTTTCAGCCTGGAAATTGTAATTGGATTGTGAATTTTATAGCGTCAGCCTTCAAAGAATAAACAAAAATTAGTCAACTAAAGAAAATATGCTCAGCTTGTTTCCAGCAGGGGCTGTCTTCTGTGCTTAACTTTAGGGGTTATTGTTTGTTCATTTTTTTATTTGCTGCTGGCAAATAAGGCATCCTTAGAGGCTTCAAATGGATTTTTTTCCCTAGGAAAACCTGTTGTGTTGCTAGTCACTCAGCCTGGAGCACCTGCAGTCCTCCTGTCCTCTTTGCTTTCCACCCTGAAGTTTGCTTGGAGCATCTCTGGGTGTATCAGTGATCCTGTGGATCAGATTTTCAGTTTTTGTGGGGAAGCCAGTGTACCCTAAGTGGGGGTGATACAGCAATGGCAAAAATGAAAGAAAATACCTCAAACCCCAAAAATGGGAGAGTTGGAGAGCGACAGAGGCAGAAGAGAGCATGCAGCAGGGGAATGGTGGAGGGGAAGGGGCTTGTCTGTATTTACAGCTCAACCATTTAACCTGCATTGAAGCACAGAAAATAAATTGCTTGTCAAGGTATTTATTAGTTCTGCTTATGATAAATGGTAGAAATTATCTTATGTGAAGTACTTAATGAGGACTGGGTAGAAAACAGACTTGGCCTCAAGTGGGAATCACAGAATCATTAAGTTTGGAAAAGTCCTTCAAGATCGTCAATTCCAACTGTTAACCCAGCACTGCCAGGTCCCCACTAAACCATGTCCCTGAGCATCACATCTACATGGCTTTTGAACACTTCCAGGGATGTTGATTCCACCACTGCCCTGGGCAGCCTGTTCTAATACCTGATCACCCTTTCTGTGAAGAATTTTTTCATCATTTCCAATCTATTTGGAGCTTCTTTCTAGCCCTGCCAGCCCAAGAGTGAAGATGCAAAGCTATGGAGGTATCTCAGGGCATCTCCTGAACAAAGTTTTGTGTCCCAGCAGTGGACATTGGTGTTCTTCCCTGAGGAACTCCACCCTCCTCTTCTCTCCTTAACCTCATCTCTGGTTTCCCAGATGGAAAGCTGTTTCCAGCTCTCTGCAGACCAAGCACCACACTCTGAGCTTACACAGTAAGGGCCCATTTGAATTTTTCTGTCAGACAGTGAAAAGTGAGGTTTCGGCAAACACTGCATATTCTTATGGAGATGTTGTTACCTTTGGTTTATGGTTAAATAAACCCAGTAACAACACAGTCTCTTGAAAACGCTCCTACCCATAAATCTGAGATCCTCCATTCTCCCCCCAGCCCACGAGGCTTTGCAGTCCTCCTCACTACATCACTGTCCCACAGACAGGGCTGGGGACCCTCCTGTGACAGCTTTATGGCTGACGCCTGAAGAACGAGCTGTTACTCCTTGCAAATTATTTTCTAGATTGCCACCAAAGTATACATCATTGTGTCATGGGATGGCAACTATATTAAATCTGGTTAGATAGTTAGGGTGGGTTGCTGTCATAAATCAGCCTCTGCCTGCCTTGTTGCGGTGGAAATACAATCAATAGTTGTTGCAGCAGTTTACAGAGTTAAAAACATTTCTTTTTGCAAAACAAATTTTTAGTACTTTTCCAATTCATTAACATCCTGTCTATTTACTGCTTTGAAAAAACCCCAAACACATCCTCTTGGAGTCTGCATTGTCACTTCAATAATGCATCCGTAGGAACATTTGGAAGTCGTTAAAAAGGGGAATTATTTCATCATGATAAAAAAAGAAGGATGAGAACAGCTCAGCTGAAAAGATTGCGTTGTCAGTTCTGATTTAATGTGTGAATAATGCTTGCAGGATGGGGAGAACATCTTCTGCTGGATAGATTGCTTTTATGCTGTTAGAGTCTGAGTTCTGGGATTTACAGCTTCAAACTATGTTTCTTTTTTTCAGAGGATAGTTGTAATGAGCTGGGGTTTGTTTCATTCCCCTTGACTGTAAGGATTTCCTGGATGCCAGTCATGCAGAAGCCTGAAGATAGTTTGGATTGGAGGAACTCAAGTTTAGACCAAAAGCCCTGCTGCCACCTCTAAAGTTGTTGTTGTTGTGTGCCTTGTGACTTCATTCTGCTCCTGAAGCGCCCAGCTCCGGGGGCTGGAACCCACAAGTGTCCCTGTGAGGCTGCCAGCCCATTGCAGTGGCTGTGTCTCCACTTGGGGGGACACTGGGAGCTTCTACCCCAGGGCTGTGGAGAAAAGCCTGAAAACCTGCCCTGCCTGCAGCCTGAGAGCTCAGAAACTGAAATGAGGGGAACTCTGCTTGCTCTGGAGACAGGATAGCAATAAAGGCCTTTGGAAGAGTTTCCTTCACAAAGGCATAAGCAAGGAGCCAATTCTTTAGAAGGCTCAAGAGCTGGAATTTTGAGGACCCTTCCTACCTTGCAGCAGGCTCCCATCTTGGAAGCTGTTAAGCAATGTGGCCAAAGCTTCCAGGGAGGTTCTGAACAAGGAAGAAATGGAAAAGTTTTGTTCCTGACCACACCTCTGCAATCGATGTGAGTGAGCTGCCTCGGGTCTGGGGGTTACAAGGTGACAAGAGATGGTTTCCAGAACCAGAGAATGGTTTGGGTTGGAAGGTACCTTAAAGATCAGCCAGATCTTCAAGTCTGGTCCAAAGGCTGGATGAGACTTGAAGTCACCTGGTCTAGTGGGAGGTGTCCCTGCCCATGGCAGGAGAGTTGGATTTGGGTGATCTTTAAGGTCTCTTCCAACACAAACCATTCCATGATTCTATGATAAAACATCCTGTTCCCATGTGGCTAGACAAATATCCAGCTCTGAGTATCCCAAGAATTCAGGTTTGTGGAGATTTTTCGAGGACTGCACAGCCTGGACTCTTTCCAAGGAGACTGTTTGATGTCACTAAATGAGCCAGGTGATTAAAGAGATGGTGAGAGTAGCAGCTTGCTGGCATTCCATTTGGAAATATTTCTATCCTATAAACTTGTTTGTTTTATGTGTATTTTTTCTGACTGGACGAGTGAATTCCAGCCTTAGGATTTGATAATTATGTTCTCCACAGATGCAGCACTAAAGATCAGCTGATAAATTCCAGTTTTCCCAGGTAGCAGAGTGTCCTGCAGTGGCAGGAGGCCACCAAATTCCATGACTTATTTGAGCCATCAGTGACCTCTGGTGCATCTACTGTCTGCATCAAACCATTCCTGCTTTCTTTCCATGGCCTGGCAAGGCCCTCATGCAAAATATTTAAGAGGCACAGCTGTAATTAAACCACTGCTTCCACAGATGGGACAGTTTAAATCCTCCTCATCAGGAGTAAGGATATCCTGTTTATTAACGACTTAGCAAAGGATTGATTTTTTTTTCCCCCTAAAGACCCTAAAATCTCTTTAGAAGCTTTACAAAGTAGCAAATGAATCCTTAGAGGGAGTTTTAAGAGCCTGTGAGATGGAGCAGAAGGGGAAGAGGCATCTGATGGTGTGAACAGTCAGCACAGAAGGGGAAGAGAATTCTTTAGTTCAGCTCCAGGTTCAGGTGCCCAAATTCAGTTTTTGACAAATTTGGAAGTGGGATTCAGCTTTCCACATGGGGATGCCAAACAGGCAAATCTTCCATGTGGGGCTGGTGAATATGATACAGCACCTGTGGAAGATTCATGGGCTAAGAGAGAGCAGATGGAGGTCAGGGAGGGCAGCCTGAGACATCCAAACAGACATCAGCTGCTTGCCAACTTGACCCTGTGATCTCCACTGAGACTTGGAGAACCAGCTAGTTCCTGCATTTGGATGCCAAAATGTGTCTCTTGTGCTGAATCCCATTTTTAATGTTACCCAAAAGTAAAAGGGGGGGCATGTGTGAATTTTGACATGAAAAATGCCGAGTTCATTAACTGATTTCCTTCTTTGTGTGTCAGTCAGGCTGCCTGTCTGACCAAACTGACCAGCATCTGTGTTTCTGTGCCTGTTGAGGAAGTCTGTGCTGGCAGATCAGTCTGTATTTTGTGATAAGGGTCCAAGTATTCAGCTATTAATTCATCTGTTCCACTGACAAAATGTCAGAAGCATTTTCAAGTTTCTCCTGAGCCCGTGACTTACAGGGTATGTTGCATCCCTCTTCACCACCAAGAGATTTAAGATATGATATACAAAATATTATTTGAGTCTGGGTCAGTCTTGTGCCCATTTTCAGTCTGATGTGAATTCCAGACCCAGCTTTAATCACAGGCTGTGAGCCCTGTGGGGAGAACAAGGATGTCTGGACGAGAAGAAGCTTTTCTCTGAGGTCCTAAATTGTTGCTGGGGCTTTCTCTTTCCTTTTGTTAATAAACAAGCACCTGTTTCAGCAAAACAGTGCCTCTTTCCTACACTGGCATCCTCTTAAAGAATTAAGACCTTCAGGTATCTCAGTTCTGAAGGTGTTTGAAAATGCTTCTGCATTTATGGGCAAAGTGGTCATGGCAAAGAAGTGTTTGGTGCAGAACATTGGATAAAATGCTTTTTTCTGTGTGTTGAGGAGGTCACACTCAATGGTCATGATGGTTCTTTCTGGCTTTCAACATCTGTTAAGTCATTTTTATCTTGCCGACCTGGTTAGGTCATCCCAAGGCTTGCTCCTAATGTGAGCTTGGTTTGGTGTGTGCCTGCAAAACATTCCAAATAGGGATTTGTACCATGGATTGCTGTTCTGCAAGGGTTTTGACCAAAGTCTTTGAACACTTTACCTTGGGGAAACTCAAGCTAAGTGCACAACCAAGGTGGCAGGAGTTGAGTGGCTGGGGCAATCACAGGATAATGCAAGTGGGGAAGGGGCCTCAGGAGGCCTCTGGCTCAGTCTCCTGCTCAAAGCAGGACCAGCACTGAGGTCACTGCAGCAAACCCAGGCAGGCAGCAGCATCTTTCTTTAGGTGAATTTGTTCCAAATTTGCTGTTTGAACATGAAGCTGTTCTTTGCTTTGTATCCTCACTGCAGTCCCACACTTCAGTTTCCTGTTTGCAGCCTGATTCTGCAGCACCCCCAGCAGAATCTGGGTATTTTAAGCTCTTTGTCTACGTGGGCACTTGAATTATTTACTCTGGTTGTGTTTGGTTTCTTCCATACTCCTTGCCTGGTCTAGATGTAGGGTGAGTCATCTTCAAGCTGTGTCAAAAGGAAAGGAAAGGAAATCCCACTGCTCTTGCCCATCATGATTAATATGAAAGTTGTGCTTCTGCTTCACAATCAGTTTTGCTTCCTAAACCCTCTGAAGGTGGCAAAATAAGTCAGATTAATTTCTTGTCTTCCCTTTCAGTTATCTACACACCTCAAGAAGATGTAAGTGAGATATTAAAAGGTTTCAGACCTGTTTGGCATTAAGATTTAAGGAGGGACAAGAAGACTGAACAGTTTGATGTTGAAGGTAGCACAAACCAGAGCTTCATGGCATTGAAGGGTCCTGCACTCAAGAACATCCTTAGCTGGACCCACAGGGATCATCAACTCCATGAGTAGCAATCCCACACTCCATTTCCTAGGATCCTTCACCACCTTTGCTGGTGCAACTATTTCAGCATTTTCTGCAAACAACCTGCACTTTTTAAGCCATAATTATAATTCTGAGAGGAAAACTAAGGGAAGGTGGGAGATAGAGAAGAAGATCTGTTGCATTCTCTTTCCTTTTAGTTATATTCTTCTTTTATCCCTCCTCTTCTCCCCCTCCCTCCATGTGTTCCTGGCAGTGCCTGCAGGAGATTCTTCATTTGAATGGGAGCAAGTGCCACTTGGAGGTAATTGTGAAGGATTACAGCCACGATCATGGCAAAAGAGCTGAGGTGTTAAATTCAAAACTGCTTGATTTGCAGAGCCAGGAGCTGATCCATGGGGCTCCCTGCTCCAGATAGAACCATTCCTGCGTCCCATGTGGTGTGATGGACTTTGCAGCATCAGCCACCATGCAGGGGAAAAGCCTCTGTTGGTACTTTTGGCAGCTCTATGAAAAACCTCAGCAATTAGAAGAGCTCAGGGAAGGAAAATTAAAAGGATCAGCCCCACAAAAAGAAAACACTTCTGCTGAGAGAAATGAACACAAATGATGCTGTAAGAGGTGTGTCTATCACTCAGGCTTTTCTAGCCATGCTAGAGCAGGGAGCCTCCTAAGGAAACACATTTTAAAGTGCTAAAAGCAAAACCCTCAGAACAAATACAGAAGTACCTGGAAAAAAAATTCAGCAGGAGATTTTCTTGAGAAAGGCATAGTGAATTAAAAGAACTGACACTTTTACCCAAAAGTATAGTCATCACATGGGAAGGGGACATCAGGGGGGGTGGTGGAGTTGTTTGGGTTGAGGACAGGCAGAGGGGAAGGAGGCAGCTGCAAAGGTTGACACAAGTGAGCCCAAGGATATTTTTTAGCAGGCAGTGGTGGTTTTAACACCTTGTTATTTTAATGAAACTGAACCACCTGCAGCTGAGCCCTGCCTGAGAGGCAGATGAACCTTTGGCATGTGAGTTAGGAAGCTTTGGTCTGTCCTGGGAAGAAATCTTTCCTTCTGTGAGCAGCAGAGTGCCAGCTGTGCAGGTTTCCAGCCTTCATCCTTGGAGTTGTTAGAGCTGGCTCTGGTTTGGGAGCCCCTGTAGAACAGATATTCCCCTGAATTCCCCTGCAAAGACACTGATATAGCCCAGCTCTCATTCAGCTCACACAAAGTTAAAGCCACTTTGTACTTTTCTAACAAAACATCAGGCACAAGTTCCAGATAGCTCAGGAAAGGCTGATATTGCCCAGTTGTGCTGGTTTTGCATTTATTGATATTTGATGAAGAGAGAAGAAACCAACCATGGAAATTATTTTTCTGAGAGAAGCTGTTAAGAGCTTCCTCTGTGCCTGGGAAAAACCCATAGCTGATTGGCAAACCTAAACCTCTGCACTAAATTGGTGTTTCTGCCCAGTTTGAACTGAAAACACCACATCTTCTGGTGGGGAATGTGGGCAATTGATGAAAGCTGTGAGATAAAGATTATTTAGGAGAAATACAGGGCAAAGCATGTATTAGGTCATAAGTTAATGTAGAATGATAATGGAAAGTTAATATAGTAATTATGGTGAAATATCTAGGGGTGGAGGTTAGTGAACTTTTTTTAGTAACTTAGAAAATCTAAATTAGAAATTTTTTTAGTAGTTTTATTGTTCTAGGTAAAAGTTGTGTGCTGAATGTAATTTTGATAATAATTTTTAAAATGTGTATTCACAGAGACAAGGGGTGGAATGTGCTGGTTTTGCATTAATTGGTATTTGGTGAAGAGAGAAGAAACCAGCCACAGAAATGATTTTTCTGAGAGAAGCTTCTAAGAGCTTCTGTGCCTGGAAAAAAAACCAATAGCTGGCTAGTTCTGAGAATTGGTGAATCTAAACCACTACACCATTGCAAGAGAAAATTTTGTCCTTAAGGGCCAACAATTTTTTATGGACTGTGCAGCAAGAGTATGAAAATGTTCCTGCCTGCTTTCCCTAGTACTGTGAATGCTCCTACCTGGATGCCTGCTCTCTCCTTGGAGAGCAGCAGTAGGCAGGTGAGCCAGCCTTCAGCTGCCATCCAGTCTGCTCTGAGCCAAACATCTTCTAGAAAATAATGTCCTGATTTGGTAAGTTTATTCATGGATCCATGTCTCTAGGGGCTGATTCCTTTTGGGAATCCTTGCAGCACCTCTTCTGCACCTGGATGCCCAGTTTGAGAAGAAAGCTGGGTGGGAAGGGAGGTGCAAAGTAGTTTTACTTTGCAAACAGAATGATTTTCTGTCATTCTGAAGCACTGGAGCTTTTGAAAAGCTTCATGTGAGTAATTCCTTACACAACTCCATCTGACACTCTTTCCACTTGTACATTTTACCCTCTCTTTTCCCCCTAAGATTTCCTTGTATTTATTCCCTTAACCCCGTTTTGTTTTCCTCTCAAGCCTCTGCCATGTGTGTTTTTCCTGCTGACATGATTTTCCATCTCCGCTGAGAAATGACTCATTTATTACAGTGGGGGGTCCCAGCTCTTCCCCAACTGTGTACAGATGCCCTTTGAATTGAGCTTTGAATGAGCTTCATGAATAGTAATACAAAAATAACCCAGTGATGTGGTTTGCCTTTGTCTCTTGGAAACTTATAAATCATCTTAAGCACAATTGGTTAAAAGAGTCCACTGTGGAGAGGAGCACGCGTGTGCCAAGCCAGAAATAGGCTCCCTGCAACCTGTTTACAAGATTTTACACCCAGGCAAGAGGGGAAAATAGGACATTTTGGTGACATGTGGAGGCTTGAGCAAGGCACCCGTGGCTCTGAGAGCTCAGAGACATCCACATCAACACTGGGAAGGCGCCAGAGTCCAGATGGCTGGAGCCCAGCAGGGGATGGCAGAGCCAGAGGAGGAGGGTGTTGATGGATATGGAGCAGTCTGGGCTCAGGCTGCAGACACCTTTCTGCTCAGCATGGCACAGGGGCAGGGCAGGACCACAGCACAAGCTCTGCTGCCATAAGGAGGGGTGGATGGCTTGGATTCATGATCAGTTTTCATTCAGGAGGTGGGTGCAGGTGGGTGGGGGGTGGGCTGTGCTGATCACAGGGTGATCTGAGAGGAAGAGAGAACCAGCAGTCCTGGCTTTGCCTCTTCTCCATGGCCTTGCTCACACCTCGTGGATGGAGGAGTGGCGAGGCTCAGCCCATGAGGATGGGGAGATGAAGTGGATAAATTTTCCCCACAGGATCTGCTCTGTGCAGTGCAGTTATGAGCCTTAAAGTGCAGCTCATTTGTAAGCAACACTTCAGTCTCACTGGGCACACTCTCATGGATGCCTTGGGGTTAATTTTTCCTCTTCTCCTTCTGCCCTGCTATTCATCATCACTGGCTACCAGACAATGAACCAATGAACCAGTCTTTTTTTTCTTTTTCCTTTTTTTTTAAATTTTCCTTTCTGATTCCTTTCAACCATTAATCTTTTTTATTTTTCATTTCTTTTTGGGCATTTTTTTGGGTTTTTTTTTTGTTTGTTTTTTTTTTGAGGGAGAGGGGAAATGCTTCTTTTCATGAGTTGTACTTCATGTGAATAGTCAGTTAATAGATACTTTTTTTTGGTTGCTGTGTAACACTTACAATTCCAGTAGATCCTTCAGGCTGGAAGCTCAAGCAGGATGTGCCTCTGAATGGGCAGTTTTAGCCCTGTCTGCTTCACCTGTGCCAGTGTTTCAGCTGCTCCTGCATCTGATTTTGAAGGAGCTCTGGTTTGCTGGTGATCTGATTTGAGTCTGAACCCTCAGCAGTTTCTCCACCAGCCAGTGTTGTCTCCCAAATATTCCTCTCTGTCCCCTAGCAGCCCCTCTCTGAAGAGCTACTTTGGCCTTGTAGGGTAAGAGAAGAAAGAAGAAGAAAGAAGGAGTTCTCCCTGACAGCTAAAGGGTTTTATTTGTGGCTGTTTGCTCTGCTACTGAAGAAAGGTGTAAATAGCAGAGCAAGTCTCCCGTGTAAGAAAGCTGTGGGTGAGCCTCTCCTTGCCCTGGAACTGCTTGCTGTTGCTTTGGCAGCATCTTTGGAGCTGAATGTACAGCTGGTCTGGCACTACTGGAACCTGCTACTGCAGAAATTGATCTTTTTGGTCCTAAAGTGCTTATTCTCAGGAACTTGACTGGCTGTGCGTGTGTGAAACAGGACAATAAAATTTTCTGGGCAAGCTAGGCTTTAACCATCATCTCTGCAGATTCAAAGATTACTTATAGTCCTTGCCTTCATGGCCTGGTGAACACAGCAGAGTTTGATAGAGGCCAGATAAATGATGATGAATATAGCTGTACAAGAATGGGCTGGTTGCATCTCTGCCAATGTCATAGATCAAAATTGGTTCAGCGTTTCCATGTTTTGACTAAACTGAGATCCTGAAATATTGTGTAAGCTAATTGTGACTTAAATGCTTGAACTCAGTGGAAGCTTGGTGGCTGACCATGATTAATTGTCATATTTTAGTGCTGTTGATGCTATGGACCATAAAGTTTGCTTCAACAAAATGCCAGCTAAAGTGAAAGTTAAATGTATAAAAAGACAGGAATGGTAAAATGGTCTGGGCAGAACACCAAGCTTGGGACTGACATTTTTTTTCCTTACTCTGCTGCTGAGTAATGACAATAAATTTCCTAGGTGGGTTTTTTTTTGTGTATGTTTTTTTATTTTTTTGTTTGTTTTTTTTTCCTTCATCTATACCCAGCTCAGAAAAGGGACTGCCTCTTCAAATCCATCTGTGTGGTGCCTGGAGGAATGGGGCTATAAATCCATGTCTGCATGTCCCTGAAGTAAAGTCATGGCAATTCAGTCTCCCCACAAGCAGGTCTGAAATGTGCTCCTGTGGCAGAGCACACAGGCTCTGAGGAGCGAGATAATACAGCTGAGGAAGGTCAGGGATGAAACTGGGAGCCAGGCAAGATGATGGTGGCACAGGTCACTGTCTGAAGCACTACTGGAAAAAGAAAGACACGGGCACAGCGGGACCTGTCCCAGGCAGGGACAACTCTCCCAAGTGCTGAAGTGGTGACCAGTGCTTTTCTTGTGTCTGAAAACATGAGGACACCTGGCAATTCCATGGTGAGCTCAGTGCAGCCCTTTGGGGGTCCCAGACTCTGTGACTTTTCTCTAATATCTAATTTGGGTTGCCCAGCCTGACCTGCTGGCAGCCAGACAATAATGAGAGCCCATTCCTGCTGCTTCCTCATGCATTAAACTCAAAATCACTTCCTTGGGACCCTGTGCCTCATTTTTTCAAGACTTTTTCTTTTCTTGGCAGTGAAACCACCTACTCCAGGAGTTTGCTCCCCTGTGGTGCTGCAGTTTCCTCCTGCATCATGGGATGGATCAGGTTAAACACAACCCAAGTTCCATGGTGTCTTTAGGTGGAAAAGGGGCTTAATCACCTTTTGTAATTAAGAGACTATTTGAAGAACTCACTGATTTTACCAAATTTTGAGACTGCCTGTGGACTCCAGATCTCTTTAAAGACATCTCTCATCATAATGCTTTAAAAGAGATTATTTCTAGTTGATATAACTTATTTTGTTTCTCTAGTGATAAAAACAACAGGGACCAATTTGGGAGACGGCTTGACCTGATTAGTGTTCTCTGCTGTGTTTTGTGTTTTGTGCTTGTGCTGAGTGTGGGGATTTACAGATACTGACTTTGTCCATCTGGGAGAGAGATGGGTCTGGCTGTGGCATGGATTGAGGAGATATTGAGGAAACTCCCTGGAGGGTACAGAGACTTTAAAGGAGAGACCAGGTGCAGCCTGAGATGTCCCAAATGCCCAAATTAGACAGAAGGGCACGGAGTTCCATAGATCCTGTGTGGTTTGTGGTTCTCTCCTGTCCCAGTGCATCCCAGATAGCCCAAGGTACCAATTTGGCTTGTTAAATTGTGCCTTTGTGTCTCTTCATCCTCTGTACCCCAGATGGAGGGGTCTGCATTTTGCTTCAACTTGTGCAGTCTGCTGAGTGGATAGACCCACCAAAATCTGTGTCCAGTGCTCACAAAATCAGCTTTTGTTTCATCACAGCCAAGTCCTCCCCTGCCAGGGCAGCTTTGAGAGGCTCTCAAGGCACTTGAGACAGGCTGTCTTGCTGTGTGCCCTTTTGAAGAAGGACACAAATTTCTAATTTGAGGGTAATCTCATCCCTTTGGTGCTGAGCAGAAAGCCATTAAGTATGTCAGAGACGTATTTTATCTGTAGGAAGTCCTTAACCCAAAATCTTAGACAGTTTGATCACTTAAGCAATTTTTAAATGCCTCTATATTTCTATTGTTATTGTATCTTTCCCCAGTTGTTTTCACAGAAGATTTTTTAGGAGGAAATTGGCAATTAATTACAATAACAATAATGATGATTATTAGCTGTAATAGGTATAGTGATAGAACAGCGCTTACCACCCACATAAAATGCCACCAAACCTAGATGAATGAAATCACTACAGGAAATATATGAGTATTAAATTCATAAAGTAATTTCCTTGTGTTTTTATCACATCTTCTGGTGTAATCCGAGAAAATAGATGTTCACATGGCAGCTATAAATATTCATCTGCACCAGGGGATTTCGGTCCCTTGTCTCCTGCTGTTGGTTTTTCCATTGCCAGGAATTTTTGTTTTATTCCCCTCAAAGCTGAGTGTGAGAAGGCACCAGGTGCACAATAGGAAAGTTGGAGATAGCGCTGGCTGAAATTAAACTCACTCCCGTTGAATCCTGATGAACGTTTCTTATCTCCAGAGCCACTCCTGCAGAGAAATGTTTTTATAATCTATTTGGCCATTATGAGGAATGAAAAGGGCTCGTGGGCCTGTTTCATCCTGGAGTAAAGGATGTGGACATGTGTAGTGCCCTTCACGAGGTGCCCCAGATCCTGCTGGCTGCCTCTGAGCTACTGAGTTAATGCAAACAACATTATGTTCCCTAAAGGAGTTTTATAGTTAGAAAGAGTTATTTGGTAATAAGAGTTATATAGATGCAATACACCTGGGGTGTATAAAAATGCTCAAATTGCAACCCTTTCAAAGAAGTTATCATCCTTGGAAGTGGCTATAAACATGTGTGAGCAGGAACTGAGGGCTGAAAGGGGAAAAAAAAGTCAGCTGAAGTTTTCTCTTCCCACTTTCCCTGCCCCTTCCTGTGAAATTCAAAGTTATATCAAAACTCTTGAAATAATTCAGAGCCCTGTATGATGGAGCAGTACCACCTTTGTGGAACCATAATCCTGGTAAGAAGCCATAACCATACAAATAACTCCCCTCACTCTCAAAATAAATGACTGTAACACAAAAAAAAAAAAAGAAGAAAGAAAAATCTATGAATGCAGCTCTACACACAACAATATTTCATTTTTCTTTTAAGAAACACGTCGGGGATCCTACTGATGTTGCTTTAATTCACTTTATTATACATCTATTTATTTTCTAGCCCTCCAAGGAAAATAAAGTAAAAGAACATGTACTTTTATGTTAAAAAAGTTGGTTTCCATTCCACTTCTGCATTCACTCTGCAATCTGCTCTTTGAAAAGCGAAGTAGATTAAAATATTTGCTTTATTTGAAATTCTCCTGCTGGAAAAGGATTTAAAGGTGACAGCCAAAAAAGATTTCACTGTAGAATGTAAATTCCTTTTGACAAAAACCTGTTTTCCAGCAGAAGCGAACTGATGCATAATCCAGTCACCCTCACTTCACACAGCAGTGGAGCCATGTAATCTTTCATGTGAGGTTAATTTCACAAAGAAATTTTCTCAGCCATTCCAGAAGAATCAATAGGACAAGGCCTTCACAAAAACCCAAAGCAAGATTTTAATGGAAACCATCAGATAAACATAAACCCTTTCTTCTTTTAACATCCAGGTGCGTACAAACCTCACAGGCCAGCACAAGCAAACTGGAAAACCTCCCTTCCAAAAGGCACAGTGATGGTAGCTGTGAAAAGAGAGTTATTTTTTTTCCAGTGACTATAACAAGTCATTTCAAGTTAGGTTTGAGTAAAAAAAAAAACCAAAAAAAACCCAACAAAACCCCCCCAGTTCATCATAATGATCTCCCTTCGAGGTGGGTTTTATATCATGCTTAAAACACATTCAAGGCACATGATGTGGATGAGCTCACGTGGTGTCTGACTTCCTGCTTTTCCTCATCAAAGGAAAAGAAACTGGGTTTCTTAACCCAGTGACACAAATGATAGATGGTTTCCAAATTCACAGGGACCTGTGGGAGGTATTTTTACCAAGGAACAAGAGGCAGGGCAGCCGTAGATATGAAGTGCTTGCAAAACCGGTTGCACGTATATTAAGGGTAATTATTATGAATGACTTTTGAATAAACGGTAATAAAAAGTTAAAAAATGAAGTGCGGGCTGTTTTTTTGAGAAGCAATTCAGTTCCACTTCTTTCATGAAGTTAAAGACACATTTGCCAAGCTGATAGCTTTGAAACACACAGAATAATTTCAGGGGAGCTGTGCTTGCACAGCAACAAAACAGGCAAAATTTGAGCTACCTACTTTTATTGCTGAAATCAAAGTCTCGTTCAGCACAGTCAAAAGCCTGGCAGGCTGGATGTAAGATGAATGACAGCTGTGAGGGAAATGCTCCACAGTGTTGTTTTAAACAACCCTTTTACCTCTAAACCAGGTAGAGCAATATCCATGAATTAACTGCTTGTGCTGCGACTCAGCAGTAAATTTGGGCTACCATATTCCATTGATTTAGCATAACTACAGTCGCATTTATGGCACAAAAACCTTGAGTTACAACATCATTTTTAACCTTGCTCATTGATTTCTAACTATGTCAAGTTGAAAGTGGTTGTCTTGTGAACAAACTAAGAATTGTAGATGTCAAATAGTTTCTGTGATAAAAGCTTATTCCAAACTTAACCAATGAATACATCTCAAGGCTTTTTACCCTATTGCCTTATCAAGAGGAGCCCAGATAACATTTGTTGAAGGTAAGTTGTCTGTACATCTCTATCCATTCTGATCACCTGAACTTGCTCCTCATGTAACTCCTGATAAAATTCCTCAAAGGAAAGCCCTTCCAGGCAGGAAACTCAGCAATCTTTGGATGTATTTTAATACACCAGTGTTGAAATTGATCACCTGCCTTGCCTTTGGAAGGAGATGGAGGGCACAGGGCAGGAGAAATGTGAGTGTAATCTTCTGACCCTGGCTGGCTGCAGGACCATCGAGAGCAGTGTGGGGCTGTGAAATGCTGCTCAGATTGTACAGCTCTCAGCACTCCAGTGTGAGCACTTCAGTGGGATTTACCTGGGCCAAAACAAGTTGGATGTTTGTAAGATCAAGGTGGGATTATCCCAGGAATGGCCCTTGGTATTCCCAAAATTTACCCAACTCTCTTTGCTTTCTGAGCCTAAGAGCTTTCATCTGAACTTCACAGGGTCTTCGGTGGGAGGCTGAGGGGGGATTATTTTTTCTGGTTTTGGGGAACAGGCCCTTGCTCTCTTTTTGCTGCTTGTAGCCAGCCCACTTTTATTCTCAGAAGGAACAGTAAACCAGGCCTGGGGTGTTAAAACTGACACCTGGGGTTTTAGTTTTGTAGCCTGGTGCCTCCCTCTCTGGTCACCAAGTGCTTTGTGCATTAATCAGGAGCAATGTTACAGATCTGCCCTGGATGGGGGCAAGGGAAACTGCTCTTCCTTGCAGTTATGTGTCATTCTGTCTCAGGAAATTAAATCACTTTGCAGAAGTGTCTTTCAGCACTTTGGAAAAATCCATCCTGCTGGCTCTTCCCTGGGGAGGGTTACTGAGCTGGTGTTGAGTGGAGCTTGAAGATCTAAACTGCTGGCAAGGTCTCCTTGCAGTGGCCAAGGCTCTTGGTGCTGGCCCTGTGATACAAAAGAATGGACCAAAGGGACAAGAAAGAGAAGATTTTCTCTTGGTCATTCTCTGCTCTGTCTCAGCAGACTGGGAACTGGAACCTTCCCTGCTGGAATGTCTCAGCAGGAAATTCATCTGTGCCGTGAACTTTCTGGGCTCAGCTGCAGGGCCAGCCTTGGGCCTTTCCTCCCTTCTGCATCTGCTGCCAGGACTGCCCAGCAGTGTCCCTGTATCTCCATTCCAGCTGCAGCAACTCCATCCAAGAGGCAGTGATGCCTTGGAGAGGCTACCTGGAACAGAGCCTAGACAGAGTTAGAAAATAAAGTAGGTGTTGGTTGAAAGGCCTTCAATAGATACACCTTGGGGCGTGCAGGAGCCTCACAGAGGCTGCACCCAACACCCAATGAGTTTTTCAGACAGAAGTGTTTGGTCTATTTACATATCAGTTGTTGATTGTCCACTTACAGCTTCAGGTAATGAAGTCACATTCCCTCAGTTTGCTCCCCACAATTCACTTTTGTTTATACTTTGTGGGCCTGAGGCTGAGATGATAACCTTGGTTCCCATCTGGGAAAGGATTGTTTTGTCTGGCCAACCTGTGAAGAGAACTTGCTAACACTTTATATGAAGTGCAGAGTTATATACTAATGCAGTACAGGAACTGATAAATATAAAATCTAAAACTTAAGGCATCATCAGGAAGGAGGAACCTGGGAAGGAGGAGGACACATCTCTGGATAGGGAAAGCTTCCAAGGGGAAAGCTGTACTTCTTTCCCCTTCTCCACTGCTTGTTGAGCTGTGAGGAGGACCCACCTTGCAATAAATTCAACATGGCAAAGAGGCAAAAGGTCTCAGCCTCCCATTTCTCTGATGCAGAGCAAACATAAAAAAAGATGGGCAGAGATATGTGAAGGGAAAATTCCTGGTTTATGTCTGCTTGTATGCAAGTCTCTTTTTCCTCTTCTAAACTGCACCTGATATACTTTTATTGGACCAAGATGTAAAACCTGAATTCGATTGCAGCCATGATTTCTGACCCACTAAGTGTTACTGAGAATTATCTCTTGAGGCAGAGTAACTATTTAATACTGCACATCCCTTGTGTTCACTCATGAAAGCTGCCTACAGGGTCTAACATTTCTAAATTGAGTGATTATCTATTGGTAATTGCACTCTCTAGACAGACCTGGGGAACAGACATATGGTTACGAGAATGGCTCCATTTTTTTCTCCTTCCTTTTCTTTGGCTGCTTACTGCTAACAACAGCACTTCAGCTGTTTCCAGGCTCTGAAAAATGTTGTAAAATCTGAAGGAGTCAAGGGGAAAAAAAATCAAAAACAGCAGCTTCCCTTGACAGAACCCTGTCACTTCAAGGTGCTTTTATGCCACACAGCCAAGCTGAGTAGAGGAGAAGTCCACACCGAGGTCTAAAATCAAATTCAGTTTTTTCTCTTCACTGGCTCTACCAGATTGCTGCTCTGTTATCTGGACACGCTTCATTTCCAGTACAAATCTGTACAGGAAGAAATGTGTATGACTTGATCTTTGCACCTTAACTCTGTTTGCTGAGTCTTGCCTCTTCATCTTGCAAACAGGAGTTAGAAACAGCCTTTACGCCCTGAGAAGTCCCATTGTGTTTATAATAGTTCTGATTTCAGCATGACAGCAATATGGATCTCAAAATGTGAACAGCGTGGCTCCTGTGGTAGCTGCTGATCACAGTGGGGGCAGAAGCTGTTGTATGAAAGGGTAAAGCTTTGAGTTTGTGGTCCTTATAGGTGGAAAATTCCAGACAGCCCCTGTAGACTTCCCCAAGACTTCAGCTACGAGAGAATTTGCAAATTCTCTGCTAATTATCAATGCTCAAGTACTTTTCAGTGGCTGTGGTTATTCTACTTTGAGATCTAAACACTTTCATGGCCTAACTTAGTGCATAGAAAATCTGGAACTAATATGCACATGGGTCTATGCAGTCAGTGTCTAAAGCTTTGTGTTCACTGAAGCTGTGACATCCTCACAGCTACTGCTCGAGCAAGTGTTGTGAGGCATCACCAGCCCTGTTCCCTGTGGGCAAGATTATGGCAAGTCCCTTGAGGTTTAAATTGCCTTCTGAAGCTGTCACTGGAGTGATGCAGTGAGGGATGAAGGAAACTCAGGAGGTTAATTGGTGTGGATAAGGATGCTGCAGTCAGTAATGCAGCAAGGGGAAGTTTTTCTCCCAAATGCAGTTTGGCTGGAGACAGACAAAGCATCAGATCCTGGATCAGGACCTGTGAACTGCTGGCTGTCCTTGGGATCTTGGAAAGCTCTGTGCTGCTCTCAGTGCACGTGGCTTTGTGCTCTGAAGGGATCTTAACAGAGTCTGCAAATCCACTCTGTGGAACCTCTTAAACTCTCACTGCAGTGGCCTTCCCCTGCCACTAGATCTTGCAGATCACTTGCTTGTCCCTCCATCACACATGACCTTTCTTTATTTCTCCAAGAGGACCTTTGAGACAGGGAGCTGCTTCCACAGGACCAGTGAAGAGGTGGTTGTTTAGTGTTCTACTTCTGAATTTCAGCATGGCAGTGTTTGGCATGCAGATACAAATTAAAGGATGAGAAGCAGGTGTTTGGATTGGGAAAAGGCTTTTAATTATGAAGAATATTCTTGCTGACTGGTGGTTCTGCAGTTAAATGGGTCTGTCATCATGCTCCTGAGCTCTGTAAATAAACAACACCCAAGCATTCAATATTAATTAGAAATGTTACATAAGCATATGCTAATATTGAAGTACCTTGACATGTTCACAGATTGCACAGATTTCACAGCTGGAAATAATGGAGAATTTTTAAGAAATATCATCCCAGCTAGAATTCTCTGTGGGGAAAAAAACCAAAAAAAACAACAGAACATCACAACCCCCAAAACCCTAAATCAAACAAAAACCCTGAAGTGGCAAATTTCCATGGACAGAAACTGATCTGCACAAGTTGGTCAGACTTTCAAACAGTTACCTGGCCTAATGAGAGAGTGTGTGCCCAACAGGTGAGCTCTGTGTCCTGAAGCAGATGTCTCAAGATGTTGCTGTTTCTGTCTGTGCACCCCATGCCCTTGGCAGGGGATCAGAGAGCTGTGAAGCCTCTGAAAACAGGTGGCTGTGACCTGGTGCACCTGAGCCATCCCCTGCACTGGAGTCACACCCTGTGCTCGAGAGCATTGTCCAAACACTCCCTGGGCTCTGTCAGGCTGGGGCTGTGACCCCTGCCCTGGGGAGCCTGTTCAGTGCCCAGCCACCCTCTGGGGACAGAACCTTTTCCTGATATCCAACCTAAACCTCCCTGGCACAGCTTCAGGCCATTCCCTGCCTCCTGTCACTGCCACCAGAGAGAAGAGATCAGATCCTCACCCTCTGTGCAGAGACTTGGCCTTGAGCTTCCTGGGTCTCCCCTGGGTGTTTCCAGCCTTGCTCCTTCTAACTTTTTGGACAGCTCTCATATCTTAGTCCTGAGACATTCTCTACTATGACAGGAAGGAAATCATCATCTATGTTTTAAGATCTGTGAGGATTCAAAGCCTCTGGTGGAATGAAGGGGGAAATGCGTGGACATATATCTCTAGAAGTAATCCTCCAACTGAACCTCAGTCATTAGTCAAAAACTCAAAAATATTCTGGGAGCTGAAGTTAGAGTCATTAGTAAACGAGTAATGGTTTATCTTTTAATCACTCTAACATCTACTTTGTTCCAAAGAGCTTTGCTGAAGTGGCTGAAGCCTGCACAGATGGATGAGGAGCAGAATCAGTCAGCAGTGGGTCACAGCCCACCTGTGAGGAGGAGAAGCAGCCCCTGAATTAGAGGGACTTACAGAAGGACTTGAATAATCACACACTGGGACTGAACTAAAGGGTTTTAGGGGCAGTGGGAAGGGTTGTCACCCTTCCAGGACTGTCACCAGGGTAAATGGCTGTGACAGCCTGAGTTTCTCCTTAAACAGGAGGTTATTAGAAGGGCAATTATTACAGGAGGCTGATTCCTTGGCCCTTTGCAGGGGGGTCTGCTGAGAGCTGGCATCTTGTTTTTCCCTTTACAGATGGATTTTTGGGCACGTGAACCTGTGCCTCAGATGGCCCAGGGTGGCAGAGTTGGCACACTTAAACCTGAATTTCTTCTCAGGCAGTGCAACCACAAGGCACAACCCATACAGCATCAAGAGTGAGCCTGAGCAGCCTGGTTTATGCTGCGGCTTCTCCCTGGATTAGGTGGGCTGATGACTTTCTATCTAGTGCCATCTTAGAGTGTGTTTGACTGTTGTGAACTGGCAGAGTGGACTTGATCCAGCCTCTCTGCCTCTAAAACAAGCAATTTTATGCTGTCTAAGACTCCTTCCAATTCCTCCCCACACCACATCATTCTCCTCCTTGGCAGCCTTGTATGAGCTAAGGACTGAGAGGAAGCAAAAACCTATCTAGCAAAGACAAATAAATGAACAACGCACATGAAAGCAGCTTGCCTTGAAACTTAAATTGGTTGCTAACTTTCCTTGGGTTTTGGCAGGGAAACAGATTATTTCCAGTGCCCCAGCATTAGGAGCTTGGCTGCTTTTCAGTATCTGTTAGCCCCTGACTAGGGCTTCAATGATGGGAATTTTATTGTCTTCAGCACCTGCAAAGGAAAAGCTAATAAGTTATTGAAGTTTCAAGGTAAAGCTAGATGCTATTTGGTTTGTTAATTGAATATTTAGCCTGACTTCCTAAGGAGGCAAAGCTTGCTGACTGTTTGCATATGTCTTGCCATTAAATTTTAAACCAAAAATTGAGTAGGAATGATACCCAAAAAACATAAGAAGTGTCCAGTTAGAGATGAGAATTAATTCCTAGTCTCTAGAACAGGAGAAAAAAGGCAGTGTGAGGGCTTTGAGTATTCCAGGGCAAATAGAATTACACAGCCTAAGGGTCTAATCCACAAGAGGGCCTGACCTTGCACCATGTCCTGTTGCATTTTAAGACTTTTCATGAGCCATTTCAGTTGCAGACTGAATGATTTTGATCCTTGTCATGGCAAATATCTCATGCCTCCCATGTGAGGGCTGAGGGGGTCAGATCTTCTTCCTGTTCATTCAATTAAAAGAAATATTTTTGCCTAATTTTTCGTGCATGCATTAGGCAATGGCATCTTGTGAGACAAAGAGATAATTATGTTGAAGAATGACACAAGAACCAATGACACATCTACCTACAATTTTTCCTGTCTCTTGCAACAAAAAAAATCCTCTTAAAATGGTCAATATTGACCTAAGAAGAAATCAATTCCCACAAGTAATAAATACCAGACACTCAGCTCACCAGGGCCTTTACAGTTTATTTCTATTCACATTGTTATATGCAAGGTGTTGGGCTGTTCTGCAGGAATCAGGATGAAAGAGTCGGATGGAATGAAAGTTGATTATAGCCAATTCAAGACATTTAGAAGAAAAATCCTCACAATTTCTTCTGAACAGAGTCACACAAAGTGTAGTGGGTTCAGTTGATTTTATTCTTGTGAACATGGTCCTGAATCAACAAAGAGTAATGCACACACCTGGCTTTGCAAGGAGAATAAATTTCCACTGCCTGTGCATTTAAAGCTCTTCAGCCTTCAAGGGGACTCTGCCCAGAGCACTGAGTTAATCACATATCACTGAAGATTTTCAGAAGTGGGGCTAAGGGTGGCTGCAACACTGAGTTGAGCTGAAAGTCTCCCTCCTTCAGCTCCTTCCTCTGCAGAATCTGGGCTTCTAGGAAAACTTTTGAGCATTGTTAGAAGAGGAGGGGTGTATGTATCTCACCATCTGGCATGGCTGATCAGTCCATCAAGAGTTATCTTTCTCCTTTCAGTAAAGAGATGCCAGTAAAATGCTTCATTGGAAAGATTCTGGGTCTGTGGTAGGAGGTAAAGCAATAAAAAAGACAGTCATTAAGGTTTTATGGGTCTGAAAACCAGAAACATCTTCTAAAGAGTGGCTCAAGGTACTGAACCAAGCAAGTTGCCTCGGTCTCTGTGTATGATCCATCCCAGAGTAGCTGGGAGCAATGACTGCAGAGGCACTTTGCAGTCAAAAGATCTTAATCCATCCATTTCATGCTCTGTATTGTCAGTCCAAGCCCTGCAGGTAGATTAGGCTCAGCCTTGGGGTTTATTTTTCACTCCTCCCACCCCTGTCAAAAGCTTCTGGGTGACTCTTGAGAGGCAGCAGAGTTTGGTGCCATTTGCTTTAGGCAGCAAAAGTGGAGAAGCAATTCCAGCACTAACTTCCACAGAAATATCCATTTACATGCAGCTGCTCTGACTGGGTCATTTTTAGGTGAGAGGAGGCTGATGTGGAATGCTCTGCAGGCCCTAACCCAGAGATGTGAGAGTGAGCTCTTGTTCATCCCTGAGAAGGAGCAGTGATCCTGTGTGCCTCTCCGTGGATTAATTAAATCAAATAAATATTGAGCTGTGTGATCCAAAGCTGGCAATTGCCAGTTGTCCTTAAATTATCATCACTTTACTATTTTCTGAAATAAAGCTGGTTTTTGATAGTTGACACAATGAGCTTCATGTCCTGTGCTGAATCAGAAGGACTGGACTTTGGAAACACATTCCAATTTGGAAACACATTTTGCACATATTGACGTTTGTAGCTCCATTAACCTCCCAGTAAAATCTGCTGCAGAAAGTCTTTGGCCTTAATTTCTGCACAGAACATTTGGTTCAGTGTAGATTTAAGAAAAAACCCTGAAACTTCAGGTAGAACCCAGATATGCCTTCTAAATAAATCCAGATATCACGAGCAGACAAGCCACCACTTCCTTTTGATTGTAGCAATTAATAACTCACACCCTTTGTGAGTTTAGGATTAATGTCAGGATTACCAGCAAACACCAGCTCTCCCCTACAGAGCTCAGAAGCACAGGGATTTCGATACTGCATTGTAATTAGGCCCTGTGAGCAGCAGAGGGTAGTGTATTACACAGAAAAACTTCCATCTGGATACCAGAAGCTATTTCAGAATGTTTTTCAGGAAAGCAGGTTGATAGGAAGCATTTTAAGTAGAGCAGGACAGCCCCTCTGTGCCGCAGTCCTGTGTGGAAGGGCTGCTGTGTGCCAGCCTTGGCTGCTGCACTGCTTAAAGGTGATTTAAAAGTGATATTTATTTGGGTGCAGGAGGTTTGTCTGTGGTTAAATGCTTCAAACTTCTGCTCCGCACCAAGGTGTGGTGCTGGATTTGAAGTTTGATTTTCCAGGGAAAGGTTTTCCAGGATTGCATCTCATCTGTGTCCCCTTCACACTGGGGAGAGGCTTGAAGGTGCCCTGCGCTCCTCTCACACAATTTACCTTGCAGGGGTGTCACAGCCCCCTCAGAGGTCACCAAGGGCACCCAGCCTGGACCATCAGGGCTGTAGAGCTCAGACAAAATCACAGAATCATTAAAGCTGGAAAAGACCTCTAATATCCAGTCCAACCTGTAAACCAGCACCACAGTGTTCACCACTAAACCATGACCCCAAATGCCACAGCTAAACATCTTCGGAACACTTCCAGGGATGGTGATTCCAACCACTGCCCTGGGCAGCCTGTTCTAGTGCCTGACAGCCCTTTCAGTGAAGAGATTTTTCCTAATATCCAATCCAAACCTCCTCTGGAGCAACTTGGGGCCATCTCCTCTTGTTCTGCCCCTTGTTACCTGGGAGAACAGACTGACCCCAATCTGGCTCTTTTCCCATCTCTGGACATGAAGAAATCCAGCTGCTGCTCAGTGTAAAAGTAGCTTTAAAGAGTTCAGTGCCATGGTGGGTCAGAAAACATCTGCCTGGATGTAGTGTGGGTTAAATAATGTGAGCACAATCGATGTATCACCCTCTTCCCTCCTTCCATCTGCACTGAGATGACTTGTTCAGGCTCTGAAGAGCAAATCTGTGCCTTCCCAAGCTGCTCCTGCTTTTCCAAGAGTATTTGAAGAATTAAAGTGGTGTATAAGCACCCTTGTGCTGCTGTTTCACCTCTACACCTCTCAAGGCTCAGGATAAATTGCAGCAGTCCCAGTGAAAAGCATCTCACCCTGTCATCTCAATGCCTCTGGAAAGGAGAGCTCCAAACAGGTCGTCAGTGACAGCAAAATTTCTCTGCCTTTCTTGTAACTAAAGAGAAGGAAATGTGGTAACTGGTGCTGAGGGAAGCTTCTAGAGAGCAGCTGTGCTCTTTGAGATAATACACATGTATTTACACATTAATATTTACATATATAAGTGAGAGTTTTACTTTTTTTTTACTTTATTTTTGGTTTTTTTATTTTTTTAAGGAAGTCCTTGTGTAACAAACACTAAATGGAGTGCAGGCAAGAGCACAGAGGATATTTTATGGATGCTGGGAAAGACTGTCATCACCTGCTTTCTCTCTTTCATTGATGCATCACTGTAAATATCCCACTGGGAGACATCTCTAGGCAGGGTGGTCTTTCTTGCATCTCCTTTTGTATGAACAAGGTCAATGAACAAGCTGTTCTCGATCTTTTTTTGTTTTCTTTGGAAGATTTGAATGATAATTAAAAAAAATCAGCAAAAAAAAAGTTATTAGGAATTACCTCTACCCCCCTTACACAGAGACAGCTTGAATATGGACAAAATGGCATTTTGCAACACTGCTTAATTAGAAAACCCTTGCCAACTTCTGCTGGCAGTGACAGTGGAAGGGAAGTCAAAAGGAAAAAGAAGTCAAAAGAAGTTAAGTGATGTTAAGGTGGATGTGGAAGATGGGATGTGCAAGCACTGGAGCCCCTTCTGGACAACCACCTGTGCCTGGATGGGTTGTGCTCAGTCAGACCTATGGCTCTCCCTGCTGCTGACTTTCTCCCTGACACAGAAATGCAAAATAATGTGGTCTTTTAGTCTTAATAAAGTGGATTTGTCTCTCCCACTTAATGAGGCTCTTGAACACCCGCCAAGATGCTCATAACAAGAAATGTTATGAAGCCCATTTCCTAAATGGTTTGGGGTTTAATTTGGACCTTATGGCCCTGGATAATTTAAAGACTTTTGATCTCTTAATCACAGTTATTTTTTTATGGTCTGAGGCCTTTGGGTCTTGCAACAGTCATTCATCCATTTCTTGTCCTAAAATGCTACTTTCTGTCCTTAATCATCATCTTGGAGATAAAGGTGATTTACAACTTTGCTTTTCCCTGTCCAGAGGGGGATATGACAGCTACAATCCCTCAGGTGTACTGCACCCTCCATCAAGCAAACCATTAATTCTAGCACAGCAAAGGTGTCAGCCTAACTGCTTTGGAGGTCCTGAAACACGTGTATCTCCCCTTGGATAAATGAAGTCAATTAAATCTCCCATTAAGATCTCCTACTTCCACAGATGGTCTTTCTTTTTCTCATATGATAATCATATTAAAATTGCATGCAGAGCCATTTGTACATTTTAACTTGAAGTTTGCTGCTTCAAATCAGCTGGGGGAAGAGGGAATTGTCACAGTTTTCATCAGCCGCTTCTGCTGTCATTGTAATCCTTCCAAAGGGAGCCACAGCAGCTAAAATCTGTTTGCATGGGCAGGTGAGAAAAGTAAAACGGTGGATCCAGGACTTTCCTGGGACTCTGCTGTAAGATGGAAACATGTTTTCTGAGAAATTATTTCTGAAGGAAATGAACAGGGCCAGGGGATGCCCTGCCCAGCTGGCTCTTCTTGGATTCTGTTGAGCCAATACTTTCATCAGTTGAGAAGAGCAAATTTGAGCCCGGGAGTTCTCTGCTGCCCTTGAATCTGGGACTGGCTGGGGCTGAGTGCCCTCAATTTTCAGTTGCTTTAATGACAGCATTGACAGTGCTGGAGAACACAGCAGAATGAGGCTGCAATTGGTCTCATGTGTCAAGTTTTCTTTAACAAAAACCAGCACCTCATGCCCTCCTCTCAGAGACCATGAAGCTCTGTCTTAAAGAGTTTGTGTTTTTTTTCTGTCTTCTTTAATCTCCAGCTGGAACTTGAATTAGTGGAAGTTGTTTCTAATTGCC
This sequence comes from Pseudopodoces humilis, assembly GCF_049639895.1. Lineage (NCBI taxonomy): Eukaryota > Metazoa > Chordata > Aves > Passeriformes > Paridae > Pseudopodoces > Pseudopodoces humilis. The sequence goes on along the minus strand of NC_142205.1, from coordinate 5,227,951 downwards.
AGTTTAAATATATTAATGGCAAATTTTCCAGCACTTTTTCTTTTGTTTTCCTTCAGCTTCAGGGTGCTTTTGTCTGTCTCTTGTTATGAACCAAGAGGAATTAGGTCCCCTCAGCTCTCATTGCCAGTCAGGGGAAGCCTCATTTCAGAAGAATCATTTTTTCATCCATGTCTCATCCTCTCACCAATTTTCCACCACATTTCCCATTTCAGCCTCACCCTCTTCTAGATATAGAATAATTTAATTCCTTTCTAAAATGGCTTTGCTATATCTTTACCTGTGCCTGGAAATACACAGGTGCCCACCTTGAGTTAGGAGAGGTCTTACCAAAGGGCTGACAGGTGGGTTTTGGGGTAGGGTAAAGCTCAGCTCACTTCAGCTCTGTGTAATAGCTGTGTCTCCATCTCAGGTTTCCTGAACAAATGAAGTTCATTGTGGAAGGACCTGTCTGTTTTATTGGCCATGAGGAACTTGGGTTTCATCCTTGCACACACAAGTTCATCCTTGGGCTCCTGAACTTGGCAGTTTGGGAAGAGGTAGAACAAATTCAGCTCTAACTCTCACCCACAGTTCTCAGTGATTTCATTATCTGTGAAAATATTCCATCTGTGGTACATCATATACATCATTCCTAGTGGTTTTCTAGGAGAGGAACGCCCTGGATTTACAGCTCAGGGACAGAATCTTCATCAAAACTTAATAAAGATTTAGTTTTAATTCTCATTTATTTTACTTTACAACATTTGCAGACAATGAGCTTTACTGTTTTTAATGAAACATTTCTTATTATAAACCTGTCAAGCCTGCTACAAAAAGAACACTGATTATTTTTTCTTTGCGTGCCAAGGGGATTCAATTAATTTTTTGTGATCACCTACTTGTAGTTTATGCCACAGCTTTCAAACCAGCTAGGCTGGAGGATATTCCTTTTGCATTGGCCCACTTGCAGCAAAAAGGGCTACAGAGTAAAAATACATTGGTGACAACCTCCTCAGCATCTCTTATTGGTGCTGGGGAGAGAGGTGCTGGGTGCTCAGTAACTTTTGTTTCTGAACTATATATACATATATATACATATATATATATTATATATGAACTATTATATATATATATATTATATTAAGTATGGGACTAGAAACAAAGAAACTCAGATCTTGTAGTATTCCTTTTTACCCTCGGGCAGTTTCACAGCTCTGAGTCACTTTCCTCATTTGTGAGAGGAGAACATAATGGAAATTCAGTAACGTGCTATAATTGATATGTACAAAACCAAGCAATATGGAGACAACACTTCAGCCACTTCTGAAGCAGCTCCCACTAAATCCTGAGCAACAGAAATGTGGTGAAATTGAATAGAAAATAAAAAGACATGACTGTTCAGTGGTTTGGGACAGAGAAGGAAGAGGGGTTCAGAAGACTGAGCGTGGTACCTACTTTCTGTTTGTAGTGAAGTGGGGAAATGAAGAGATTGGAAATGGTGTCCATAAACACCCATCAGGCTGACAAGTCATGGGAAATGTCCAAATCCCATCTGAACCCATAAAGATCTCCCTGACCTTGGTATCCACCTGCAGTTGCTTGTTGGCTTCCTCTGTTTAGTGAGATTTTCTGGACAAAACCATACCCTTCATCTTTTAATTTATTTTTTTTTAAACCATAGAAAACTGGCCATTTTGTCATTAAAAAGACAGCAGCTATGAGTGATATCTGCCTATGCATGAGTAAAAAAATGCAAAGTAAAAACCTAAAAATCTTAGAAATGGCTTTTTTTTTTTGAGAACTGGATCAATACAAATTAGGACTAAACTTTGCAATACAATTGAACCCCTGGCTGCTCACAAAATCTTGCTACTGTGATGACAAACAATAATAATAATGACAGCCATCATCATTATGGCTTTTGGTGGAAAGATTTAATGGAGATTGAGTTGAAGAACTCAAATGTCGATAAACTCACTGTGGTTTCATAAATGCTCAAGTTCTGCCTTCCAAAGCTAAAGTGGCCAGTGTTAATTTGGCTCTCAGCATCAGAATGATCTTCTAAGGTGAGGACAGCCTTCCTCAGCTGTGGGTGTGGATCTCATGTGCTGTGCCTGCCCAGCCTCTCAGCTGCTGGTTTCCAGGGAGCCTGCCTGGGCAGAGCTGTGCTCTCCTGCTTCCCCCCTGCCCACGCTGTGCCTCTCTGCTGTGTGTGTCCTGCTGCACTCTGTGGGTGCCAGGCTAATGCTGGAAATTACACCGTGGTGGAATTGCTCATAAAAGCCTCATCAAGCCACACGTCCCTGCTAATGACTCCAGAACGCCTGCTCAAGTGGCACACAAGTCAATGGGGACTGTCAGGTCCAAGCTGAAATCTCTCAGTGGATAGTAAAAAATAATTATTGGTACTTACAATCTTACCTCCAGACCTTATTGTTTCTGTGTCTTATTTTCAGAGGAAGGAGGGGACAGTTACCAGCACTTTGATGGGGATATAAAGGGAGAGTTATTACCCACTGTTTAGTATTTGGTTATTCTTTTTCATTTGCAAAGTAGAAAGAAAAACAGCTGTGAAAAAGAAAACCACAGAAAGCCACACACACAAAAGACAAACTTGAAAACATGACCTGTTTGGGTAGGATGGGCTCTCTGTCCTATACTGACATTTTTCCCTAGGCAAAGTCACTTCATATAGTCAGGAAGCATCTCAAAATGGCCATGGAGCTGCTCCTTTGTAAAGTAAATTATAGCTGGCAAAAAGCTGGAAGTGCTGCTGGTTTTGCTTTACTTGAGGTTGTATCAGTCACTAGAAAGCAGGGAGTGCATCAGGGCCAAAAGAAGGGGGGGATATTGGAATATTGTACCTGCAGTGAAGAAAATTCCACTCCAAAGTGAACCAGGAGAACAGAAGTCTCTTACTGAAAATGATTTAGCAAGACTGAGAACCTTGTTTTGGTGGGGTGTGAGAGTGTGTGCCCAGAGTGGGACACCCTGATGATCTCCAAATCCTCAGCTCCTGCCCTGACTTTGTTCACAAGATCTTCCTCTTGTAGCTACAGCCTCACAAACACCATCACCCCCACCCTAAAAACCAGACTTCCCCTGGGTGTTGGCAGTTGATTTCAAATATATCCTTTTGGGAAGAGGAGAGTGGATAGTCTGAGCATGGGTAGACAGGTGGAAAAATAAAAGTAGTCAGAATATTTCAATTTTGTAGAGATTTTCATCTGGCAAAGATATGCAAAGCAGTCTTTGCTTTCTCTTGTCCATTATTAAAGGGTTCTGAAGGGGTGTTGGTGTTAGGTGGGAGCATCCCCATGTTCCTCCACCACTGTTCCCTTAGACACCCCAAGTTCCCCCTGAGTATGGAAGAAAGGTGTGGATACAATGGATCCCCCACTTTCCTCCAGTTCACCCTCATTCCTTCCCAAGTAACCAGCCCACACATACTCACTTTATTTTTCTTTTCCCCCAGTGTTCACAATTTTGCTGTGTCCATCCCAAAACTTGCTGGTTTTGATGCAGTTATTTGCTGATATTTGCAATCTCAATTTTTGCAGCATTGCTGATTTAATTCCCCAGGTGCTGCTGCTGGCCTTGCTACACCTGGGTCCCCAAAAGGTCCCTGGTGTTCCCATCCAGGTACCAAACCACTCTGGTCACTCCTCACAGCTCTATCTGTAGATTCACTGTTTTCTCACACTGCTGTTTAATACATTCAGCATTGTCTTGTGTCATGCCTAGCAGTTTTCCACATCCATCCAGTTATCCAGACCTCAGCCAGAGCTTTGTCCTCCACCTGCAGCCTCAGCACTCCCAGCAGGGACCTGCTGGGCAGAGGCTTGGTGGGCAGGGAGGAAGTATTGCATTGTATTCATTTCAATGCTGATTATCTATCCCCTTCAGGCTTTCTTTATTAGAAAAGTTAACTATTTTAACTTATATTTTATTGAAACATGGCTTTTGGGGGCAGAAGATCCCCTTTCAATCTCCCCTAGAACATGGGCAGAAGGAAAAGGCACATCTCCATTAGTCCTTGTCACTGACATCGTTGCTTCGCTGCTCAGGATCAAATTTCTCTAACAAGTCCTTTGCCTTATTCCTGGAGACTTATGCCTCAGATCTCTCCCTGGGAAACACTTGTGACAGGAGCAACTGAAATCCTTCTGAGAGAAGCTGTTCTTTTGGAAAGCATGTCTGACTTTGGAGCTGTGCACCGGTGTTGGGTCAAATCCCTCTCCATCCATTGCTGCCCAGGACAATGCTCAGCCTTGTTAATTCCCAAGTGACACTGAGCAGTGTGTTAGAGGGATGCTTAACTTCATCCAGCACTGCACATTCACTGGTTTAGGTGTGAGTGAGAAGAGGAAGAGCACCCAGCAATTCTTCACTGACTCCTTACCTTGGCAGAAATACCAATCTGTAAAGTTAAGATCTGCTGAGTCATTACTTGCACAGATTATTCAGTTCTTAAGGGCTGATAATTTTTTTGTGGAGAGAGGAGTGAAGGAATATCTTGAAAAATTTCAATGATAGTTTTTTCCCCATTACCTAATACAACAAATGGCTCTGTGACTTTCCTAGGAGCCACTGGCCCTAGTCAGGAATTTGCATGTGGCAAATATTCAGGGATGAAGATTTACAGCAAAAAAAAACCCCAAAATACCAAACCAAAGCAACCAAAAAGGAATTTTACCTTTTAAGTTCAATGAGACCAGATCAGGAGGGCAAACTACAAGAATACAGTTCTTCCTATGTCAAAAATATATAAGAAAAGGAAGGGAAATTCCCCAAATCATAGTGATTAGGCATTAATTCTGTGAACTGAGACCATCCCATGCATTGAGCTCCAGTGAAAGGATGACATAATAAGGGATGGATGTGTCCCAAATGGCCTGTAGGTAGGAGCCATTACAGGGAGCCTATGGAAAGAAAAAATACTTGGCTATCCATATAAGCACGTGGAAAGCATCCATCATTATTATTTATACTCTGCAGGCTCATTATTAACATGCAGCTCACAGAAACTAATGCCTGAAAAATTGATCTTGCTCATTGAGGAGAATGAGAAAGAAATAATTTTTTCCCCCCTTTGAGGGGTTTGGAAGATAGCTGTTTCCACCCTGAAACATTGTTCAGAGGGGTGAAAAAATGAATAGGGGGAGGGAAAAGGAAAAGAAGGGAAAGTAAGTAAATTGCTGCTGTGAGCAGCAGGCTCTGAAATTCTCTTCTGGTCTGTTTTAGGAGAGAGAAATGGCTCATAACAAAAAAGGGTGGAAGAAGCCTTCCTTAACTTTTAAGTTTGGCAAGAAATCATTGCAGAATGGCTGGGCCAATACTGACCTAAAGCATGTCCCAGGTGGTAGCAGAGCTTTGACAGTTACAGCAATGTGTTCTCTAGATAAACTGATATTTTCATGTTTCCTTCTCATTTTCCAAGATACTTTGGCAACTGCTGCCCAGCTTATTTCACATATTCCTTGGAGCAGGTGAGCACTGAAGATCCCCTCGTGAGTTAGGACCAGCAGTTCCCAGAGCTGAAGAACACACACAACAAAGGCAGGGAAAAAAAAGTGGCCATCAGAAAGAGCCCATCAGGCTCTAAATCCAACACCCCAAAAGATCCAGGATCTGCTTAAACTGGGATTTCTTGTGGGAAAGCAGAACAGCTTCAATGCCTGGCTAACCTGTCTGACTGTGAGCTGGTTAAGAGTCAGTGAAATTCTGATTTGGTTTTGTCACTCACATCTCTTAAACAAGCCTGAGAGAGACAAAAAATGCAAGTTCTGTTTGTTTATTCGGGTTGTAAGAATTCTTACAGCTCATCAGCAGCGCATAATAACTTAGAGAAACAAGTTTTATTACGGTTCACTTGGGGCCTTCCAGCTTTTGTGTGACTTGTTTTCTCACAGTCTCAGACTTCTCCTAAAGGAACTTCTCTGACACATTTTTCATAAAGCAGAAACAACAAGGAGGAAATGATTTTGTAGCCATAATCAAGAAGGTCAGGAATATAAATGAAAGCAGGGTGTGCAGGATTTATATTGACTCGTTCCTCTGAGTGTCTCCCAAGTAATCTGGCAGGAATTGTTTCAGGTGTTATGAATGTTCTGTGGTGAATAAAGTTACAATTCAAACATTATCAGTGCAAACTGGAGGTGGATTCAGAGATCACATACAGGCTGCTGAATGGGAGAAAGGGATCTGCTTAAAATTCTGGTGTGTTTTCTGCATGAGTCAACGCAAGATTGAGATGGTAGGTGTTTGAATACCTGCACACCTTTTATTTTATAGATAATGTAATTATATTCTCACTTCAGCTCACCTATAAAAAGAACTCAAATTTGCAATAAAAAGATCTTTACCCCTTTTCAGCTGATCGTTGCTTAGCAAAGTATTTCACACAAGAGGTTTGTTATCTTTAATAGCACTAAAATTACTTTAAGCAATTACCTGCATCATTTTAAACTCTACAGAGGTTATTAAAATATTCTCATGGCAACTATAAAGAAATATGAAAATAAGTAAAGATTAAATTGCACTTTGTCTCAAAAAGTCATTTGCCTTAAAGCATGTTTTGTCCTTAATTTCTAAATAGGCATTTTTGTTTCCTGAATTGAATACTCTCCTCTATGTTTGACCTTCCACATTCCAACTTTGGAGATGGGTCTTTTCTTATAATAACCATTTCAATTTCAGAACAGAAAAACCCAAACATATATTGCAAAATGCCTGCATTGCCAACCAATCCCAGAAATGAACCTGAGCTTTGAGAATCTACTATTAAATCTCTTCTTGCTTTAGTATGAGGAGCCAGAAATTAACTGCTTAAGACTCGATGTCATATCCTACATGTGGCTTTGATTACTTTTATTTCTCTTTAGGCAGAGATTTCTTACAGCACCCAGCGGCATAGCCCAGCTGAGGAAGAACTTTCCAGTACTGGGGTTTGCTAAGTATTGGACTCCACCAGGAAAGAGGGAATTGTACAAGAATTTGTGGAATTATCAGAAAAAATCTTGTTGCTTTGCATCCTAGGAAATGATGCAGAGCAGCAAGAGTCTCTTTGCTACCTGTGGTGCGTCCTCTTTACTGCTCCTCTTTTGATTTCCAGCTCCCACACCAACAACGTGGAGCTGAAAGAGTGCCTTTTTATAGAATAATGATGTTGAAGGAAATTAGCATGGTTCTAATTAGGGGATGAAAGGAGCAATTAATTTAGAGAGTTTTGACTTCTGTGCCAGAGACATCACCCCAGCAGACCTCCTGGAGCAGGGCAGTAACATTTCAAAGCACAATGCTACAGCACGGCAAAAGTGCCAGTGAACATGAAAGCAAAATTAATTGAGAGAATAGAAAATCTAGAGCAATTATGTTACCATTTCATTTATTTTATTCATTTAATTTTATTTTATTTACATGTTCTGTTGAGATAGCAGATTTGTAATATCCACTACCATTCAGAATCCCATTTTTTTCACAGTTGTTATTAAACCAAGTGGTTTTTTTATACTATTTTTGCCGCCATCGAAGAGCCCAGTCCCAGAAAACCTGAAGACAGCATTTCTCCCAAGTTCCTGCAGAGTCCAGGGTTAGGTGGCACCTTGGTCATGATGTGGTGCTTTCCCCTTGGTAAGCTGTGATTTGAAATCAATTACAATCACAGTGGAAGAGCTGAAAGTTGCTGACTCAAACAGCCCTTTTCTGGCAGCTTTGCACTTAGTGCTTCCTTGTCTCCCACCTCCACAGATAAAAGCTGGAGTCAGAGATCAGAACTTCCTCAAGCTGTTAAACTTCTGACATCTGCAAAGCCAAGAGTTCAGAGGCAATGTCAAAATCATTATCTGCAACTGAACGAGAAACATTTTTTTGCTCTCAGTCGCACAGGCAAGTCCCTTTTATTTTCATATGGTTTCACAGGGTTTGAGGCCAGAAGGAGTGATTAGATAATCTAATTTGTCTTGCTGTGAATTGCAAGTCACTGCTACCTTCTTAGATTCTCCCAGGTGAGTTTGAACTCAAGCGTTCATCTCCACAGGCAACCAAACCTCTGGGAAATGGGAGAAATGGACATAAACTTAGTAACTGAGGCTCCTGCAATGGCAAGGAACAAACTCATCCTGCTGAGTGTGACCAGATAAGTCTTAATTCTTTGTCCCAGTGCTCCAGAGAAAGCCAAACTCCAAGTGGACAGCTCCGAAAACCCAGGATAGTACAACTGAGCTGGGAGTTCTTCCTCAGGCATCCATCTGCTAAAGCTTTTGGGTCAGCTGTGATCCCTGAGCTCTGCTGATCACATTGGTGGCTTGAGGAAGCAGGAAAGCCTGAGTGTACTGAAATTAGCATAGGTCAGGCTGCCCAGAGGTAATTTTGAAGGCTGCCATCTCCAAAGATCTCCTTCCTAAACATGGTGACACCGCCTTGCCCTGTTAATGTCTCTGCAGGAAACAGCAGCTCTGCTTCTCTGCTGAATCAACCTAACGCAGGCTTTTCATCAGCTCCAATTTTCACTTCACCTCTCCAAGCTAAAATCAGAAGATTAAGGGTGAGTTTCAGTCGAGTGCCCAATGATTATGTAAGTTTTAGGGTACCCCACTTGCCCTGCAGCAGCTGTCCCAGAAGAGCCAAGGTCTCATGTAGGTCCTGTGTGGTATCTGCCAGGTCTGAGCTCCCTGAGACACCCCAGAGCATCGTGGATAGGTGATGTTTTAGGTGATTAATTAGAAAACTGTGTCCTGCTCTAAGCTTCATGCTGTAAGACCCACATTACAGGTGTATCATGTGTAAATGGTGTGAGTTTTCCAGGTTTTATAACTAATTACAGCTAACATGAACCTAGTATTTGAATTTTTTTATATAGCACATTAATCAGAGATTTAAGTGCAGGTACAAACAATTAAAAGAATTAAATTATGAGTAATTAGTCTGCATTGCAGGATTCAGACAAAACTCCCATGTGGACTTGTGGGTCTAGTGTAAGTCTAACAAGGTCTACTTGTTAGATAACATAATTTATATATTAAAAAGGAAAAAAATAGCATCAGGCACATACAGATTTTCCAGTGTGACTGTAACAGTGAGGAAGACTTCAGTTTTTTCAGAGGAAAAAGGTAATTCCTGCTGTAGGCTTGGAAATCATCAGTGGAGAAGAAAGAAGTCCTGGTTGCATTTGTTGATCTTAAGATGGTTTTGGACCTCCAAGAAAACAATGAGAAGAGAAAACTGGATGTGAACATATCTCAGGGAAGGAATTTCCAGCAGAAAGAGGAAATTATGTGGTGCTATAAAATCCCATTTAGAAAGATAACACACAGTTCTAGTTACACATATTGAAGAAAGATTAACTAAAATTGAAATAGGTGATGGAGAACATACCTTAGTTAAAGAAAAAAAAAAGCAATAGCTTTGCTTATTTCACCTAGAAAACTGGAATTTAAGGGGAACGAGAGTATATTGACATAATGATATGAGAGAGACTTTGCAACTACATCAGAAGCTTTGGCAGAAGAAGTTTATTTTGAACACCTGACAGCAGTGCAAAAAGCTTTAAAAGGATCATGGCTACATTTCACCTAGATATTTGAAGGAAGTTAAGCTCCAGAAGGTTGTAGTCCTGCAGTGACCTTTCAACAGGGACAATAGAGGAGAAGCCTGAGGTTTTAGTTGAAGCACACAGCTGTACAAAACACAGGGAGAAGGGACAGGTTGAGTAAAGAAATTTCTGTTCATTTTATGTCCGACATGGAAAAGTATAACTTTTTGTCCCTGATCAAAATAACTTGTGATTTTTTTTTTGTTTGTTTGGCTTTTTTTTTTTTTTTTAAATATATTTCCATTGCACAACACATTGAGGCCAGAACTGATTTGATCTTTTCTATTTATATTCTTGTAGTTGATGACAATTGATGTTCTTTCACTTGGGTTTCAAAGGCACGAAGCTCATGATCAATTTATGCCTTGCCACAATTCACCTCAGGATATGATATATACCTGGCATCCAGTTCCTGGGTAACAGATCTTTAGGACAGCTTAATGACAGATGCAGCTGTGCAAGTGGTGATGATGAAAAGAAAATCCATATTTCAGTTTTCACTCAAAATAGGGGACATTCAATCTGTAATTCCGAGGGAGGACAAAGGCAGAGATGTGAAAGATTTTGGCCTCTACTCATTTTTATAGCTGTCAATAGAAATAGTTTATGTGGGCTCCTGGATTTACTCAAAGACAGGGTGCAGATGGCCTATTTGTCATTAAAAGAGCATTTTAATGCAAACTTGACCAGGTCGGAGATGTTATCACTTAGGAACACTGTGAAATGTCACTGACCTTTCTTTACAGAAGTTTGATGATCAGAGAAAAAGTGAGGATGAGAGTGGCAGTCATGTCATATCTGTGGTGAGTGAAATTGGGAAAGTCAGAGGAAGCACTTTGAGCCCAAAGGCCCCAAATCGCCAAATTTTATTCACGTCTGACTTCAAGCACAGCAATGAGACACGTGGACGTACACAAAATGAATCACCTTCCTAAGCTGGCCCTGCTTTTAATCTCAGTCTGGGATGAGACCCAAAAAGAATAAAGACAGTAAATTTGTCTAGAAAGAAAAGTAATATGTAGAAAAGTTGCTGTTATTTACTGACATTAAGAAATGTCAGCAGAGAGTTCAGTGCTCACCTCAGTGGCCCCTCGGAGTCACTCAGGCTGTGTTCAGGGAATGATGGCCAAGCTGAACTCAAAAAAACCAGAGAAATGGATTATCTTAATCATTGCTTGCAAACCCATAATTTATTGAATTCTAGAATATAAATCTTGCTAGATTTGTAGGAAGGAGGACAGGGAATAACGTTAGAAGTCCACCAGAGATACAACTTCAGTGTGCAAGGAGGGAAGAGGGAGCCTCCATTAGATGTGAGTTTGCATTTTTAAATGCTCAAATGAGGGTTTGCTTTGGATTCATCCAGCTCTGCTTTTCTGTCCATGCTTGGCTCCATGTAGCAGTGTAGAAGAGAACAGGGAGCTACAAGTGAGAGAAGAGCCTGTCTGGAAGTGCTTTTTCAGAGTGGTGTAAGGAGGGAATGGTGAGAAGGGAGAGAACCCAGGCGAACAGCACTGACAGAACGGTGCTGAAAAATACTAATGTCAAACTTGATTTGAAGTGGGGAGATGTTTCCCTTGTCTTTCAGGCAACAAAGTTCAGGGCAGGAATGTTCTGGTGCAGATTAGAAACAAAATGGTGCCTCAGGTAGAAAATGGTGTGAACTCGAGCAGATGCTGAAGTAAAGATGGGATAAATTGGTTTTTGCCTGCTTGGCTGGGCACACTGCTCTGAGAGCTGGCACCACACCTGGTCTTTCAGGTGCTGTTAATGGTCCCAAAGTGGCCACAGGGAAGCAGGATAAAGCAAATGAACCTGCCTCTGGCCACAGCAAGCCCACCACAATTAGTATCTGTGTGGAGCTGTGGCTGCACAAAAGTTGATGTTTCCCTGCAGTCCAGCACCCTGGGCAGGTAATTGGACATTGATGCCTTCTCTTTGAACTGCTTGCTGCAGCACTGGAGGTTTTTGTTCGACATTTTATCTTTTATGAATCATTCACGTGGTTTTGGCAGCTCTCCAAAAACAGTGATGTTCTTTGAAATGATTTCTGATTTTTGGTAGTTTGGTTGTTTTTAGAGAGCATCCTTTCTGCTGGACTTGGATTAGAACAGCTCTTCCTTTAAAGTACTTACAGGTGAATTTCAAGAGGCAGAAAAGGAAGGAGAGGAGTGAGTTGCACCCAAATTAATGAGAAAAAGTAAAGGGCAGCATTATAATTTTCCTGTTTCTAACATAACAGCAGCCTAGTCAGACCAGTGATCTTTGCCTGGGAGAGACCATTTCATTGCCAAAGAGACCTAACAAAAGGAAAAAGGCAGGTGAATTGTTCTCATATATTTGTAAAAAAAATAAAAAGCTTATTCTGCAGAGGAGAAAGAAAAAAGGGGAGCTCTCGTTGTTCACAGGTAAAGGACCCCAAAAGCTAAACTTTTAATTAAACTCTTGGATTAAAAGGCCTGTGGGCTACTTCATCTTCCCAGGAGAAACCTCTCCACAGGACAGCCCATGGCTGCTCCCAGCTGGGCAGTGGATATTTTATGGCTCTGAGCTTGCAGGGAAGCTCAGTCCCACAGATGACTCAGACTGCAGGTGCTGAAGCACTTTAATTTCAGGGATTATTATGAAATGAGGTTATGCATTGCAGCATTGAAATACTGAGGGAAAATCTAAAGGGCAGCTGCAGGACAGGGTCAGCAGGCAGCACAGCGAGGAGCCCAGGGGACTCTCATTTACACAAACTCTACCATGAACAAACACACCAGGGGTGGCATTTAAATGGTCTTTTCACTCTGTGCTACCAAAACAAGGAATTTGTGGATGACACTAAACTAGGAGGAGAGTCTGATGTGACAAATGATAGAGTGGCTGCCCAGGGGACTCAGATTAATTTGAAGAAAGGGCTAAATTAAACTCTGTGAGGTTTGGCAAAGAGAAGCACAAAACTTTGTTCTTGGGGTGGAGAAACCGGCTGGGAGCTGACTTTGCCTGAACAGCAGCTCCCTGGAGAGGACCTGTGAGGTGGTGAGGTACTGGAACAGGTTGTTGGGAGAAGCTGTGGGTGCCCCATCCCTGGAAATGCTCAAGGCTGGGTTGGATGGGGTTTGGAGTACCCTGATCTAGAGGGAGGTGGAAGTGGGTGGCCTTTAAGGTCCAACCCAAACCGTTCTGTGGTTCTGTGACCTGAGGGTGCCAGGTAAAATACAGCCTGTAAAAGGATGGCTCTTGCTGTGATGGGTCACATCCTGCACCCAGCAGGAGAAGTTTATTCCCCATGGCTGGCACTGCTCAGGTTGTCCACAGGTGGAGAGGGACATGGAGAAGGTCAAATGAAGAGCCACCATCCACCCAGGGTGTGCTGTGAGGGAGCTGGGCTGGCTAGGGCTGTTGAGCATGATGAAGAGACCAGAGGAGTGATCCAGAAGTTTTATCCATATCACACCATAAGGGTTTACACAATCACATTTTTTTTAAATTCAAACCAAGGCCCAGAGCTTTCTTTTTCCTTTTTTTTTTTTTTTTCCTTTTTTCCATCATTTTCTGAGGATTGATTGACTGGGAGAGCTGATGGCTTGAAGCAAGGCTGCAGGGTGTTGATCAGATTCACAGGAAATGCCCAAGAGTGAGGTTGTTTCTGCACTTGGATTAGCATGTTCTAGCAGGTACGAAGTTACGAGATTTGTTGTAATTTTTTATTTCCTTTGCTGTGAAATAATTTCTGAGGAAAAGGAAGAAGAATCAAAACAATTTCTCCAAGGTGGCAAGAAGCAGAGCAGAGAAGTGGAAATGCCTCCAATGGTTAATATCAGGGATGGATGAAAGTGATTTGACAAGGATTGCAGGAGTTTTCTGCATTCTCACTGCAAGAGGTCATCTAATATGAATGATGCCTGAGCAAAATTTTTAAAGGCTGGACAAATGTAGCAATTAGCAACTTCAACCAACCTTGAAAACTTATTTGCAGGAATTTATCTCAGGTTTCAAGCATTTATTTGTAAGCAGATTTTTCTTCTTTGATTAAAAAAAAAAAAATTTGTTCTTCATGCAAAATAACTCAGTGATGTTTCCTGTGAGAATGTTTTCTGACATGCACAGACATTTACTGCAATAGCAACTTTCAAGAAAACTTTCAAGATTTCTTCTTCTAAATTTGCTATTTATGATTTGCTTTGCTTTTCCTTGAGCATTCCTGCCTATGGGCATGAACCCAGGAGGAAATCTGCAGACTATCACTAACTGCCTTTGTAAGATCCATCCAGGGAATTTTTTCATTTTGTTTGAGAAGATTTGGCAAGTTGAAAAAGTAGAAGATTTAGACAAAGAGGGGCAAACGAGGTGATTATGGCCCCTCATTGTCTCTGTCTGGTACAATGTTTGTGTGCTGGGTCTGGGGTGACACAGCCACGTTCTCTTTTCCTGTCCTCCTGCCCTCCATTCCTCATTTTCAGGACAGGGTTACATATAGGTTTGTATGAAACATTTATAGAGGAGTAATAGGAGAAGTCAATCTCTCTCCAACCTCACATAAATTACAGGGATGCTTTATGGAGTGTGCCAGATGCTGGGTTTTGTTGGATTATCCTGGGCTTGCCCCTGAGCTGTCTCATGCAGAGCTGTACTCTGGAGATACAGGCTCATGCTGGCTTTCCAGGGAGTGGACTTGAGGGTGGAAGGAGGATACAGATTTCCAGAGCCAAGGAATGTGCAAGCTGGATGCTGAAACTAACTGAGACCAAAGGAAATGTAGAAATTTGGGTCTGGTGCTGGGAACCCGAGCACAGCAGGTGTTTGGTGCATCATCATCTGGTGCATTCCATCAGCTGGTGCTGGAGCCCAGGGGATGTTTCTTTCCAGCTACTGCAAGAGAAATCAGCAAGGTTTTAGTGAGATGCCTCTTTGGAAAGCTGGAAAGCCTTTCCCAGCTTAGTGTGACGTGGTGTTCACAGAAAAGGGACTCAGGCAGTGCAGCAGGGAGAGCAGGAGGCGTTACCAGGTACACCAAATGGATTTCAAACCAGATGTGCAAATTAAAATCCTGTCTTCAGCACCCATTTCCCCTTCCACCTCAGCAAATTGGATCTGAACAGGATTTCTGGTTGTTTTTATTTTTAACTTTTCTGTTCTGTAACATTCTGTTAGTCATGACAAAATCTGCACACTCCTGTGTAGCTTTCATTCCAGTTAAAGCTTTTCAACATCCACGGGTGTGTGGTGTTTTCTTTATTTCCTCCTCTGTTTTGCAGCAGCAGGTGCTCTCTTCTCTAATCAGTCCTACCTTGATGCATTAGTGAGAAGATGCAATGTGACAAAGACTTGGCCCCTATTACTTCTTGCCTAGTGATATTTCTCTGACAGAAGTGAATAGTTTTTCATTTTTTTTTAAATCTACACATTTGTCTGAAGCCTTCTGGAGCTAGCTGCAGTCCCCTTGCAGCTGTCTCAAAGCAAACCTTTGCACTGCCCATGAAATTTCATTTTTAGTACTAAGATGAACTTCAAGAACACTAAACTTTCTTCTCTCTCTCCCTCCTTTTAATTCCCCAGTACAGATACAACTTCAGAAAATGATCTCATCTTTGACGAGAGACCTGCTTTGTCGTTTTGCCAATATCTTGTGCTAGATGAACATCCCAAAAGGTACAAAGTATTTGCTGTAACAAGTCAGTGTTTATCCACTTCCCAGAAGAATATGAAACCTTTTGAAATGCACATCCTTTTTAGTACTTCAATATGAGAGTCAAGAATAGAGTTCATGTCACTCTGGTCAGACTGTGGGAGGGGTGGAAGCAGGACAGCAACTCAGCTCAGGAATCATGGAAAGCCTCCTATTTCGTGTTGTAGGAGTCACTTTAAACTGATCAGAGCAAAAATGTGCACAAAGATGACACATCTGTGAACATTTAATGAGCAGAACTGTGGGGCTTCACCAGTATTCAGTGTCATTCTCTTTGTAGTTTATATTCACAGACAATTGGAGGCCCAGAGCCTGGTGCACTTCAGCTGCTCTCCTCTCTATTTGCCTCTTGAATTGTCCTGCAAAACTTCAAGCTGGACTCTCTTTTCTCTAATGAGCTAAAATTGTGCTAAAATAGAAGTCACACCTGCTGTGCCCAAGATGTGGATTTTTACTTTGGTAACAGCACATGACAAGAAAAATAAAAATAAACCATAAACACATACAGGCATGTCCTCAAATATAACACCTTGGTTCTACTCAAATTATTGTGTTTAGTTTTGTTGTTTTTAAATTTGTTTTCTTTTGAAAGAAGGAGGTCTGTGGGCAAGTTTTGAACAGACTACAGCTGTGTTTCTGCTTGTATAGGAATCTGGACTGCCTATGTTGGTTTGGGCATGTTTTCTTTCCAGCACGGTCCTTGTCTGACTGTTATGGATGTTATATATTTTATTTGCCCTAGAAAATTCCTGCTTTGAAAAAACCTAGAGAGAAAGTAAGATGCTGTAAGATTGGATAGAGCTAGCACCAAAATTCAAGTGTTTTCCATTCTTTTTGCAACCCTTTGGTAGTAGAGCTCCTCTCCACAAAGGCAACACTTCACCCTACTAGACACTCTCATTAATATCCCTGAATAAATCTTTTCAATGACAGCAGAGAAATACCAAACTTATGTTGAAGGACTCCCATTTTCACTCTCTCTTGTTGCTCTTCAAGTGTTTTTTAGACAGCCTTGAATGACAAAGACTGGGAAGCAAATAGGAGAGGTCAGGACAGCGTGGTTTAGTCAGCTGAAGGAGCTGGAGTTTTGTTCAAAACCCTCCTTTCTCCTGTGTGTTAGCAATTTGAATTACTGCAGCTGAATGCTGAGCAGAGATTTGGATGATCCCTGTGGTTTGAGAACAGGGGGTGACGCACATTGATGTGTGAATGATGCACGTGTGTGGTTATGCACTGCCTGCTCATACAGACACAACCACGTTTTGCTGATGGAAAGTCCTTCCACTGGCTAAAAAGGACAAGTTGATGGCTCCACTTTCTCTGTCTGACATTGCCCTGTTGTGTCACGTTGTAAAATGTCATGTGAAAGACAGACATGGAAAAGTACCCTCCATACAGGCCTAGGGTAATAAATTAATGAGCTATAAACAGCAAAATAACCATGCCTTGTGCCTCTGAGGCTGGAAGCCTGGCTCTTCACATCCAAACCCACCGGCCTGGAGCTCTTGAGCTAATGGTAAATCTCTCTGACATGTTGCAGCAGCAGGTCTCCTCTCCTTGCTCACCAGCCACATCACATTTCAGGGGAACATCGCAGTTAGAATCCAGGAGCTCTCATAAAGCTTCAGAGGTGGAATAAACCCTGCTGCCTGGATGTGAGGACACTCACTGAAATGTGGCCTGGGATACCATTAACTGTGGCAGGGTCTCTGCTTTAGCTGCTTGCCCTTGGAAAGGGTGAGCTCGTGCCCCTCACAGGCTCTGGGGAGCAGAGAGGCATCAGAGGCTAGGAGGGGATGGAGAGACACATCAGTGAGCTGGCAGGGTACTCTGAGTACTGCCAGCAAGGGTGATGCATCCCCAGGGAATGGCACCCTGCCCAGATGTGGTGGCACTCGCTTCTGAAGCAGCCTGGACTTGATCCTATTACAGTGCTCAGGTTAAACCAGCTGCAGCCCTGACATGATGCATTAGGACACTCTGCTGTGCTTTAGAGGTCATTTGATCACTCTTCCCACACAATCTTCACTTGTTGCTGCTCTGTGCCTACCTCAGCCATCAGCTGGAGCCCTTGGCTCATGCTGGCTCAGGAATCTGAATAAGGAAGGGGCTCTAGTTCTGGTTGCTTCTGATCCATCAAGCTGAGTTTTAAACTAATCTTTCTTAACTCTCCTCTTCCTAAAATTAGTGCAAATTGAAGTGCATTTCATGTCAACTCTTTGTATAGGTGTGCAAAGGATGCGCTAAAACTTCAGATTTTCTCAAAGACCAGTGCCTGAGATTTGGACATTCTCTGGCAAATATGAACTTTTTCAGTAAAGGCATTTGCAGAAGCAAATAGGGCAGCCAGATTCAAAGAGGCAGCACTGGTTTTATCCTGGGCAGGCAGAGCCACTGAACTTTATTTAATCATAACTATTCCTGAAACTGCAGCTGTGTTTGCTCTCACAGAGGAGAGCAGATGCCATCAGCCCCAGATGCCCCAGTCAAGAGCTTGAGTTGAGGCAGCTTTGATGTCCAGAGTGCTGGGAACCCCAGCCTGGCCTTTGGGAATTTACCTTCTGGAGCTTAGATTAGAAGGATGCTACTTTAATTGACAAGATCAAAAGCAAAGCTTAGGCTGGTGATCAGCTGGTCACTTCATTCCTCTCCTCCCTGAGTGAGGCAGTGGTGGTGATCAGGGCACTTAGTAAAATAAACATTTCTATTTCTTTAACAACCTCCAGCCCCCTCAAAGCTGCTGAATTTATTCAGAAAGTTCAACACCTCTCCTGGAAAAGCTGAAATGTTTGACACAGCCTTGTGTGGTGGGAAAGGTTGTTTCTGAGGCCACGAGTGCAAAGCCTCAGATGTTTGAACCCTCTCATCTCCGTCTGCAAAGAACTTGTTCTTTGATTTCCTTTTCCCTACTTTGCTCTGGCATTGTTGTCAGGAGATTCTGCAAATGTCAAAACCATTATCAGTCACAGGCAAGAAGGCTCTTAATTGAACTTTTATTCTCCTGTCTAACTTGCTGCACTCCAAAGAAAAGGCTACATTACTAGCATGGAAATGGCCTTTTGGAAATCACTGGCTGTTGAAAGTAAATTATGTAAAATTGAGATATATGTGTATATGTATTTATCCCCATTCAAATTTTCTTTGATTTTTATGTATACATGTACAAATAAACACGTAGGGTTTTGTATGTTCATGGTATTACTGCATGTTTACATACATATATAATAATAAATTATAGGTCCAAGTGTTTGAATGCACCTTTCTCCTTGCAGCTTCACTCAGGCATATAGCATCTCCTGGCTCATAAAATGTACTTTTGCCTTGTGACAGGGGCCCACAGAAAATAAATAAAAAATATGGGAGGAGAAAGTGTGAAAAAACAGCCCTGTTTGCTGCCTTGTGCTGTCTCCATCCTTCTTTTTTATCCTTTGTTCACATTGTTTCCCTTCTCCATTTATGTTGATTGAGGCATGACAGGCAGACCTGATATTCAGCTGCCTAAGTCCATAAATGTCTCTTTGGATGATGCTGTGCTCCGAACAAAGTTCTGGGCAATTGGAGCAAATATCCTGAGTCCATTATTAGTCCTTCTGCTTTATTAGGACATTTTTTTCCCCTTTATGTCTCCCAGAGTGGTTAGCTCAGCTCTTGTCACATCTGCTTTGAATTCAGTAGTCTACTGGATTCTACTGGATTGCAAATACTGTTTGTGCCACTAATCCCCCAAGGGGCTCTGAGCCATTAGAGCCTCTTCTGATTTATTTCTCCCATGCAACCAAGCTCACTGTCCAGGCTCTGTATTTTGTCCTTCATTTCATAGGAATTCAAAATGTCTTACAAAGAAACAGCCTAATCCTGACCATTTAGGAATTGAGCCCTGAACCCAAGGGGTTTTTTTTGGTCTTCTTGAACGGCCTCCCTTTATCTTTCACACAACGTAACCTCTGGTGAGCTTGTTTTTAATAGTGTGCAATACCTTCATAACCAAGCAGAAAAAACTTGTAAAATACATCTCATTTTAGTCCTATCCAAGACAGAGTTTATGTCTGTAAAAAGTCTGGTTTAGGGTTCTCACCTTCAAGCAGTCTCTGATTTGTATTTTACTTGTATTGAGCAGAGATATTTGCAATTTTCAGAGACATCCTTTGCATGAGCCCAGAGTACTTCCAGTTTGGATCCTGTGGATGTACAACAGCTGGAGGTGTAGCAAAACACTGGCTGAAGATCTGCTGTTAATCAGGTTTAGGAATAAAAGGAACACCTCTGAGACTTTCTGCCCGGGGAAGCGATGGAATCACCACCCCTGGAAATGTTTCAAATGTGTGGACGTGGTTTGGTGGTGAACTGAGTGGTGCTGGGTTAATGGTTGGAGTTGATGGTCTTAGAGGTCTTTTCCAACCGTAATGGTTCTGTGAGAAGGCAAAGATGCCTTTGGTACCCCACCAAAACTGGATTTTTCCATGTGTGTGGAGCGAGGTGTTGTGTTAGGAGTCAGCAATTTCCCTTGCCTGTCACTGATGCCAAAATCATTGTGGAGGTTGGAGAGTCCCTGTCAGGTGGCAGTGATTTTGAAGTCACCATGGAGATTGTGCCTTTGAAGAGCAAAGGAAGGGGCTGCAGCACAGTCACCACCTTTGTGGGGAAATCCCAGAGGGCTGGCTTTCCTAAGCTGCTGTCTCTCTCCGTGGAAAACCCCAAATTCTGTAGCAGCGTGCCAGAAAACCCTTCCAGATGTGACTCCTCGTGCTTTCCCTCCCACTGTCCTTCACTTTTAAAGTTTTGCTCTAGACACATTCTGTTCTGTTCCCAGTCAGAGAAGCACAGAAGGGTTTGGGTTGGAAGGGACCTTTCAAGATCATCTGGTCCAGCCTCCTGCTGGGGGCAGGGACACCTCCAGCTCCATCAGGTTGCTCAGAGAGGTGGTGGATGCCCCATCCATGGAAACATCTGATGTCAGGTTGGGCTCAGAGCCTGAGGTGCTTTACCACCCTCATTGTCACCAACTTCTTCCTTATGTGTAGACTTAACCCATCTACTTTTAATTTAAAACCATTATCATCCATTGTATCACTAAAATTCCGTCCCCATCTTTCTTTCAGCTCCCTTTAAGTGCTGAAAGGTCAGATCTGATGGTCCTTCAGCCTTTCCCCTCTCCTCTGCTGCAGCAGCCCCTATTTCCAGGCAGGGAGGCACTAATGAGCAGCCAGGGCAATGGCAGATAGATGGCACTCAGGTGTGACAGCTCTGCTGGTAGCACCAAGAAGTTGCTTTTATTGCTCCCCACCACGTCACACGGCTCAAGAGGCAACAGAGGACATAAATGTGGTTTTTTTTTCACTTATACTACCCACAAACAATAATTAAATATTGACATGCACTTTAATTAGGCTCCTTGCCTCTGCTCAGCTCACAAGGAGTTTTTTGGTTTCCCTTGGGTAACCATTGATGCCATGGACTGGGGAAGAGGCAGGGGTGAATATTAAATATGTCTCATTTCTGTGTAAGGGTTCTATAACTTACACAAATTTATTTTTTTTTCCTCTTTGATATCTTCACTAAAATATCTTTTCATCACTTGATGGCAGTAGAGCTATAATGTAAATTTATAGATACTGATGCTGCATGGATGCTTCAAAGGAAAAAAAAACACCCCATCTCATATTTATGTTTGTCTACATATTTTTCATGGATCTCTTTTGAATTAAAAGTTTGAAAAGATATAAGACATAGGAAAGCTTTGTATTTTCAGAAGGGATTAATGCAGAGGATATTTCATTCATTCACAATTGTCAAAAATAACAGTTGGTGCAACCAAAAATCCCCTAAATTCCTTCAGCTGTAACTCTGAACTCTGCAAAAATAAAATCAACTTTCTTCTTTCATTTTTACCTTTTGTGCACTTAATTTGCCTTCTATTTGTGGTAAAGGCAGCAGCTCTTGTAGTTATATGCCTGTGAGGTTTCACACTACTGGCAGTGCTAGTGCTTGCTCTTTTACAGTCAAAATATACATATTAAATGCAACAATACTGATATCAAGTTACTTCCAGCTCTCATTACCTGAAACTCAGATAAGTCCCTGACCAATAATAAGACTTTGCTATGCAGTTAACAAATGCTGATGCCTCTTTGTATCAGCCTTCCTCCAGTGCAGATGGAGTAATCCTGATAAAATCGAGACTGCCCCCATGTTACCCTTCCTGTGTCCCCCTGGAAGGTGCAGCATGGTGTGCCTCCTGATGTAACAAAAATCTGGCTCCACTGCCCAGAAACAAACCTGCAGCCCACCTTGTGTTTAATGCTGCACTGGCTATGCAGCAGTGTGAATTAGCTGCTAACTAAACTGTGAACTAAAAATAGGAGCTGCTTGCCTTGCTTGTCTCTTTCCCCAAGTGACTGGCATGTGTTAGTGGCTCCATTACCTGTGGCAATGAATCCAGAGTCTGCCTTGCCAGAACCAAGCCTTTATTTTGCTGCCTGGATGCTCTGTGAGCTCCAAAATATTTCCTTGCCTGGAGTTATGAGTGTACAATTTCATGAGCTCCAAATCTTGCACAAACCTGACAGTGCCTTCGAGAGAAAAAACACCTCCTGTCCCAGTGCTGATCACCCCTGGCTCATATTTTTACCCTACTTTGACGTCAGACCAAGCTGTTTTTTCCCTCTTTTCTAAACTTCCCGATCTAAAAAGTTTTGCACAAGTTTCTGGCAGCAGCACAGCTGCAATATTTCACCGTGGAGGGCACTCCACTGCGGATATCCCTGGCTGGAAGCAGAGCGTTCCTGCTGCACCGTAACCTGTCTGCAAACAGGGAGCTGTGCTGACCCTCCTGCCTCTGAGCATTTCCCCCAGTCACAGCCAGATCAGCCTTTCCTCCCGCTGCTGGCTGGCAAAGATTTCACTCTGTTTGCCCTCCCAGGGGTGTTTTTGCAGGGTATGGCACCTGAGTGCATCGCTGCAGAAGGGATGCAGACCCAGCTCTGGTCCTGCAGGCAGGGCAGCAGCAGCCCCTGTGAGCCATTCCTCCCCCTTTCCCTGTGAGGCTGTTCCAGAGAGCATTTCTTATCCTTTCTCTCCCTCACACAGGTCTCTGGTTCAATTCATATTTAATTCTTACACTCGCTGGGACAACCTGAACTGGGGAGATGAGGGAAATCTTGTTCCAGGCTGCGTTGGCAGCCTGTTGAACAGCTGCCTGGGGAGGTGGAAGACACACAGTCATTTATCCCTTTCCAATCAGGCAGAGATGGACTTGAAAATATCTCCTACCACAGACAGCTCTCATACATAAATAGATTTAAGATTTTGTTTTCCTTCCTGCATGACAGAGAGAAGGGACTCTGGTGGTTTGTCTGTCCTTGCTGGGCAGCACCACCACCCTGTTCTGAGCCTCACCCTGAAAAATGCTTTGTCAGGACTTTACAGACCTAACCCTGAGCCTCACCCTGAAAAATGCTTTGCCAGGACTTTACAGACCTAACCCTGAGCCCTTTCCCTCTTGGCTCATGCAGGGGGCAGAGGCAAAGCAAGCCCACCACAGCACCCACCTTGCAGAGCCTCTCTCCGAGCCCTGTCCTCGCTCTGAGCTGCTTGCTCTCCCTCTGGACTCCAAGCAATCCCCACGCAGCAGGACCTGTTCTTGATGATTCCCCATTCCTCTGTTCAATCCACTGTTAAGGGAGGCAAACAAAGGAAAACAACCCCTCTTGATACCAGAAAAACTGCTGCTCTTTCACTCCAAGGTATTTTGACATTAATAGTGCTGGGAACATTCAAATAATGCTGCCAGGGGAATGGAGCAATATTTAATTTTCTTTTTACCTTGATCTCATTACTTGCTAGAAAGCCTGTTACAGAACAACAGCTTTTTTTTTGTTTATGAAAGGAAAAGAGGAAAAAATACTCCATAATTTTAAAACCTGAAATTGCTAAAGACAACACAGAGATTATTTACCCCAAAGCAACAATCTCAACTTCAGCTACAGTAACTTTAGGAGCTGCTGCAGCTTTTCAGTTCTTTTTAGTTTTCTGCATTTTACGACTGGGGAGAACTTTCACCATAAATTCAGACATTTGCAGTTCCTCTATCTGTCATAAGGAAGTGGTTGGTAAATGAGTGAAGTGCTCCAGTTCCCAGGGATGTTATGATCCAACATCTGCTAAGTCCATGGAAATACTCCCTGTTGACTTCTGCCAGTTCTGGATCAAGCACTTTTGAAAAAGATGGAAAAGGCAGACTGTTTTTGCCTCTTTATCATTTAGCAGTAAGAAACCTGTTAGTCTGAAGTTCCTTTCCTGTGCCAATGTAATTCCACTGGACTCGAGCCTGAAATGGAATTAGACCAAGAAATATTAGGGCAAGGTATCTGGGTAATGAATTATGGTTGTCCTCAGGAAATGAACTCCTGTGATGTGCTGCAAATCCCTGCAGACTGTGGGAGCCAAGCTCTACAAAACATTGCTTTACAGATGACTCTGCTGGTTCCAGTCCCTTCAGAAGGGCTGCGACCTCCCTGCACTAAGCTCAGACCCAATGCACTTTAAAATATTACTGAGTTGGTCTGATTCTTCACCCTTTCACAGAAGATCATTAGCCTTCTTTGTTTAGATACTTCCTGAAATAATTTTTGCTCTGACAAGCCCACAGTTCTCTGAGGAGAGTCCCCTGCTGCCATTTGGCATCAGCAGTGTTTGTGGGGTGCTGCTGCACTGCAGGACTCAGGCTTGGCACTGATTTCTGTCCTATGCCATTGCAAATACTCTTGGTGTCTGCATAAAGCAAGCCTGACAGGAGCCCACCAGCTGTCTCTGCTGAGGACAATATTGTTAAACTACTAATTTCTTCTGAGGTCTTCCATGGAGAAAAAAATTTAACTGCTCCCCTCATCCTGTTTTCTTCAGAAAGAGAGGACAAATGCTCCAGGCTGGTGTCAGCCACCCTTCTGCATCAATTCCACTTTGTTTTTATTTTCAACAGCTAAATTTGGGGTTAAACTAAATTCCTCCACTCAAAATTTGTCACCACTCCTCGTTCCAGCCTCTTTTCTTTATGTTACCATCTTCAGCTCATCTGCAGCGTTGCCATCTGTTAGGATGGAGCTGCTTCACTGCACTTGGGGCATCACAGCCCTGACCAGATCCTGTCTGAATGTCCTCAGGCTGTCCTAGTATAACCCCAACTCAGTAAGAAATTCTTTGTGCTGCCTCAACCTTGATCACGTGGGCTTATGAGTGCAGCAATGAGGTCCATTATTAAGTCTGGTACCTCTAAATCAATGCTAAATTACAAACCCTGAGATTAATAGTGCCTATTTCAGGGTTCAGGCTTCTTTTATGATTTTCAGTATACTCTTTCCATGCCTTTTCCCCTAAGAATGGATATAGAAGTATATAGAAGTTTTCCAGGAAAAAAGTTAAATAGTTGGCTTACTTTCTCCTTATTTATATTTATTTTTTGAAATCCTTCTATCAAAGTAGATCTCCCAGAATATAAACCAGTTTTGGATTTGGAATGAAAGGGCAGGAGGACTGAGGCTGATAGACAAAAGTGTTTGTCTCAGAGTAAGGCATGACACTTAGAGTGTTTTTAATAAGGAAATAATTTAGGGTCTGAAAAAAAGGAAAGGGCAAGGAAATCACTGAAGGTTCTTCTCTTGTTCTGTGTATTTTACATGTGCTCTGGTCCCTGTGAACCTGTACTGTGCCTGTGGGCTTGGGTTTAGGGTGTTGGAACCTGGAGGGGCACCAAGGTTTAATGGATAATGGAATAAATTCTGATCTGGTGTCTGGACAGTGTTACCTGCAAAAACATGCACAGCACAAACTGTTGCAGTCCAAGTGCTTGGTCACAGCCTGAGTTTGGGATGTATATTTCATTTTTTGGCTGCCCCTCCTCCTTCTGCTTCCCTTGGCCCTTTCCCAGATCACAAAATTTTTTGCAGATTTAATCCTCTGTGATATCTAATAGAATGCTACACCAGTTGTATTCCCAAGTTCACACCCATGTGACTTCCAGCCTGGGGGATGAGGAGAAGGAGCTGCATCTCTGGACTCTGAACACCTCTCACATCTCTTAAGAGCCCTCTTTGCTGATACTGAAGTTCCTGGCTGCTGCTTGTTCACATGAGACCCTTAAAACACTTCTGCACTTTTTTTACTGGTTTCAAAGAGCAGGCAGGCATTTACTTTAGAGGAAAAAGCTGAAAGCCTTCACAGCACCATCATTGCTATTCTGGTGGTGTCTCTCCCATGTCTCCCTGGACTTAGCAGGCAGAAGGTCTTCTGACAGCTTGAGCTTTGCCTCTGGTTCAGAGTGAGCAGCTCCCTACATGAAGTCCAGTGAGAAGGGGAAAACTCTGAAAGAAAGAGCATTTTTTTTTTAATAATAATTGCCCTTTTTCTGTTGTATTTCCTGCCACACCAATGCAGCCAAACCTTTCACATCAGCTTTGCCATGGATCTGAACAGGGACACGCTGTGTTCTCCCTCCATCGTTCCCAACTGGGGCTGCTGCAATTAAGAGAGTTATTTCATGTTCTGGAGGAGGCTTGCTGGCTCTGGGTGGTCCAAACTCCAGAATTATGATATGAAATGAAGGGGATCAGCTGCTTGAGTTTTCTGGGTTAGCCTCAATCTGCAGTGGTGGTTTTGCACAGCTCTGATGGAGTGTGCCCCTATGCCTTGGAAATCTCCTTTCTCCTGTGTGGAATCCATTTCACCTCATTACAGACATTGAAGATTCAATTGTTTAAGCTGAAAGAGTCTGTGTGGGCTTCCTCTGCTGTTGTTAAAGTGTTTTCCAGAGGGGGATTTATTTCATCTGCTCTAGGATTCTGTTTTACAGTCTCTTTAATACATCACTCTTAGCTGGTGTAGAAAATAAGCAATCCTATTACCCCTCTTCCCTTTGGCTGTACAATCCTGCCTGCTCCCTTGAGTTAAAGATCATTTCCATGAGGAATCTGGGCAGGGAATTCAGCTGGCAGAGACTTTCCATTGGTGTTTTTTGACACTTCTGTGGGGGGAACTGTATAGATTTTACTTTTGTTTTAGCCAGCCCAGTTTCTGGGACACTCCACAAAGAAAATCTAGCAATGACAAAAAGAAAGACAAAGGAATAATTGGCTGAGGCAGAGGAGTCATGAAATAATACCAGCACCCAGAGCTTTGGGTGGAATAAAGGGACTGTGGAATTTCTCCCTTAAGGAACAAATATCTCATGCACCAAATGAGCTTAAAAGAATTCCAGTTATGAAGAGGCTAACTTGACTTTAGCCTAAAACTCAGCCTGAAAAGGCTTAGCCTAGATGGTTTTTAAGGGTCCCTTCCAATCCAAACTATTCTGTGATTCCATGCTCTGAAGGAACAGCAGTAACTGCTGGGCTGGAGTTGTTTTCCCCTGGCCTGTCTCGGCATATTCACTATTTTCAGTGATATTCCTTCGTCCCTGGTGGCTGCAGCTCAGCTCCCCCTGCCTCTGGGGACAGCAGGCACATGGCACTGCCAGCATCATGGTGGGCACACAGACACAGTGCCCCATTCACAAACACTTCTCTTTAAAATGACACATGGACTGATTCCCACTTCAGCATTAGGGAAGACCAGAGCTGTTCCTTGCTAGAGCAAGGAGCAGGCCCATCAAATCTGATGGGGCTTTCCATTGGGTTAACAGGATTTGGACTGGGCACCACACCATCTGTGAAGAACATACAATTTGTGAGTTTCCCTGCACTGTACAAGCAAGAGAACAGGGACTGAAGAAAAGCAGGCAGCATGTAGAGCCCTCAGTCTCCCCTCAGCTCTAGCACAGCGGGGTGCAGATGACACGGGGATGCAGATGTGATGAGCGATTCCTGTGGCAGCTGAAGTTCACCAGAAAGCAATCCTGGTAAAGAAATTGCTGCAGGGAACTGTAACAAATAAGAATTACAATAAAGAACCAATGACAAGAAAGCAGAAATGACAGTTTTTTCTGGGAGCATTTCCTGATTTATCTCCAACCAGAGTCTCTCTGAGTGAGCACATTAGAGCTTACACCACATAGCAAAGAAATAAAGAAACTTTCTTAGAATACAGCCATCCTCACTGCCTGAGTGATACTGGTTGCTAAAAGATGCTTAAATAAGTGAATAGCCTTGAAGCACAGGATGACCAGATGAAGGAAATTGTTTTGAAGTGCTGCTGCAGATAAGCTGGCTCTTAGTAACACACATATCCTAATTCTGCAGCTAGTGCTGAGGAGAAATGACAGCAGGACCGTACGGTTTTCTCTCCCCTGCCTCTCCTGGCAGCAGGATATTAACTGAGATAATATTTAA
Source organism: Pseudopodoces humilis (assembly GCF_049639895.1). Taxonomy (NCBI): domain Eukaryota; kingdom Metazoa; phylum Chordata; class Aves; order Passeriformes; family Paridae; genus Pseudopodoces; species Pseudopodoces humilis. Next base: position 5,200,389 of record NC_142205.1, on the reverse strand, counting down.
GAATGAACATAACATCCTGCCAGTGCCACACACGCGGTGCAGGCACAGATCACATCAGCTGGGCTCCCTGGGCTCCCTGGGCACAATCTCAGCATGGCCCTGTCCCCTGCCCATGGTCACACTCCAGCAGTGCCCTGGAGCAGGGACGTGCAGCCCTGAGCTGTTGGGGTGACGCTGGTGGTTCTTTTCCCCGGGACTGAGATTGACAAGAAAGACCCTGTTTTCATGTTTGGGCTGAGGATGTTTATTTTCCCTTATCTATATTACATTTTTACAGAGTACAAGGAGCTATGTACAGTAGGCTAACGAGGTGAAAAATGGCTGAAGAAGTATCTCTTCAAGGTCTTTTAAGTGTCAATCCATCCAATAATGAAATGCCAAGTTACTTGTTTTCATTAATAACCCAATATCCTGACACCTGTGTCCTGAAATGCGGATTCTTTCATCCAATCCTCTAATATTACTCAAAAACCCTAGAAGAAGAAAAAGAAGAAGGAGAGACAATGCCCTAAATCCTCCATGTTGTCTCTTATTCATTAATATAGCTAAAACTCCAAACTTGAACTTTCTTACCTTCTTACTTTATATAATTCTATCTAACTTACACACCCACAGTCCCAGTTTCTCCACTTAGTTCTAGAAGCTTTCTCCAGGGTTTTAAGTTAAACTCAGTGTTCTCTTGAGAGCCAGAGCCTGTCAGCACAGATAAGGGAATATTTTCTGTGCCTCTGCCTCCAGCCCTGACTGAGGTCATGCCATGAGAACCCTGCTGAGAACTGCCCTCCACTTATTTGGGGCACTCTGAGGGGGAAGGCAATTAGCAATTATGGGTCAGCAGGGATGCCACACAGGGCTCAGAGGTCTGAGATGGAGCATGGACGTGGCCAGCCCACTCAGTGCTGCTGTGAGCAGTGTGGACATGAACCAGACAACCCCAGCTGGGTCGGGAGCTGGGCCCATTCTCTGGTGGGATTCAAGGGCTACAAGGATGAGGCCACTCAGGCTATCAGGTTCAATCTCTCCACCACAGGAAGATGAAGGGCTTCCCTGGTAGACCCAGCATCTTTCTGCTGCATATTTTGTTATCTCACCATAACTTGGCTGCATCCCTTGTATGTATCAAGGGAGCAGTTTTGCCAGTGGGCCATGGCAAGTTCAGCTGGCAGTGACAAGGGCTTCCAGTGACTCTTGCCTCTGGGCAGGAGCTGTGGCACACAGTTCAGTGCAAGCTGCAGAAGATGCCTGGGAAAGAGGTGGGAGGGGTGGGGTGATAACAGCTGCCTTTTAGGAAAGATCTCCCTCTAACACAATACCAGAGCACAGTGAATGAAAAACAAGAGTCAATAGTTCTCCAGGTTCAGGCACTGTTTTTAAACAAGCATTGGATGCTAATTTCTTCTATCTCCACAAAAAGTGGAGAGACAGTATGAGCCAGGGAGGTGGGGGGGAATGAATAATGTGGCATTCTCTTTTTGCTAAGTGACCTTTTAAAATCAAGGAGCTGAAATCTAAATACCAGGGGGGAGCCTGGGGGAGAAATTGCAGACAGCATTGCTATTCCATGCTCCAGTCCTCTATTGGAAAGGCAGCACAGGAGGCTGAGTTAAAGCAGGGAGAAAAGGGTCGCTCCTTTTTCATTTAAACAACCAGTGCAATCATTTCACCTTTGGCAGATCATTACTAAAAACCTACTCATAAATTCCAACTCAGTTGGTTTAGAACACAAAATTATGGATTCAGACAGCTGCAGAGTACAATGAAATATTGAAACAAGTAGTATTTGGTGTTTACATTAAATATGACATGGCAAACAAAATGGTTTGCTTTGGTGTTTTATGCATGTGGGCAGCATATTGAAGCCAGTAACATTTAAACCAGACTTATGCTGCTCTACCTACATTTTGAAGCCTTTGTTAAATTCAGTCATTGTTTTGTGTGTCCTTATACTCCAGGAGCTGATTTGCAGATCATTGTGTGATGCCAATGATCTGGCCGAGCTCTTATTTGCATCTGACTCATGGCATGTCCCTGCCCCTGTTAAAATTCCTCAAGCCAGAGGCCACTACGTCAGGAAATCAATTCTTCCTGCAGTAATGCTTGACCTGAGCCTCATGCATGCCCTGAGCAAGTGATCCTTCACTGAGCCTAAGAATTTCCATGTAAGAGGGGCCAACATATCAGAAGATGCCAGGAGTGACCCTGAAAATTGGTATTGCAGCTTATAAGAGGTGAAGTGGTAGGAAGGCAGCATGAATGGATGAGAAACCTGTGAAATGAGGAGGATTCTGTGGCCAGTATTACAGTGTAATACTCACAGGTGGGTCCAAGTAGGCACTGAAGAGAAGCAAATTTCTGGAGCATCTCTCAAATCTGGCACAGAGGACGGGCTTTGCTAAGTTTTGCCAGACCCAGAGGTCACTGAAGGGATCAGGGAGTTTATTTCTGTCTCCTGGTGGCCACAGGCAGCAGGTCACGGCTGGCTGGCCCTGATGGCTTTGAGCAGGGTCCAGCACAGTTTGACCTGCCCTGAGTGAATTGTGACAGAAGGTGCATTTAAGCATCAGAGTGACCTGGAGACCTGGTGACTGCTAATGAAAGGTTTTAAGTTTTAATTGTCTGCAGTCACTGGCCTAGTTTGAGCCACCTGCAGAGTAGCAGAAGTCTGTAAAGAGACAGCAGTGAAAATCTTAGGCTGTAAAACATCTGCTGGCTTTAAAATGACTTAAATAGATTATAGTCATGCTGTGAAGCTGTTTGTTTCAGTTCCCTTGTTTAGATTATACCAAAGAATTGCATTTAGTGGGGGAGGTGATGAAAGAGAATTAGATAAATAGGTAGGAGATGCTCCAAATCCTTCCTTTCCCATGGCAGGCTCTGAAAAGACATCACCTTTCTCCTGCTGGTACAGGACTTGGAGACAGCAGGGAGTCAGAACTGGCATCTGTCACCTCTCTGAAATTTGATAATCAGATTATTGCAAAACAAGCCCCACAGTCATAAGAGGGCTGGTGCCCAAAACTGCTCAAAGAGTGAACCTCTGATACGATGAGTGGGGTGGTGAGGCACAGCTACGAGGCTACATCAACTCCTCCTGCAGCAGGTCACAAACTGCCACACTCTGTTCATGTGAGAAAGGTCAGATAATCAGCATTCAGTCAGAGGGAGAAGAAAAATGAGGCTGGGATTCATCAGTGTTAAAGCAAATGTTATGAATTATGCATGACCACTCATTTATCTGTGTATTTCTATTCATAAGATGGTTGAGGTTTTTTTGGGAGGGAAAAAAACCAAACCCAAACCCAAAACTTCTGGTTTGGCTTAGTATTCAGAAGCTACCCTTTGACCTAGAAACAAAGTTTTACCTAAGAAATAAATATCTTCCTAGTCCTAAACAGTCCAAATGTTTCTTAGTGCAAATTTGATGAGTCAAGAGATATACTAATTATTTTTCTGTTATATCATAACCCTTTGACCACTACTTCCTTCTGGTGCATAATTTTCACAATTAAGTGATGAAGAATAACTGGTTTTTATTAATCCCACCAAAAGACAAAACCTTCACACCTGAGCTTTCAGAAATACAGTTGCAAACCCCTGCAAGAACAAGAGACCACAGGAGTTCAGGGCAGGTAAGGAAAGGTGATGCATGAATGTCCTGTGTGTGTGTATCAAAGTGAGCTTTGGTCTTTGCACCTCAAGTCTTCTTGCCTGTGTTCTCAAGAAATTTGATTGCACAGATGATTTCACCAGAACCTGGGAAAGAGAGAAAAAGAGGAATTTGAGTAGCTGTTCATGTTGTCACACAGTCTTTCACCAGGATCGCCACTCATGTTCTTCCTTCCTGGCCTGTCCTCAAATAACTCTGATGCAGAAGACAGATCATCCAGATAATGAATTCAAATACTTCACCATTCATTAGATTAATTATCATAAATGCATACCCTGTAATTCCTGATAGTATTCAAGTTTCACTCTCACTCCTCTGTCAGAAGCAGCAAGAATAGACTTTTCTCTTTGGAGCAGAGTCTGTTTGCCATCTCTCTCTCCTCCTCTCCTGCCCTCATCAGTATGAACAGCCCCACTTCTGTCAGCTTTTCTCCCAGGGGACATGACCTGTGAAGCTCTATATGCTCTCCTAATCCTACTTGTCTACATATAGTCTGCATCTTCACGTCTACCACTCAAATCTAGAGAATCAAGGCACTTCCAATAGTTAAGAGCCAAGGAATTTGTGTCCCATATGGGCCTATATGGTATGTTTGGAGGTTTTAGCAGCACCACTGTATTTAACTTGATCCAGGTTGGATCTGCAAAGCCTCCCAAGTACTGTGTTGAGGAGAAATTGTTTAAGCAGTTGGATCCCGTCTTCTCTAACTTGATTTTTACTGAAGGTTATTATTTTGCACTTGTCCACACCAATTTTTCTCATACTTGTTCATCTCACAAAGCAGCTTTTTCTGTCTTGTAGTAGCAACAAAATAGAGCAGGAATTCACAGATGAAAACACTGAGGAGTGCAAGACCCACTGCAAATGCTGTGACAAACTACTCAATACTTCACTTTAACAGCAAACTTGTGACAATTTCTCTCTGTGTCTGATTATTCCACCAGATTTGCACCAATTCTATGTTTTTTTCCTGCTGAGTTGGCTTCTGCCACTTGTTTATGGGGACATCACATGAGGTATTACAAAAAGTCTTAAGCAAAAGAGGCATTTCTTGCTACTTCTCTCTCCAGTGGCCTTTATCCTGTCAGAGGAGAGATTATATTTCCTTTACATGATTTCTTCTTAACAAATCTGTATTAGCTGACATCCATTTCTTCATTATTTGCCAGTAAGTTTATTTGTGTATTGTTTACAAACTCCTCAGCTATTTATTTAAGGAGGAGAGTGTTTATATTTTTACTGTCTTCTGAGTGCTGAAGTCACCCCGACATCCTTCCCTTTCCTTCCCCCTTTCCTCACCCTGTAAAAATGTTTGTGCACTTACTCTGCTCCACTTTGTTATCCATTAAGCTCTAGGTTAAAAGTAGTTGTGTTTTCCTTCCTGTTTGGCTGAGTGCTTCTTCTGTATGTTGTTTCTCTGGCTGGAAGAAAATCTTTTTGATTTTCAGGCTGGATTTATTTATTTCTGGGCAGTTTATACCTACTTTCTCTTTTGCTAGGTCTGTCCTTTGACTTAAGCAGTTCTTTTCTCCTCCCTGGTGTTTATCCCCAAGGACAGCTTTGCAATTTCATCCCTTTCAGACTTCATTTTTCTAGAGTAAACAGAAGTGGCGGTCACCTATTTTATTTTAATACTTTTTTTTTTTTTTTTTTTTTATCTTGCATAAATTAGAATATCCTGTCAATTCCAGGAATAAATTTTCTGCACCTTTGACTGTCAGATTTCTTCTTTTTTCAGCATGCATGACCTGGCTTGTCTCAAGAACACCAGGTGGGTGCTCAGTGATCCCTGATGGTGATGTAGCTGCGGGTCACCTTTGCCTCTTCCATGGCTGCATGTGGCTGGTGTCTCAGTCCAGGAGTGACTCACACCTTTTTAAACATCCTAGAACAGAAATCCCCATTTTTCAGCCCAAAATGCATGAGATCATTTTGTGCTGCAGAACATAATCCCTTTTTTATTGTTTTGACAAGCTTCAAAGGCATGTGTTTATTCCTGTGATTTTCCCAGTGCTCTTTGCATTCATGCTGCTCTCCAGCCTCGTATCACCAGCACAGTCCATGACTTCAACTTTCAATGCAAGAAATTACTCACAGAAATACTTTATTGGGACCACTCTCCTGAGAAGTTTTGGAAGAATAATCCCTTTTCCCTCTACATACTCCCTGTTTCTCTTGCTCCTTCCCTACCAGTACCTTCCAGCTCTGTCTACCTTGTCTGGAAACTTCTACGATGAGATCAAACCTGAAATATGAAAAGAAGAGGGACATGTGCTTCACTTCTTACATTTGCAGCATCAAATCCTGTGAAAAAAAGCCAAGAAGCACCCTGGGTGAGACCAGGGCTGATCCAGACTCCTCTGTGCTCTGTTAATGCAATTCTAGGCACAGGGTTGTATCCTACAGCAGCTTCTTATTCAGGATTAACATCCCACAGCAAGCTGTACAGCTCTCCATTATCTCTCCTGAGCAGAGAGAACTGATTGCTTTCATTTAATTAAAATAAGATGTCATGCTCTGGCCCTCACTCCCACACACATTCAGCCCAAGCTCAACAGCAGCATTTCTTGAAGCCTGACTTTTGGGGTTAGTTTCTTTCTTGGTTTTGTTTTGTTTTAGTTTGCCTTTTCTTTGTTAGGTCTTTGCATTCTTCTAGTTTTGAGTAGTGTATTATCAAGTTAATAAGTGAGAATCACCATTTTAAGTCTAGGTAACTTTGCAACAGCCCTGTGCCTTGGGGAAATATATTATCCTGCTTTTTTCACAGGCAGGGAACTGAAGCACAGAAGTAAAGGGTCAAATCTGCCACTGCAGATTTATCCCAGTGCAATTCAGGGAAGCAGACAGCTGTATAAAACTGCAGTTACACAGTGATTAACCAAGCTATTTGATTTGCACTTAATGGTTTATTACAGTCTTCTTTTAGTTTGGCTATATTTACTAAATCTGCCTTGGAGCAGCTTAGGGTCAGGATGCTAAATCAGCATAATGATTTTCAAACACTGCGCTGCTGTAGAGAAATTCACATATTTTTGCATGTCTGCTCTGCCCAAATGAAAAGCCTGATTCAGCAGCAGGGGCTGAGTGCACAGCCAGCAGTGGGTGACACAGCTCCCCAGAGCCAAACCCCTCTGCCTGCCACGGGTTATCCGAGGACACCCTTTCAAGTGCCATTACTTTTGGAGGGAATTAGGCTGTCTGAAGTGTGATTTACATCTAAGAAAATATGGTAATTGACTCAGAGATGAGTGCTTTGACCCATCTGACTTTGATGTTCGTGTGCTTTCTCCAGTGCCAGGTCACATTCACTGGCAACAGAATTTTCCACTTTTCATCCTTGTTTTGAGTTGACTGAAATTTGCCTTTTCTCTTAAACTGGGTAGCTGTTGCCATCTCTCTGCCTGTTGCAGAAAAAGGTTAAGCAGGTTTTCCTCTTCAGGGGTTTGCTGGAGGGCAGGATCAGTGAAAAGGCAGACAGAAAGATACAAAGGGTAGGTCCTAACTTAAAAAAAAAACAAAACAAAACAAAAAATCCTTTTGGTTTGCCTGTGGATGGCCCTGAAAGGATCCTCTCCAAGTGGCACCCCTCGTTTATGGAGAAGGGTCGTGCAAGGTGATTCCTGCAGCCAGAAACAATCTCTGGGAGATTTCTTGACTCACTGAGAAAGCTGATTTACAGCCAGTGGGGACTGAGAAGTGAAACTCTCTGTGTGGGTATTCTTGGTTTAATGTCTGATGAGGGTTAAAGCCACTGGGCCATAAATATCCCCAACATGTTCCAAATCAAATCAGGCAGTGGTGAAGGGTCAGGCTCCTGTTTCAGGGTAGATGCTGGAGCAGGGGAAACTTGGCTGATTTGTGCCAATTCATTTAGTCTCACTTGATACCCAATAATATTTATGAGCTCCACTGTGCTGAAAGAAGGGTACACAGCTCCTGCACCTCACAACAGTTAAATTGATGCAGTGTGAAGCTCCACAACCCTGCCTGGTGCCTCACCTTGTGGGAGGAAATCCACCCACTGCACTTGGAAGGGCACGGGCAGGCACTGGGGTTGTGCAGGACCTGTCTCTCTAATTAGACACAGCCACTTCCTCACTACTGAGCTGAAATCCATCAGAAAATGCTGGGTAACAACATTGATTTTACCATTTCTGGCATAAAACAACCCTGCCTTTCAGCTGTTGAATAGACCCTGGAGCTGATGTTGGGAAGGGGAGCTGTTCTGTTCTTTTAGGCACTACTAAAAGTCAATGCTGAGAAATTATCACTCTGTGTCCTTGTAAAGATCTCTTAGTTATTTTAGTCCTTTAGTCCTTTCAGTTCTTCTCCCCTTCTCTAGAAGCAAAGAGATTTTGTGGTTTTGCTTATCTACTCATTTGCTCACCCCTCTTTTCATCCCTCTTCTCCCCAGGCTGTAGGGCCAACCAAAGACCTCAGCTCTGTGAAGCCAAAAGCGTCCCAGGAGAGATGAGGCTCAAAGAATTAAACCCAGGCTTGTTAACTCAAAACACCTCCCAGGACAGCCAGGTTCTGACTGTCTGAGCCTATTTTCAGTCAGTTGCAACATAAATGGTTTGGGATGATGACAAACCTTTGGCCACGGCTCCTGGGAGCTGGATCCCTCCCGCCGCCACAGGTGCTGGCTGTCTTACCCATATCATTATCTAGCTGGAAAACATGCAGGGATGCTAATTTAAATGTCAGCTCTGCTTAGTATTTTATCATCAAAAGGACATTGTGCAGCTATTATGTGACTTGCACCATTCATCTCAGGGAATGCCTCCTCTGGTGACCCAAAGCTGGTGGCAGCTCAGCACAGACTGAATATAAAACTGGAATTTTATTAGGCTGCTGTTTAAGGATGAATCCAGCTGAAAACCACCTCCAGAGTTGCCTGGATCCTCTTCCAACTGTTTAAAACAAGTGTCACTAAATCAGACAAATGCTGGTGCTGGGACACAGCAGGCACTAATTTAACCCATATGCTCTGGGAGTGCTCCTACATCTGTTTGTTCTGGGCAGAACTAAACAGTGGAATTAATTTTTTTTTTCCCCCCTATCAAGTAAAATTGTATCACAAGCAAGCCATGCAATTTTAAGCCCACTGTGGCAGCTCACTAATTGGTGTTGGCGTAGTGGAAGCTCAAACACTGCTGAGCAGCTCGGGGCAGAGGTGTTGGGTTTCCAGAGCCAGATTTCAGCAGGGGAGGATGCAGGGATGGCTTCTGTCAGAATCTGCTGGGCACTTCCCCCGTGCCCGTGGAACCAGTGCCAGACCTGGCCCTGGCCAAGGTGAGCGGTGCTGATGGAGCCTCTGGGGTGATTGTGTGAGAAGGGGGAAAAACCTCCATCAGCTGCAGAGAGGAACGAGAATATGTGGGAGGAGCAGCTCTGCAGACCCCAGGGCAGTGAAGAAGGAGGGGCAGGAGCTGAAATCCCCCTGCAGGCCACGGGGCAGCCATGGGGAGGCAGCTGTGCCCCTGCAGCCCGGGCAGGTGCACAGGGTGACAGAACCCACCTGGAGGTGCCCACACCAGAGCAGGGGGGTGCCCAAAGGAGGCTGTGACCCCATGGGAACCCCAGGCTGGAGCAGATTTGCTGCCAGGACCTGTGACCCCATGGGAACCCCAGGCTGGAGCAAGTTTGCTGCCAGGACCTGTGACCCCATGGGAACCCCAGGCTGGAGCAGGTTTGCTGCCAGGACCTGTGACCCCATGGGGTCCTGTTCCTGAAGGATTGCACCCACACTGGAGAAGTTCATGAAGGATTGTCTCCCATGTGAGAAAATCCACGCTGGAGCAAGTGAAGAGTGTGAGGAAATCCTCTCCTGGGGAGGAAGAAGTCAGAGTCAATCCATGATGGATTGCCCACAATCCCCATTCCCCATCCCCCTGTGCCAACAAAGGCAAGCAAGTAGGGAATTTGGAAGTGAATTTGAGCCCAGGAAGTAGGGAAGGACAGGAAGGTGTTTTTAAGGTTTAATTTCTCCTGACCTGGCTCTGATTTGATTGGTAATAAATTGGTATCCCCCAGTAATGTCTGCTTTCCCCTGGTGAGTGATCCCTCCCTGCCTTTTCCAAGTCTTTAGAGATATTTTTTTCTCCCTTTTTCAGGTAAGGAGAGGAATGTTGGAGTGGCTTTGGTGGGCACTTGCCATCCAGCCTGGCTCATCTGGGAATCAGGGTTAAGCTTGACTTGGTTGGAAAGAACTGTGGCACCAAGGGATTACCTTGAGAGAGATAAGTTATTTATTGTATGAAGCAAAATTTTTGGTTTGTGTAGGAATTTTTCTCTCACCATTCCTCTCTTCCCACAGCCCTGCCTCTCCCAGGGTGTCCCATGGAAAGTTAAAACCTCTCTAGGGAAACTTTTTATCTCCTCCTCACCTTCACAGAGCTTGGCCACAGTATTGCTGCTTTTGTGGAATATTGATGCGTCTCACACTCTTTCTCTACCCCTTTTGTCAATCATCTTTGCTCTCTGCCATCTTGTTCCTTCACTGTTACGTTGTATTTGCAGTCTTTAGTTCTCCCACTTGTGATCTTGTCTTGTTCTTTAATAGTTCTACAGCTGAGAAAGGGATTAGGCAAAATAAGACCAAAATCTAGCTTCTATTCTTTTAAAGCTGGTATGTAAAGTAGAAATCAATGTGACATCAATACCTGATAGGGATGTTTAGCTCAAATAAGTATAAATGCCTTAATTATAGCCAAGGTCAGGTTCCCAAATGTTCAGAATTCTGTGTTTGTGTTGCCTATTATTATCATTGCATGCATCAATGAATTTGAAGCTTATTCATAGAAAATGAACATGGAATATCCACCTTAACTGAAATTTTGTTATTTTATGTTGAAATTTATATAAAAATGATCTCTAAATACTTTGAAAGAAGAAATTTTGATTTTCTTTTTGAGTATTTAAAAAGAACCTTAATGGCATATTTCCTTCCAGTGATTTTAGGCTGTGGCACTCCAGGTACATGTCAACAGTAGCACGGTACTTTGACCAGATCAGTCCATATTATATTAAAATATTAACACTTTTATGATATTCATGGTTATTTTCATTGTTATTGAAAAGGGACATCCAAATAAACTAACCCTTATTAAGACAGGAAGATTGCAATGAACATTTAATTGGGCTTTCTGAAATAGAGTGAATATGAAATTTCATCAATAATTCTGCTTCTCACCTGATGACTGCAAACTGAACATGTTTCTTTGGAAAGACATTTAGTCTTGATTTAGAAACTCCCAAATGAAAAAGAATTTACCATGAGCCTCAGTAATTTGTTCCAGTGGTTAATTATCATGCCCTAAATAAGTACATCTTATTTTCAGCTTGCATGAGGTTTACTCATATATTAATTGTATATTTGATTGTAATTTGCTCTATCTTAGCTAGTTAAATGCAATGCACTTTTTTTTTTATTCTCTGATTGGATGACATCTTTAAATAACCAACTTAGCATGAATTACGAAGTTTTACAATCAATTATACAAATGCAAAAATTCAAGAATTGAACTTCAGCTGAAAAATCAACAGAGATATTGTTCAGCAGTGTCCTCCAGTACTAGAATATGCACAGGAAGGAGATCTCAAAGAATCCTGTCCTGGTTTTGGCTGGAGTAGGGTTCATTTCATAACATGGCTTTATCCAAGCACACCAATGTCTTTCTGTGTTCCTGCTGATTTGCCCAAAAAGCACAGAAATGCCTCTAATGTGTAGAAACCTCTGAGCAGCCCTGAGGTGGTGGAAGGTGTCCCTTCCCATGGCAGGGGGTTGGAATGAGATGATCTTTGAGGTCCCTTCCAACCCAAACCATCCTGTGATTCTGTGATTTGGGAAATCGACCCTTACACAAAGAGGTGATACAGAGATAACAAAAATGTCAGAGATAAAGAGGGCACATTTTTTCTGGCCTCTTTTCATTAACTGAAAAGAGAACCTAAGGTGAGAAATTCATATATAAATGAAATGAGGTGACTTCTTATCCGTGTTCCATGTGCACACTTTGATTTGTACAAAAGAATCAGAGAAAGGCTAAAAAAAAATTAAATTTACTTGGATGAAACTTGAAGAAAAGCATAACATTTTCATTGAAATGTTAACCCTCATTGAGATGTGTGTAATTCCATCAGGATTCCCCAGATTCATCTTGCTTTTCAACCAAATATTTTATGAAGACAATGGTTCACTAATGAGTTTAATTCTGGCCGGCGTGACGGGATTTGGGGTGGAAGTGTCCAAGGCCAGGTCGGATGGGGCTTGGAGAACCCTGGGATAGTGGAAGGTGTCCCTGCCCACGGCAGGGGGTGGAATGAGATGATCTTTAAATTCCCTTCCAGCTCAAACTGTGACTCTATAATGAAATAATCCCCGCCGTATGCACAGAGGTGAAGCACATGGGCGTTTGAACTGTGTTTGCTCTTATTTGGTGAGTTAGAATTGGAAGGATGAGTGCTGTGGAGGCTAAAGTGGCACCAGAAGAGGGACAGGGCTCTGTACTGCAGTTGGCAGGGCCAAAAAAGCAGGGAACAAGAGGACAAAGGTCAATCTGATGTGTAGGAAGGCAAGGGAAGGATGGCAGGCAGGCTGGGTGGGAGGCATCTGCTCCAATTTAAGTACCCAAAAGGTTGGGTCTCCAGGTGGATCTGTTCATCTTCAGCTCTTGCAGCTGAAGGGAATAAATACGTGGCCCCAGGGAAGCCTGCTGCCAGCCTTTCATGTGGATAATGTTCATTACCTTATGTGTCAATCTCTCCACGGACTACTAAAGAAAGCCTGGAGTGATTACTGTGAGGGGAGATGAATCCCCAGCCCCAAGGATGGTCCATATTTCCCTCCCAAAAAATGATGTGGCAGGAGCTTATTGAGGCTTATTGAGCTTAGTGACTTGTCTGATCTACTCTAAATAATCTGCTGAGGAGGGAGCCAGTGACTGCAGCCTGTTAGCAGAGATCTGCAGAAGGTTTTTCCTCTCACCCAATTTATGTTTGTGCTGTTGGACATGATTTGGGTTGGACGATATGAGAGGCCATACAAAATGACTTGTCACAACATTATTACCATCTTTATTTCTTATTGCCACACTCTGTGCTCCTTTATACTGCCTCAATAAGCCAAATTTATATAATCTTCCCACAAACTTTCTCTAAACTTTTTAATCCTTTTTCTCTGTTCCATGATCTGAGATCTTTCATGATCCTCATTTCATTATGAACTCAATTTCCATACCCCTGCCAACTTTCCAACCTCACTTGGACTCTGCAGATGAGTTCCTGCCAGAGCCCCAGCCTAAGGAAGAGCAGAAAACTTGTATTTAGCATTAGTGTGGGAAGATTTTGACAATCCAGAGTTGTGTATTTTTTGTCATTAGCTGGGGCATCCTGCACTGCCCTGCTGCCACAGGACTTTATATCCTGAGGTGCACGAGTGTGTTACTCACTTCATGGAGCTGCTGAAGAGCAGCAGGGGAGATGCTCTGGATCTCCTTCTCCTCAGCAGCTCTGCCAAGAGATAAATGGAGCAGAGCCCCACTCAGAAGTGCTGACTCCTGGTGCTGCTGACACCCACAGTTATAACTCAAGCAGTAAATTGGGCTAATGGGGTAAATAAAAGGTCAGTGTTCAGAGCAGAGAAAAGGGCTGTAAATTGCAGGGTGAGGGGGGAAATTTTGTGGCTGAATAGAAATCCTTCCCCCTCTCTGGGGAGAAGTCACTTTGGGATCCTAAGAGGACAGATTGAGGGAGGAAGGGATTTTCAGCCTGGAGAAGGGAAGGCTCCAGAGACATCTTATTGCAGCCTTCCAGCACCTAAAAGGGGATGTAAAAAAAAGGGAGAGTGACTTTTTTACACAGACAGATAGTGATAGGACAAGGGGGAACGATTTTAAACTAAAACAGGAGAGATTTAGGTTAGATTTTAGGTGTCCCTGCTCATTGCAGTGGAGTTGGATTAGGGGATCTCTAAAGGTTTTCTGTTTCCAACACAAGCAATATTTTGATTCTATGATTTTATTATTTCTCTTCATCTCCCGTGGTGCTTTTGCAACTTTGAAGACTAAATGTCCTGTGCTTGGAACACCACGAGGTGATTACTCTTGTGAGGAAGAGGTTTCAGTGATGGCTGGGGACTCTTCTGGAGTTCTGATATTATTTACAGCGTCAGATTTTCTTGGATGTTTGAACTGCAGCTAATCACAATTGTATCTTGGGACTATGTGCTTCCAAAAAGTCTCCTTTAGCAGCAGTTTAATCTGTGATTTGCACTTCCCATGATTGTCTTGGTATATACAAACTCCTTTTCCTCTGCAGTTATCTTCCAGAGCCCTGTTTTTTCCCTGATTGCTTGCTCTGCCTCTGTTTTCCAGGACCAAGGGAAAGAAGAAGTGTGTAGGTGTTTAATCTAGCAGATCTCACTCCATGGTTGAACCAGATGACTACAAATTAGTTGCTGGCATGTTTTCCTCAGGTTTCTGCTTTCCCCAGTCCCTGTGTTAATAATATAAAGGAGTCCACATAAAAAAATTCTTTATTTCTCTTTTTGGGTTCACCTTAGAGACTTTTCTTAGGCTAGAATGCAACATGTCCTGGATAAGAGATGCTTGAAAACTTGCAGAGGGATAAAATAAACAGCTAAGATTAATTTTGTTTACTCATATGTGGTAACTGATAGAGAATCAAGTAGATCATGACCTTATTTCCGATATTAACAGCACTTTGTTATGAGAACATGTTCTTCAGGCTCAACGTCTAATAAAAGACCTGTTTATTTTCTTTTCTATATATTTACATTTCACTGGGTTTATTTTCTTGTGCTTAGGTTTCTATTGATTGCTGTTTGACACGCATCACATTTGTGTAGTTCATGGTGAATTTCTCATTTTTGTAAGTATTTGCTCACATCAGAGTGCTCCCAGTTCAGTTTTAATTTAACTCCTGGAAAAATAAATGTTCTTGAGTCACAGATTTTCATCAATGATAACAGCAAAAAGACTAGATGCCCCAGGATGTTTTCCTTTATTTATTGCAGAGAATGTGGTTTAGCTACATGGAAATATGTGAAGCTCCAGTGAAAGAGGTTGTTACAGATTAATGCAGAAGGACAAAGAGCAGGGTGGAGTGACAGCATGTTCCCTGCATGGGTCCTGTGCCTCCAGTGAGAAGCTGGATGTTGAACAGCAAGACCTCTGGAGGTTCTTCTGATTTTTGCTTGGTAACTTTCAATATTTTTCACTGGGATCAGGTCATCACAACTGGAACAACCCGTGTGCTTGCAAAATCCTTCCTGATTTTTCCTTTGTTTTCATGGGAGTGAGGAAGTGAGAGCATGGGATGAGCTTTGCAGCTCCTTCACGCTGGAACTCAGTCTGAGCTGTGGTGAGTTCTGAATTGTCTGGAGAGAGGCTGGTGCTGGTCTGTGCCCTTCCACAGCTGCAAAGCACAGTGCTTGTCTTACAGAATCCATTGCATTAGCAAAACGTGAGGATCGCTTTCTTAACACACAGGAAGGAAAATACTGCTGGAAATAAAACAATCAAAAACTGTCGCTAAAGGACAGGGAATGATTCACACAAACACATCTCAGTGGTATGACAGGAAAAAGAAGAAATTTTGTTTTCTGACTCCAGTATTTATAGATTCCCGACAATGACCAGGGGTTGGATAATTAAGTTACCACCTTCCCAATCACACTGGTCATGTGAAACATCCATTAAAGACATTCCTTAGAAGGAATGTGTAAACACCTTATGTTTATAGTTACTTTCCTGGGAAAGTAACTAAAACTGTGAAAACAAGATCAGAAGGTTTAGTTTTCAGGGCGACAAAAAACAATTCAGAAGAAACCATGATAGCTTCAGTTCACTATACCCATAAGGCCAGATTCAAGCTAAACACACTCTCTGATTTTCTTTTAAAGTAGTGTCACAGATCAAAATCTCCATATTCATGTTTTTCAGCTGACTCTGCCCTGCTCTCTCAGGGCTGTCAGTGGGTGTACACCCTGGCAGTGACTCCAACACAAACAAGAGAAACAAAATTCCAGGGTAAAAGCCTGAGAAATCTATTAGTGAAGTTCCTGCACACATCCTCCCACCATTACCAAGGCTGTTCACAATGTGGGGGAACCTCTTTAAATTAAAATTGCACTTTAGACCAAGACTTCCATGCTTGTAAAATCAATAGGAATGACTGGTGCTTTTCTCCCACAAAGGTCAAAGGAATGTTTTTAATTATTGCAGGTTGTGACATCCCTGGCCAGGCTGGGCCAATGCCTCCCACTTACATTTGCTTCCATTTTTGATGGAAAACGATATGTCTGTTTGGCATATTTTGCCTGCTTTTCATGAATACTCTCGTGTATCAGAGTAATTACCTCAAAATTATGGATTTTAAGTGGCAGGGCAAGTTTCAAAGACAAATTAACAGTGCTGCCCCCTCAGCACAAGGGAGTGTCCCTGCAGCAGCTGCTGAACACCAAGATGCATTTGCAGGTTGAGGTTGAGAGGCCCCAGCAGTGCAAAACCCTTCACTCCTGTGGATGCAGGTGCTGTAGCTGAGCTCTCAGTGTCACACAATGCAATTTTACCCATGGATTATTGAGCAGCTCAGTATTTACACAGAAACAACCCAGCACCAGCAATAAAAGCGTGCGTCGAGACTACGCCCAATGGGGGGTTCAGAGATCATAATGCCATGTATTAATTGATAAATAAACCCACCAGCCATCCT
The DNA here is from genome assembly GCF_049639895.1 of Pseudopodoces humilis. Lineage (NCBI taxonomy): Eukaryota > Metazoa > Chordata > Aves > Passeriformes > Paridae > Pseudopodoces > Pseudopodoces humilis. Next base: position 5,183,984 of record NC_142205.1, on the reverse strand, counting down.
GAACAACGGACAGTTTTCAGGATATGACATGCTGAAATTGGAAACAAGGCAAACTGCTCACTACACAATATTTATGCCTGTCTACAGGACGGGAAAATGTGAATGTTGAACTACAGAGGCAGAGAAAATTGGACGTGCTCCAGGGAGCTTATGATCCATGAATTTCATGAGATGAAACAGATGGACGAAGCAGACACATGGAGTGGGTGGGAGGAGGTGGGAGGATGTTTTAAAGGAAATGGCTTTGTAGAATTATCAGCACTTCATTTTCTAACACAGATCTCCCTATGACACCAAAGATGTCACTGAAAACCAGGGTTGGGCTTTTTCTTAACAAACAATGTCTGAAGAGGTAACTGGATGAATTTTAAAAAGTGATGAATTTGAGAACTCTAATGCAAACCATGACAAATTGGACATGTTTGTTCTCCTGACACTGCACTTGGGAAGTTTGCTTACTCTTTCTACTCCTGATGCTCAAGAAGTAATGGACAGCCACTGATTGAAATGGAATTTGGAATTAAGCCCTATGTATTCACTTTTACTGAGCTTATGGAAATAAATAATTCCTTTTTATAAAGCCCTTGGAAATATGTAAGTGGAAAAAACTTAGTTATAAGGTACTGAAAAACAAAACCTGAAAAGAATAAAAAAAACCCCAAAACCTTGTAAAAAAAAAAAACCCAAATAGACAAACAAATAAACCCCAAGCCAAACCAAAACATCAAACCACCACCAACCAAAAAACCCTACCCAAAACACTGTCACATGTTCCCACTTGTCATGGTTAGATACATTTACATGTCCCTCTTCATGTCACCTGTCTTTGTGTGAAATATTTCTATTCATTTTTGCTAGAAATGCCCTAAAGCATTGGTTGGGTACCCAAGGCAAGGAACTATCTTTCAACTAGCCCTGCCTATTGGAAATTAATTGCCCTTTTCCACTCTAATTCTTTCCCAACTTTTGTATCTCTGCAGAGCTGGAACTTGCTTTCTGTACACCTAAACCATCAGATTGTAGAATTGTGGTATTTATTGATGGATGTTCACGAATCACCAGAAATGAGTTCACCTTTGGGTGGTTAATACAGGTAGGGTCTGGCTCAGAGAAAGCCCTGCAAGCTTGATTCAGGTTCAGAGGTGTTGCCTGGTGTAATCTGAGATCCCCAGCACATGTGAAATACCTGTGCAGACTAACAAATATGATGTAGGATTAATGGGAGAGCTGTGCACTTCTAAAGCAGGTGGTGGAGACCACATATCATGCACTGGGGCCTCTTAAATCACATCAGAATCTTGTTTCAGCTGCTAAATTGTATCCTCCATCTCTGGTGGCTGTGATGGAAATTCAGACACCCGGTGAATGTACAAGACTGTGATTAGGTGCCTTTAACCTGTGGTCAGGTCAGTCTTACCTAAGTGTGCATTTGTCCTTCCCCTCTCCCCAGAGCCCACTGGGATCACCCCTGGCACAATCCCTGTGAGCCAGGACTGGAGTGCCAAGGCAATGCAGAGCCCTGGCAGTGCAGGAACACATCCCAGCTCAGCTCTGCTCCATGCTCACCCTGTGGCCATGCTCATTCCACATCCCCATGTCCAGCAGGTCTGAAGCCACTTGACAGGAGTCTGCATTCCCAGGAGTGAAGCAGCTCCTGCACAGGACCCCAAATTCAGGTCAGTGGAAGGAGTTTGCTTTGCTTGCTCCTTTCATACACATTACCATACAAACCCTATGCCTCCTCCATATAATTTTCAATATTTTTCCAAACTATTTTTGAGGGCTTTTTCATCCTTTTCTGTCTGCCTACATATTGTAGTTGCTAATCATGAGCCATACAGTAATGAAGAGGCTTCTTTCACAAAGATCCTTATTTACTGACTGTTCTTCATCTTCCTTTGAAACTCCAGAGAGAAAGCTCTGCTAAAATCCCTACAGAAAAATCCCCAAGAGGCAGAGGATAGAGGTGGGAGAGAAGGGACAGCAGATGTGTTTTGCTATTTCTATTAAATATGTTTCTGTGATTCACAACAGTGAGCTTGTGCCTCCATGTGATTGAAGTAAGTTTGCAAACTCTTTGCTCTGGCTGTTGCTCTGCTTCTCCCTTTCATCTTGTTGTTTGTCATATATTCACTTTCTGCCTCTTGTCTCTTTTGACATTTTCACTATCTCAGGGGGGCAGCACTGGCACTTTCACACATCACCATAATAGAAATAAAAGCTTGAAAGATCTAGATCTGAGGCGTGCCTATTCCTGGGGCATTGCAATGAGACATCATGAAAGATGTAGCTTGGCTGGATACTCAGGAGATCACAAGAAACCTGGAACCATAACTCCTGAGAATAACTGAGCTGATGAAAGCAGACAAACATCTCTGCACTTCTTTTTCTGGTGAAAAACCCTGTCAGAAATTGACATTTTTTTCCTGTGCGTGTGGTTGAGATGAAATTCTGTTTTCCAGTGGGGAAGTAATGTTTTATTTAGGTTTTTTTGATGAATAGCTCTGGCCTGTCTACATTGACACATACTTCTTACAATGCAAGTGAAAACACCCCAATGAATCTTTCCAAAGTCCTAAGGAGTTTCAGCTCAGGATGAATTAAAACATATACATTTGGGTCAAATCCTCCATCAGCCCAGACTGGCCCAGTCCTGATACAATCAGTTAAACCATATCAGTTTACATTATAAAATATGACACAAAATATCATAGTGAGACATACTAAATGCAATTCCTGCCATCAGTTCTGCTGCAGACATGGTTCAGAGATCACCAGTCGCCTTTGCAATCTGCACCTGTGCCAGGTAGCAGAGCAGCTACCGAGTTAACTGGGAGCTGTGTTCTCTCTGTCTCATTGCAGAATAAAAAATACTGGTGTCATGCATTGGGAGCAATTTCTTCCTGCTTGCAAATCCCATCTGCAGGAGCTAAGGCATTTCCCAAATATTTTATAACCAAGAAATAAAGTACATCTAAACTAATGCAATGTATCAAACAATTTTGGAAAGCTTTGCATGAATATCTGGCTACTAATCTTCAAGTACTTTAGGGGGAGGAAAGAGAGACCTATTTAGCATGTGCAGATATGTTGTTGTGACAGGTGATGCAGGCAGAACCCCATTCCCAGATGGAGGATTTTCAGCAGCTGTATCTCCCAGCACAGCGCCTGGTGATGCATCCCCACCTCCATCCTCGGAGGCAGCTGGCTCGGGATGCTCAGGGTCTGAGTCTGCCAAGGCTGCCTGAGTTTTCTGTGAGGTGCAGGATGCTCACACACTTGGGGCCCTGCAGCTCTGTCTCCCAGCTGCTGGTATCACCTCAGGGATTTAAAAAATACCTGAAAAATACGATACTCTCACTGTCCAGCTGACAGAAGGGATTCAGTTCTTCAGGTGTCCCTAAAACCTCCCCTCAGCACAGGTATGGGGCGGCAGCAGGCACTGGTGCTGAGGCAGGCAGCAATCACTGCTAATTTGGGGGGGTTGACAGTCTGATGTTAGGGCTGCAAGAGCAGAACAAGGAGCCTGAGCATATCGAACCAGAGACATCCCTCCTGAGCCATGGAAAAATAATAGCTTGACATTTTTAAGTGTCAGTGCCAGAGGGAGGGCTGAGAGGGACAGCAGGACATGTGGCTGATTGCTCTGCTCCATGAGTGCACAGTAATCTCCTTCTAATTCCAGCTGCATACACACTTTCTTCTGATCATAAGGAGTTGAAGAAAAGTTGAAGGAACACCCCCACCAAGCCCTCACATCCCTCCTCAGTTTGGTTAATGAGGTCATTAAAAAGATGCACAAACGTCTTGCAAACAAGCATTGAATTTTTGTGCCACAGTGGCAATATTGTACTGGCCTGAGCACAGAGAAAGGCTATTAGGGAAATGAGACTCCTTATTATATCTTTGAAAGCAATTTTCACCCCTTTACCTCCTCTGAAGAGACTTGAAAATAACATGTATGTACTGAGAAACAGAAATAGTCCAAAGTAACACAGTCTGAGAAATCCTTCCTGTCACAGGACAGTGGTTTCCCATTTTCTGCTGAGAATATCTCCTCTGTCCTGTATCCAGGAATATCTTCCTCAGAGACAGAGAAGATGCTTCCAAACTTTTTCAGACTGTGGTCCTTCAGGGCAGCAGTGGGACCTGGTCACAGCTTTGTGTCCTGTGAGTTGTGTCACCCTGTACTCCAGAAAGAAAGAAAATATATCTAGAAAAACTGTATTTTAAAGGAGATCTGCTTATAAATGCTCCAGCTCAGACACTTGTAGAGAGCTTATCTCCTTTTTGGTATTTTTTCTGGGTTTTTTTTAGGTGTTTGCTCACTGGGAATTACTTTGTTACATTAGTCCAGTTCCTGACCTGTTCAATTCCTGAAGCATGGAAATGGGAAGATTCCAGCACTTAGGGTATGCAGGAATCAGCACTTTCTGCAGATTAAACTGTCTAAAATGCCATGTTTTGGGTCTACATGGGAACAGGTTCCAGCCCTAAGAAAAAATCCAACTGTGTGGGTAGGAGCAATGCAAGCTGCAGGCACATGCTGAAGTTGTGTGTGTGTGTGTCTGGGCAGAGTTTTCTTTGTTTCTCTGTTTTCTTTCCTCAGCTGTCAGCAGCAAAGGTCACAGGATAAAAGAACACACCTGCAGAAGCTGCCACTTCCACCTCTGACACTCGGGCCCCCCTTCCCTGCCTTTTCCAGCTGTCAGCCCTTTCCCATCCCGGAAAGCTCACTCCACCACCACCTCCAGCCCTCCCTTCCCACACAGCAACCAGTGACAGAAAGAGTCTGAGAGGATAAGGGGGAGCAGTTTTAAACTACAAGAGGAGAGATTTAGGTTAGATATTAGGGAAAAAATCTTCCCTGTGAGGGTGGTGAAGCACTGGCAGGTGCCCAGAGAAGCTGTGGCTGCCCCTGGATTCCCTGGAAGTGTCCAAGGCCAGGTTGGATAGGGCTTGGAGCACCCTGGGCTAGTGGAAGGTGTCCCTACCCATGGCAGGGGGTGGAATGAGATGATCTTTAAATTCCCTTCCAGCTCAAACCATTCTGTGACTCTATAATGAAATAATCCCCGCTGTGTGCACAGGGGTGAAGCACATGGGCGTTTGAACTGTGTTTGCTCTTATTTGGTGAATTAGAATTTACTTTAGCTTTCCACTGGGAAATGAATTTGTGTCATCCTGCCCTGGAGCCACGTTGAGTGCACAGTAGCCCTGACATTGCTGTTGTGCATTCAGCTGGTGCATGAGTCACTGGCATCCCTTGACTCAGAGAAGTTTTCCTCATTGGCAGCTGAAAAGCAAACATGAGGGGAGAGGAGAAAGAGAGGTAAAGGTGGAATCTCTGTGCTTCTCTCAGAACTGAAATTAAAACTGTGCTTTACTCAAAGGGCGGTGACCCCTCCACCCACAGTCTCTTTCCAAAATTTCTGTAGCTCAAAGGATGTTCTCCCTCTCTCCTTCACTTCAGATATGGAAGAAACAATCACGACAAAAGTCAAGCCCAACTGATAGACTTTCACAAATATTTTGCTGTCTTTACTGAATTGACTGAGTGGTTCCTCCAAATCACTTGAATGAGGTGGTGACTGTAGGGTTTGTTTCCAACTCTTGAACAAGGTTTTATTTTACATCACATTCAGGTGTTTAATCTGTGACTTGAATCATCTCCTTCTATTATTTGTTGGTCATCCATTAGGATGTGTTTGTGCAGTTCCCAAAGCAGAAGTATCCTGATCTTCACTGAGTCCCCAGAAGCTGCAGCTGGAGGCCAGTCAGATCTGATCATCAGATTATTATTTCCATATTATCCCTCCTTCAATGAAACTGTTATTCAGGCTTGTTCAGTGGCTTCAAAGCTACCCTGGATTAAACTCCTGTCTGGATAAAAAGCTGGTATTTGTGTGGTGAGCACACATTAATATAGATGACAGACACTTTGTTCAGGTGTATCACTTCTGAGAGGTCACATTCCAATGGAAGTGCCTTGGGGTTTGGCATCTCCTGACTTTCTTCTTTTGCCTTGGAAGAGGAACAGGAGGCAAAGAGTTTGTTCTTTTAGTCTTTGCTTCTTCTTATTGATAAATGTCCTCTGTAATGTAATTCCATACTTCAAAAGAATGTTCTTTTGCCATGATGAATAGCCCTTTTAGGCCCAGAATCAATTCAGACCTTTTCCATCCCAGCACTTGAAATTCTTGGGAGGATACTCCAATCTCCACAGTCTTGTTCATTGTTATGCAACTGCATCAGCATTAGAACAGAAATCAATCTTGATTTACATTTTGCTCTTGTCCAGGCGCTCAGAGCAGCAGCTTTTCAATGCTTAGTTAGTGGACTTTGCACTAAATAAATTTTTGGAACTTTTGCTCGTCTAGTGACATAAAGTCTGGAAAATTATTACAAACTTTGACATATATCAGCTAAGTTCTATGTTAGGGCTGTTCCATCCTTTCAAAATACACTCTGATTCTTGGTATTAGTTGCCTTCCCATTTTTATTCTCTCTTTGTTTCCAAATTGTAATTCTACAGCTGCTTAATGAAACAAACTTTACCAGTTTTTCTTGGCACACACTACAAAAAGGCTCTGAAGTCCTAGGAGAAAGACAAGGAGCCATACTAAAAATATTTTAAAGGACAATGTCTTCCCTGTGATGACAGGTAAAAGTTATTCAAGGAAGTAATTATAGAAAAGAAAATTATTTGAAACCCTTTTCATCCTTGGTATTGCTCTGCCATGTTCACATCGCTATTCCCAAACAAATCCACTCAGATGTGAAAAACATAGGAAAACACATTCAAGTGATTTCTAATTATATTTAGCTGCTATTAATACCTTGAACCTTCTTTGATTTGGAATTATCCTTGCAGAATATGTTGGAATATCTCTGAGTAAACCCAGCCATCTGTAATATCAAGGTGCATGAACCAGCCAGCCCCTGAATCATTATTCATAGCCCTGGCCCTCTGCCAGGACCTGGAAACCAGGATAATTCTGGGAGCCATCAGCAGAAGGAAAGAAATACGAGCAGAAAAAACCTTATTTTTGAAGAGTTTAACTCAATTATGGAGAAATATAGCAAAATAGTTCAAACTGATATATGTATATGCAGTTTGATTTATAAAACACCGAAGAAAATACTGAGTTTTCAACAAGTTTTAGGAAGACAGAAGCCAGTAGAAAAGCTACTAGGCCAGTCTGTATGGGATACATCTTCTCTGAGCTTTGGAGATTAAATCATGGTGATGTGAAGGTGTCTGCATCTGCAGCCTGGAACCAGAGCATTCACATGGCTCCCGCTGAAAGGAAACTCATTTGTTTCTTCATAAACAAAGTAAGAAGCTGTGCAGAATTTCTCCCCAGGTCTTTGTCCTCTGAGATTTTGTAGCCAACATTGTCACGTCATCTGATTATTTTTTAACTGTGGAGGTGTACATTTCTTTGCTTCTAATGCCTCTGGTCTACAACCTTTAATTTTCATAATTTTTGGCTTTGTTGTGGATATTTTTAACCTCAGCTGAGAAGGAAGAATGAAGACAGCATCCTAAGGGCTACTGAAGTGCTGCTCCAGCAATCTGTCTGGAGCAGCCTGCACTTGATATTCAATGTTCTGCTTCTCCATGGCTTTGGCTTCTGTGCTGTGCTGGTAGTGCTCCAGAAATGGAGAGGAACAGAGGTATCCAGGGGCATAATTTTATCCATTCTTCAGGAGGCATCTCAGACAGAGGGTTTAATTGCTGATTTTAATTTTTGTTTTCCTATTGGCTGAGGTTAGATGTGATGTGGGATGTGTGTGACTGGGAGAGGATAAAGGTGGGAGAGAACAGATGGGATTTGTAACCAAGCCTTTTCACAATGTGTGAAACTTCTATTCAAAAAAGTGAGAGAAATTGGTGAACCTCACAGCATGTCTGGTCCTGTGGTAGGCATCATCTCAGCCTCCCCCTCAACCTGATTTTCCTCTGTCCTGATTCCAGAATTTCCTCTTGCCCCCAGCTGAATGATACCCACAAGACATCTCCTTAAACCCTACTGAGAAAGATGGAGTTCAAAATATTTAAGAAATTGCTGGAAAGGCAACAGTCTGCTGTCTAACAGACTGGAGGAATAGAGGATGCTGTTTTTCATGAAACTTCTTGGATCTCCCCCCCCAGGAAAAACCTAAATAAATGTCATTATTTCTTTGAATTGCCGCATGGCTTTTCCTCATTGGCAATTTCCCTTCCTCTCCTTGCCCTGAGACATGTGGTGACTCCACTCCCTTCTAATTTTCTTGTCTTCCCTGATTAATACCCATATGTAAAGCTGAAAAAAGCAGGTTCTTGTCTTATTTTTTTTTTTTTAAACATCAGATTCTTTTATTCTCTGTTAAGAACAAAGGATAATAAAGAAACTGCAGTGGCTTGAGCTGTACATCTTAAATATTCCTAATTTTGAATCCATGATCTAGAATAAGTTGAGGGGGAAGAACTTGGGAGGGAAAACTACTCTTTTAACAGTAATCAAATAATATTGAATAATCTGCTTTGTTGGTGGGAAGAAAAGTCCTTAAGTTTTAGCCCTTTATAATTAGATCCTGAAAGAAGTAAACTTCAAGGCACGGGGCATGATGCTGCTTAAGGTTGTGTGGTTGATGGGCAGTGAGAACATGGGAGTGAGGAACTGGACAAAACTCGAATTTCTGTTTCTACCTGGACAAGGATAATGGTGCTTGGAGATACAAGACATGTCCAGATGTTTGCTGATCTCATCTTTCCGCTGGCTGAGGATTTAAGGGGTTGATTAGGTAAAGCAGCCCTTTAAATCAGGACTGTACTGTCCCAAGCATGAGTTTAGGAAATTTGTTACTTAAGGGCTTTGAGGAGCAATTGTGACAGGACATGGAGCTGGCAGTTCAGATGATTCTTTGGGTTACAGAGGAATCAAAACTGCTTCTGTAGATTGAAAGGGAGCAGCAATTTAATGTCTTTTTGAAAGATTTGTACGTTCTAAAATTCTTTCTTTGAAAGTCTCCATTGGTATTTAATCAGTAGCTATCAAATATGTTCCAGAGGACTTGCTGAAGGCTGAATATTGCTTTCTTCTTTCTTCTGCTATAAATGACTGGAACATAATAATTTGAGGGTTTGCTTTAGTGACAGCATCTCCCTGAGAAGGATGATCTGCATGTAATGTCCCAAGAAAAGAGAAGAGGCTGAAGGAACTGACAAACCAATCACATTTTCTACATTCCTGTTTGTGCACTTTCATCTCTGATTTTTTTTTGTTTGGTTCTCCCCACTTTTTTCCTTTTTTTTTTTTTTGTTTTGTTTTTGTTTTGTTTCGTTTTGTTTTGTTTTCTCTTTTGTTCTGGTGTTTGTTTGGTTTTTATCTAAAAACTGGTTGGGATTTTTTTACATTAGTTCATTCATAAGGGTGACATGGTTTGGTGTAGCAATTTAAACATCAGTTGAATTAAGGGAGTTGTTTTGCTCCTTCAGTGCTCAATAGACAAGGACCTCAGTTTATTACATTATTACATGTCCAGTTAAATGAGATTATTCCCATGTAAATGATGACTTAACTACACTGGGATGTTTTACCCTCCTGTATCAGTGGGACACACAGTAGCAGGAAGAGAAGAAAATTCCCCTGAGATAAGAGAAATCTGTGTAAAAATCCCTATCCCAACGAACTACAAATTCCCTGAAGGCAAAGGTGCCCACCCCCAGCTAAGAAGGCAGTATCCCTTTTAGGAAAAATGGGATGGAAATGAAATTTAAATATAGATCACCAAAATTTTTAATATGTTCCTGAAAGGGCGTGCCACAAGCTGCCTCACATTAATTTTCCTTGAGGCTTATGAAAAATTTGGAAACTCCTTCATATTGTCTCAATACACAAGGGAAAAAAGTTTTCACATCTCAAACAATGTGTGAGCTGAAGAAAGTCTTTGCTGCCCACTTCTGCAGAGAATCCCAAAAGCCAAATACACCCCTGGAGCATAAAGCACTGGCTCTACAGTGTGAAACAGTGGCATATGCAGCTGACAGAACCAAAGACTTTGTGGAACGTTTATATTCCATAAACATTAGATATTCACAGTGTGGGTGTGTGCTGATCATCTCACATCTCAGCTAATAAGCCAAGGATCTCTCCACAGTCGATGGGAAGAAAGAGACATTTTTAGGGCACAATTAATTTGCCATATTTTGCAATGTGCTTTAAAGTGAGTTGAAGTGCCTGTTTGTCTCGAGTGGGTTTTTGGGAACCTATGGGGACTCACCCAAGTGTATAAATCTACATTGCAAAAGTCTACAGTCGGTCTGAAAAATCACCTCCTCAGTGCCTGTAACACAGAAGAGTACCAAGTTCTAAAGAAAGCCTGTAACTATTTTTACTTTATTTTATAAGGGAAGTTTCTCTTAATGAGTTCCCTTTTCAAATCTAATCCCTCAGCTTCTTGTTTGGGAAGATTTCTTTAGATAGACTCTTGTATCATTAATGTTCTGGTGCAGGACTGCTCCTTTACAAAGTCTCCAGCTATCACTAGTGCAGATATCCTTCATCTATAATGCACTTGCAGTGGTTCCCATGTGTCCTTGCTTCTCTTTTACTTTCTCATTTGTGTCAAGCCCTGAGCACTGGATTAGGATGTGTGGCTGGGAAGCCTCCACTGCCTTCTGCAGGTGGATTTTCTCTGGTGGCCCTTTGTCAGGTCTTTCCCTTGGGCTCTCTGCAGCCTGTGAGCTGCTGGTTCTGTTGTGTGCTCTCAGGGCTTATTTGCACTAAAGGCAGCTGTACCACCTTTTATTTTTTAATTATTTTTTAATTTAAGTGAGCCTTGGCTCAGCCTGAGTTTGAGTGTCTTGTTAAGGACTTTTGGGTTTGGGTTCTTTTTCCCTTTGAATTGAAGATTGACGAGAGGGAGGCAGTTTTCTCTTGTTTGGTCTCAGTTTATTATTTTCTTATCAGCATTACAAGGTACAAGGAGCTATGTGCACTAAGACAGAAAAGGGGTAAAATGGCTAACAAAGATCTTCTTCAAGGTCTTTTGTATGTCCATTTACCCAATTAATAGATGCCAGCTAAATTATTTTTCTTAGTGACCCAATGACCCAACACCTATGTGCTGCACTGCGGTATTTTCTATCCAATCACTTACTACTACCCAAAAACCCCGAGGAGAAGAACATGAAGAAGAAAGAAGAAGGACAAGAGACAACACCCTAAATCCTCCATCTTGCCTCCTGTTCTCTAAACTATTTTTTCACCCAGTGATTTAAGAAACTTTTTAATCTACACCCTTACACTTTTAGCTTTTTCCATCTAACTTTAACATTTGTTTTCATGTATCACCATGAAAACATGCTCATGAATTTCATATTATATGAAATTCAGTGTTTCTTTGAATTCTAGAACTAAGTATTAGAAACAAGGGCACACACTTTGTATCTCAGACTCCAACATTTGAGTAGCTGGGACTGGGGTGCATCCAGGGCCTTTGGGCTGTGTGAACACTCCAGACCATCGGTATTTGTGATTTATAACTGAATATACTCTGTCAGCTAAACAGCAATGTCCTTTAGACCATTTTGAAACAGGATGGATGGGAAACTGCAGGCTCAGAGTGGGCTTGATTTGATGAAACACATGAGGTTAGTGCCTGTCAGGTGCTCCAGGCTACCTGAGATATCCTCATGCTGGCAGCACCCAGGAATGTCTGGAGAGGCATCCAGAGCCAGGTGGGTCACTCCAAGACACCTAAAAAGGCACCAGGCACACACTGGAGTCTTCCTTTGCTCTGTGTCCAGGTTTCTTTCACCACGCCATCAAGGCTCGTGTCACTGCTTGCTCTTGTGTTCCCCAGCCTTTTCAGTACCAGAAATATTATTTATTATGAATTATTTGGAAGAGTCCTGCCACTCAGCAGAAGGCAGGCCAGGACACTGGGGGTGTGCAGGGACAGGGACAACCCACAGCCTGGAGCAGAGGGGTCTGATCTAAGCTGGATCTTCAAGCACAGCAACAGCTGACCAACACAGTCCTCACAGCACTGTATTTCATTGGCTTATTTTAGCCTATTTTCCCCTTTGCTTTATTTGACCTATTCTATTCTGTTTAGCTTCTTGATAATACTGTTTTCCTCAGAAACCTTTTCCAAGTACAGTCTGCTGTTTGGTGATAGTGCAGTCAGTCCTGTGGCCATACTGTTTTAATTAAAGATGAAAAAAATGCATGTTCCTTTAGTCAAACATTTCTGGTACAACAGAATGGTGACATAGGGTCTAGCATAATAAAAAGGGTGACATTTTGGATATGTTTTTTATAGCTTGTCTCTTCTGCTGCTGGTTCAGGAACAGGTATCAACTAGAGACACAAATAATGTCCGTGGCAGTGTCTGAATATTAACGTGTTTGCACTGACAAATGAAAACTAGCCCTCCTCAGAAGCCACACTACAAGCACAAAGGGACATGTTCTGGCTCACCCCGTGCACTTGTGGTGCAATGAGACACTCAGAGTGCTTTCAGTCTGCATAATTAACAGCAATGACAAGGAAGTACATGAGTAGTACTAAAAATAATAAAAGGCCCAGGTTGTTCAGAGTTCAAAGTCAAGCTGTTTCAATCCTGTTGTCTTTGAGGGGAATCGTGGGAGACCTCAAGACTTTAATTATTTTATTTTTTTCCCCCCTTTTTCCTTAAGAGAGACATTTCCTCTGATATTTGCTCTTTGGATTCAGTGCTGCTGGTGGGAAGCGAGATGAGAACATCTGGTGGGCTTTGGGGAGAGTGGGCAGAGGAGCAGGAGGTCGACTGAGAAGCTGAGTAGAGTCTGGAAGCAATCTGGGGATATTTTAATATGATTGTGTTGCTGCAATCCAGGAGAGGCAGGTAGAGGAGCTGAGGTGGGGACAGCTTTCCATGGGACAGGACAGCAGGTCCAGGAAATGAGGAAATGAATTATTTAATGCTGAGTTGCCACCTTTGGATGCCACAGGGGTGGAGGAAGGACAGAGATGTGGGAGAAGATGTCTAGAGTAGATGGCAGTAGATAAAAATGTTTTTGCTCTCCTCATGGCTGGAAGATGAAGCCATTAGAGGCAGAATTAAAAGGTCTGCCTCTGTTTCCTGGCTGCAGAAGCCCAGGAAAAGAAATTCCAGTTTTGGAAGATGTATTAGAAATTTTCTGAGCAAGCTGGAGCCCTTCTCTAGTGGGAGAAAATAAACCCTGTCTGAGTGGGACTGGCTGGCTTTGGGTCCTGCCCTGGGCTGGGAAACCTTGGAAGGAGACTGTTCCTGCAGCTGCCACGAGGCTGGAGCTCAGGCTGCCTCCTTTAAACTGCCCTGGAAAATAACAGCACTGTGTGATGCTTTTGTTCTTGGGAAATCCAAGTTTTGGTAATGTTTCTAAGAGCTGATTACAGCTTTGCATCACTTTACACCTCAGATTTCCTCTGGCCTCCCCACCAAGTGAGAACCATATCAACAAATATGTGTGTAACTCTGGACTGGCTGTCTTTAAATATGGAAATATTGATTGAAGATCAAAGGCTGAGGGGAGAACACTCTTCACTGAATTTAGGAAGCCTGTATTTTGTTCACTAGGGAAAAGGCTGCCAATCCTAATTTATCTGCCATTTAATTCTTACTGATCTTAATTTTTATATGACAAACATATTAATTTAATTGTGTCACCTCTGGCTTGTGTGTATGTCACAAAAAAGAACTTTTCAGTTTAACAGTAGGTAACAAAGGAGTGAGAGTTCTGAGTGATAATGTCAGGGTAGCTTGCATAGACACAAACTGTGGGAAGTGATGCTTTATTTTGGGGTGAAATTACACAAAATTGGAGCATAGGCTTGCAGTTTTAGAGAGAATTTCTTTCCAAAGACGATTGTGCCTTTAGCATGGAATTTAGCTAAGCTGCTCCAAGCCTTTACATCGTTTTCTGAACTCCAGAATATTTGCTTTCCATAAAATGGGCAGTAATAACTCTGGAGATTAATTGCTTGGTAATATGCACTGGCATATAGTGATAGCATCTGTGTCTAATGGAAATGCAATGGAAATGGGCCTTCACAGATGAGTTCAGCTAAAATAAACAAATAGAAAACAATCTGGATTCCTGGCTAAAGCCAGGAGAAGGAATGAAAATTAATGTACAGAGAGATTATCCCATGTGCTGCCTCTGCTGTAAACGTCCTGCAGCAGCATCAAAAGGCAGCTCTTGTGTTTCCAGCCTCTCTCTGTGCCATGTGCTCCCTCTGGAGCAGGGTGATCCTGGGGAGAGCCTGCTCTGAGCTGACATTCCCTCTCCCTGCATGACAGGTTTCCCCCAGCACAAGGACACCGGGGGCTTTGTGCCTCCACGCAGACACAGCCACAGGAGCAGAGCTGCTGCTTTACTTTCCAATCCCATCCTCTCTGCAGGACTAGGACTCTAAATCTGGAGATCAAATTGGCTTCTCAGCTCCAAATGGATGCACAGATAATTTTTCTGGATTGTCTTTTTGAGCTACTTGTTTTGCCATCACAAGGAAAACGGAGTTGAGGTTTCTAGGATCACATTTTGTATTTTAAATAATTATAATAAAATTCATGCAATACTCATATTCTGATTTCTCCTCACAACACAGTGATCTTACAGCAAAAAATGCATTTCTGGGGACATAGAGGGGATGTAATTCAAGCTATTAAATGAACACTGTAGTGTATCAGACACTGTAATTCATGACTGAGCATTGAACTGCTGGGAAAAAAAATTACAGAGACAAAGCCACAAAAACCTGATCAGGTTCAAGAGATGTACCCAGAAAGAGTAGATGCAGGGTGGAGATTTTGAAGATGACAATGGTTCCCTGAACACCCATGCAGCTCATAAATAAAATAAATGAGTGTTTGAGGGACAGAGGCTGCCAGACCAGAGGTTCAGGTGGGCTGGTCCAACAGCTCTGGCCTAGAAACACAAAATAGTTTTTCACCAGGACATGCCCTGCAACAGAGCATGATGTACCAGCACTCCTGGTGCTCCTTTTATGATGAAGCATGACAAACCTGACCAGTTTCTGCACTGTTGGTTGTTTTTTTTGGAGAAACTCTGCCTCTCCACACACACCACAACAAAACAAAGCAAATTATCAAAGCCTGTTAAATGTTAAAACAACACATTCTGCCCTGGTGTTCTGTCTACAGCATTCTGTTTTCAGGTGTATTGAGAAAACATAATGAAGGCTGTATTCAAACAATCACAGAAATATCTCTCATGTTTCAGGAGGTTGATTCCTGTGGTTTTTCTGCCACAATTCTCAGCTGAGGTTGTACCAAACTCTGGTGAAAAGAACCTCGTGGGTGCTCCTCGGGATTCACAGTGCAAAGTCAGCTTAGCTGCCTCAGAAAACTGCCTAAATTTCAACCTTCTTTTATTCAGAATTTTGAGATTTTTTTTTAATTCCAAAGACAAACCTGCTTAGGGACCTGGCTTGTGTGTGTTGAAATCTTGCTCCATCCAGGAGAGCAAGGTGAATTTGGGGGATGCACTGCCAAGCCATGCTGATCAAAGCTCCCTCTCTGGGTTCAGGCCAGTAGAGACTGGAACCCCCAAAACTCAACATTTAGCTTGGGATTCTCAGAGGATGAACAGAGGATTTTGGAAAAAGCATGCCAAATGTTAATGAATACCCACAGAGCACAGCCCAATATTATTGCCATCCTTCTCATTTCCTGAGTTTCTGATGTTAAATTAGACTTCAGATCACGAGTTACCCTGGAGTGACAGAGCTCCTGGTTTTGCTGGGCTTGCTCCATGCTTCTGCACGTTGTTCCAGGCTCTCAGGAGCAATATATCTATTTTACTGCTAATAAAAGAGAAAGATTGCATCATTGTCCTGCCCAGTAAGATGGCAGTATAAGTCCTGTTAATCAGCCACCAGATCAGTGTTTTACAGCCTGCTAGTGCATGTGGTTTTTGTAGTTGATCAAAATAAGTAAGTAAACAACAAATAAATAAATTTAAAAAAAAAGCCACAAAAGCAAAAAAGAACTGATAAAAATGAGCTTTATTTCATTTGCTTTTTCAAAGTTTTAAAATCACACTGGGAAATGATGACAATTTTTGTGAGGTGGTGAAGAGAGAAGGTAACATGCTATAATTTTCCTCATTCTGCCTCACTGCCTTCTTGGTGAGGTAGGAGAAAGGCTTTAAAGCAGAAAAAAATAGAAACAGAAAGCATCAGATTCAAAGGGATTTTCACCATCACAGTGTCAAACCCTGAGGTACCACCAGCAATCACAGTCAAAACCTAGCAAGATTCATCTTTCCACTGGCCTGTTTCGTGACTCTTTAATCTGTATGCAAGGTTCTGGGATGCCATCCCACTCCCTCCTTCTTAGAACCTGCTGCTTATTTCCATCCCAAAACACCCTACTGCCACTGTGGGACCTTTCTGGTTGTTCAGTTGCTGGGATGGTGTCTGTGAGACCCATCTGTGAGTTATTTCTCCAGAAGGAAGATCTTCCTAGAAATGTTTCATGAGGAATCAGGTCCTTGGCAGAGCACAGTGGGCTCTGAGTAATTAAACAGGCCAGCAGAGAACCAGATGGGTGCTCTTGGCGAGCTCCCCCGTGCTGAGTGGATCTGGGATGTGCTGATGTTATCAAGAAGAGCAAGAGGCCCCCCCAGATCCCTTCAATCCCAGTAAATCTCCTGCAATTATTTCCCCTGTGGGAGCAGGAGTTGAAGGGAGAGAGGAGCTGATGAATGGCAGAGCCAACAATAATCTGATTTTGCAGCACTGTGGGTCGTTTGGGTTAATGAACTGACTCCTGCTCACAGGCAACCCCACAGACCTGCAAGTGCAATTTGATGATTTGGCTTATTCACGAGTCCCCTGCTCTTTGTAGAGGGTTTTTTTTTTTAAACATGGATGTCATCTGTTGGTCTTTACAATCTGTATTTAATAATGGGGATTATGGGCTATTTTTTTCCCACCTCGTTTACTGATACCTTCTGCTTTCGCTGCAATGGTTATTTCTCCTTTGCTTTCCTCCACTGTATCTTCTTTTTTTTTATGCAATAAAAACACCAAAAAATTCTCTTTGGGGATTATCTTTCTGTTTGACTGAGAAGCTATGTGTGTTTTTCATACTTTAGCTTGAATATCTTGAATATGAAAAACAGCGCCTTGATTTCACCCCAGAATTATGTATATTTTAAAATATGACTAAAGCTAAACTACACAACACTTGTTGTGATGCAAGGGACAGGCTGTGAACTGTTCCACAAAAAATAGTGGAACTTTTGGTATCAACACTGCTGTTTATTGAAAATCATGGTGGAGTTAAAATTGCAATGTGACAAGCAAGCTGTTTTCCCATTAAAGAATATAAAACATGCTACCTGTTTGAAAAAAGCTATTATTTTGTAAGTTTATGTTTGGTTTTGGGACACCAAAAATGAAAAAATTGTACCTAAACAAACTTATTTTTTTGTGTGTGTGTGTGCTTTTTGTTCTTTCTATTTTAGAAAAAAATCTGATTTCTTTATATAAAAAAATTCTATATATAAAAAAGGCATGTAGACATAGGATAAGGGATAATGGCTTCAAGGGGACAAAAGGAAGGTTTAAATTAGATATTAGGAAGAAATTCTGTACTTTAAGGATGGTTAGGCCTGGCACAGGGTGCCCAGAGAAGCTGTGGCTGCCCCTGGATCCCTGGAAGTGTCCAAGGCCAGCTTGGATGAGGTTTGGAGCAGCCTGGGACAGTGGAAGGTGTCCCTGCCCATGGCAGGGGGTGGGACAAGAATTTCTGTGGGATCCCTTCCAACCCAAACCACTCTGTAGTTCTGTCATTCTAAAACTATTTCAAAAGGATTAGTTTTGAAACTAAGTAAATGGAATATAAAAAAAAAAAAAATGAACACTGTTTATTTCTCTCCTTCAAACATTGCTTTCAAGAAAAAAAACCAACAATCTCAAGGGATTTAAAGGTAAAGCATTTTGTGGAAAGTTGTTGATACTGAAAAATACCTAAACCAACCATTAAAGCCTGAGAAATCCATACTCCTCAAAATTCAGATTAATATAAAATCTGGAGTGTACCAGTATCTCAGGATGTCTTGGGGAGGAAGGAGGGAGTTTTTCCATAGGAGTATAAATTACTGAAAACTGTTGTGGGCAAAGTGCTTTAGCACACACAGCAACAGAAACAGAAAATAAAATCTGCCTTGGCTACCCAGGGCTCAGAGCACCTCAGTTTCACCTTTTCTGGGTGAACTACTCCAATATATCTCACTTTTTGCCACTGCAGAGGATCCCATTCCCTCGCTGTGTATGGCACATCAACCTCATCTATCTTTGCACTTGGGGAAGCCCCTCAGTGAAGTTCATTTAGTTGCAAACATTGCACATGGGTTAAAAAATGAACTGCATCTGGAGAAAGTCTCCTGGCTCTGCTAATGTGGTGCTTCCTCAGCTTTTGCAATCCCTAGACCTTGGATTGCCAGAGTGTGTTGAGAAGAGCAGCTCTGTACGCTTGTTTTGGCATCCTTTCCCTAACCAGGCACTGCTGGCTGTTGTTGGAGATGTTTTTTCTTCTCAGTTGATCCTTAACAGAGCTTTGCTGAGCTCTGTGGGCATTGTGCCATCCAAGGGGTGCAGACAGTAAAGTGCAATTCGGGGGAAATCTGATAAAACCCACATGACAAGAAGTGACAGATTAGGAGAAGCAACCCTGCTCAGGCAGATAAAATGTCACTCTGTGTGCAGGTGACAATTTCACATTATCAGCAGTTGACAGCACTGCAGCCTAGGACCTTTGACAAGCTTTTATCATAGGTCAGCAAAGGCAGAGAGCAGAATGTGCATGCAGAGTTTTTGGGGAAATAATGCAAATCTGAGCTGTCTGAACACCAAAGGTTTTTTTGTATGACAAATAGCGTTTTATGCTGAAGTGATCCCATTCTGCTTGGGGAAATTGCCAACACATTTCTTATTTAAGTAAAATCGACAGTGTGTTTTCATCTAATTTCCTGATTCAAAACCATACATTTTTGGAAGATCTAAGATCACATTCATTACTGTCCTTCTACTTAAATAATTTTTGGCAGGTTGGTCTCTTAGTTTTAAATAAGCCAAAATTAGCTACAGATATGTAGAGCTCTGTGCTCCTATTCTTGAAGTAAAATCTGTGAAACTAATTGAGTGAAACTCTTTAATGAGACAAACCTCATTAAGATGGTAATTCTCCCCTGTATCCCCTTTCTCCTTCTGAATATTTAGCTAGCGTTACCAAAGATTTAGAGAAACATTCTGTAAAGCTTATTTGTCAGAGTACAAAATAAGAATAAAACCTGACAACAATTCTTAATACGTTCAGCTAATGACAAAACTGGTCATGAATCAAATATATAGATTAAGTTTGAGAGGCTTTTATATGCCCTGTGATAACTGAGACAGGGGCCAGAGCTGGCAGATACAGCACAGCGCCTATGGGAGACCCCTGGGCTGATGACCAGGTATAATGTGGTGGGGAATTTTGGCACCCTGTGTTTAGAAACCTTTAAAAAGGAAATCAAGTTGATATGTACAGGATTATTTTCTCAGAGGTTAGAAGAAAAAAAAAATGAAACAAACAACCCAAATAATCCAATCAACATTAGGGTAGGTGTAGTATCCAAAGGCTTCCTCAAAGGATGCCTAGGCAGTCAGAGTTTTTACTGACCACAGCTGGAAGAAACCACAGCTAAAGTGCCTCTCTACACACAAAAACTCTTAGAAAACACAATGGGATTCATCTAGGCTCTTGTTCAAGTCAGTCACTGAAGTCTTCTCCAGTGGAAAGACATAGCAAAGTTTGCTTTAATTATGTGTGTACCTCCTAGAAGGCTGAAATGGAGACCAGTCCCTCCCAAACATCCTGCAAGTCCCCAGGGCAGCTGAGTTATCCAACCCCCAAGAGAAGGAAGGAGGTTCAAAGCCTGAATCCATTTCAAGTGTTGGAATGTTCTTTATTTTCAGCTTGTAAAGGAGAAACAGGGACTATCACCTTCTCTTTTGTGTGTTTCTCATTGGCATCTCAGCAGTTTTTGTGCCAGCAGCTGTGACGTTGCTGTGACATTCCCCTGTCTCTCCCATCTCTGCCTCCTCTCCAGAGCCCCCCATCAGTGAGGCACAGAGCTGTCGTACATCCCTTGGATCTGCCCTGTTCCCCTGGAAACATCTCTGTGCACCTTTCCTCCAAGCATTAACCTTGTTTGCCCTGGTGTGTGGAGGAAAATGTGGCAGGAGAAGAGGCTAAATGAGCTTTGCAGGCTGCAGGGAGACCCCTGCTGCCCCATGGTGGGCACAAGGCAGGGTCTGGGGGCTGGCACAGCTGCTGTCTGGCCTCCCTGGAGCTTCCTGGAGTCCTCTCTGCAGGGATCTTGGCAACAAGGCAGCTGCCTCTGGATTTCCAGGACTTTTTGTTTGCCTCCAGCAGCTGTGCTGAGCTGCACATTTTGGGGGTACCACAGCAAGGGGAGACACTCCCAGAGGGTGAATTGCACAAGCCCAAGCTCTGCTTTAACTCGCTCAGGGAGGTGGCTTTTCTATTCCTGTCCTGCATTCAGACTGTCTCAATAAGGCACAACCTCCCTTTATTTCCAAATGACAGAAATATTTAGAATCATAGAGTTATTAAAATTGAAAAAAGACCTCCAAGGTCATCAAGTCCAGCCTTCAGCTGAATATGACCCCACCCACTAAACCATATCACAAAGTGCCACGTCTGCTCTTCTGCTTTTTGAGCACTTCCAGGGATGATGACTCCACCACTTTGCCGGGCAGCCTGTGTTGTTGTTGTTCCAGCAACCAGTTTCAGTGAAGAATTTTTTTCTAGTATCCAGCCTGGAACTCCCTGTTTATCTGAATCCAGTATCACCTTCATGCCCTTCTCTGGTGCTCCCTTCCCCACAATGAACAACATTTAAAAACCACTAAAATCTAAGAAACAAGCAGACGAGCAGAGAAATAAAACACCTTTTGAAAAGTGTGCCTCTCCTTCCTACAAATGCCATCACCTTTATATGATAACAGCTACAGCTTCCCCCACATTTGAATTAGTCTGAGAAACAGCCAGAAGTATCAGAGAGTCAGGAGGAGGTTGGAGGCTGGCAGGCTGTGGTGGTGCCCACACTGGCAGAGCCCCTGGGCCAGGGCAGGGCTGTAACTCAGCTCAGGAGGGTGAGGCACATGAACCAGCAGGGCATTGTAAATGTGCCAGCACAGCACCTCGGCAAATACCTCCTGAATCAAGCAGGTGTTTTGCTCCTCTGCTGGACCACATCCAGCTGGGCTCATTCTGAGAGCGTGGCTGGACTGTGTGTATTTAATTTGTTCATCCTCGAGCAGCCAGTGTCTCCTTTGAGACAGGAGATGAATGGTTGCCCAGGGAGAAATGAGAAGAAGGAAAAATCAGCTCCCATGGTTAGTTATTATTGCTGGATTTAAAAGGTTCAAACCCACTGCCCAACACTTTTAAAAAGAATATTCTTTAGGAAGGAACTGTGGATGCCCCATCCCTGTGAGTGTTCCAGGCAAGGCTGCATGAGGGTTGGAGCAATCTGTTTAGTGGAAGGTGTCCCTGCCTGTGGCTGGGGCTCAGAGCAAGGTGATCTTTAGGGTCCCTCCCACCCCAAACCATTCTGTGGCTCCATGATTCTGTGCTGAACAATGTTAGAGGCGCTTCCAGGACAGGGACCTATGATATGAGACCTGAATATCCAACAGCTGCAAAGCACTGAATCAACTTGTCTCACTGAGATCCCTGTGCAAACACACGATTTACAGCCTCCTGCAGCAGAATGTCAGCCACATAATTCCTGCTGCTGGATGCTCTGCTGAATGCTTTTGTGTTTACAGGAATGCACAGAGAGCTGCAGAACGAGACATGGTTTATTGCCCTGTGTGTGTGCTGCTGTGCACACCAGGGGAATTGGTTTAGTGGGCAATAAGCTGTTAAAAGACTGAGACACTGGAAGCTAATACCCAGAGAACCCAACTGCTTGGGGCTGTAATGTGAGCAGTGGGTCTCATCAGCATTAATGACTTACCCTCTATGCTGCTCTCACATGGAGAGGAAACCTTAAGTGTCTGATGAATAAAATCCCTACATTTTGCTAAATATAATGCAATGGAATTATGACTGAGCTCATCACAATTACTTTTTGCCACCCCTTTTCCGTAATTATTGCAGGTCACACTTGTCAGTGGATTTGTCAAATCTGTTCATTCGCCTCTGGAAATGAAATGGTGCGTTACTCAGTTCAGTTGTGGAAGGAAAAAAAAATTAGGAGCCTTTTTTATCTTGTCCAGACTAGTTAAGTCATAATAAATGGGTGGGACTCCTGCAGCTGTCAGCAGTGCAAGTCCTGCCTGCTTAATTCCTTCTAATAGTTATTAAATATTCAATTTAGGTGCTGGAGGCCAATTGTCTTCTATGTTTGATCTGTCTTGGGTGACAGGGATGTCAGTGCAGTAAGGATTTTGCATTTCCATAAATATGGCACTTGTCAGATCTCATCATTTTCTTATGAAAGCTCAGCTCTCTGCTGTGGTTTGGAGCACTTGCCAAGGAGTGATCAAGTTTATGGCTTTGAGACCCCATTCAAATGTGCACTGTTTGAAGGGATCCTTTTAGAAATGAAATTTTGGTCCTGCACTTCATTAGGGAGCTCACACACTTCAGGGGATTTAGATTCTATATTTTACTTTGTCAGTACAGGTGAACACTAAAATTCATGCATTCATGTCTGATTTATTCTGCAGCTGAAAAATTTTCAGGAGTTTTCTGAATTTTTCGCATCTCAAGGGTAACTGTTCTTGATTCAGATCAACTATTGCTGCTTGCTCATCTATGAAATGTCATGAAATAAAAATTCAATTAGACAATAAGGATATATTAGACAGTGAGTATATTCAATTTCAAGAACATAAAGATCACATAGGATGGGTACTTCCCCTGAGTAATTATGATTCACTAAATATGTATATGTGGGGAGTATAGATATAATTGAAATGTGTAAATACTAATATTTACATATATAAACATTAATGTAAGAATCTACATATATATATAGATACCAATTAAAATATTTTTCCTCAATTTTTTTGATTAATTACATATTTCATTATTTTTTGAGGTTTCTTGTGGCTTACTTCAGCCCTAATAAAAAAATCTATGAGCCCTATAAGTGTCATTTATACTATAGAAATCAGTTTGGGGAAAAAGGTGCTGCTGGCATCAGTGGGGAAGAGAATGGAAGATGAGGGGATATCTGAAGAGATGGTTTAAAGAAAGACAGGAATCTTATTTACTGGGTCACTCTTGGACTTTGGAAGCAGCATAATAGATGGTATAAAACACAGATTAGGAAAATAAGCAGAAAGGAGTTGAAATGGAGGAGGATTAAGAGAGCAAAAGGGAATGGAGAGGGAGCAGATGAGTGGAAGCAAAAAGATAGGTACTGAAAAGATTAACTAGAGTCTTATAGATGAGAATAAAGAGCAAGGATGTGATGGATATGTGATGGAAACTCATTTCCTTTCAGAAAAAGCTGACCTGTAATAGAATGCTTTTGGAAACAAGACATCATCAGTGAAGTTCATTGCTTCTGGATAAACTAAGGAAAATAATCTTGGAAGGTTCAAAACACACTTAAATGTGAGTTAGAAATTCAATTAAACTTCCCATTTAAATTAGTGATTGATAGTTTCCTTTTTAAAAAAAATAAATTAAAATTAGACCCCTCTTTAACATAATGTTGAGTTTGGATTGATTTTTTTCTTTCCTCACAGAAGTACCCAGGTTTTCCTTGAAAATCTGAAAGCCAAAATTCCCCAAATTCTTTCCCTCTTCCTATGTCAGTTTTTGAACATTAGTATGTTCATTTGGGATTGTTTCAGTCATTTTTATTTAACAGTTTCTGAAGGAAAAAACGGAACACCACCGACTTCGGAGAATGAAGTACAGACTAATCTTCATTTTTTAGCATTATGCAAGGTTTTACCCCACGTGTTGCACAAAGGACAGGGATTAAAGTCAACTTTCCACAGATTTGGCTGAGAAAGGATCTTTTGCCTGTGTGAAATTTTCCATCTTTTTTTTTCCCTAAAACTGAAATAATTTAACTTGCTATATTTTAAAAGATTTTTCCCCACAAAAATAAAACTGTAGGTCAAAGAGAGACCATCTAAATTACCTAAAGGATCAAACTCAACATTTTATTCATGCAGGAAGAAACCTGGTTCCACCCTCTGCCATGGGCAGAGACAACTTCCACTGTCCCAGGTTGCTCCAAGCCCCGTCCAACTCATCCTTGGTCCCAACTTCTTGACCCATCCTTGGGTCCTGATCCCAACTTCCAGGGATCCAGGGCAGCCACAGCTTTTCTGGGCATCCTGTGCCAGGGCCTCCTCACCTTCAAAGGGAAGATTTTTTTTCCCTAATATCCAATTTAAAACTTTCCTTTCAGTTTAAAGCCCTGGCCCATGGTTATGGACCAAATCTCACAGATTTCTACAGAAACTTGGACCTCTGAATCCACAAAGAGCTCAGTGGGGCCTTGTCCCATGGCAGAGGGCTTTCAGACAAACAAAAACTGTAGACCTCAGGCTTATGAACCCAGCAGTGCAAATACAGAGCTCTTTCTTCTCTCTGCACAAATTAAAACTGACACAGAAATGTCAAACACAGGGTTCATCTTTATTTGGGCAAGTGATGCTAATGCAGCATTTCCTCTCCTTTCTGCTTCTCTGCAGGTGTGACACGGAGCTGGATCACCTGGGACAATCCTCACCCTGGCTCTGCATGGCATTCCTGTATCCTGGCTCCAGCTCTCTGCATTGCATTAATGTGAGTTTTATCCACTCCAGGGCTACGTCCCCTCCTGAGAGAGATGTGAACACATCAGACCAATTTATCCACACGGAAAAGTAACCACAGCTCTGAGTGTGAGGAACCTGGTGATACCCAAAGGAAATCATGCAGTGTATTTTAATTTAAGAAGTTGGGTAATACTCTAAATACACATGCCTCATATTTTGTCCAAAAAGAAAAAAAAAAGTGTAAAACTTTGGAAATTTCTTTGGAAATTCAGTGGAAAATACACTAGCTTTGTTCTTCTGATTATTTTTGCAGTTTACAAACACAGAGCAGAACCTGAAATACTGGAAGAAGTTGGAAGATATTTTAAAATTTTCTGCATCTTTAATATTTGTTTTTATTTTAATTTTCATTATTGATAATAGTAGTGTTTTCATGCTACTTAAGCTTTCAAAGCTAATACCTAGAAAAGCCTGTTTGTAATTTCACCAAATAATGAGTTGTAGGTTAAACAATCCTAAATAACAATGACAAATGGCCCTGGCACTGCTCTAGAACATTAAAGGGAGCAACTCAAGCATCAGTTTTGTCATCAGGAATCCCTGTAAGACCTGCACCACTCTGATCACAACTGTGTCACTTTTCTTGTCACTGTCAAAAACAAAGTAAAAATGCACATGAAGTTTTAATTCAAAATCTGAGTAGTATTGAAGGGATTTCTACAGCTCAAGGCTCATCAAGCATTTTAAGATTTAGGCCAAAGCCACACTAAACAAAAAAGAACAACAAAAACAACATAAACAGAAAACAAAACAAAACAAAACAACCCCCCCCAACAATAAAAAGCAGCAGCAACAAAAAACCAAAAACACACATAAAAAAAACCCAACCAAAAAACGCCCCAAAATTAATTTTATTAAAAAGAAACTTCGAAATTCAGGGGAAAAATATAAAACTGGAGCATTTTCATGTAGAGAGCTCAGACTAAATCTTGGTGCTGCCATGTCCTGATTTTTCTCCTCCTTTAGCTCATCAGCTCATTTCTATAAGATCTTTGCTGAAGTATGTAGCAAACAACACCATAATTATAATTTTGTAAATTATGTGTGGTAACAGAACTATATTTTCTTCCAGTTCCTTGTTGTGGAAATTAATAATTTCTTTCATGAGGATACGTAAGGCTTGAAGCCTATCTGCAAACTGAAACTCACTGACAGCATCACCAGATGATTTACAAAATCAAGTGCCTAATTACACTCTCTCATAAATATTCATTCTGGTGTTCACAGTTATGGAGGAGAGAAAGTGAACATGTTGATTAATCAATTGATAGTATCTGATTCATCTGGCTATACAAATGGGAAAGAAAAGGCAGCAGAGCAATTTCCAACAAATCTCAGCTCCAGCAGATTGTATTGCTTAGGAATGTTAACATGAAACGAAAAATTAATAAGTGCTAAAAAATTAAAGGGTGTGTGAGAGCAAAGGGGCAAAGTGAGTTGATTCTCCACATCAGATGGCCCTGTTGCTTAATTCAGGTGATAGCATAAAATTGATGCTTCCCTCACTGAAGTTCATAAAATTTGACTTTTTAAGCTTTGCCAGACTCGAGACATTGCAGCCAAATGGTCTGATTCAAGCTGCTTTTTTATTTGGATATAGGAAAAATGGCTAAGCCTTTTCCACACATGCAAACAGTAAGAAATAATTGTTTTATCTGCTTTAACAGAATGTGAGGAAAATAAAGAATCCTCTTAGTGCTAGTGCTAATGGCTATTAAATCCAGAGGAGCACAATGCCTGTCAGTTTTGGATGAGAGCTCCATTCTGGAAAGGATGGGGAAGCACAGTGGATTTGTGGGTATTATAAACCTTGAAAAATGGTAAGTTCTCATTAGAAACTTGCTATGTCTTGGCAGATTGAGCATCAACAAAACACCCTGGAACACCTACACATGCCCTGGTCTGCAGAAATGATTCACTTTTGGGACATGATTACACTGCCCTGTAGTGCCTGGAAAGGAGGGGACCGAGACATCACTGAAATCCCCATAGCAGATATGAAATTTTGTGACCTCTCTCTCCAGAGACTCTCAACAGCCTTTGGAAAATTGGTTCCTAATTAGGCACCTCAGCTGTGCTGAACTCCTGATGAGCTGAGAGGGTCAGGCCTGACTGAGGAACAGGCTTGAGGAGTTTATTCCTGCAACAGGTGGTCAGAGATGGGGAAGCAAGGCAGGGATGGGGAAAAGGATTTGTCTGAAGCCAGACACAAAGGTAGGAAAATGACAAAACTCCTGCTCCCTCTGTTCCCTATCAGCAGAACCACCGGGCCCATTTGGGGTCACCTCCTGCCAGATACCCTTGCTCTGCTCAAATGAATCCCCTCCTTGTCTCCCTGGCTTTGTGACTGTCCATGGCTTCACACCTTTTAATGATGCTGCTGTAACTCCTCTGTTAATGCACTGTGAGCTCCTGTGCTTTTTGCTAATTGCTGCTTATTCTGACAGTTCTTTATCAAGTGCTAGTACAGTCTCCACCAGAGACTGATACTGAAACTCTTTCCCCACATAGAGGTTTATTTTTCTCTCTGATTTTCCTGCTACCTTCCTTACTTTTAACTCTCATTGTGGATGGTTTGTTGAAAGCACCTTCTCTTGCAGTGAATTCAGAAATGAGAATGTGCAGGAAGGAAATGCACCTATCACTTTGATAAAGAAATAATTCATTACCTTTTCTTACAATAATTAAATCATATTGATATCCTTAATGTGAAAGAGTTATGCTCTTAAGTGTACTAAATGCATTAAACGGTATTAAATGTGTACAATTCTGTATGTTACAGACATTCCTGTACATTACAGGCATATTTCCATGTGTCTTTACAGAAGAAATCAGATGTTTGTACATTATTGATACCAATTAAAATATGCAGGTAAGAAAAGTTATTTGAGTGTGTGCATCAATAACTGGAAAAAGTTTAACCTTTCTCTATTGTACTGCCATATTAGATGACCATAGTCAGTCACTTTTCAGGGGTTATAATAGCATACTGGCTGCTTTTTATTTTTTTCTCCCAGGTTATTCAGTGATTTTAGCTGTAGGAAGATAATAAATTAATTTTTTTTGCCATTGGAAAAATATCATGTCTGTACACAGTGATTGCCTCTTACTGAAGTTCTTTCCTCTTTCAACTCACATGACTTCCTAAGAATAGGAGTTTTTATTTTGGGAGTCAGACTCAAATTAAAACAGTCAAAAAAAGGGGTTGATATCAGAGCTTCTAAGCTATAAATAAATGCAGCCAGAAATGGAGTAATCCAGACCTCCTTCATCCTGATGCTCCAGCTTTCCTACCTATATCACACATTGGTCTCCCAAAAAAACCCTTTTTTTTGTTTCCACGAAATTTTCCATCTTCACAGTCCCATTATTCTGGTGAAGTATCCATTCCCTGCACACAGAGGGCTTTGTGGAAATCCTCAGAGCAGCTTCTCCTGTGCCAGCCACTCCTCTCCACGGGCCAGCAGCCCCCTGGTGCTCTTTGAGTGCCAGCCCCAGCATGCAAAAATGGTCCTTATGGCCACAGGTTGCAGTGGCTGGCTTGCAGATTTGTGCCTTTCTAGTTCCACTTTATAGCTTCATTTTCAGGCCTATAGTGCAGTAAATTAGTTCCCAACAGGCTGTGAATAAAACACTATTTTGTTTTTTTGGACGCTACGTTTGTTTTTATGATAAAAACACATGATGTGTGAGAATGCATAAAGCTGGTAACACAGTTATGGAGCCCAGGCTCCATCTGGGTGGAAGGATGAGTGTGACCATTTTCCAACATTAATGACTCCCAAAACAACATCTGTGAGAACGTTTCTCTCCCAGCCATGAAGCCTTACTGAAAATTGGAGTCGTGGACTAAATAATTCCAGCCTTCCAGAGACCTTTTGGTTGGCTCGTTAACAACATCATTTAGCCAGGAACCAAACAGCTTCCAAGTACCTTTTTGAAATCCTGCATGGTTCTTGCTTGCCCCTCTTGCCATATTTCTTTGCTTTCAGTTCTGATCCTGGTGCAAATCACAGGGGCAGTGAGATCAGATTGCCCAGCTGGTGCTCAGACAAGCTGAGCTTTGCATCAATGCACAGAATCACAGAAAATGGAGCAGGGCTTTGGCTTGAAGGGACTTTAAAGATTATCTTGTTCCAGCCCCTGCCACGGGCAGGGACACCTTCCATTATGCCAGGTTGCTCAAAGCCCCATCCAACCTGCCTTTGAACACTTCCAGGGATGGTGAGTCCACAACCTCTCTGGTCCACTGCCTCACCACCCTCACAGTAAAGAATTTATTCCTAATATCTAATCTAAACCTACCTTCCTTCAGTTTAAGGCCCCTGGACTTTTGCTGGTTTCACAATTGTGAACAGAATTTAGGCCATAACTAAATCTGGGGAGTAAATACCTGTAAAGAAGACAGCCAAATAAATTATCAAAAATTGTTGTTGTTTTTGTTTCTGACTGTGTCTACAAATTCTACATGACCTTGTGAGAATAATCTCCTAGAAATGGAAAACTGAAAACTCATTACTAATAAGAAAGGCTTTAGAGGATGGAGTTTTATTACATTTACAAAAGTTAATGCTTCTTCAATTCTCTCTCCTTTGACCCGTTCCAGTATTATCAGATTAAATATATTACTCTGTATAGAAGAATTCTGATTCAAGAGTCATCAGAAAAAAATAACATTTGCAGAAGGACTTGCTAGTAGAGCTTTTTATTCAAGTGTTTTATTAAACTCACCTAAAGCACTGATTAAACTGACCTAACGGAGTAAAGGAGAAACAAGGTGAAGATTTGAGAGCAGGCTAGCTGCCTGTCTGGATTTGGTCATTTGTGTCAATCCTCCCAGGATATATTCAAACCAAAGTTACTTTAATATGTGACACATTTTATTTTTTTTTAAGCATCCTGAAGACTAGAACTAAAGCTGTTCTTTGTAGCAGCCTTTTTGTTAAATACAGTGGAAAGTGTTTAGACACTTTCTGAGTTACCATGATTTTCAGTATATATTGGTTTATTGTGAGAAAAACGTGAGAACTCTCTGAGCATTTGGTTAACTAAGGAATCCCAGGACTATACTATTCTTGATTTTATTAAAATTTAGATAGCTGAACAGAAAACAGGTGAATTTTACCCCTTATTACTTTTCTCCCTTTTGTAATAGAGAAGCAACTAATCAGGTGATCCAAATACCCAATGCAAGTGCAATGAAATTCTCCAAATATTGAGATGATTAAGTACCTATGCATTTCTGTGCAACCCTCAGTTTTTCTATGAGGGAATGTTCCTCTTTCCCTCACTTATATCATGGTTTCATTTCTTTGTAGAATCATAGAATCACAGAATGGTTTGGGTTGGAGGGAACCTTTAAGATCCTCTTGTTCCACCCTCTGCCATGGGCAGGGACACCTTCCACTATCCCAGGCTGCTCCAGGTCCCATCCAGGCCTTGAAAATTTCCAGAGATGGGGCCAGGGCCTATTTGTTTTTAACATTTTTTTTGAAATTATGATGAGGAACTAGAGAATGTATTTCCTGATACAGGATGTTCCTTAAGACTTCTGTTCCAAGATCCTGTAATATAGAATATTAAATAATATTTTATTATTAATATTAAATAATAATATTAAGTAATATAAAATCCTATGCATATATTTTACAGTAATTTCTCTCCTTCCCTTTAATAATAATTGTTTGTGTTGTTTCCTCTACTCTCTAGATTAATATTTGCAAAATGCCTTGTCAGTGAAAAAAGCACCAGCATTGCTATTATTATTTGTGCTTGGCTCCTCAGATGCTGGTGCATGAAATGTATGAGAGAGAGAACACAGAGTAATTTAAAATCCCTCTTTGTAGTTTGAAGCCTATCTTCATTTTTCATTTTCTTTTTCTTATCATGTCCAAGAAAAAGAAGCAAAAAAGACAGGTATAAAAATTGGTTCTGAAGATGCTTCCACTTCATATGTACACAGCCAACAAGGCAGATTCAAACAGAGCCAAAAGCTTCCAGAGTTTAAATCAATACTGTATTTTTTCTATTTTTCCTCCAGTACAAACACAAAAACCTAAACCCAAACCAAAAAATAAAACACATCTGCAATAAGTCAAAGCTAATTCTGAAATGATGGTTAAGAATACTTATTTTTTTCAAAAGACCTTCCCAAGTGAAGGAGTTTACTGGATACACAGACATGGTCTTGGCTTTATTGCACAGAGCTGAGAGCAGTCAATACCCATAGCTGTGGTATTTTGGGACCATTGATAAGAGAGTTCACAGGAAAAGGGAAATGAGAGTAAAATCGCTCTGGTAAACCAATAATGTGCTTTAGTAGTATAACCTTTGCTTAGGACACTGGTAGAGGGTCTTTAAAATCAAATTACAAGTGTCTGAAATAAGAGGAGATTAAATTTATCAACATGAAATGTTGTGTGAAAAGCACTACTGACAGAACCAAATCGGAGCTCGCTGCAGGTTGATGTCCAGCAGGAGAGTTCAGGAGAAGGATTCCTGGTGGGGGAAATAAAGGAGTGACATTTCCTTGACACCTGAGCAGTGCCAGACTGCTCCATGGAGCAGCAAGGACAGCTGGGGTGGCACTTCCCAGGTGAGGGAAGAGCCTCTGGAGCTGTCACAGGGAGGAGAGGGCTGGGGTTCATCTGCAGAGCTCCGGGGCTTTGTGCCCACACCTGTGGAGGCTCCTTGGCTCCCACGGCTCAGTCCTTGCTGGGCTCCCTCCTGAGCCCCAGCAGGAAAAGCAGCTTCTCAGAGGTGACAGAGCTCAGTTTTCTGTCTAAAACAGCCACTCCCAGTCTCCAGAGGAGTGCTGTGTGGCTTCCTTTTGCCTCTCCAGTTAACCTCAATGAGTCCTGCCCATCCCAAGGGACAGTGCACAAGGCAGGGTGGGGCCAGACCCTAACACTTCTCCTCAAGAACTGGGTTTAAAGTGCTCCCCTCTTCCTCAGAACACGAATTCAGCTCAGCCATAGCAGAGATCCCTCGGTGACAGAATGCTGCTCATCTCTCTACATGAGACACTCACCCAGGGTAAATGGGTCTTTCCACATAATGAAAAAGAGGGACTTATACAAAGTGAGGAATGGGCTCATGGCTTAGAAAATGATAAAATAAGAACTAGATATGGACTAATTGATAGGAGGCATGCAGAATGTTGTCAATTTGTTCCCACAGGTATGTTCTGTAAGGGTGAGGAGTGTCTACATCCCAGTTTGGGATAAACAGCCCACCCCAGGCTGGTGTTGTGGTATATTCAGGTTTGTGGTATATTTTAGAGGCAACACCTTATGTAATCTGCTCATATAGAAAATTAAAAAAGCAAGCATACTCAGAAAACCCT
This sequence comes from Pseudopodoces humilis, assembly GCF_049639895.1. Classification (NCBI taxonomy): domain Eukaryota; kingdom Metazoa; phylum Chordata; class Aves; order Passeriformes; family Paridae; genus Pseudopodoces; species Pseudopodoces humilis. The sequence goes on along the minus strand of NC_142205.1, from coordinate 5,151,731 downwards.
GGGATTAATATCTTGCCCACCAACATTTAGAAATGCACCCCCTTCATGAGGAGAACGGTAGCTCTGAGCTTCCTCTGCAGTGAATATGAAAAGTGAGCCCTTCTACAGGGCTGCATCTCTGTCCTGAATATCTGATTCACTCTCTGCACCCCTGTTTTGTCCATATGGTCTGGTTTTCCCCCTGAAAGAAACTGGGACAGCTCCTCCAAACTGCTCTCACTTAACAACCTGAAATGAAGTCAGGTAAATCTGGGGCTCTAAGGATTGGGTCAAGTCTGGATTTCAATAATTCATATTTGGCCCATCCATCCAGAAATTTAGATCACCGCTAAGATTTCTCTCTTTAAGACAATAGTCATTTTAGGAGCCTTTTATAATGACTTTGAACACACTCCTGTATTTGAATACGTATTAAGTACTTGTGTGCATTTTCCTTGGTGTGCTGAATGTAAAAGTAAAAGCTTGGAAGGGATTAGTAGAAGGTTCCTGTAAGAGTGAAAAAAATTAGTCATTGAGCAAGAGATAAAAAAAAAAAATCTAATTACTTCTAACTTGGAATCTGATATGTCCAAAAAGAGGATTTTATGATAAGATGTACTATTTAAGGTCTCACTGACCCAGGAGTTCTCTTCTTGTCACGTTGGTGGTTCTGTTTTGCTGAGGATAGATGAGATTTGCAGTCAGAACTGCAATATTTAAGTCATTGTTAAAACTATACAAAGCACCATAAGCATACTGGATCATTTTGATAAAAACTCTAAAGAGTTCACAGCTTAGAAATACTCAGGCTCTAGGGGACAGCTTGTCCTTAAATTGAACCAGTCTCTTCCTCAGTGAAAAGAATGAATTTATTCTCATGCAAAAGTGTCTGTGGCACAGAACTGCAGATTTAATTTTACATGCAGTAGAGCAAAGAACACAAAAAATGTCTGTTGGAAAGCAGTCCATTACGTTGATACACTATCTGTACACATTCATCTTCCTCTTTATTCATCATAATTTGTAAAGAAGTATTATTGCTTGACATCCAGTAGTGCTCATCTCATATTTATCCACAGTGTTAAGCAGATGGCTGTGAGTGTAATTAAAGAGAGAGGAAAAAAAAATCATTGTTCTTTATTGATAAAAGATGCAGAATGAGACAAAATTATTTTTTCAGTTTGTGCGCTGGTATTTTGTGACATTTACATGTAAGAATAACAGGTCAGATAATAGGTCTTTAAAATATACAAATGTAATTCTCTCAGCACTAGAGACATAAACAGGGAACTTGTTTTTCCCTGCTTTTCAAAGAGAAATAAATTGGAGGATTTGGTCCAATCCTTTGTATTTGTGCTATAATGTCAGAAGGCATTCTACATTTTAAAATTGTTTAAAAGTGGCTTTCAGTTGTGAAAGCTCATTTTTGAGTGCCTGCTTTAAAATGCTGTTGTCCTTATGAGATACTTGTTTTTTTGCCTCTCACTGTAATTTCAGTAGAGGATTTCAAGACCAACAGAGATGGTCTTTGCGTTGGAACACTCAGGGTCTCTTCAGAGGCAGATTGGTAAAAGATTAGATGTGTGAAAGACGAGAAAATAGTCTTAGTCTGCATAACAAGTGCCTCATCAAAGAGGTATATTTACAAATCTGCCACTGTTTACAGTATTCAGCATGTGCCCAGGCCATCACAGAATCACACAACAGTGTGGTTTGGAAGGGACTTTTAAAGGCTGTCTTGTCCTACTCTGTTTTCTGAACAGGGACATCTTCAACTCCATCAGGTTACCCAAAGTCCCATCCAACCTGGCCTTGGACACTTCCAGGGATGGGGCAGCCACCACCCCTCTGGGCAGGTTGTGTTCCCCACCTTCAGGAAAACCAGGTTTCCTTTCCTGGTTTCTTGAATTTCCTTATTGCACTGAGTGTGGGGCTTGGGGATCTCTGTCCTGTCCTCTGGGGAAACAGGACCTCCCTAGCTCAGGGTAATCCCTTTTGCTTTCATCCCCCTCCACAAGGATCACAACCTTCACTTGTACCATGAGACCTCCACCAGCCAGGTGAAGGGCAAGGAAGAACTCTTTATCTTAAAAACATCCTCTCTTCTGCCCTGGTGACCCCAAGGGAGGGGTGCCTGGGCAGAAGGCTGTGTTTTACAGAGGTCATTTATCTATTCTGGAAATCATAAGCAAGAATTATTTCTATCGTTCTGCCTGCGCATTTTCCTTCAAGCCTCAAGGCCTGCCCTGAGCAGGGGCACAGGAGGGGAGCAGAGGGGACAGGCAGAGCCCTCCTGTTATGATCATACATATTACAGAAGATCTCAGCCAACACCAGACCTGAAAACTTTTACAGCAAGAGGCAGTGCCAATGCCCTCAGAAGATGCTGCTTCAGTATCAGGTTTGCTGCTGTGCTTGCAGCAAATGCTGGTTCACGTTTATGTGGAAGCTTGGAGGCTTGAATTCTGTATTTAGATCTTGCTCACAGCAGTGGCTCAGGATTATGCTGGTACCACCTCCAGCTCCTAATACATTTTTAATACATTCATAGATTTTAGAGCCAGAAAAGAACCATTATATCATCTAGTCTGGCCTCCTGTAACTTACACACTCAGCCCATGAAATTCACCCAGTTACTCTTCTGTTGAGCACTGAAGAATATCTTCTAGAAATGGCTCCATCCCTCAGCTGAGGGACAGTCTGCCTCTGTCCCTGGAAATTTCCTTTGGGAATTAATCACCCTCACTGTTCCAAGCTTGTACCTTACAGCTGAGAGGTATTGGTGAGGACAGCCTTCTACCACCCATTCCTTTGAAGTTTTTCTCTGCTGGATTAGACAACCTTCTGCTGAGTGGCATTTCCATATTCCTTTGCAATTTATTTTTTGATAAACTGAGCAGATAACAGAAGAAAAATATAACATTACATCTTGTTTTATTGAGTCTCAGTGATTATTTCCTACCCTCAGTGCAGTTGTCATTACTTTTGGTTTGAGTCAGTGATCTGAGATCCAACGTTCTGAATTTTTTTTTACTTGTATGAACTGGAAGCACTCCAACTCCTGCCCAATATTATCACTTTTAATAATGCGTGCTACCATAGCTCCTATTCTCTGAACATTTTCTTCCCAAGGGAAGTGAGCCATAAACTGCATTATCTAAGTTAAATGTGGACTTTTCCCATTATTTTCAGCATGATTTGAAGAGTTTCTGAGGCTCAGACAAAAGCTCTGAACCAAAAGTCAGTGATGGGAGTGGTACTGGCCATTTCCATTACCTTGAAATTGTGAGGAAAAGACATCTCTGTTCTTCGGGGAGTAAAATGAGACCAGAGCAGATTAAGAGTTTTTCTGAGCTACTCAGCCCCATATCCTGCCCTTGACACCATCAACTGTTGTTGTGTAAGAAAATACTAAAGATCATTCTTCCCATGCTCTTTCAATTCCCACTGTTATTGGTACCATGGTTTTCTGGTATGGAGATTGGACTTTCACTTTTACTTCTCCTGCTTGGCCTCCTATACAATTTTGCCCATTTTTCCCCAATTCTGACCTGCAGCAGGGGAGGTTCCACAATTTAAATATATGCTGTATGGAAAGCATGACAGTTCCTTTTTTGAAGATCAAACCTGCCACCTCAAAGTATAGTGTGCCTCCTCACTCCTATTTTTTGAGGAACCGGGGCAGTTTTTTTCTCTTCACATTCCTTGCAGTTTCCTAGCTGTAGAGTTCCCCCTCAGCCTAGCAGGTGTTTCAGTTCTGAACAGAAGAGACACATATAGTCAGTGCTTTTTACACCTAAGAAATTTCAATCCAAGCTCCTGGCCAGACTGAAGCAGGAATCCTTTGGCCATGTAGAACATGAGAGTCCAGGGATAAGACAGCCATAGTCTTGGGTCCAGAAGGTGAGCACACATGAGGGTGCCTAGTTTAGGCTGGAGCTAATATTTTCAGTCTGACTTCACAGCAGCCCTATTTTTCTGTGATTACATTTGTCCTTCCTGGTTTCTCACCTCAGCTTTGCCTCCCCAGCTCATTCTGGAGGTACACACTGCACCCACCCACAACCTGCAGGATGGCTCTGAATGTGGATCTCCAGTTAATACATGGTCACCCACAGAGCTGCAAGGCTGTTACTGGCATCTGAGGAGGCCTCTTTGTCAAAGACAGACAATTTGGTTTACATTTGGAAGGGGAATGCTGGATTTTAAGTGCAGTGATCATAGATGCAGCTGCCACCACCTTATGTTCCATTTCAAATGATTAATAATATTTGTCAATTCTTGTATGTCACTGTGCTTTACTGCTGTACAGCATTCTCCAAACGATGGCACTCTCTTTTGGATGGATCTGATTAATGAAGAATGAATCTGTTCCATTTTATTGTAAGCCTCTCTTAACTGAATGGCTTAGGGTAAAAGAGAACAACGTCCACCAAATGTTATGAATTATAGCATCATTTAAAACATGTTTGCTTTCTCTTGTTGCTAACAGTTTAGTGACAATACCTGAAGAATTAAACTTAATTACTTTTGATCAAGCCCTGCTCCTCCGGATGTAAACATGCCCTCAATTTTACTTTTATGATTTAATTTTTTTGCCCTGCAATGAAAGTGTCCTTCTGTCGTTACAGTGCTTTATGTTCTACAACAGATCATTTCAGCACTGCAGATGCCCATCTTGTTCCTGGTGCAAATTGCTCACAAAACCCTTCAATGATTAATCCTGCTTCCTGTGCCCCCCATTGGAGGAGCTCCTTTGACGCAGTGGCTGCAGCTCATAACAAAAAGATGGTATTTAGGCTCTATACATAGCTCTATTGTTATGTGACCTGAGGCTTTGTTTTCACATCAGCTGCTTGTCCAATTCCTTGTCAGTCTTGTTTAATTAGCTGGTATGGTCCTGTATGGCAAGGACTTTCTAATGTTCGTTGTTTGCTTAGTGCTTAGCTCAAGGGTGCCTCCATCTCTGCTATTGTAATGCACAGAATAAATAATATTAATAGTTTAACTGAAAACAGCAAGAAAATCTTCAGTTTCCTCTCTCCTAATCAGTATTACCCATGTAATCTCTGTAGTTAGCACTGGCAAACATATGCTGAAGGTAATCACTTACAAAAAGTAACAGCAGAGGTTTAATAGTTGACTACTACATTTAGTTAAAGATCCCAACAACAGTTTTTAAGCATTAAAACCTGCCAAAATACATCACTCCAGTAAGAAACAGAGCTTCTGACTACAAATCTTTCTCTAGGTGTCATATTTTCCACAACCTGTGAAGGAATTTGGGGGAGGTTTACTTTTTTAATCCTTCAGATTGTTGCCAGAATAATGTGAAATATAAACAGCAGAACCACAAATCTTCACACGGCATCAGAATTAGCCTCATCCAGAAGCCTTTTTCTCATCTGAGACTCCTACTGAGACTTTTCTCAGTCACCCACAACTTAAGCAGATCCAGAATTCCTGGTCTTGAAAACACACATGGGATGTTCTTCTCGAGATGCTAAATATTTAATTTTTTTGGACTCTCTCACTGGCTCCCCCTTTTCATCCTGTCTGCAAGCACATGAAATGGCTTTTTAAACTCTCCTTAATACAGTTAATGCAGTCATCTAAATCACAGACCTTCCCTGAGTTCCTATGCAGGTTTTATAAACACAGGATGAATTTAGTAAAAATTAGGGAGTGCTTGTCTAGGATGTACAAAATCTGCAAGCTCTACAGCTGGGCTGTTTTGAGAAGGATAAATCAAATTTAGGTAGCCTACACGTTCATCCTTGAACTTTGAGGGTTTTCTACTCAATAAAAATAATAATGAAATATATTTTTTCAGGAGAAGGAAAGCTTTATTAGGTCACAGGTTTTATTCCAGAGTTTTAAATGACAGCAATTATTGCAGTCTATTAATCCTTTCTTTCTGGCTGTCTGCTTCTTAGTGTCTAAAGGCACTGCATAAGATCATTGTGGGTTCCAATTTTATTGGTATAAATACTCAAAAAGGTAAATATTTTCTTTAGGTAAATATACAAGCCCAAACACTGGGCATACTTAAAACTCCCACATATTAACGATTTTATATTTGCAGTACCCTGAGAGGAAATCTTCTCAAGATGATCAACAGAATTTAAAATAATAAACGAAATTTAAGAAGAGAACTGGACTGAATGCAATCAAGATATAAATAAACATATGGATTATAATAAAGTAGAACTGGCTTCTCAACAATCAGTTCTTTTTTATCCACTCTAACATTCTGTCTTGCATCTTCCTAACTGACACATATCTGTTGAAGAGCTGAAGAAAGAAAAAAATGCGAAATAATTTTTGTTCTCCATGAAATCAACAGGAATGAGTGATGGTGCCCACAAACTGGTTCTGTTTAGCCTGAAAGTATCATTTTAATGTGGTAATCTCAGAATACATGAGCGGCACATTGACTCATAATGTGTTACTCAAATATTGTAATGTGTTGCTATACTTTATACTTGTGAAAAACTTCCTTCCTAAAGCTCAGCTGGGCTCAGGATGCTTCACATTCACCTCAGAAGCAGCCCACAGACTTCTGGAGAGCTCATTTTAGTCAGACTTTCTTCTGACTCACTCAAGTGTTTGCACCAAAGGCGGATGAAATTAACAGTGGTAGAAATTCCCTTTAATCAAATTGGTTTGACCTTTATGCTCCGTAGGAAACCTTTGGCTTAAGGAAAACAGATACTCTTCACAGTGTTAAGGTATTTTTGCTTTCCTCCCACATAAAATGAGCAAATTACCCACTGCATTTCCTCAGTCTAGACTGTTTTTACTTTGGGGGACAGGGGCTGAAGAAACATAAAATGTATGTGGATGTGAAGGTAAGTTCACAGTGATTCACTGTAACAATTTGCAGAACAACATAAAAACAGTGGTTGAGTCACAGCTGACCTTTCTGAAAAGGTAGATTCTCATCTACATTTTAAAGGGTGCAAAATGCTAAAACCAGAATGACACAGGTTCTATTATTTTACCCAAGTCTTGCATCAGAAATAAAATAGTAGAAGGTATTTTATTCTGTAGGATCCCCAACTAAATTGATCTATCTTCATTCTTTCCTGGTTTTCCCCCTCAAACTCCTTTATTCTTCTGGAGACATAATTTTACTCAGGTGGTTTGGGGTAGCTGCTTTAGCCTGGCTCCTATTTCAGCAGAACTCCATTATATCTGAGGAATCTGGGAAATGGAATTGGCACGGGATTTTTGCCTGTTTTTTTCCCAGTGGGTCATGTTTGTTTTGCAGTCCCAGCCTGGCTTTCAGTAGGGTTTGAAGTCACATCTGGGTGAGTGCTCCTCCTTCCTGACATCAGGCAGATTTGCTGACTGGTTTTAAAGAACATGAAGCCACGTCTTCCACACCTCAGCAAAGTGTCCTATATACTGATTTATCAGCCAAAAAGACAAGAATGATCTCCCACCCCCCTGTGAGAAATGGCTACTGAAATGGCTACCAAATGGCCTCATACCTATTCTGCTGTGTAACCAAATCATTCTATAACTAACCCACGTATATCTTTACAAACATGGATTTTTCAGTGTCATTTCACTCTAATCCACACTGAGGCATATATTAACAAGAATCTGGGTTACCCTGACCTTGTGTGCCAGGTCCATGGCATTTAGGATGGGGAGCACTCTGAGCAGGGGAAGGAGCTCTGCCCTGTACAAAAATAAATGGGGAATGGATGCCTCCAGAAAGAGCTGCACAGAAACACTCACTTGTCTCCAAAAGCCACATGGCTGGATGTCCCACCACTGCAAGAGGACCAGCTGAGGCAGATAGAATATCCAAAACTGGAGTTATTAGCACTGGTTGACCCAAGGTGTGATGTGCACGTCCTTAAGAGTTTGACCACAAGGTAGGGAAAGCAAGAAGTTCCTCAGTCAAGAATCAGATGACTCTCTTTGTGCTTGTAGGTGAATTTATAGATGCTTGAGTGATGTAGGGCTTCCAGAGATGTTCCTGTCTCTCCTGAAACTGATCTGCCTGTAGCACGTGAGGCAAATGAAGCCTTTGTCTGCTTTCTGCCCTCAGTCGCTGGTTCCTCGTTAACACTTTGCACTGGAAGCAGTGTGTGAAACTCCTGTTAGTAAGGCTCAGAGAACAGTATGAATAACCAATTAAAAAAAAAAAATCCATAAAGACATGCTGTATGGCAAAATAAACATGTTTGTGATGAAGAACAATAGGGTAACACTAGAGGGGTTACTGCATTAGTTCTCTGCATTATCTCAGCATTGGAGACAATTACTAGTCTATCCAAAATACAGTTAGAAGACCAATTAAGCAACACTTGTACTGGTTAGGGCACATGAACAACTCAGTTGATCACTTTTAAGGGAGTGTTATTTAGGAGACCAAAGATATAAGACCAGCAAGGCATGACAGATTTTGCTGTAATTTTTGCTCCCATTGCAAGGCTTCCAGTTACAATTATGAGATGTCATAGGTGAATTCTGGTGTAGAAAAAAAAAGTATTTATCTATGCTTGTTAGGGGATAACATTCTTTTATTTCAGCATTGTGAATTCTATTTTCATTAGTTCCTGCACTATAGACATTCAGAAATGTGTCAGTACATCCAAGCATGTAATATTGTTTTCACATGGACATGACCTTTCTTTATCAAGCCTGCCTTTGACTGATGAGACACACATGCACACCCCAGTTATTTATATATTTAGTTAGTTAGCTGATTATTCATATTTAAAAACTTCAGGCATTTTTTTTTCCCCTGAATAATACTCTTGGTTTCAGGAGAATGGATTAATTCAGGATTAGGGGAATCCTTATGTGGCTGAAAATCTAAGGAATGATAGTTCCACTAATTGGTCTTGATAGAGGTCTTGCAGTATAACACACAAACATCAACTGCAGTGCCTTGGGATTCAGTGTCCTTGGGATCCAACCATCAGAGTTAAGTCCCACTTGCAAAAGTCTGTTGATTTGGTTTTCTGGCAATGCTTAAACAGGAGCATTTTTGCGCTAAGAAACTCTAAGTGGTACTTTAACAAGGAGTTTCTGTTTTGAAGTTGCATCTTACCCCACTTTACTCTCTTTGTAGAAGTAGGTCTTGAAGCTCAGCTGCCCTTTAAGGCTGATGAAAGAGAAGCTGTCCTGGTGTAGGGGCTTCAGACTGCTGGGATGAATTTCCTTTTGGAAATTGCCTCTCCTGCAAAGACTGCAGGACAACATCTTTAGTGGTAGAGCAGACTGTCAGCAAGCCATGATGTTGTAATTACAGATTTCCAGGTGAGATAAACCTTATTCTTCCCAAATTAGTGCTAATTTCCAACAGGGAGAGAGCTAGATAAGAGCTCCTCCTGTGTGCTCTGCTAAGATTGACTTCTCTTTTGATGAGAGAGCATTACTGCCTCCACTGGGCACAACAGGCTGCAGACAGGCAGCTGACACTCAGGGAGCTGCTGCTGTTCATGTTCTAGCTGGATGGTGGCTACTAATTGGATGCTAATGCAAATTACATCGTGACTGCCTGCAGCTGTGGATTTGCAACGCTGCATGCTTGATATGCCCATTCAATCACGCTCGCTCAGACTCCTGTCCAATTTGTAAATGTTCACAAAAATCCACGCACTGAGATTCCAGGAAGGAATGTGGGTTGCCTGAGTGCGCACATTGTTGTCCCATGATGCATTTGGGATTAAAAAAGTATATGTAGATACACTTTTATTATATAATATTTATAATATTTATTATTTAGTCCAAATGTATATGGGACTAAAATCAGCTTCCAGAAGATAATGCATCTCACCTGCGTTAGGAACATATTTTAGGATAGCTTGTGCATGCACCAGCTGCTCAGAGTTTTGTTTTTGTTCTTCATTAATAATGGATCTCTCCTTGGTTTTAAAAGACAGAAGTATCGACTCTATTTAACAAGGGGTCAGATCCTGCAGTCCTTTGCATTTATTGAATATAGTTATGCCACATGATACAAATTATAACTTGGTCTTCTTTCTCTATGCTGACATAAATCTGAATTTCCCCACTGGGTGTAATCATAGGCCTCATGCATGAGGATTTAGATTAATCAGGAGAGCAAAGGCTAATAAAACACCACTCTGAAGATGGAGTATCTCATGTCTTTTATCTATTTTTTTTCTTGTTCTCCCTCTGACTTCAGTGTTAGATGAGTTGGACCATTGTCGGAGTCTGAGACACAGATTGAGTGCCCTTGTTTGTAATACTTAGTTATAAGATTCAAAAAACCACTGAATTTCATATAATATGAAATTCATGACCATGTTTTCATGGTGATACATGAAAACAAATGCTAAAGTTAGATAGGAAAAGTGTGTGTAAATTAGAAAGTTTTTTAAATCACTGGGTGAAAAAGTAGTTTAGAGAACAGGAGACAAGATGGAGAATTTAGGGTGTTGTCTCTTGTCCTTCTTTCTTCTTCATGTTCTTCTCCTAGGGTTTTTTGGGTAGTAGTAAGTGATTGGGTAAAAAATGCTGCAGTGCAGCACATAGGTGTTGGGTCATTGGGTCACTAATAAGAATAATTTAGCTGGCACCTGTTAATAGGGTAAATGGACATATAAAAGACCTTGAAGAAGATCTTTGTTAGCCATTTTACCCCTTTTCTATCTTAGTGCACGTAGTTCTTTGTACCTTGTAATGCTGATAAGAAAAAATAAACAACTGAGACCGAACAAGAGAAAACTGCCTCCCTCTCGTCAATCTTCAGTTCAAAGGGAAAAAGAACCCAATCCAAAAGTCCTTTAATAAGACAGACCATTAGTTGTTTTTATTACACTGACAAATGCAGAGTCAGGTAGGGGCACAAAGTGGCTTTGATAGAGGTGTAGGATCCCTGCAAATATGGAGACTCTGCTCAGGGAATGGCTAAACCAGAGAAGGACATTGGGTATTGCTGTGTTCCATGAACTCAGGGTATAGACAAGAGATCCCATCTGCTCTACTAAGGCAGCAAAATTGACTTTGCAAAATGGATTTCACTCCAGCCTTCAACTCAAAGCCTGGAAAAGCCTCTCAAGACTGGGTGTGTGTGCTCCCTTTTTCTCCTTACTGATTGAAATGTGAAGAGGGAAGAGGTTACAGTCTCTTTTGATCATTATGATACTAATGTCCTTTCAAGCCTGTGCTCTTGAGGGCTTGCTGGGCCATTTTCAAAAGGCTACTGCTGAGGAAACTGCCTGTTCAGACTCTCTTTTTATTCTTTTTATCATTAATTGCTCAAATGTTACCTGTCACTGGTCGTCATCAGCTAAAGCACTGCAGGTCAAAGTACAGAGCTTTAAGAACTGAGTGTTAAGTCTGCAACCTCCCACTCTGCACAGAAGCTGAATTTGCAAATGGTGGGAATATCTGATTCAAGCTCTGTTGCTACTGCACAGAAGTCACCACACATACTCCAGATGACAATTTCCATCTAAATCATGGCTGAGTGGCACAGTGGAAAAGTTTGATCTGCCAAGCCACTTCCAGTTTTTTATGGATGGTGCTTTCCAAATGCCTTGGAAACCCTCACTCTGTGCACGTGTCGCATTCAGGACAGCATTTCTTATTTCTTATTGCATCCATTAAGATCGTGTCCATGAAGACAGATTTCAGAGAACTGACTATCCCTGTGTATTATCTCAGGAAGGGGTTGAGTTTGGGAAAGAGCCAGAGATCCCAGGAGAACATTCTGGGAAAGCAGCCACTTCACAGGAGGTTCTGACATTATTCAGCAGGAAAAAGCCTGGTTAGTAGAAAATTCACCATCACTTGTGATGAACCACATTATTTCTTTCTGTAAGCCAGTGCTTGTGTGTGTTATAGAGTTTATAATCATGTGAGGCCCCTCATTCCCATCACTTTCAGTCAGACAGGCCTGGCCCTGGCCTTGGCCTCACTGGTGGATTTAGCCTCAGGACAGCCCTGTGGAGTAGAACTAGGTGAGCCTCAAGGCACCAGTTTCTTCTCCTAAAACACAGTTCCATCAGAGTTGCATCCTTCCCTCTTTCAGGGCTGAAGTGGGGTCCCTGTGGCCTCTGTGGGTCCCTTGAGGAGTTCCTTCAGCCCTTGGAAGGCAGAGGGGCAGCTGCAGTGGAACATGTGCAGCTCAGACCATGCAGCAAATCCAACAACCTGATTAGGAAGGCCTGGCCTCAGGACTCTGCAGCCTTTTGGCTGGGAGAGAAGAGATATCATCCAGCTAATGACTGCACAGACATGCTCTGGTATAGCCAGGTCAGGTCCAGGAAAACAAACCTGAGGATACCACTTCCTCAGTTAAAGCCCTTAAAATCCACTTGCCATGTTTACTTCTCCCTTCTGCTTTTCCCTGTTTCCTCTGACTTTCTGCTTATTTTTCCCTACTAGTAGTGAGCGCAACTTGTGCAAACAGTTGAGGAGCCTGTGCCCTCGCACTCTTCTCCCTGTGATTCATTATTATTAATAACTGGGATATTTTTGGCTTTTGCTCATCAGGCAGCTTGTACCAAATCAGCAGCCTGCCTTTCAGTGCTGCCAATCAAGCCTTTCATTCTGCTTATGGGAGCAGAGTGCCTCATCCTGTTAGGGTTCCTCAGCAGCCCTGCTGCTGCTACCCTTACCTAAAGCTTACACCTGGACTTGAATATATTCATATGTGTGTGTGTGGAGCAGGAAAACAGGGATGAGAGCAGCTCATGGTTTCCAAGCCCTGTGTTTTGGAGGCACAGCAGGGGCTGCAGCACCAGGAGATAAAGACGCTCCATATGGCACCTGCCTGTTGATGAGGTTCTCCTCAGCTTGGGGGGACCTGTGGTGCTGTAGCAGTGTTCTCTGTGCTTTACATTGGGGTTTTTTTTCATTTCTAGCCTGGAAATCTATGCAGAGCAGAGCAGGAGGAGGGTGGCTGTTAAAATGTCATAAACAGTGGTGCTAAAGTGGATGGGAAAAGCAGATAGAGAGAGGAAAACAATCATGTTAACCTTATAAGGGAGTTATGGGGCACAATTTTTTTAGCAGGGCCTATTGCAATAGGACAAGAGGTTTTAAGCTGACAGAGGATTGATTTAGAACAGATATAAGGAAGAAGTTTTTGACAAATAGGTTGGTGGAACACTGGCACAGCTTGTCCAAAGAGGTGATACATTCCTTATCCCTGGAAACATTCAAGGCCAGGTTGAATGGGACTCTGAGGAACTTGGCCTGGTTGCAAATGCCCTGCTCCTTACTGGGGCTTTGATTCGATGACCTTGAAATGTCCCTTCGAAAACACAACATTCAGTTTCTTTATTGCCCTTTTTTTAATGAACTGTGGGGGGTATTGTTAATTACTGAGAGACGCTTGTGCTGGAAGGTGCAGAGGAGACCATGTCTGGAAATCAGTAATATGGATTTTATTTAACAGCAAATGTGAGGTAGAGAGATAAAAAGAAATAGGAAAGAGAGGGAGGGGGGAAAGAGAATGAGAGAGATATATTAAGCAGAAGATAGTCACTACCTGTGGATCCAGTGGTGTCCTGTTGGTGCTTTTTCATCCTGGACTTTGGAGGGTCTGGAGGTAGTTCAAAACTTTTCACTATTTATACATTTTAGAAAATCAAGGAATCAATGCTCATTAGCTACACAGTTCTCTTATTCTTTTGGTTAAATGATTCCCTCACTTCTAATGCTGTTTTGCTCCTTGCTCAGTCTTTCTCTATTTTTATGAGTTGGTGTGTTTCTTGTCTTGAGCTGGTGGGTTGTGGTCTCCCCCTGACAGAATTACCTTTCACTCAAACCAGACTGATTTCAGCTCAGTTGTTTCTCTCATGGCCCATAAATTCTGCATTCTTTGTGTGCACTATCAGAGGCGTATTCATCTCCTCCAGCTTGGCTAAGCTCCCCTGAGGAGGTCTGAGAGGACACTTGGACAGTTAGTACCACCTTCATCTTGATTCAAATTCTGTCATGGTGGCTTAATTTGCAGTTCAAATTTCAGGTATCCATGAAGACATATTTGGGGTAGGGTGGGTTTTATAGTGTATGTATTTATATTTTGTATGTGTTTATAGTGTTGATGATTTAATAGGTGAGCTAATCGTTGATCAAACAATCAGGAAAATGGCAATAATTTATCCATAATACCAGTAACATAAGTAAATAAAAAATCACTCCTGAATCATACAGGAGACTCAGATGCAGCAGAAAACCAGCGAAGAGAGTAGGATTAGCTAAGTGTTAAGCAAATATCACATATCTCCATGTGGCTGACCGCTATGCCCAAGGGCCCACAGGAATCACAGGGAATCTGTTTCCCTGTAACACAGATGAAACTGCTGAGATCAAATACTGGGACTGGCAATGGCCTCTGTGGATTTACTCTGTGAATTAATTTGGTCCCAACTTGCAGGTTCTCAAGACTGAATGCTGGAAAAAATTGTGGTGTCGCTTAATCTATCCCTTTTCTTCCCACCTTTTCCAGCATCCATTTCTTCCTCACGTGTTTTTCCCTGCTCTGCTCTGCTCTGCTCTGTGTGTCTCAGAGCTGAGGACCTGGGCCATTATTCCATGGCCCAGCACACCTCCAAGCACAGAGGATGTGCTGTCACAACTTGCTGTGCATCACTGAGCAGCAGCAATTTGCCATGTACCATGAGAAATAATGTAAGTTCAGATAAGCCTCTGTCCCTGTGAGCAAAGCTAAATCAATTTTCTGTATGTTTGCCTCGGGCTCAGGGTGTGCATGAGGGCCAGGAAGGTGATTTGTGTGGAGTGTGCCACGACAGTTCGGTCACCTTATAATTATTGTTGTGGTCACAGCTTTATTTTAAAACTTAACATAATGTCAATAAATGTCATTTGATATGTATTCTTAAGATCAGTTATCTAATCCACCTTCTAATGAAAGGTAAAGATCAGGTTCCTTTTATCCATACACCCCCATATGGGATTGCTGCCACCAAAACCAGTCCTTTTGACAGCAAACATTGTCTTCAAAGTCCCACTGATGACTTGGCTCCTTTGGGCACCATTCTCTCTTTCCTTTTTCTAAAACATGGCAGAGAAGATATCTTCCCTTCTCCTCAAATAATTCTTCTCACTTCCTTCCCTTGCATGATCCCCTCTTTATCTCTTTGTTTTATCCTTTATCTCCTTGTCCCAGCACCACAGAAGGTCCCTGCCCCAGCTCACTGTTCTGCTCAATCAGCAACATCTCCAGCAAGTGGTGTAAAAAATGTAAATATTGAGGAGACAAACCTGAAATGTCCCTAAAGTCCTAATGGAAAGGTCAGCCTTCAAGGAAAACATGTAGCCTCAGAACCTGCTTTTCTTGTGTGCTGCTCAAGCTAGGACAATATCACTAATTTTTATTTGATGCTTTGTTTGGAATTTTCCTTTTTGAATCATTGAAGTAAAAAACAAGAGTCATGAAATTTTGTTTCTTGGTAGCTATTTGCAGTAATTTCATCTCAATGATGGTCAAACACAAATGGTGTTGGATTCAGGTTACTTTCAGCCTACTTAATCTTTCTTTTTTTTCAGATGTTCCTGAAAGCATAAAACGTCCTCCTGCAATAGTGAGCTTAATGTATTTTCAATTCAAAATCTTCCCCACCCATCACTCTCCACACATCAACCTGCCAATCCAGATCCCTTTGCAGCATGCTCAATCACTTGCTAAAATGTTCTGTCATTTCTTATTTGAGCTGGCAGCTACAAGAGCTTGGTGTGTCTGATGCCAATGTTCATGTGAACCAAACCTTGCATTTGCAATTTATCTTATTTGTAGACATAAAGTGATCACAGGCAAAGACCAGAAGATACTGAATATTGTTCTGATTAGTTTTGGGTCACAAACCTTGTGCCTACCTTCCTTCTGCTCCTCAGAACGAGTCAGGAACTTGCACTTTGTGGCCTGTCTTGTGATTCAAGGCATAATAATTTGTTTTTAAGGAGAAGATAAGAGTATCTGTGGGAGGTGATGGTCTCCTGAGGAGTGGTGAGGGTTGCTTGAAATTTCAATACATCCAGATCTGATTTAATTTGAGATCAATCTCAAAAACAAAGATGGCAATGTTTATGTAACTGGAGCTACTGTGAAGTGTAACTGAATTACCACCACTTTTGCAATATGAGCTTCAAGAGCAGTGGGTTAAGTCCATATAAGTCATGGAATGTCTGAATAGGTTCATTCACTGAGAAATGTCTGTGACACAGCACCAGGTGCACAGGTTTGGGGGTTTATCACAACTGGGGAGCAGAGGAACATTTACTTTTTAGGGCACCAAGGCATAGTACTGTGGGCAGGGTGATACCAGGCTGCATATATGGACAATAAAATCACCTTTCAAAGGCAAAAATCTGTACCAGAAGGAGAGACACAAGTACTTGTCCATCCTTGGTGAGATCCTGGGTGGCTGCAAATTGGGCCAGATCCAGATGTGGTGTGTTTATGGAACTGGTTTTCTCCAGCTGGAGGTCAGACAGGTCAGCTCTGCTTCCACTGAAGTCTACATCTCTTGCCTCAAGCCAGTGAGTGATTTTCAGATTGCATGGATTCAGTCTGCACAAAAGAGGGGATGATAGTCCCAAATCCCTCAAGCATTCCCTGAAATCTCCCTGAATCCTTAAAAGACTGTAACACTCAGATTTCTCCAGCCTGTGGTATCTTGGCTGAAAGACACAACCAGGAAGAGGAAGGGGATGATGCATCTTACACACGATAACACATTGCAGTCCCCCTGAGGCTTGAACAGAACATGGACCATCTGGATTTTTGTAATGGGAAGTTCAATTAAAATGTTTTGATGTTAAGCACATGCCATTTTTGAGGATACAGTTTTTTCCCCCCTGCTTTCCATTTCTCTCTATTCTGCTAGAAACAAGAATAAGAGAGAGAGAGAGGAAGTTATAAATATTTTACATGAAATTCCATATGGCTTCTGTAGTCACACTAATATGCATTTAGGAATTATTAATTTTTTAATAAAGAAAAGAAACTGAAATATGAATCTTGCCCTAATCAGCTAGGAAAACAAACTTTGGAAATACAGGTGATTTTCTAGACCTTTGTATTGAAGACTGATGTGAAGAAGGAAACTTCTATCATTGGATAAACTTTTACAGGTGAAATAGTCAATATTTATTCCTCCTGGGTCAAACCTTTTAGTTGACAGGTCCAGGACCATTGGCAAGTAGTTAGAAAAGCCAGTGTCCCCTCAGTCATCTTGGAATTACCACATATTGGCCTGCATGTCTAGCAAAATGAATATACTGGCCTGCAAACCAGTAAAAAATGGTGCAAAAATTTCCAAAAAAAAAAGAAAAAAATGGGGAAGAACCATTCCTCAAAGCATCTTTCCCTTACTGTATGGCCACATCCCAGTGGAAGGTGGCTTTGGGAAACATGACCTTGAAAGGATCTTTGTAAGAAACATGTGGCACCTTCAACAAAATTCCTCTGTTGCCATGAGTGTCAGCTGTCTGTGCTGGAAGCAGCTCTTGGGACAAACACTTGGAGGTCTCTTGATAATAGGAAAAAGAAATTGGCAAAATTCTCTCTCTGGTTCTCTTGTTTATTCTTTTGTTGGCCTGCTGTTTATGTTTGGGAGCTTGAAATATTGTGGGTGCCAACAAGACAACACATCCCTTTCACACCCCATCCCTGGAAGTGTCCAAGGCCAGGTTGGATGGGGCTTGGAGCAGCCTGGGGCAGTGGAAGTTGTCCCTGCCCATGGCAGGGGGTTGGAACTGGCTGATCTTTGCGATCCCTTTCAAACCAAACCATTTTGTGATTCTGTGATTCCCCTGAGGATCTCCTGAGGTGGCTGTGTGTCCATTTTAACAGGGATTGCTTGGTGTCACTGCATGACTGACCCCACTGTTGTGCTGAACAAAGCTCTGGCTCTGTGAGTAAAAGCACACGTAAATGACAAAGTGAGGTGTTCTCAGTCAGGATAATTCAGTCCAGGTTTACAGCCCCAGCCCTGTGGCTGTGCTTTGCTCACCCCACAGATCAAGCAGACACTTTGGATGAGCTGTAGGAGTGTGCTGAACTTTGGATGTACTCTGTGATTTTATTGCATGCAAGCTAGAGCAGTTTTAAGAGTCAAATCCCCATCTCACTTAAATTGGCAGGATGTTATAAATCGTGTCATAGTTTAATACTTTGAAGCTGCCTTCTTTACACTGATGAAGAAGGATGGTGACATTCATGCAGAGCCTGGTTCTGTTAATCAGTTCACTGCTGCTCACTGGGGCAAACCTCATTCTTACCCAGTGTGGGCATGGGTTTCATTTGTTTGTAAAGCAGGCTGGAGAAATAGATGACAGACCTGTTTTGAATCTATCCCAAGCTGATACACTGTATAATTCCAAAACACCTCTATTTGGCACTCCATGTTTGCTGGGGAATACCCCCACATCTTTTCCTTGTGGATTTCAGGTCACATCTGCCAACTCTGAATTATTCAGTGATTTGATGGGTGCCAACAGAGCATTCAAAAATAAATAAATCAATATGTACATTGTTTGTTTTCCCTAGAGTGTAGAGCACCAGCTTCATCTCTGAGAGAAGCAATACAATTCCCTTATAATTAAATGTAAGTTACACTGCTCACGACACAACTTCCGAAATGTGCTTGGAAAAGGCTTCTGTGGGAAGTCTTTAAAGCTTAGTTTAAGCAGATGAGTATTGCTGTGGAAATAAAGAGGATTATTTGTGTGCTTACAGATAAGTGCATGCATAAATTCTAGTAAGATTGAAGCCTTTGAGGATATGTTAAAGTGAAAAAAAAGTAACAAATTTCACCTACTTTTTGTTTTGCTTACATTTTATGCCAAGCTGGTAAACCCACTGTAAAAAAATAGAGTGCTTGAGTGAGTATATGGGATTATTTATATTGCCTTTCATAGACTTTTTAATTACTTTAAATAACATTAAGGTGCAGGTAATTCTTAGTTTAAATTCTCAAGTTAAAAAACCCTGGAAAACATTTCAGTTTGAATCCCAAATGTTCTACATTCCTCAAGAAAATGTCTTCCCAGGACACATCTGGGATGAAATGCTTTATTTACGTTGATTGATCTTGGATTATTGCAGAACATCCAGATTTATTCAAACTACATGGAATGCTTAAGGATGATCAGTGACCCAGATTGAGAGAGGTCAGTGAAACAGTCTGGGTACAGGTTTCTTTCTAAACATGAAAAGCATCTCTGCTGGTTCAAAATATGCTCAAAGTTTGGTTTTGCCAACTACTGATCAGTCAGAGAGATTTGAAATTATCTGGGAAACACTGCTTTTGTTTATGTGCTACTGATTATAGTTTTGTGCTTGATTTAAGCTCAGGTATCATGGAAGGATGAAAGGGAAAACAAAACTGTGAATCACAGAATGGGCTGGGTTGGAAGGGACTTTAAAAATCATCTTGTTCCAATCTCCTGGCATGGGCAGGAACACCTTACCCTAGACCAGGTTTCTCAAAGCCCCATCCAACCCAGCCTTGAACACTGAAGATTGACAAATGACCCCTTCCTCCCCCAAAATCCAGTGCCAGAACAAAGAACCTATCACTGAAGATGTTTTCTTGGTGTGCCTGTATTGTTTTGTTGTTTCAGCTTTTTTAGTCTTTCTCAGGAATCCCTAATAATGGAATGTAGATTACAGTAATATTAGGACTTTTTGGTCTTGACATCAAGAAAATGAACAGATAAATGAAACAGATAAATAAGAATAGAGAATTTTATTACATATACAACACTTTAAAACCACTAAGTAGAAGACCCTGGACAGGCTATATGAAAACTCTCATTCCTCTATTTGTGTAAATGAAGTAATAAAATCTCTTTCAGAGAGAAAGCTTACATTAGCTATGCCACAGTGTGGGTAAATAGGTATGAGAGTGAAAATTACCTCAAGTCTGAATTCTGCTTCCCAGCATCATGATATGCTGGACTGAAATCAACCACAGCTTTTGGAAAATAGAATGAAAACCCAGATGGAGAGCAGAATCCTGCAAGTTTAGTTCTAGATACAGAAAGGACAAGATCATATTTTAATCAATAACTCTCTGCAGTTTTGTTTTGGTTATAAGAATTCTTTATCTATGTTTTAAAGAGAAAGGAATGTTCTTTGGTCCTTCCCCCCCACTTCCCCCCCATACTGTTCACCCCTATTCATAAAATAAGTGATTGAATCTTCTGACTGAAGATTTTGACTTTTATTTCTGGTGTCTCTTGCTGCTTTCTCAGCTCTGAAAATGTAAATTTGTTGAAAATGGAATTGGAAGAATTGTAGGTATGTAAGAATAAAATTTTGAAAGCATTGCAGGTATTCTGAAGACCTTTAAAATCCCCCAGCATCTGAATGTCCAACTTGATATCAAGTGTATTTTCCTTTATGTCTAGAATCACAGAAGTGTGACATCATATCCTTCTAGATAAGATATTTTCCATGTTTGGCACCATCTTGATGTGATCAGGTGAAAAACCAACAGCAGTAAGAAAATCCTGGGGGCTCTCTACACGACCTCTCTCTTCTGGGAGAGAGGTTTCTGCTTTATGGACAACAATTGCAGACTGTGATATGGTGTTAGTAACTGAAGTAAGATTATAATGACAGAAGTAATAATAGAAGAACACCTGAAAACATCTGACCATTCAGAAAATATCAGAACTCCCTGGTAAAATGAAAAAGAAATATTCACCAAAGAAGAAGCAGAAGAAAATTCCACCCAGGAATATTAAGGAAGCATTAGGAACCATCAGAACCAGTCCAAGAGGGCAGTTTTGGGCTAGTGCAGTTTGGCTCCAAGTTACCCAGTTTTCTTGGATGCAATTATTGCCAAAACCCCAGCAGCTTTTTCTCCAAAAGAGCAGCCAGTGCCGAAGCTCACCATGCTCACGTGCTTGGGCTGCCAGGCACGGCAAAGGCTTTCCCAGAGATGCTATTTGCCATGCTGGGGCTTTGCATCCCACCACAGGAGCCCACTTTTCACCCTCTGCCAGAGGCAGAGCCCTCCAAATCTTGTGCAGAGACCACCTGAAGGAAGGACTCCCTCTGCCCCATGAAGGTCACTGCATGCACAAGGATGAGAGGATGAAGATTTGACTTTTTCTCTGCCTCAGATGTCGGAGCAGCTGCTTTGAGGCTGTTCTATCCTCTGAAGGAACATTCTGTCTCAGCAAGCGGAGAAAGGAAAAGAGAGATCTTACACCATGATAATTACTTGAACAAAAATAAACACACATATGGTGTGACATTTTCCTAATGCTTGGATCCTATTTGGAAGCAAATGTATTAATTAGAGGGGGGAGTAGAAAGGGGAAAAAACAAACAATCTCTGAGTCATGAGAACATGACAAGCTGTCCTTTGAAAATGTTATTTTTATTTTCCATTGACACTGCTGTTAATTTATTAGGTGTAATAGTGTGTGCTTACTTATTTGTTGTTCAAAAGCAACAATTTTCTTCCTCATTGCTTTTCTATTTGTTTATTTTTATAGACAGTGCTGAGCTAAGAAGAAAATTCACCCCCGGATAAGGGGCTGTATCAATGTCTTTTTGTCCTTGGAGCTCTCAAAAGCTGATGATATTAAACTTTCCCTGGTCTCATAAAAGATGTGATTCAGCTTTAGAGGCAGGGCAGATATGAAATTCTCTTTGTTTCTCTTTGATGGCAAAATTCTCTTTTTACTTAAGACATGCTGCCCTTGTGCTTAGGCTTCAAATGAGAACATCTTTGACAATTGTCTTCAAGAATTAGAGGTAGAAATGCAGAGTGCAGCCCAGAAATGGCCATTCCAGCAAATCCTTACAGTGTTGATGCAGCAGTAATTAAGTAGAAACAAATCTTTAAAGGCTGAACTTCACACAGAGAAAGTGAAAAGAGAAATGAATAAAAATCACATGTTTCTTCCCAACAGGGTACATAAACAGGCACTCAAGGAGGTCCCCTGGGGTTTTCTTATTGCTGCTGTTCTTCACGTGACCATCTTTCCACTTGTACAGAGGGGAAAAGCCATTTGCTAACCCAGTGAAAATACTGAGCTTTTCTACCTACAGCCTTTTATATTTTGCAAGCTTTTCTAACTGTTTTTGTAACTATTGGTCCACAATATTAAAATTAAAACATTTGGAAAGAACACAGTAATAGCTTTTTTTATTTTTTTTATTTTTTTTTAATGTTCTTTAGTAGTTTCCTGCTCTCTTCTGTGAAGTTTTTCTTTGTGGAAGTATTTTAATTCCTCAGAAACATAAACCAGTTCAGTTTTATATTTTACATTTTCTACTTTGCCTCTCTATTTTCACCCCTGTCTTCTCTTCCTTCTCAAAAGCAAAATAAGGGGATGAAAATAAATAGCATTAAACCTGTAGATGCTGGAGGGAGAAACAAAGTGCTAAAAAGCTATTTTGTTTTTTATTTAAATATAAAACCCCATTAGTAAATAATGACATTCTAGAGGAGATATTTCCCTTTAGGAAAGTACAACTTTAAGCTGAAAATATTTTAAATGTAAGCTTTAATCGGTTCTTGAAATAAATGCCACGTTTCAATCTAAAAGAATGTTTGTTTTATTTCCATTCCCTTGTAATTTCAGAAAATGCACTAACTATAAGGCATTGTGAAATAAATCATGATATGTTTCAGTCAATTATATGTTGTAATAAAAACCCTGTAAGTGTTTTGATTCATGCCTGTTGTATTCTTTCAGAAGATCTCTCAAGCTTCTTGCCTAATCTGTGGAGCTGTTCACTCCCAGCACATTTTTCAATCTATTCACTCCTGCAGAAGCCATCTGGTTCTCAACTCAGTCTTTCTCATATGCTTGGTTTCTTTTTTCTCCTTCTTCTAAGAAGCTTAGGCTAATAAAGACTTTTTAAAATATAGGGTTGAGCTGGTTAAAGTACAATGCATGTTCTTTTCTTTTTCTTTTTTTTTCCAAAAAAAAAAAAGTGGAAACAATTTTTCAGGTTTTCAACAGTTGGTTTCTCCCACCCTCCTTTTCAAAAAAAACCCAACAAACCAAAAATCCCCCCAGCTTTCATTTGTACTTCCTTTCTATTTCTTTTGTATTCTTAGTATTTTGTTTCCACCCCAGCTGGAATAGGTAGATAAAATATAGAGTGCTGTTTTAGGTGCAGGTTCCCTGGCACTTGGTTGTTCCCCTACTTTGGTTCTTGGACACTGCTTCAGCCTTGCTGACCTGCCTGACATTGCCAAAAGCATCAGCATTAACAATGGAAAGGAACAAACTTTGTCCTCATGGGATTTGTTGGGACAGGCAAGAACTTAGAGTGTCCTGAGAAGGGGAGAAGGAGATTTCCCGGCAAGGAAAATGACAAAGTTATTGTCCCTTCCTATTCAGCTCAAGATGCCATGAGTGGTTCTTGCTGTCTGGATGGGAATTCATGGTTACTTTGCTGGATCATAACAAATGGGAAACATATTCTTTTGTGCTCCCATTTCTCACATCCAATCTATTTTGTTTCCATTTCTAAACCTAAAAAGTCTTAATGGGCTACACAGAGAGGGAGTGGCAAATCCTCCCTCTGACAAAGAAGTACAGTCAAGAGGCAAGTAATGCACTTTGTGTTAAATATATTGGGTCATCTTTATTTTATTAAAAAGGAACTAAAAAAAAAATAGAAATAAAAGCAGCTGAGGTAGAGATTTGGTTTTGAATTTCTCTCCTGACATATTAAATAGGTATGATTAGGCTCCATGCTGGGATATCATCCTGCAGAGCTTCCTTTCAGTGGATCAAATGTCAGGTACCTGAGATGATGGTACAGTCCTGGCAGAAATGGCACGGGAATTGTGGGACTCAGTCCATGAAGGAAGCACTCAGCTTCACCTGGAACCAGGCATGGGATTCATCAGCGAGTTGAGAGTGTAAAACCTGCAAACAGGAAGGGTTTCTTGCCAGTTCTTCTAATTGCACCCCTTGTGTGTTGTTCACCCTTGCAATAGCCAACTGCTTTATAACAAAATGCCCTCAGGTCTTTCTGCAGTTGATTTTCTTTCCCTGGTGCTGAATTGTTTATTACTTTTCCTCCACCTACAGCCCTTCATGGTATATGTTATCATTTCTATTTAAAAAAGTGTTTAAAAAAATCCTCAAAATAAAAAAAAAAAATAAAAAAAGCAATTTGAGAGGTTAACTTGGGATCTGCCTGTTCTATTCAATTTCTGTGCCAACTTTCAGCATAAAACTGGTGATTTAATATATATGAAGACACCTCTTTGGATTTCCAATGGAATTTTTAATACTGAATGGAGATTGACAATCAAGGATCAAAAACATGGTTCCAAGAGACTTTTGTGCTCTTTTTTTTTTTTTTTTTTGCTCAGCATGATTTTAACACTATTTTTTTTAACATCAGATATAAAGAACACACAGAGGAGCTTAGATTAAATCCAACGACTCTCAAAAATGGAGTATTCTGAACAATCTGACCTTTCAGAAGAAATTTATATCAGAGCCAAAGATAAATCCAGATCTGTATATAATCAGGAGGCTGACTTCTGTTTTGTCAAACACTTGCTGGCAACAGAAGGAGAACCAAAGGGGAAATCTGCTAAAAGGGGCTAAGGGTGTAAAAAAGGAATAAATGAATTGCACAAGCAATGGCCAGCAGGGGAAAGGAAAAACTGTTTTATTTTTCCAGTAATTGCAACTTCTACCATCAGCGTGGGGTGATTAGGTTGGGGGATTTAGATCTGCTGTCCAATTTGACCTGTTGCCACAGGGTTACAAGAGATATGTATAAAAATCCCCACAGGACACTGATAGATTGTTATTCTGGATTTACCTTCCTTTAGGAAGTGAGAGTCACAAAGACTTGTCCATTTAAAATAAATGCTGCTCACCTCAGGAGGCTGATCACACCTTATTGTGTATTTTTAGAGTCCTTACCATCTCAAAGGAGTTTTGTTTCTGGATTGTAAAATGGGTCTGTTTAAGTGAAAATTGATTAAACAACAAAAGGAAAATAAATTGCAATGCCAAGTATGAAAAATGACACATGAGTTGCATAACTGCAAAGATGAATAGCTGTGCCTGCAGGCAGAACCATTATAAACAGCATCCTCTAGCTGGTTTCACTGGACTCCGAATTTTCTCTGTACATGACTTAAGATTAATTAAATAAGGCAAAAATGGTAGCTCTTTGGTATGAATAATTGTCATGTCTGCTGAAAGTAGCCGCTGGAAAAGAATTAATCATCTCTAGCTCAGTTCCTCTTCATCAGCAATTGGCTTTGTTATGAATGAAGTTCGTGTGTATTATTGACTTACTCTTCTCAGTGATAATGAAGTCTCCTTCATTCAGACTAACAGATTTCTAAAATTCAATGAGGAAGCAGTATGCTAAAATTACAGCAAGATTGATTTGTGAAGTTTTCTGGAGGTGGTGGATACAGCTTCACTTGAGTGCCATCAATCATATGTAGACAGAGCTTAAACACGTTTGTTTGGAAAGATAATGAGGCTTTCTGAAAAGCAGCCATAGTGACACCTAGTCTGAGTATCAAATTCAAGAGAGAAACCTGGATAATCTGAGTCCCCCAAGGAAAAAATACCTTAAAAATCACAGCACTGAACACTAAAATCAATATTTCCATCCCCATATTTTGTTGTGCTATCTGTAAGATGAAGAGACCTCTGCTCAATCCAGATTTGAAGTGACCCAGCCTTAAAATTTGAAGTATGTTTTTTTACAAGGAATATTTTTCAGTCAGATTGGATAAACAGTCTTCTAAGGTTGCTGTGGAGAAAAAAAAAACTAGTGTCGAGAGGTTTTAGTAATATTTGTGGCAGCATCCTTGATGAGCAAACTATATAAACTATTATATGTCCTGTCATATAATGTAGTGCATACTCAGCAAACGAGGAATAATAGTCTTCATTATGAAGCTCTACATTCATCCTCAGTACCTGAGCTTTTTATGAGGCCTGAAGAGTGAATTTTGACTTTCTGCAAGACCCATGCTAACCTGAGATATAATAATACTGATATTATCACTGGGCATACAAACATGCAGTCTTGTCAGATATTACGCATGAGGTGGTCCTTATGATTTGGTTCTACTTTCCTCAGCTGGTAGAACAAAAATCCTCCAAAGTGTACAGCCCTAAATACAAATCAGAAGAGGTTTTGCTATATCCTGTGCAAGGTAGGAAGAGAAATACTTATTTTAGATTGCAGAAAAAAGATGTGAGGTTTGCTGAATATTCAGGGACCTTTCCCAAATATAGTGGTGATGCAACACAAAACCAGGCATCTCAGGTGGTCCTGCACAGTCTTCTGAGGCCTTTCTAATCACTTTAAACAGACACCTGTCAGGGGCAATTTAACCATCATTATCCTGTCCAGAACAGATGAGGATTTAGATGGACACATGGAGATGCTTCCAGAGTAAACAGCAGCTTTTTTGGCTGAGCAGTTCTGGCTCCTTCCACAGATGTCTAATTGGGCAGCGAGGCCACTTTGCCATTGCCTTTGTGGCTGAAAACATTTCCAGAATGATGTGGCAACCACTGCACTTTGCCAAAAGAGAGCCGTGATCACCCACCCCCCTTTCTCTGTCGTGTGCCATATGCACTACTGTACTGCCAGGGAGATCAAAAAGGAATGGAAAAATGCCTCTAGAATTAGCACCTCTAGAATTATAGAACAGTGTGAGTTGGAAGGTCATCCAACCCTCCTGCCATGGACCCTCTCCTGCTGAGATCCAGCTGGTTTGAAGCTGGCAGGTTCACATTTCCACAAGTTTTTGCCTTAAGCTGCTGTAGTTTTGTCTGTTCCCTTCTCTGAGCACCTTGGACTCTGCCCTGCTCTTTCCCTACGCTAAGCAAAAGTTGTCCTCTCTTGGTACAAATCTCAGCTTTCTTGTTTAGTTATCCAAAATCTTACCATAAATTGTCAGAAAATGTGTAATAGGAGTGAGGGGAAAAGTACCCATCTCTGATGGAGCTCTCATCAATGAATAAGATGCTTTTTAATTAACCCTAAGGAGTTTTAGCAAGACAAGCCAATTTGTCTGTGTTACCATTAGTCTTGTTTCCATAGCACACTTTGGGTGGCAGATAGCAGGTCATGTTTATTTTAATTAACTTGGTGGGACTAAAAAAGACATTTCTGTCTCGTCCATCTTTCTCTAATCTCAATATCTTTCTCAGGAAGATTTGAATAATAATAACACTGTAAGGTCTTCAATTCATTAATTGTTCACAAAAGAGAGAAAGAAAAAAATGTTTTAGAATAGGAATTATGTTTCTGGTAGCCTACAAAGCATTCTAGCCCTTCGTAATACACAGTTTAATCTACTCTCAATTAAATAAAACATATTGAAAAAAAAATATTTTCTGAAATGCAATTAATTTCAGATTAAACCTACTTTTATTCTTAACACTTCTGTATGTGGGGATCTTGAACTGTGTAATCAGTGAAGGATAGAGAGAGGCATGGAAAGCTCTAAACACTGGATATTAATAAAGGGCAGGAGGACAATAGACCTAGGGAGCTGGAAGAAAATCACCTGGTTCTCTACTACTTATTTTGCAGCCAAATGTTACAGCCATAAAATTTATGGGAGTAGGGATCTGTTTTCACTCCTGGCATATGACATTTAGCAGGATGGTGTGCTGACCTGCACAAGAAGCTCTCATGTCTATTGGAATATGACTGCTGCTCTGTTAAAGTAGACATTTTTCCAGCATAGGTTTTACTAGAAGCCCTAAAACACAGAGCAGGTGCAGAAGCAGCAGTTGTATTTAACAGCAGTTGTTATTATTATTATTAGATAAAACAAATATATTATCATAAGGTAAAACACTGCCATGACAGGGGAAAATCATGGAGTCAGACTCCTATAAGAGAAAGTTTTCTCATTAGCTTCCAGTCTGAGCCATCGATGTGGTGATGCTCTGAGCCCCCACAGGACCTTTCACCCCAGCTCCAGCAGATGCTTGTTGAAAAATAAATTCATATGGCTCCAAACTTGCTAGATTGATCTCCACACCTGCAGACTGAAGATGTGAGGGTCTTTCAGGAAATATTTTCTGAATCAATAATCATCTAACTAACAACAGCTTATTGTAAAGTTATTTTACCTCTGAACTCTTAGCCACATTTATTGGTTGCACTGGATTAAGCCAAGATGAGTATTTGCTATACAGTGATCATCCTGTTTTTCTCAGTATGTTTACATTCATTTTTCTTCAGCACAGTATTTGAATTCAGAGCCTTTTTCCCAGTGTTACCTGTCAGTCTCAACATTTGTCATTTCTCACACTCAAAATTGCCCACTACTGCTGTTAGCTGGATTTTGTTCATATGAATCTCATTTTCTTCCCTTTATGAAAGAAAGAAGCAAGTTTTAAGAAAATTTGACTCCCATTGCTTGAATTATTGATGGACTTTTTTTCCCCAGCAATTTATCTACAAGCTCTGTGATTTTCTTCTCACTGTATCTTTAGTTTATATTTTGGGTAATACATAAAAAATTCCACAAGTAATAAAGAAACAAGCAGTTGGCTGAGTGCTTTGCTTGAGAAAAAACCAAACACTGCAAATATGTCCTTTTCAATAAAACAAAACAATTGGAACTGGGTGCAATCTGACACTGAGTTGAGTGCAGCACTCTGAGCTCACTTCTAATTTTGCTATGGCACAAATTGTGGGTCTTTCCTCACTCTGGTTTGTCTGACTCCTCACCCCACTGCTCCACACTGGAAATCACAGGAATTAGAGAAGTGGTGTCTTCTGTCAAGCCCAGATGATGAGCAATAACCATATAAATCGGTGTTTAGTGGGTTTGGACAGAGGCTTTCCAAGCGAGAGGAAAGACTTGAATTGATTTCAGCAGGCTCTGGAGGGGCTGCCAGCTTCGTTCCCCCAGGCAGCAGGAGATGCTCAAGCCCTTGTTTGCCTGGGCACGAGGTTGAAGTGCAGAAATGGTGATTTCAGTGCATGTTCTGTGCCTGCCTGTCTGGGCTCTCTGCCTATTCCTGTTCCCATGTAAATTGCCAGGAACTGCTCCCCTAATTTATAGAGAAGAGGGGTTATCTTTTAAAGGAGCTTTAAAAGGCTTGGAATCACAGCACAGAGTCACAGAGTATCCTCAGCTGGAAGGAATCAACAAGAATCATTGCATCCAACTCCTGGCCCTGCACAGGACACCCCAACAATCCCACCCTGAGCACGAGAGCATTGTCCAAACACTCCCTGAGCTCTGTCAGGCTGGGGCTGTGACCCCTGCCCTGGGGAGCCTGTTCAGTGCCCAGCCACCCTCTGGGGACAGAACCTTTTCCTGATATCCAACCTAAACCTCCCTGGCACAGCTTCAGGCCATTCCCTGCCTCCTGTCACTGCCACCAGAGACTGAGATCAGAGCCTGACTCTGTACCTGTGCCCATCTGTCCCAGACAGCTTTGGGAACAACAACTCAGTTATTCTTATTTTTTTATAAATTAAAACTCCTATACGGAAATGTCTGCTTTTAATGCTAAAGATGAAGCAAAATAGTCCAGAGAATGCAGTCAGTCAAAGACCTGTACTGCAGGAGCAGGAATGTGTCCCCTCCCCATCTGGAGACTTAATTGAGACCATTTCAATTATTTAGCTCATGAATGTGGCACCCTTGACATTGCAGTCAACATTTTAATTTCACATGAAATACAATGCAATTATGACCTACTGAGAGAAATGACAGTGCCATTTATGTCACTCAGTAGAAAATTACAACTGGGTGGAACAACTACTACAGTTTATTTTTGTTTATGAAGAAAATTATGCCTGTGGCTTCTTTCACACCCTGGGTACCTGATGGGCAGCTCATGACAGGAACACAATGCCACAAAGTAATGCAGAATTATTAAGATAATTTCTCAAAACCACTTCCCCAAGGCAAATGCTAAACTTTTCCTCTTTTTTATTTTTCATATTTAATTTTTACATGACTTGTGGTGGTGGAAAGTAGAATTATAAATTAAAGGTATTTATATAGTTTTTAAGGCAAAGTTGGCATTTCCTGGGCATAATAAGGCTCTATGAAATACTGCAGTGCTTTGCCTGAGCCTTCATCGCACTTTTCACCATCACTTCAGCACCTTGTAGACTCCCATCAAAGACAGGAAGGTCTTTGTCATGGCACTAACAGCTCTCTAGTACCAGAAATGTGTCAGGACTTTCAGACAAATATTCTCAGTTTTTTTTAGTATGGCCCTAGGAATCAGGATTCTCAGAGAGCCATCACTAATTTTATAATAATTGTCATTTTTTTCTCAAACAATAGTTTCTCAACTGCCTACTCACCAAAGGTTCTGAGCAATTTTAAGGGTTTTCCGTAGTTCATCTGCTTAACTTTCCTTTTTTATAATTTTTTAACCTGTTAATTAATTTAAAGTAAGACAGGAGGAAATAAAAGCCAGCAATACTACCTGATAAATACTTGCTTGTTTTCTCAGGGGTTGGTGGACATTTATTGCTAAACAGTTTGAGGACTAATTATGAACTAAATATAAATATCCAGAATATGAACATGTTTAGCAAAACTGGTCATCTCTAAATCTAACAACCCTCACATCTCATGTTACTTGTCTGCACCAATCTACTCCAAAAGAGTCCTTGTGATTGATGATAATTCTTCTTCCAAAGGATTTTGGAGATGTCTGAGAACTATCCTGAAGCAGCATAAAAAGTAGAGCTTCAGTAATTCAATATTCCTTGAGCTGTTGTGTGCTTAGGGGTAAGCAAAGTTTACCCTGGTTTTAGCCTAGCATTTGGGAGACACAGCACCCAGCCTCTGTCTCCTTCCCCACATTTCTGGGGAGATTACAGCCCTCTTAAAGATTTAGAATTCACATGGTAACATGGATTTGCAGAACCACCTTTTTAATCATCTCTATTTTAATAATTCTTTTAGAATTAGGGTCTGTTTGAAACAATACTGTCAGAATTAATTTTTCTGTGGATCTTTGTATTTCCTCTGAATATTTCTGTGTCTTTGGCTGAATTGTCTCCTCCTTAGCTTTCTACAAGACAGCTCTGAGTTGTGAAGAAGTCTTAGCAAAGATAAAGTGGCAAAGCAGAGATGTTTAGGGTCCAGTATGCACATCCATTGACGTGCTTTTAACGTCTGCAATTGAAATCCTGATTTCAGATCCATGCAAAAAAGTTACCTGATGCATTGACTCAGAGGTGTTCATTGCAGAGATGACCTCTGGGTTGTTCAAAATTGAAAAAAAATCACATACACGTGATGAAAGGGATTGTCCCTTAGAGATGCAGTCTGTGAAGAGCTACAAATGACCTAATTTGTAATCCCTCCTAACACTGTGATGCTTGAAAGCACCCTTAATTTTTCACACTCAAACTGTGGCTGTTAAGCACTGGGGAAAGAACCACAGTCTGGAGAGATGGGATGAGAAATGAGAAATGAGGATATGAAAAGAACCTCTGGAATCACGTGTAGGCATCCCTTTTTAACTGAGTTTACACAAGTTCTTTTTATGCTAAGCTGTTCTGTGAGAGCACCATCATGTGCTGGTACATCCTGGCTAAATGAACATCAAGCCTATTAATTGAGTAGTTTGTCTTTTACATTGAGGCTTTGCTAATGCCTGTTGGGACAGTTTTTCATTACAGATGAGTTGTTTTTCCCTTCGAGCACAGGTGAGATGTGTCTCACGTGGTACTGACAGCCACACTTAACAGGGGTCTTTAAAAACGCTTTATCATTATTACATTATCATAGTTACCTTAAAAAATAATAATAATCTCATTAACTTTATTAAAACATCCACTGATGAACGATCATATTTCCTGGCTGTGAACTGCCAGGCAGCCTATGCTGCACTAATGAGTCCTTTCAAAGCTGAAGTTTTACAGCACAGTACCCACTTGTGCTGCTTGAAAAATGTCTCCAGAAAAACCTTTATTTTCAATCTCATCTCCTTGGATACCTGGCTGTCTCATTTAATAAGATGTTATGAAACTTAACACAGAATCCTTTGCTCCATAAAACAGATGCAGGGTTGTGTTATTCCATGTTGAATGTAAAAAATTTTATTTTCAAAGGCTGTTTTTTAAAGCTTTATTCAGTTCAATTCACCTCTTATTTGTGGCAAGTATTCCCCTAAACAGACAAAATGAGAAGAAAAATTTGTAGTTTCTGATTTACATGGAGCTTGCCAGGAGACAGAATTCAGAACAGCACATTCTTCTGTAATGTATTCCTTGGGAACCAAATACCTTCTCATTGCACACCTGCACTTTTAAAAAATTCATTTAGTGCAGCTGAAATGCCTCAGCTTAGCAGCTCTGGAGACAAACATCCTGTATCCACCCACAGAGATGGGCTGCCTTAGGCAAAGCAATCCCACTGACTTCTCTGAGTCCACGTTAGCAGAGGTGGCTGTTGGGCTCCTTCCCTCATAAAATTGCTACTTTTATGGCTTTAATTCAATGGTACCATGGGAATCTGTCCATCCTGCTTCAAGAAGATTTAGGAATTCATCTTTATCCTTTAGAAAATGCAAGCAAAGAGGTTCCTGCAGGAATTATTTTGGCAGATCACACCAGAAGGCAGCACTCAAATATTGGGTGGGGTGTGGGTCTCAGTGGGGGAGGAGGGAAATGAAGTTTGTGCTCTGAAATGGATTTTTTTTTCCAAGGGAGGAAAAACTGGTGAGTCCTACTGGGCAGAAGCACAAGGTGACTTTTGGGTTGTTTCCCAGGAGCCTGCTGCCCACTTTCCATGTGTGGCTCTGGGAAGAAGGGAACATGAGTGAGTACCAGAAGTCTCACTGAGAAGGGGAACTGCAGGCAGCAGCTTGTGAGCCAGCCCCAGGCAGGTTTCTGTGGAACCTGGCCAATCCTCACCCCAGCTCCTTGGTGCTCCAGCTGAGGAGCTGAGGAGCCCAGCTCTGATGCAGACCAAAGCCAAAGCACAGGGACATCCTGGAGCAAGGTGTGTGAAAACAGCCAGACGACTGGGAGACCTTGGGGTTTGCTTCCAGACAACAGAGAAGGTGCTGAGCAGGTGGGCTGGCAGGAGATCAGGAGGATGGGGATGATAAAGTGCTTCAAGTAATGTTTAATTTTTTATAGGAGCCATGGAGAGCACTGCAGGAGCAGCAGAGGGGCAGAGAAACTCAAAGCAAATAAGATGTTTGTTAATTTTTAATTGAACTCTGGGACAGGAGCCAGGGATCTGACAGAAACAAAGATATGATTCAAAAAAAAAAAAAAAAAGACCACAGGTACTTGGGGATGAATTTTGAGCTCTAATGTGTGTGATAAGCTCTTTGCCAACAACAGAAAATGGGAGGCAAATACATGAGAAATGTATTGCCTGAAAAGAGACATTCATAAAAGTGTTTGAACAAAGGGTAAACATCATCATGTTGGAGATATGCTGTGATGTCCTTGATGGCATCAGAGGAATGCACTCAGCAGAGTGGACAAAATACTCAAGGCAGAGCTGGAGTGCCCTTCCTGATTGCAAACAAATGGAGCCTGTGCTTGACAGAGATACTTGTTCCCATTTCCCATCAGAGCAGGCCCTCCCAAAAAGACAGAGATGTGAAGAACAGAATGGATACTAATGTTTTCAAAGTCTAAATACAAGAATAAAGGGAGTAAATTGATGTTTTTTCACTGGTACCTGTAGACAGACCAAAACAGGCTTTTACTCCAGAATAGTCCCTGAGCAACTCAGCAGGTATATATGGAATAACACTGTGATGTCTTCAGCACTGGGGAAGATGGCTGTGATTGTGCTCAAGCAATGATCTGCTTGAGATATTGCCATTTTCACAGGTTGCTGAAGAGGTTGTGGTTTGTACCCAAAGTTCCAGCCTTAGACATCACCACTGCACAGCAGGAAATGAAAGGGAATATCATAAGCAGCTTAAAGACATCTAATAAATGGATTTTTCGTCTGGGAAAAGATGGTAGAAGTACATCCACAGCCTGTTGTGGGATTTGGGCAGAATCAGACCTAATGGACTGAAATAAATAACTGGTGATGAAGGCTGCAGGTAACACAGGAAGAAAGCTAACAGCAAGGCAAATCATGGAATAGTTTAGGTGGGAAAAGACCTTTAAGATCATCAATCCCAACCAACACTGTCACTCCTGCTTCCCTGCCCTGTTGGAGGTGTTCTCCAGGGGTTTCTCTTCAGGTGTGAGAAGGTTGGCCACTGTTTCTCATGGCCCTGTCCAGGTGCCACCAGCTGAAATCAAATAGGATGATCATAGCAAGTGTGCTGACATCCACGCTGTGTTTATCCCAGAAGAGAAAAAATGGGTATAAAGATGTCTTGGAATAAAGATATGTGTGCCTAACCCATCTGCTCAAAGTAGTTATCTGAGAGCACTGCAGTGCTCAGACACCTAATGACAGTGAGGCATAAATCTTAATGGGAGTTTGAAAATCTGGCAAAAGTAAATTCTAGAAATCCTCATCCTAAAGGACTCCTGGTGTGATTCCACTTTAACAACTTTACCTGCCTGAAAGTGTCATGCCTTGTCAAGTCAGTTCAGCTCAGGTTAATATAATAACTCCTGATTTGGTCCAAGACAATTTTTTTCCCAATCTTTACATCTCTTTTAGAAAAGGATGAATTTCTTGCTGTACTTGCCGAGCTTCCTCCACAGACAGGAAAAAAAAAATAAATGAAAAGCCAGTGCACAATGAAAGAAGTGTTTTATTTTATTCCAAGGATTTAATATTTTCAGGGATTTTATTAGGAAATAATATTGCTAAAAGCCACTTATTACTGTGAATGGGAGATAGTGGCAAACACCACCCCACACCTGAAAACACAAAGGCTGTATATCTTTCCCAGCAA
Source organism: Pseudopodoces humilis (assembly GCF_049639895.1). NCBI lineage: Eukaryota > Metazoa > Chordata > Aves > Passeriformes > Paridae > Pseudopodoces > Pseudopodoces humilis. The sequence continues at coordinate 5,116,919 of NC_142205.1, read as the reverse complement.
CAAGTGTTAAGTGCCTTAAAAACTGAATACAAACTTGGGCTGCAGGTTTTATTCAGATTCTCCAGAGGATTTGACAAAATGCAGTGAAGCAAAGTCCAGAGCAAGACTGGAAAAAGTAATAAACAGCTACTAGCATAGGGTGAAAAAGAGAATATATTCCCTTTTTCCAACAGATTTTAAGGTGACGTGTTAATTAGGCATCTTTAGGTTATTAATCTTTAAAATGATACAGAAAAAAATAATTTTAAAAGATACCTGAACATAATGTGTGCTCTAAGAGCATTCTCTTCTGGCCTTAAAAACTATTTTTTTCTGAACAGCTGTAACAGCAAAGAGGCTGTCGGAGGATGCATGTTCTGAAAATTCAGGTCAGCTTAAAAGACCACTCTAAGAGCCTGATGAGGGAGAATACTCAGACATTTTTACATTGCCTGAGCAGACAGCTTTCATTCATAGACCTGAGTTAGCTGAACAGGCAGCTGGTGAAACCAAATGTATTTTTGTTTAATGTGACGTGAATATCACGAAACACCCAACAAGTGGTCACACTGTGGAAGGCATGGAGTTAAATAAGGAGTCTGCACGGGCAAAGCTAAGCTGTGCTCTGTGAGTCTCATCTATCTCCAGTTAAAAGTCACTTTTTAAATCCCAATAAACAAGATTTGGAGGAATTGAAGGTTCCAGGGTCAGATCCCAGCAGCAGAAGCCTTTTCTGAGTTGTTTTCTGATGCAATAACCACTGTGAGTGCCTGTCAGCTAAAGGAAGTTATTTGATTTTTTTAACATCATTGCAGTTGGGCCTTTTCACACGCTCATGGTGAGTCAGTTTCACTGCCCCGTCTAAAAGTTTTGATAGTTTAGCTGTAAAAATAAAGAGTATTCACTTTGTTAGAAGCACAAACTTTGTAAGGGCATTCTGAAAATGAGCTGTCTGGGAACAGAGCTCAGAGCTTAGGGCAATGTTTCTCACATTTATTCATTAAAAAAAAAAGAAAAAAAATTACACTCTGAGCTATTATTCCAGGAAGCAAAACCAGTCTTTGACATGACCAGGTGAAAGCACACAATTTTGATTTATTCGCTGTTTTAAAGAACTTACAATTTCTGACTATTTATAGTACAAAGTATTGACAAGTATTGAGGAATTTCACTGCCTGTGGTTGTGATGTTCAGCTGTTCCTGACTCACCTGTCATGATTCTTTGCAGGATTCTATTAATTAATGCAGAAGTGTTGAATTAATTAACCTTACATTCTTGCCTAGCTGTCTCACCTTAAAAGTCTTCCCTACCTAAGGCATTTTCTGGGTTGCCAGCCCCACTCTTCCCTCCAGTCACTATATGCAAAACTATGATTTATTAAGTATTTATTTTTCTAAGCTAGCTCTAGGTGGAGACATTTATCCACAGAATTATTTTCTTTAACAAAATCTGTGAGATGAACAAACCACTACCATTTGAAGATAAGTGCTTTGAGAATTCATTTTCAGACTCAAGCTTAATACAAAAGTAATATAAATTATTAAGTGATAAAATTTAACATAAATGTCACTAAGAAGAAAACAACAGCAAACCTTTGCAAATGTTAAACTGAATCTGTGAATAAATGATGTGGTATTGCCCCATACATCTTTTTTTAAGACCTTCAGATAAAGAATATTTTTATTTTTATATTCCCTTTTGATTTAAAATGTAACCAATGTTAAAATAAATGAGAACTCAATTTTCTTTCTTAAACACAACAATTGTTGAGTGTCTGTCCTTAAAACATTGGGAAAGCTTATTACGATACATTTCTGAGGAAGATTCCCATAATTATTTAATAAATAATGAGATCATTCTACTTAGTGACCATTGTGTTTGCACCCTACCTCTAAAGAGCTGTGATCTTAATCTCTAAAGGTCTATAGAGCACTTAATTTAATTTGTCTTCCAGCACTTGTGTTGTCATTAAATACAACAACTCCTGAGAGCCTTTTGTGGCTCTGGGGTGACCCTGGCTGGACACCAGGTGCCCACCAAAGCTGCTCCATCACTTCCCTCCCCAGCTGGACAGGGGTGAGGAAAAATAAGGAAAAGCTCTTGGGTCAAATAAAGGCAGGAGGAGATGATCACTCTCCAGTTACTGTCACGGGAAAAACAGACACTGCTGGGGAAAATTAATTTATTACCAGTCAGAGCAGAGTAGGGTGATGAGAAATAAAACCAAGTCTTGAAAACACCTCCTTCCTACCCCCCTCTTATTTACAGGCTCAAATTCACTCCCAAATTCCTGACTTCCTTGTCTCCAGTGGCACAGGGGGATGGGGAATGGGGACTGTGGTCCCTCCATCACTCCCTGTCTCTGCTGCTCCTTGCCATGGAAAGCCAACACACCTCGTTATCCTACAAATATCCCAGGTACTTTCCCTATTGCCACAGCCTTCCCTAAAAAACAACTTCTTGGCTTTCTGACATGCAGTGGGTGAGTACAATACATTGTCCAGTTTGATTCTCCTAGCACTTCATTTTATTTAATGTTCCTGTGTAGTGAAAAGGGGAAATCATCATGATTACATATACATAATTCCCTTTTGCATAATTTTCTACATTACATCTTCATTAATGCATACAATGTTTGAAGAGAGAATTATTCCCTCTCCCTTTTTTATTGACTTAAACTCTCCCCTTTTCCCACAATGTAAAGGAAGGCAGGACTGTTAAAACATAAAAAACCCATGAGAAATTATTGAATGTAGGAATGAATACAGAGCATTTGTTCTCCAGATGCTGACTGTGAAAATTCAGTTTGTTTTTTTTTATAGAAATCTTAAAATCCATTATGATCAAGAGGAGAGGAATCTCCAGGAAAAAAATAAGAAAATCTACAGTAGGAATTTCATATCTCTCCCAGTCTCGTCACCTCTGTGCAGGAATTTGTCACCTCTGGGCCTTTTTGATTCTGTGGTTTGAAACCTTCACTGTGCTTAAGGTACTTTTCTAAATAAAGAACATACAAGTTATTAAATGAGCACTCTGTGGGTTACTACACAAATCCATCATGAAAAAAATCACTTATGCAGCTGATTTACTCTGCTGTTCAAACACTTGTAAGAAACACTTGTAAAAATGGCAAAAGTTTGTAAAATATTTCAGGAAAAGCTTAGTTTAGCTGCTTTATTTTATATTTTATAAAATATTTAGTTTTTATTCAACTTCACATTTCCTGTTTCTATAAAAACCCACCAAACCAACCAACCAACCAACCAAGAAAAAATGTAACACCTAAACAATTCCATGGCTTGAAATTCAGCACAGAGAGGACAAACCTTGCATGTTTTCACCTTCCCCCATATTGCTCACGACAGCTGATAATGAGTTGTGCCAGCACTGACTCTGATTAGGACAATGAACCCAGAAAGATAAAAATCAATTCTCAGGAAGCTGGCAACACCCAACAATGGGGGAAAAAAGTTTAAAAAAATCACTTTTGTAAAGTCTTAGCATTTTTCAGGCATTGTTGTTTTCATTCCTGGTCACTTTGTATTTTACAAGCAGATTGATATGTGGTTTCCAGATATTTAAAAATGGGTCCTTAAAATTAAAAAAGCCCCACATTACCAGTTCTTCTCCCACCTTCTTCTGGATGCAATAACTGCTGTCTCCTGCATTCAGCACACCAGTATTCCACGCTGTTGCATGGGGTTCTCATCAGACTGTTAATTAGTTCTGATATATTAACCCACTAGGCTGTGAAACAAGTCTTGGAGAGAAAATATGCTTTACTTTCCTCTTTATGTCATTTCATAGCAGTAGAACTCCATCAGTTTCCTGGTGTTCCCAATAAACACGAATGAGAGCCACAGAAGGGTTGATGCTTGGGAAGGGGAGAGTGCAGCCAGGGCAGTTTAAGCAGCAGAAAGAGGAGTCACAGAATCACAGAATATCCTGAGTTGGAAGGGATTTACCAGGATTGTCCAGTCCAGCTCCTGTCCCTGCACAGCACCATGCCCCAGAGTCACACCCTGTGCCCGAGAGCATTGTCCAAACACTCCCTGGGCTCTGTCAGGCTGGGGCTGTGACCCCTGCCCTGGGGAGCCTGTTCAGTGCCCAGCCACCCTCTGGGGACAGAACCTTTTCCTGATATCCAACCTAAACCTCCCTGGCACAGCTTCAGGCCATTGAATGAAAGATATTGTTATCACCTTGGCCAGTGATAAAACACAGACAATTCAGAGACACATTGAGCTTCTCAGCTTCCCTGGAAAGGTTCAGCTTCTTCAGACTTCTCCTCTGTCTGGAAAATCAATCTAATTTTTAAATCTCCATATTAAATAAGAGTACAGCTCTATTCCCCACAGCAGTGCATATATTTCACTTAATGTATGCTTCATCTTTTCCTCTCTCTTAATTGGAACTGATGGATGCTTCTCGCCCAATTTCTTGGCTCTCCAGTGCACTCACATCACTGTGCATGTTCATACAAACCCTCAATTACCAGAGTTACTTGAAAATGCATCTCTCTGCCATGCACATGGCAGGAAGATGCTGTGACTTCACTCAGCAGTTCCTTTGTTCAGGCAAGGACCCTGGTGCTAAATGGAGTTTGCCAGTGTTTCCACGGAAACCAATCAACATTCATGGAAAGACTGATTTGACTACTTCTGACCAGCAATGTTTTATTTCACTTGAGGGCCCAATAGCAAAAGATATCACTTTCATCCACTTGAGAAAGAGAGTGGATTAAATTGTTGCATCAGGGTTTGACGGTGGCAAGGAAAACAACTTTATCCAGCTGATTACAAGCAGGATATCTGTTCACCCTTGATGGCAGCCCCCAGCTCCACAGCTCCATGCACATCCCATCTCTGGAGCACCTGCAGCAAAACAGAACAGTGGAGGCAGCCTCAAGTCCTCCCCTTTCCTGCCTCCTTGCCCTCTGTGCAAATCTACAAATTTAAGGGATTCATAAACCCTTACTCACCACATGTTCCAGCTGGGGGGAATTTCATACGTAATTTTTCTCTTCTAACCTCATTCTCTTCTAACCTCTAACCAGTCTTTTAACACCCAGTCTAGATTTGTATTATTTTACTTCCAGCTGGAGGAAGAAACAGCACAAAGTTTTATGTCAGACTTTATCTACTGTCCTGTACATTGCTGAAGTAATAAACTCAGCATGATTGCATGTGTCACCCTGAAAATTAAGCCTTCTGATCATGTTTTCATAGTTTTAGTTACTTTCCCATGAAAGTCCTATAAACATAAGTTGTTTATCACATTCCTTCTAAGAAATGTCTTTTGATAGACTTTTTGCATGACCAGTGCTTGGGAAGGTGGCAATTTAATTATCCAATCCCTGGTCATTGCTGAGAATCTATAAATACTGGAGTCAGAGAATAAAGGCACTATTTTTTGTTCTGACACTGAGAGTGTTCGTGTGAACCATTTCATGTCCTTTTATGACATGCATGCATATATTAATTTAGAGCTTTGAAATGGGACCATTTCCATCTATGATGTATCTTCAGTTTGGAGCTTCTTACAGCTGATTCTCTCTGACCCTGAGAAAAGCTGTGTTGTGCAGTGATTCAAAAGAATTGCATCCCAAACTTCACTACAGAGGTTCTGCTACTGGATTGGATGAGAAAAAACAGCAGAGGGAAATGAGAAAGGATGGAGAAGAGAGGACAAAGAAGTTTAACAGAAAGCTCTTCATGAAGCCATAGGGAAAGGTCACCTCACTGGCTCTGTGGAGAAATAAATGTGGTGATGGAAACCAATTGTCCCCTGAACTGCTGTGATGATTGACCCATATGGGTCATTCCTGCCCCAAACAGCTCGGAAGAGTTAGAGGCACTCTGTTGCTTTGACCAAAAATCTGGAAATAAGCAGCTGAAATCCATTTAAATCTGGTTTATGCACCCAAATACTGCTTTTTATCTGGGCTATTAGTCATCTTAACATCAGGTGAAGAGCTATTTGTTATTTAAATAGCTTAAACTCCTTGTAAAATACCATGTCTGCCTCTATATTTCTTTCTCTTAATCTGCAGTTCTCACCTTTATGTTTATGGTTTTTTAGCTATAAAAGGAGCTGCACCCAAATATCACTTTAAAGTTTGGAAAAGTTTGCACTTCAGTCCCACTGTGATGCAACACACTTTCAAAGAATGTGCCTTCACTCCCACAACAAAGGCATATCCATTTTTTATAGTCAAAGGACCTTTACAGAAATTTCCTTTAATAAGGGTATACACTGTGGAGTTCAGACAGAAAGAAGGGGACCCTTAGGAAAATTTATGAATGGAATAATGGGAAAATGCCAAGACTAACTCCTCCACAGGGTAAAAATATATCACCTTTGTCCCAGTTCTGCAAACATATTGGTGAATAACTCAGTATGGGGGATGACCCCACTCAAGACATTGGGATAAAAGTGATGCTTGAAGAAATAATCCAAGTTATGAGCCCTTGGAGAATCAGAGCACACTGGCTAAAGATGGTCTGGTTATTTTGTCATGTCAGAGCACTGACTGAGCTTTATCAACACAGTTACCCTGGTTTCAATTAATCAAAGTTTTCAAATATAGTCCAGGTTTCTTGGTGTACAGGGGCAAAAAGAAATGTGCATAAAAGGCAGCATGGGCAGGTTGAGGGAGGGGATTCTGCCCCTCTGCCCTGCTCAGGTGAGACCCCCCCTGCAGGTGCCTCCAGCCCTGGGGCCCAGCACAGGAAGGACGTGGAGATGCTGGAGCGAATCCAGAGGAGCCACCAAGATCAGAGGGATGGAGCAGCACTGCTGGGAGGAAAGGCTGGGAGAGATGGGATTGTTCAGCCTGGAGAGGAGAAGGCTCTGGGATAATCTCCTTGTGGCCTCCCAGTGCCTGAAGGGAATCCACAAGAGAGGTGGGACAAGAGTATTTGCAGGAGCCTGGAGTGGCAGGACACGGGGGAATGGCTTCAAACTGAAAGAGGGCAGGTTTAGATTAAAGATTAGGAAAAAATTGTTCCCTGTGAGGGTGGGGAAGCCCTGGCACAGGGTGCCCAGAGAAGCTGTGGCTGCCCCTGGATCCCTGGAAGTGTCCAAGGCCAGGTTGGACATGGGGACTTGGAGCAGGCTGGGATAGGGGAAGGTGTCCCTGCCCATCGAATGAATGACATGGTTTTTAAGATCCCTTCCAACCCAAAGCAGCCTCTGATTCTTTGATTTTCTATGTACAACATGGGTCAGTGGACACTTGGATTTACTGGGATGAGGAGGGGTTTAGGCCACAGACCACTCTGCCAGCTCAGAACCTCTGTCCTCATCACTAACATGGCAAGTGAACAACTAAACTGTGGGAGAAAATCTCATGAAAAGCACACCCGCTCTGCCCCAACCTTAAGAATTTAATTTCTTAATGGAAACTTAAAAACAAATCAGCACTTCATACATTTTCACAATGCCTAAAAAATGCAGTTCTAAATTCCTCTGTACATCTAACTGTTATACAGCCCATATTCTACTGCTTATATTTGTCATGTAATAAATACAAAACCATACTCCCTGGTCAATAGGCACATCATTTGTCAATTTATTTATTTCTTCAGCTTGCTTATTGCTGTTTGATGTTTTGTTTTAAAAAATTATATTGATAGGCATCACTTGCAAAAATTAGTTTTCATAATATAGATGACAGAACTTTCCAGCTTTTGGAACAACAATGAAAATAGAAGGAACAGTAATTTTAGAAAAAAAAATATTCTCTTTGGAAGAAGAGGCAGTCAACACTAATGGCTTTAAAGTCTTTTCCTTCTACAATTAATAACCCAGTGACATGGATCTTTTCAGGCTATTACTGAAGAGCTGTATGTTTGATACCACTGGTGTCACTTTAACAAATTGTTGTATGAAATAGCCCTTCAGAGCTTTTGTTGATTGATAACTGAGTTAAAGAAACTTCCTTTTGTGGAAAAAAGAGAGTGAGGTGGAGGGATGCAAATGACTTCTAACTGCAGATCAGAAAAGGGCTACTCCATCATTCTGTCTGCAGCTTGTCAACATAAATTTCGGTAAATGTTCTTAAAAAAAAAAAAAGAGAAGAAAGGAAGAAAATGAAGGACTGAGATTGCCATTTTAAACATCAATATTTCAAGTAAGTTCCCACATAGTTTACACAGCGGGCTTAAGTTTTGCATAAATTAACAGAGAACTTTCAAAATTGTGGTAGCATTGACTGATCTCCTCTAACAACTGCTGTGCATCATTTCTACTTTAAAGATTCCCCTAATGTGAAAACCATTGTAGCTATATATATTTTTTACAAAATTTTTATGCTTTTCCTTCTCCTTCTAGCACTAGAACTCAGCTGTTGCTTTACAGACTTATGGCAGGGCACAGGTTTATGTGCTTACAGAAAGTTCAGCCCCATAAACCTGTTCTGGAGAGCAGAACCTATAAATGCTGCCCTGCACAGACCACTGAGGGTTATGCCTCTGTCATATTTACTGGGCTAGATGGAGATGAATCATTAAAGTAATATCTGTAGGCAAAGGAAGAAGCTTTTGCCTTTCAAATCCTCTTGTAGGGGAAGGACAGCTCACCTGGAGCAAGATTAAGTCAATACAGGAGTGTTCACCACTGAAATAGTGACAAAATTTGAGGCTTGATACAGCATGTTTGATACCCTTGGCTTTAATTAAAACACATTTCTAGGTGCTGAAATTATTTAATTTCCAGAAGATGAAAAGTGTCCCAGTCAGAGTAAAAGCCTTTGACAAATCTTATTATTTAATTCTAAAGACAGGGAGCAGGCATTACCTAGCATTTAAGTGGCATGAGAATTCACTTTCAGTCCTTATGGAGCAGGTAATCTTTAACAGCAGGAGTGGAAAGCAAACAAGGAGGCAGAATCTGAGAAAAAGCTGGGTTAGATTATCTCAGTGTATAATTTAAACCAGTGGAAGAGACATCTTGAAAATTTCTACTGCTTTGGACAAAGCTATTACCAAAGAATATTCCAGGTCTGTGTATTGCTGCCCACTAGAACTTCACAGGTCAGTAATTACGAGACACAGAGCTGGAGAAAGAGAACTGTGTTTATAACAGGTTTGACCTATGGCTAAAACACAAAAGCTGCCTGTCTGAAAGACTGGGAAGAAGTTTTACAGTGAACACAGGCTGGGTTTTTAAATCTCTGTGATGAAATGATTGTTTCATTTAAAAGCTGTGTTGCAGGCAGGCCAGGAGCTCTGTGTACTTGTGGTTGCCTGACACTTTCCATTACAAGGACCTGTTTTCAGACACTCGTATTTTTGACAAATGCGAATGGTTTGGACTGAAATATCTCATGCCAGGTGTCTGCCTCAGAATTAATTCTGTGAGGAAATTATGTCAAGGAAAGTTCAATGTTTTTAAAGTATAAGACAAGGAAAAAATACTGTGTTTTATTCTTAGTGAAAATAGGGACAATATTTTTTTTTAACTCCTAAGCAGGAACGCATCTATCTTGCAGAAGAATTACTCAAAATTTGTTGAGGGGTCTTTTCTCTTTATCAGCGTTTTGTGATCAACCTCTTAAAAGTGGTTATTCTGCCTTTTTAAAATCACAGTTTGGAATGCACTTGCAAAAAACCCATTACCAAAATATCCCCATAGAGCATGTTCCTGCTGAGAGCTGCTGTCAGCAAGGAAATAATATCCTGAAGTTTTACTCCTAAATTGATTTTGAACCGAGCAGGACAAAACACCTTTCCAGCCTAGTTCTGACACTACACTGAGGTCCAGGAGGATCATTGCCATGGTTTAGGAATGCTGTTCTCCAATTTAGTGCACAGAAAATTTGACTTGCTTTAATTATGGTATTTCTTATTGCTTGGGTTTTTTTTTACTATTATGTGTTTTCTTAAATCCAGTTATGGGAATATGTCAGACAGTATCTATCTGTCCATCCATCAATCCATCCACCCGTGGATGTGAAGGATCCCCTGTTCCCAGCCAGTTTTTTAGCATTTTTACCTTTATCTGTGCAGCAATATAATGCCAATTTGATCTTAATGAAATATTTGGTTTTTCTGCCAAGCTCAAGGCAGGGCCAGCCAATGTCTCTGCAGGATTTCCCAAATTCCTTTTGCCAAGACAATTACACTGGAAAGGCAGCAGTTTGGGTGGAGTGGGATCAGATGGGTGCATATGCTCTGTGACTCGTGTTTGAATGGACCTGGTACCACTCACTGGGCCCAGTGATGCAAAAGAATTTCAATTTTTCTGTTCTGCTCCTGCAGTTGGTGTTCAGTCTGCTTCTGCAGTGGTGCCATGAACTTGAGCTACTGAAAGTCTGGGTAAAAAAAAAAGCATCTTAAGTTGGTCATCAGGGTATTCAGATCAAAACAGACTTCTGTGTGAAAGATTTTGGGGAGTTACTTTCACATTTGGTATTTTTTTGTAATGGGAGGTTGGCTAAACACTGGTGAAAAATATCACAGGTAGGACTGAGCCCATGTCACAGGGAAAAAGGGTCATTCATCTTCCAAAAGTTCTTCGAGCCCCTCTCCTTGGTGTGAGGTTCAGTGACCAGCACTGACATTGAATTTACATTGAATATACATTGAATTTACATGCTGCTTGGTGCTATGGGCTGTGGTTTTACAGAGTGGATGAGACTCTTGCGTGGAATTAGGTCAAAATGAAGACTCTTAGAGATAAACAGTTTGCCTCAGCTCTCATTATGACTGCCAGAGCCCTGGAGATGGATTCACATGACTGAAGGTAAGTGCCCAGTGCTGTTTTAGACATCCTGACGTACTCAGTGACTTGTTCTGAAGTCCAGTAGATGTACAGGTGTCACTTTGCTATTGCAGTTTTGAAGATTTAGTTTGAACTGTTTTAATCCTGCTGTGCTGATATGGTTATAATCAATCCAGCCCATTCAGGAGAGACCTTTATTCTAATGCTTCTAATTTACAAATATTTCATTCCTATATTCAGAAAAGCAATTATGTCCTTACTTTGTGTCCATAAATATTTTGTGGTTAAACTTATGGAGGATTTCTCTTGGGAATTTTGTTTTTGTGGGGCTAAAGTTCTTTGAAATCTTTCAGTTTCATTTTTCTATTACTTTCATCTTTCTATTAAGAAGTATAAATGTTTATACTTCTTAATACTTACTTGTATATATATGACAACTTTGTTCCTTATTTTTTTCCTCTAAAATTAGACAAAAAAGTTTCTATTCCTTCCTTTATAAAATGTCAATAGGCTGAAATAAATAAGAATCAGAGTGGCTTTGGAGATTGGTCTTTTTGAGTTTAAATATCCCAATTAAAACCTAGTGCTTGCCTCAAAACCTCTGGTGAGTTTATGAGAATTCATATATTCCAGAGATATGACAGTTCATACATACATATGTTTTATTTCACTGTCCCTGTGAAATACAATGTAGACAGAAATACTGTCCCCTTGCCTCAGCAGGCTTGACAAAAGAGAAAAATAGGGCCACAGAAATTTCCAACAGGTTTGGAAGTGTATCTGATCTGTGGAAGATAGTCCTAAAGGAAGACAGATGTCCTGTGAGATGATTTAGATCCAAGTTTTTAAAGATATATAGATATTGCTCGGCTTTGCAGGGGGAGTGAAGCTGGATGCTGGTTCCTGGTGTGTGAATTCCACAAGCATTTTGACCCGGAGGTGTGGAAAGAGGTCACTTGGAGGCCAGATTTGGTGTTCAGAGGTGGGATCCACGGACTGGTGCCTCCCAGGGATGAGGACACATGCGAATTTGGTGCCTTGTTTGCTGTTCTGTGTTCTCAGTCAAGGGTGGGTCCCACTCCTTTCTCCTCAGTTCACAAAGCTGGAACAAAGTGTGGGGCTGCAGCCTTGGGTGAGCTCACAGCTCTTGACGTGTGAGTATTTCAGCTGGGTTTTCTGCGGAGTGTAGGAGAGAAAACTCCTGAGTGGTGCTTTCCAGAGCCTCTCGGAGGAAAGAGCTCTGAGACCGCATGGAAGGAGAAGGTCAGGGCACCACCAGACAGTGCAGGTGGCCTCTGGGCCAGGGGAGGCTGGGGCACCTCCTGCGCTTGGATGGGCACAGCCTGCTCACACTTCGTGATGGACACCTAGGAATTGGAATGGACACCTAGGAATAGGGATGGACACCTAGGAATGTGATGGACACCTAGGAATGTGATGGACACCTAGGAATTGGAATGGACACCTGGGAATAGGGATGGACACCTAGGAATGTGATGGACACCTAGGAATGTGATGGACACCTAGGAATTGGGATGGACACCTAGGAATTTCCATGTGTTCCACCCCAGGCTACAGATTCCTCAGAGAGGAGATTTCCTGGGCACAGTTATGCTCTTCAGATCAGGCACTTAGGAGCTTTCAAGGACACTGAGGAAACACTGAATTTTAGGCAATCTTTAGCCGGTCAGTGAAGTGTGGCCAGTCCTGGCTGTAGGATCTGAGTACCTGAGGTGTGGGAACAGACCTCAGCATTGGTCCCATTTCCAGTGTTACCCTTGCTCTTTTCTTTTGGTAAAGGAGGTCAGGGGGTCGTTTGGTGCTTCAGGAACACTGGTGTGACAAGGGAATCCCAACCCCTTACAGTCCCATATTACCACATTTAATGCAAAATGCTTTAACATTAGGATTTAATGGAAAACTCAGACTGCCATAGTGCACTTGGAAAATAACAAAATGCCTTGGGATTCTTGTAGTCAATCTCTGCAGGCCCATAAGCATCCATTTGCCCTAAACTTCATGTGCTAGTTACCTAAAAATCTAACCTATTTTCTACACTTAAGTCTGATATGATTCAAAGCTCTAAAATGTAATGCATTAAAATTTGCCATTCCCACATCCCCAAAACATAAAACAAATGTATGTATTTAAAAGAAAAGAAATATTGCACCATCTTTTCAATAGACCCAGAGAACTTAGAAAGAATGATAAATTTCTAAAAATAATCCTTTGGGTACATTTTTATCCCTACCAAGCTTATAAATAGGTTGTATTAAAAAAAACGAACAACCCCTGAAGTGCATTTTAGTAAGTAAAATAAAACTATTCAGATTTATTGCAGCTCAAGAAACAACAAACAATACAGCTGAAAAATAAAAGTGAAGAGTTTTACAATGTAATGAATGACAAGGCAGGAGCTTTATTTGTCTGAAACTTGTTTAAAAATAAGCATGCTGTTAGCAAGCTATATAACATTTTTCTACAATGTACTGCTTCCCAATTTTGAATTATTTTAATGAATGGGAGAATTGCTGTTATTTCCTAAAGCACTCTGATCAGGAATTGTTATACTGAGGCATCCAGCTGACTTACTAGCTCAAAAACCAGAATGCAGGGAAGGAAAGGGAAGGCAAAAAGGAATCAATGGGTGCTAAATAACCCCAGCTGAAAAGAAAGCACATGTCACAGATGCATTTAAGCATGGCATGTCCAGGAGTAGTAGGAATTAGCATAACTGATGCCATGGAAATCAGCAAGAGTTTAATCATCAAGTTCTACGGGTGATGACTCAGAAAAATGCTGAGTGCTTTTGAAAAATCTTGCTCCAACAATTTGACTTTTCCTTTTTTTTTTGTTTTATTTTTAATACTTGGTAATATTAAGAGAATAGGAAAAGAATGAAGGGATGTTCTCCATTTTGTCACATCTGGCATGGTGATAAATCCAGCTGTGCAGTGATCTCTGCACCATTACAGAGCTGGAATTTGCTGAGAGCACCAAACACTTGAGGGGTTACAGATCTGAGCTGGATGACACTTTTGATTTGGTGAGTGAACTGCTTTAACACTTCTGAAATACACTGCCACTTTTTTTTCATTCAAAACTCCAGGGATGGTTCAACCCTTATTCACAAATGGTTTAGGCTGTCCCAAAACTGCACTTTCAATGAGTAAGTAGCTTGTCCTTCCCAAAATCTCCACATTTGCAGCTCGTAGTAGGAGCTGGAAGAAATGGGCAGCTCCACAGCTCTTGTTAGTCCAGTGGAAGCCAAATGGCAAATCACTGCCTTTTGATCAGCCCTGAGCGACAGAGATGGCAAAGCTGACAGTGAATGCTGACAGAATAAGTCAGCACGTGGCAGGTTTTAAACTGAGTGTAAGAAGGAAGGAGTGAACTGAACTGAGAATCTTTTTCTCAGTCTTTCCACTATGAAACTGCACCATTTCAAGATAATTGAAAAAATGCTGATTTTTCTTCCTCCTCTCTGAAAAAGAAAAATGAAGCTTTTAATGGAAAAGTTATTATAATATTATAAATTTCCATAAAACAAATTAAAGCAGACAGAAAAGAAAGCCAGCTCTTTGTAAACCACATTGATTTGAAATATGAAAGGAATTTGTGGAGGTAGGGGAAGGGAAAATGTCTGGTTGTTAATTACTGAAGCACTTTTGATTTGTGTAGCCAATAAACCAGAATGGAATAGATGAGATGCTTTAGATAATGTAAGACAAGTACTGTCCCTATACCCTGGCAACAGATCAAGAAAAAGTGATTTTTCTACTGATTTTTTTCTACTGATTATTACATTGTATTTGAGATACCATTTCTGCATCTAATGCTTTCCTTTTGTTTATTTCTGTTCATCACTGGAGTAATTTCATTCTTGGAAATTATGTATATTTTACAAAGAAGGTAAATAAAACTAGTAACTTGTTGCCAGGAGAAAAGTCTGGCATTTGGCTTGTGGGTGAAATTTCTGCCCTTTCATTTATGCATTTCAGCACAAAAAAAATTTCTTCTTTTAGTGACTTCAATTTCTTGTCATCTCCAAAACTTGGACCCAATTCCTTTCAACAACAATTCTTTTCCTTTTTGTTCTGCTGAGTTTCTCTGCTTTGCTCTCCAAGTTTTGCTCCAGTGGAAAGAGAACATTAGTGATGTTGACCTCCCACTTTGATGAATGAAGAAGGCATCAGATGTAATCTACTGCGCAGGCTGTAGCTGTGGAGTCTCCCAGGAAGGACATGAAGTTGGCATCCTTCACCCCTGAGACAGAACAGCTATTACAGGACAAGCAAATACTCTCACCTTGCTCTCAGGGTCCCCACTATCTTGTTCTGCCTTGTGTGTTTCAGATAAAAAAAGACACGAGTTCACATTTTGAGGTGTTTGTTCAACATCTTAAAAAGCAGGGGGAAAAAAATCCCTTTGATTTTAGCTAGTAAATGCAAACTTTCAATTGTCCTTTTTGTAGAGAAAAAAGTCGCTGTTAAATTTGACTCCAGAGGTTTGTATGGAACAAAAGCTTGAGTAACCTGGCATCTCTTTCTTTTCTATTTTTAGTGACAGTTTAAAAGGAAATTCCTAAGGTGGATTTTCATTCCTTCTCCTTAGGGTACATCAAACTCAGCAGGTGGCAATATAAACTTCACCAGCTGACACGATGATTCTCACTTGGAAGAACAATTCTTGAGGGGAAAAATAAAGTGAATTTTTAAAAATACCTTTATCTGATATGATCAAAGAAGAGAACATCAAGAAAACTGAAGTCAGCAATTGCACAAATACTTTAAGGCGTTTATCTGTCTTAGAAACTTAACTGCTTTAGTTTCCCACTGGAGTCAGTGCACGTAAGAATATTTCATCAGATGGTCTTTTGTGTTCAGATCTTGTGCTTGTCTTCATCCATCTCAGTGATGGATCTCAGATCTTCAGATCCCAGTGATGACAAGGTCTCAAAATTTTTAAGTCTAGAGTAACCATTTATTACTACTTCCTCTTCCACCTTGCCAGCAGAGATGAGGGAACATCTAGATGGGCCAGGCATTAGAGTGAATATAATACTGATCACCAGTGCCATCCAACACCTTTTCACTCTTGTGAAAGATTTCTGCTCTGCTTCTCTGTCCTGTGTTATTCTCAATGCCCTCTGCTCTCTTCCCAGCTCTGTTCTTCTCCACACTCTTCCTCACCAAACATGATCTCTACCCATCTCTTCACATTCCCTCCCACTTCTCACATCCTCTCTGCACTTTAAAGCATGTTTTGCAGTTATACATTAAATAAACACAAATAATACATAAATGCTGAAATTAAAGAGATACATTTTTATTCCCAATATAAATGCCCCATGCCCACCCATGATTTGAAATCCCTGCCCCTGGCAGCTTTACTTGCATGACAGCTCTGTCCTCAGTGTGGTTTGTCTGTTATGAAGCAATTCAGTCATGGAGAGATCCTTGTTGCATTATTTGCATTATTTGTACATTATTTGAAGCCTGTCTGTTCCTAATTGTCACATTTATAACCATTTTTATGAACTTTTGTTCTAGCAGCAGGGACCACAGGTTTCCAGGAGCCTTGCAAAGAAGCCAGCACGTGTTAGGTGAGAGTTTATTTAGTATAATTCTCTTCTGTAAGAGGCCAAACTAAATCCAACATCAGATTTGGAGCAGGTAACAAGGATTTGGGAAAATGATTTGCACAGCTCCATTGGCACATGGCAGCTTGTGAAAGTTTTTTTCACATTCTGTGCAAATACTCTGAAAACATGGTCCAGTTTGCTTTTGCACTTTATCTAAAACTGCTACTAGGTAAGGAATTAAATAGTCAATAGCTTAGATAGGGAATTTAGAAGCTTGAGTTCGATTACTGAACAGACATTTCTTGAGTGACCTTGGGTAAATTACAAATTGACCTGTGGATCTGGTTTTTCATTGCTAAACCTGCTATGGGGGAAACTTGTGAAATAACAGGATTTTGTAGCAAAAACAGCTGCATGAATACTCTAAAGAGAAAAGATGTTGCAGCATATGATGTTTTCATTCATAGGGTGTCAATTTTGAATTACCTCAAAATATTGCCCATGCTGTGGAGGGAACCCTGGTGGATCCACATCACATCAAGCTGTGCAAAACAAATTCCCAGCTGAAGGGTAACAAGTCCTACCTCATTCTTCATGCCACATCACTTTTGTGCAAACATTTAGAAATATAACTTGAATATCCCTTTAATGGGAGCCAAGTAATGTGCCCTTTCCATTCAATGGAAGATTAACCCTGGAAAAAAATAATTTACCACCCATTGTTTTTGCCTTTTAAGTTAATGGAGCTTTTCAATTAATAACAATAAAGTAGGCTTTTAAACAGAATATTAATTTTATACAAGCAGTATCCCCACCTTTTTTGTTCCGTTCAGTGTCTTAATGTTCTTGGGACTCTTTCCTAACTCAGGGATGTTATTAGGAGGCACTGATAGTTGGCTATTGCTCATCTGTTGGATCTGCAGTCAGTCACAGATCATTGTTGTAAAACTCCTAATGGTTTGAAAAGACCTTTCTGGAGCAGAAAGAACTCGGTGTAAACTGCAAATTTCTGTGTGTGTTTCCCAAGGGTCTGCACTTACAATGCCCTCAGTAGATACAGTAGATTTACACAGGCAGATAGTGACAGGACAAGGGGGAATGGTTTTGAACTAAAGAGGAGAGATGTAGACTGGATGTTAGGAAGGAGCTCTTTGCTCACACAGAAGTGAGGCACTTGCCCAGAGAAGCTGTGGCTGCCCCATCCCTGGAATCCCAGGCCAAGCTGGATGGGGGTCTGAAGAACCTGAGCAAGCAGGTGGCATTTCTGCTCACATCAGGGGTTGGAACTGGATGATCTTTAAGGTCCATTCCAGTCTAAGCATTTCAGTGGTTCTGGGATTTACCAGAGACAAGAGGAATTCAGCAGACATCAGTGGTTTCCAATGTCCTCGTGTCTCCTGGCTTCACCCATATCTGGTTCAGTGCATCAGGATCTCCTCAGGAATTCTATTTCATGTACCAGAGATGTAGAACAAAACAGCCCACGCTGCCAAGGAATGAGGCACCTCTCCCCATTAACTCCTGACATGAAATGATGATAAGGAGGCAGATTTGGTTCTGTTCCACCACCACCACCAAGAAAATCTCTTCCCCTGACTTTGGCTTTCAAGCCATGCAATAAAAAAAGGTTCTTTACACAATCCCATGAACCCATTTCTGTGTTTTGAATACAGATGGCTCCCAAAAGGAATGTCAGCCAGTGAGTCCTCCTGCTGAACAAATATTTAATTCTGCAGTCCAGCGCGACCACGAGCACATGTATCTTCCCTGCTCTGTCTCATGGCAAGCTTTCCTGAGCTGAACCTTGTCTGTGTGCTTGGGTTTTCTACCAAGGAGCTGGGTGAAAAGGGGATGATATCTATTGAATCACCCTGCCATTACGTCAGGGCCTAAACCAACTGTGTGTCCTAAAGCAGGAACTGCTGGAAGCACTGTGGGTAAGAGCTACCCTGCAGTGAAAACACAAACATTGCACTGTAGCCCCACTCAACTCTCTTTATCTCTTTGCTCCTGAACATGGAGATGTGTACTGCCAGTCTGTTTTAATTAGGGAGCTTCTCTCTCTTAATTTAGCCACACTCTCATGTCTTCTGCCAGTTCACTTGCCACGGAATGCCAGGAATTTGTCATGTAGTGAGCACCTCTCTGTGTCAGCTCAAGGGCTCAGGTCCATCTGAACTTGAGCCAGAAGAAATTTGGAAGTGGTTTTAAAGCTTCTCATCTCCACAGTCATTGAGAAGGGATTGACTTACACAGATGACTCTTTCCAGCTGCCTCAGGCATTCATTTTTGGGCTTATTGGAGTTCACCAATTTCTCACTTCTACTGTCCACAGGGCATCTATTTAAATAGCATCTCCTGTGAACTAAATAATTAATGAGCTTTGCAATACCTAGGTCAACTTTTAAGGAATTTAGAATTGTTACCTTACCTTATTTTGGGACATGCTTCAAGTCAGAAGGTGACCAGAAACAAGACTGTTTTCACAGACTTCTAACACATCCTTCATCATGTCCACAGGAGAGCAGAGCTTATATTGTAGAGGATAGAAATTATTTACAGGCAAATTCCAGATCCTACAGTGTTGGGAGCAGGTGGTGTTGGTGATGGGAGGCTCTGGGAGAGGCCTCTGTGAGAAGAGGTCAAGAGCTGCCCTGTGGCAAAAAATACAGCCCATGGACCCACTGCAGGACAAAGCTGAACCCACCAGGGAATTTTGTGGTGCCTCTCTGGAAATGTACTTGAATAAGAGTGGAAAATACTGGGAGAGTGGGAGGGGATCACAGATAAAGAACAGAGGGAGCACTGAGGTCAGACACTTCAGGATGGGACAGATATCCCTGAATGAGCTGCAGCCCCTGTGGATTTGAGGACCCACACCAGAGCAGAGGAAGAGTGAGAGGAAGGAGCAACACAGATTGTGGCATGACAGCTGAAGGACCAAAAAAATATCCTAGAAAATTTCAAATTCCACTTGATGCTGTCCAGTGTGCACTGGATTAACTATTACTGAATTAACTATTGATAGTCTGTGCACAGGAGTCCTAGAATCAGGGCCCAATTCAAAGTAGCAACACTGACTCTCTTGGAACTACAAGGAAACAAAATAAGGATTGGTCTATTTAAAAAAAAAAAACCAAAACACCAAAAAACATTATATGGGAGCCAGGAATCTGGATATTTTAACAAGAAGATGTATCAAGCCTAAACGTCGAATTAATAAAAACAGAATCTAACTAAAATCTGACAGAATTTAAACTGATACAGTTGCCATAGTAACTTTGCTGTTGACAAGCAATACTTAAAAAATTTCCTGTGAATTCAAAGCACTGTTTGGTGCTGCTGAGAGGTACACAATGAAATGATTCCTTTAAATGTCCCCTGGAGGAAGCACTCAAGTGCTTGGATGCATCTCAATTATGAGCACACACTCCACACAGCCAGGTACATTACTGACCTTTTGTCTGTCACAGGAGATGAGAGGATGTGTCAATTCATGACCAATTTAAAAAAAAAAAAATTAGTTTAAAATAGAAAAGAAAAAAAAAGTTAAAAAAAAATAAAATAAAAAAAAAAGTACAAGCTTGGAGCATTAAGTCCCTCAACAAAATCACTTTATCTTACAATGGCCACATCTGCAGCATGAATCCCCACTGCTGATAATCAGATAGTTCCATGCCATGATCTGTTAAAATCTGAATTTGTTTTCTACCTGCTTTTCTCATACATCAACAAGCTCAGAGAGTCTTTTTTTCTTTTCCTTCCCTTAGATGTAAAAGTTTCCTGTAAAAATTAACTTTATCTGTTGAGTGAACAATGAATAATCTGGTGGCACTTCTGCAGACCTGATATCAGAAATCTCTGATAGTGTTCTTCAAAAATGACTCTCTTTTGCGTGGCTTGTGAGGCAATTAGCCTGCAGCAAGTCCAGATTTTCTCATTCACAGAGCCTTTCCTTTCAGCACTAAAAAAATGCAGTACTTTTAATTTTTCTTTCTCCTCAAAGCAAAAAATAATTAACAAAATTTTAAAAATTTTAAAATAATTAAAAAAATAAAAATAAAAATTTTAAAATAAAACTATGGAGAATTCTTCCTGATATTTTTTCTGGGAAAACATACTATGTGCAGTTTAAAAAAAAAACACTCATACTTATTCAGAATAACACACAAGTGACATTATGGTTTTTAAACCTGTGACATTGTCTTTTCTGCCCTTGTTTTGTATACAAAAGCTGTGGATGAAACATTATTTATGGAAAACAAGAATTCAGTACATGAAAGTACATGGAAGGTAAAATGTATCCTCTCATATTGATGTACCCATGATAATCACTAAAGATTCAGTGGTACAACACTGTCAAGACGGAATACAGTGGTACACAACTTTTAAATTAGCATAGGTCAAATCATTTGTTCTTAAGTTATACTGATAATTCCTATAGAATGAACATCTTGATTATTTCACAGTGTGGGGTAGAAATAGTCAGTGTTGGTGTGAGTTTCCTGCTCCCAGAACACCCCTGGGATCAGGCAGGAAGTACCTGAGCTGTGTATCATTCTCTAGACGTGATCCTTCAGTTGGAAGAACTTTGCAGTTTCATGAGCAAATAAAGATATTTTTGAAGACCAGACTGCAAATCATCTTCATGTAGCTCCAAGAGGGCCCTTGCAAAATGTTTCCATTTGAAAAACATGGGGCTTGAAGTCATCCTTACAGTCTTTAAGATCTGTTCAACCAACTTCAGAACAAACAAAAGCTTCAACAGAGTGAACTTTTCTGGTGCTACACAGAAGTGCATCTGCTCTCATCACAGACAGAAGGATTTAGGATAAAATACCTACACACCTCTTTTACACAGGAATTTGATCTCTGTCCAGGACCTATATCAAAGCCACTTGTTATCTTAAGTCTGTTTCTCCTGATTTCTGTTCTGATCTCGATTTCTCTGAGTAGCTGCTGTGAGCACCTGTCCCTGGAAACACTCAGACATTTCCAACAGCCATACAGCACAGCCAGCAGGAGGTAAAATGCTGAAAATATGAGCATGATTAGAGCCAGGTTCAAAATCATTCAGCTGACTGCTTTTAACCTCTTCCACTCTCCATATATCTTCTGGTACAAACTGGGAGATCTCCTGCTGGAGCTAAGAAAGCTACACTGATTTATACCAGCCAAGCATTACGGGGCAATGGACTGCATAGAGAATTTTATCTACAGCTTAGTTGTCACATAAACAGCTGAAATTTACTGAAATGAAGTCTTCCTTGATTTATGCTGGTGCAATGACAATAGAATTTCATTCGTGTTCCACTCCATGCTGCACTCAGTGGCATTTGTGAAGTTATAGAACAGCTACATTTACAGAGAAAAATAATTTCATTGCATTTAATGAAATTGCCTCTAGCAAAAAGCTGCTTTATTTTTATTTTTATTTTTTTTAAAGAAAGCAGTAATGAGTTACTCCTTTCTGTGATGCTTTCAGTTCTGAGAAGCTCCTGGTTACACACCACATTGTGCCAGTTTAGGGCTTGAAGCCTGTGATCAGCTCTGTGTTTTTATCTAGTTAAGCTCAGAACAATTGCTGAAGTGAGTAATTATTTTGTCAAATCCCAGAGACCCTCTGATTCTCTTCCTAAAGTCACACCATAGATTGGCTGTCCCCAAACTCAAGACATTTCTTGCTGCTTGTGAGAATTGAGATGCTTTTAATAAGTCTGAGCTATTCTGTCATACAAGCCTTGTTCAGCAAACTCTGCTGCTTTAAAGAAAATGTTTTTCTCTTTCCCCATTACTGATATGGCTCCAAACAACTGCAGTCTGTAGGTTAATATATAAATGCAAAATAAAATATTCACTGGGCAAGCAACATGGGACTAAAAATCCTTTAAATAAATTAATATAAAGACAAACAAGTCAATGATTTTACCTTTATAAGACCTTTATAAGACCTTGAAAAAATATTCTTTATCTGTCTTTAACATCAGTCTTCTCCCATGTGTCTGTCCATGCGCACTTCTGTAGCATTTTTCCTGGCTGAGTGAACAGATTTTTACCAGTGACATGCCAGAACAAAGCCTGTAACCCAGAGGATAATTTATCAGGTTCCGTTTCGAGCTTGAGGCCTTGAAAGGTATAGAGAGGACTTGCAGCCTCTGACAAGCCAAGGATTTTCCAGAGGGTAAGTTCCTTGCAAATGCATGTACAAGGCTTTGTTCTATGGGAAGAAAGTAACTATTTAGGTAAACATTCATCCTCTGTATTCATCTTTTTCTACTCATGATTGTTTGTGAGGTGGGTGTCTTCAACAGATGTAACATTGAGTGGTATGATTCCCTTTCAAGGAGTTAAGAAGTCCAAAGTAATCTGCTCCTCTCCATGATGTCCCTGGCTAGGTTTAAGAACAGCAGTGCTCTCACAAACCCACACTCAGTAATTACCAGCTGAGATTTACCAGGTCACCTTACAGAGAGAGGTTGGAGGAAGAAACCATGAGGGACAGAGAGCAATAGCTGGAGCAGCCGCAATTAAGTGATCTTGATGCCATTTAAAGCCCAGGGTGGGCACTGGAGGTCAGCTGGGAGATGTAAAGGATTCAAGCTGTGGCCCAGAAGGGCCAGAAGGGAAGGTTTATGTGCTTGGCTGCAAAATGTCTCGAGGTTCCTTTCCTTGGGGTAGGGATTAATGAGCAAGAGAAAGTATTTGTCACTGTCGGACACAAAATGATTCACACAGATGCAGCTTGAAGTGAGATGACAGAAGAAGAAGGAAGTTTATTTGTTCTTTCATTATTTATAGGTTTTTGACCATGACCAGGGATTGGATAGTCAGGTCAACACCTTCCCAACCACACTGGCTGGGAGAGATGTCCATCAAAAGGCAAATCTTTAATGGAATGTATAAACACCGGTGTTTATAGTTACTTTCCTGGAAAAGTGGCTAGAAATTATGAAAACAATATCAAAAGGCCTGATTCTCAGGGTGACAGGTGTTCTTGTTTGGACTCAGAGATGTTTATTATTTCTTATCTATGTTACATTCTCACAGACCCTGAGTTCTTCAGCACTCTAAGCTAACAAGCTAAACATGGAACCCCAGATCTCTCTCTGCAAGGCCTTTTAAGTGTCTACTACCCAAATATAAAATGCCAATTAATTTATTTTTACATTTAACCCAATAACCAAACACCTGTGTTTGGACTGTGCACTTTTCCTCCCAATCACACAATATTACTAAAATCCATGAACAAGAAGGCGAAAAAGCAAGACAAGCCCATTCCCTAAAACCTCCATCTTGCTACATATGTATTGCTATATCTCAAAACCTTAAACTCTAAATTTTCCCCCATGTGATATAACACACTTCTATTCAAACTACACACCCACAATCTCAGTTCTATCACTCAGTTTTGGAGTCTTTTTCCATGGCCTCAGGTCAAATACAGTGTTCTCCTGTGGGTCAGTGCCTGTCAGCACAGAAAGACTGAAATTCTCTGTGCCCAGGGCTCCAACACTTGGCTTCACACATCTGCTGGCAGACAGCTCTGCTCCTGGAGATGTAATCACACGGGTAAATCAACCTGTTTGACAGAGAATTCACAGAATCATTTCAGCTGGAAAAGATCCCTGAGATCATCGAGCCCAACTTTCCCCAGCACTGCCAGGGCCACCCCCAAGTGCCACAAGAACACAGCTTTTAAATCCCTCTGGGGTGGCGACCCCACACTGCCAGGTCTTGGCCACCCTTTCGGTGAAGAAATTTTTCCCAACAGCCAAATTGAAGGATTTGAACCCACTGCATTTTGAAACCCATTGATTTTGAATTCCACTGCATTTTTTAAATACAATTTGGAGATGTGCCCATACAAACAGAGTGGTGAACTGAATCATCCCAGAAAGAGATGGGATGATTCTTCGTGTTCCCAGAAAGAACACGCAGAATGGGTAGGGGCAATTTTCCTTTCCAGTTTCATTACTGGACTTGAAATTCCAAGTTTATGTGCTGCTTTTGTGTCCATGGAAGAGGAGGGAGAGCTCTAATACTCTGCTAAAATTTGGACACAGTAAATGTTATAAAAATGTTGACAAAAAAGAAGATATGGTCTATACTGATTCAAGAATCTCACAATGTTGAGAAAAATGTGTGTATGCAACTCTTTAAATTTTTTCAGTTCAAATGAAAGCAAATGTTTATTCATTTTTTTTCCTTCAATGGGTAGAGAGCAAAAAGAAATAAAAATAAACTAAAAAGAGCATTCAGAGAAAGAAAAGAAAAAATGATAGATGAAAGGAAAATTATTACTAATTGATTATTTAAATAATGCCAAAACTTGGACTTAATTCATTCCCTCTCAGGAAGAGCATCATCCCCAGCTCCCTTTAGGAAAAAACCTCTAGATTTCCTTCTGTCTTCTCTGTCAGAAACAATCTATGCTTTAGTCAAGCACAAAATCAAGCATGAAGTCCTAGGTTAAAACTCAGAGGAACTGGGTGAAATTAAAGGGAAGGAAAATCATCTTTTTGAGCTACTGGTCTTTTGGGCCCTATAATTTAGAAAGTTTTAGGACTGAAGCAAACAAATCCAGAAGATTTCATTGTGACAGCTGGCACAGGGTGAGCTGAGTGGCAAGGAAGCACATCCTAGCCTCAAAAATTGTCAGTATCTTGCATAATGCACTTTTTAAGTACCACTGAACTTGCAGTCCTGCCACATCCTCAGTGCTTCACAAGTGCTGCTTGATACCCTTTCAGCTACAGTGGGTTATTAGGAGCCATCAAAACAACCACCCAGTTATTACAGCGTTAATGTGCTTTTAATCATAATTATTTATTGCATCTGTAATTTTGAATCAATTACATACCAGGCTGCCCATGTCAAATAATGTAAATTCCTCCAGAGCTGAAAACTTCCAGAAGAAGTGCACTTAGAATAACCTATGTTATGCAAAACATATGGCAGGTCTTAATAAGGCTTAATTAAGTGCTTGTTTAAATCAAAATGCTGCAAAAATATTTATTCTATTTTTATGTGTAATTAAAGTGCATTTGTAAAATTATGCTAATTGCTTAACACAGGAGGAAAAAGACACCCCTGCCAAATGCATTAAACAAGCCTAAAAACTCTGTGCATTTACCTTACTTAATGTTAATGAGATAACACTTGCTAAGTATTTTGAAGCCTTGAAGGGCAACATTTTCTTTTATTCACTATTGCTACTCCAATTACTTAAAAAATATTAAAATTGGTTATTCATTTAAATCATAGAGTCAGAGAATGGTTTGGGTTGGAAGGGATCTTAAAGTTCCCACACCCAGTTCCAACACCCTGTCACGGACAGGGACACATCCAACCCAGCCTTGGGCACTTCCAGGGATGGAACAGCCACAGCTTCTCTGAGCAACCTGTGCCAGGGCCTCACCCCTTTCACATGGAAGAATTTCTTCCTAATATCTAACCTAAATCTATTTTCCTTTAGCTTAAAGACATTTAATTTTAATTTTAATTTTAATTTTAATTTTAATTTTAATTTTAATTTTAATTTTAATTTTAATTTTCATGAAAATGAAATAAAAATGAAACTCAAAAGGCTAAAATCCCTTATTCTGTCAGGAGAATGTCACCTTTATGATTTGAGGAGAACAAAGGAGAGGAGAGACAATGCCCTCCTTTCTCCCCCACTGTGGAAGACGTTGTACTGCAGGACGTTTTTGGATTTGATTTTGCATTTCTCTGACAGCACCACATCTGTCCTGGCCAGTGTACACAATGTGATTGTGCTTTGGATTCCTGGTTCCCAATAACAGCTCTCCCTTTGTAGCAGGGCTGAAGAGCCACACCAAATGTGATGGGCTGCTGCCTTTTCAGAATGCCCCACAAAAAATGGATAATTTCATCAATTTTCCAGTTACTTTTAAGCCAGGAGCCTGGTGCAGTGTGGGGTCACATTTTACACTTGTTTAGCTGGAAGTGCAGCAGTATTTTCTTTGACTTGAACAAATGACTGCCCTATAACTCAAAACAAGGCAGCTGCTGCACTGCTTTGCCTCAAAGTTTCCATCCATAAATGAGAATGGTTTTGAATTTGATGTGCTTTTATTGATGTGTAATATAAAACAAATGCATAAACTGCTTTCTACAGGGACACTAATTCACCCTGGAACTGCAGGTAACCAGAGTGGATGCAGCAACTCTTTAAAGCCTATTTAATGTTATAAAATAATACAAATATATAGTCATCTGTATGTTCTGCTAATCTATCCACATTTCTATATCCAAATGGATATGCAGTGCAACTTTCTTTCATTTCTTCTCCTTTTTGGAACTTCCAGCCTGTCAGAATCAATCCATGCTTAGGAAGATGTGTTAGAGAATGGGGCAATTCTATAGTCCCTACACAACACAGTCAACAAAGCACGAAAGACAGAGGGAAAGTCACAAGAAAAATTTTTAAAAATCTGAATTTGGAGAGATTGCTGTGTAAGGCAATCAAATGAAATAAGAAAATTCAGTTTAATCAGGGCACACATATTGAAGTGCCCAGTCAAAAATAAGCCCTTAAGCTGATGGGAAAGAACACAGGTATGTGGGTCTGGGGTGGATGCAAGACACACATTTATTATTGAAATCAATGAACCTGACATCCAGCTCTGAAAAAAGAGACAAAAAACCCTATACATTTTGAAAACTGGCAAGGTCATGCAGTCCCACTGAGCTCCCACTGTGAATGTGTGCTCTGTATGCAGTAACTCATGGATGTCTGAGGGCTGGGGTAGGTCATAGGACCAAAAAGTTTCTTCTTGTGAGTGTAGAGGAATAACATGTCACCCCCAGAAAATGTGGCCACTGTGTTTTGAGAAATCAAATGTCTAATGGCAAAGAAGAGAAGGAAATGGTCTCTCAGTAGTGCTATAGCCAGTGGGATATGCTGTGGCTGCTCCTCTGTGAGTGACACACAACATTTATTTACCTGTATTTTTACCCAGCAGAGGCCCATGACCCAACTATGTTTCAGTGGTTCATCTTAAGTTTTATCCCTCTCCTTTTTTTCATTCACCTGACCAGAATAAGGAGGATGAGTGGGGGAAAACCCTTAAAAAGCATCAAACTTCCTGCCAGCAGTGCACACTGAAGTCAGTGCTGATCTGCACTAATTATCTCCCATAGCCTGTCCCCCCACCTTTCCAGCTGTCCCACACTGCCAGCCCCCCTGCAGTACCAACACCTTGTACACAGCTGAGACAAATAAATGGATTTAACCATGGCAATTCCAGCTTATCCATTTGTGGGATATGTGTGAACCAGTTCCCTGGGCATTACACCCTCAGGAAAGAAGTGGAGGACAAAATGCTTTGGTCCTGTCCCTCCAAGCACACACATCCCATCTCTAGCTCCAAGTCTTAGCTCAGCTGCTGTATTTTCTCTCATGTTTTATTATATCTTTTCCCTGTAGCATGAATTTATAATGCCCAGTTCTTTGCTTTTGTCCAGGGTTGAATGCTGGCCTTAAGAGTATTTCAAGCTCCAGTTCCAAAACGAAGCAGTGGTGAGGAAATACCATGAGCAGCAAACATCTTGTTCCACCCTTCAGATGGAATGAGCACGAGCCATCCTAACCTGGTAAGTGCAAGGCTCACAGTAAATATCTGTTATAAAGCCTCTGCAGATACAGAAAGTCAGCAAAGGAAAAATCCTGGGGCACCTCTGTGTTCCCTGCAGGAACTATTGGAATGGCTTAGATATGCTTCCAGGGCTTTAGGCTATGAACAACTAATAGTAATTCTCTTTTAGCTTAGGCCCAGGAAATTCTCAAAATAACAGCAAAATAACAGGTGTACAACAATGTGCCAGTTGTGGATTTGTTATAGTCTGTTGTTATAAATAAGTCCCATCTCCAGTTATTGATCACATTAATCTCTATGTTCATTCCCTGGGTTTGATGTTTACTTCCAGCTTGATACCTAATTAAATATTGTCAAAATAAAGCCATTACTGATGCCATGTGTTAGTGTAAGGGCTGTGTTTAGTGTGTTCACTGAGTGGGTGGGTTTAGATTGAGATGCAGACCTCACACAGGAAAAGAAACAAACCCTTGGAGAACCCTCAGTGTGAGAATTGCAGTGCAGCAGAGCTTTACCTCAGGTTACCACTTTTCCCATCAGTGGCTCAGACTTTTCCCACCACTTGCATTTCAATGGGCCCGTGCCTCATTCTGGGTAAACTGCAAATCTGAGCCAGGGGAAGCCAGCTCCTTCAAAATGTCTCTGGAGTTTTGTGTATTCATGGCAAAAGGATGAATGTTTGGGGGTTAGTTAGAACACTGTCAACACTTCATTAAGACTGTTTCCTATTTGGCTGGCATTTTCCTTGCACTGAAATGCTTGTTATTACTTGCACCAGGAATAGCAAACACGCATTTGAATATTTTGGTATTCATTAAAAGTCCTTTCCTCCTTCTGCATGTTGATGCTTTATTTCCAAGACTATCAGGATTGTCCATAGCCATTAAATCAGCAAATTCCACCAGGAAATCGACAAAAATGGTGAGTATTTTTTTAAAAAAATCCATGTTTCACAACGTTTTCCATCAGTTTAACCATCTAAATGCCTGGTATACAGCCTCCTTCCTTAACTCAGTCTGAGCCTACTGGGATTCCTAGACAAAGCCTCCTTTTGCAGAAGGAACTACAAGTTTACATTGGAAGTCTGATTTTTGATGGCACTCTGTGTGCTTGATAAATGTACCTTTAATGGATGTCACAACAGGAACACACACTTCAATTCTGATTTTTATTTCCTTTCCCCTCTGAACTTTGCTGTCATCAGAAATGGAATTCTGGAAAGGAATTTTCGAGACGTTTTAGGACATCTGCTCATTTCTTCACTGTAGCTTGTCAGTCACAGGTAATGGGAAAGATTAAATCACTGCACAGACAAGAATGCATTGCCTGAAGGCAGCTTTGCCTTAGAATCAATAATTTTACCTACAATTTTGTGCCAAAATTTCTTCTACAGGAAGAAGTGCTGTAGCAACGAGATACTTTGTGTTCATCATCAACTTGATTTATCCAGCACTGTCTTTGAAGAGTATCTGGAATGGTCACACTTGGTCCACTGGTACAGCTGTCCCTAAACAGTTTTACTGCCTTTTCCACAACCCCTGTTGCACAGGAAGGAAGGCAGGATGTTTGAAGAAATAGACAACAGGGTGGAAAAAATGCTGTTCTGCAAGGAACACTCAGTGCACTCCAGGGCCAGGGCACTCATCCCCTGTCTGGGTATTCTCGCTTGTCCAGCTGAACTCCCTTAGCCTCCAACGGGAAAAAGAAACATTTTCAAGTGTGATTTATCTACCCAGGTTTAGATGCCTGTTTCAGCACAAGATGAATGGCACTGTTAGTGTCTCCTCCTCCGCTCTGTTACCTATTAAGGGAGTGCAGGACAAGAAGATACAGTGCAGTTATCTACACCAGGAATGTCTGCTTTTGCTCAGATTAATCCCATTTCTGATATCTCGATGTCAAGTCACCAACATACTCTTCCACCTGACACCATCAGTGCCATGAAGCATAAAACTGGGCCTGAGGCTAACACAAATGATGGATATTGTGTCTCTATATCCTGAAATAAATCAGGAGAATTGTGCTTGCAGCTGAAGGCTGAGTTGGTGAGGTCTCACCTGTGCCTGGTCCATCTTAGGAGAAAGACACCAGGGCATAAATCCTGTACCATTGCCATTAGAATCCTTGCTCAATTTTTTAGGTAATTTCTTTCAGTGAGCAAAGACAAGTTTAAGCTGGTGATGAATGGTTAGAAAGGAGATTCCAGCACAATTTCCCTTTCCATTTTTATATTCACACAGAGAAAAACTCAGTTTATTTCTTGACATTGTCACTTAATTTGCAGTGAATTTGTGTAAATTTTGCAACTCTGTGTGAGTGTAAGGGAAGAAGAAGCTGAATGTCTCAACATGGATCCTACCTGTCTGTGAACCCTTGTCCTGACAGTGTGGGAATGGTGACAAAAAGAGACTGGTTTCCTTACCTTGCTGAATGATCTGAAAGGAAGCTTTACAGGAATCACAGAAAAACTTGGATATAACAGTGAGTTTGCAGTCCAGGAACTCTTTTCCTTCTGTTTTAAGCAGTGCCTTCCAGAGGCTGCTGCAGCTGATCTGGTCTCTTTCTTATTCACTAGAAATTATTAGAAAATTAAAATAAAATACATTCATTTTGTCACGGGAGAGATTCTTGCAGTAAATACTTTTTAATTTCCTACTATCTAGTAGGAAGTGACCCAGAAGTGTGCTAGATACCTTGACAAGCTAAAAATGGATAGACTTTAGAACCTGATGGGCTGTGATTGTTTGAACAGACTGTGACCCAAGCCAGGCCAGCAGAGCTGAGTTTAGGATGCAGTGGTGGATTCAGACACACCTGAGTTAGCTGGGACAGAGCTGGGACTGATCAAGGGTTTGTTCACAAGCTGCCTGCACACCTCAGCAGCTACACTGAACTGAATCCTCTGCTCAGTTCCTCTACAGTGTCACCATTCCTGTCACCTGCCTGCTGCAGTTACTTCCTGAATAGCAGCACAGATTTACCCAAGTTTTGTAGAGAGGGGTCACCTGTGGCAAAACGTACCAGCAGAATAAAGCAGCAGCACTGCCTGTGTGCCTAACCATCTGCTAAATAAAGTCTCTGCATGCTCATTTCTAGCAGTCTCAAATTCAGCAAGAAAAACAGGTCTGATTAGCTTGATGTGAAGGTAAAGCTCTGTATGAGAAGTACCCTCCAAATAGCAAGCTTTGAGGCCTTTTATTAGCAAAAGGTCATTGATGGTTTAATGCCCATTTCCCAGATGCTACATTAATGAGAATAAACTCATTTAAAAGATTTGTGATAAGTAATTAAGCTACTGTAGGACTGCTTCAGCACATTCCCCATCACTCCAAGGGCAAGGAAGAATGAAAATGTTTTCCTGTGTGAGCAATAATGAGAGAGGAAGGAGACTGGTTACTGTTTTCTGCCTGGGTGTGTTGGTGGGCTGGTTCCTCTCTCCACCACACCCTTTTGCTAAAGCTGGGTGCACTGTAAATGAGAATAAAGCTTTATGAATGCCTTGCAGAGGCTTCCAGGGCCCTTGTGCTGTGTTTGTTGTGCTCCATACAGAGAAACTGAGAATCACTGGAGGATTTGGGAGCTGTGTGTCACCCATGTCTGCAGAGGCAGGACCTGTGTGTCCTAGAGTGAACCCAGCATTCCTTCTAGGGGTTCTGGGGGTGGGAAATCCTTAACAAATTAAATCAGAGTCCCTGGAACAGCCCCTTTAGGCAAAGGAAGCAACACAATGCCTCTATTTTTCCAGCTACTATGCTCTGAGGAACCAGGTACTTTTGTCTTTATGGCCCTTGGACCCATAATATCATGAATTTTTACTATATTCATTTCTTTCCTGTTGACATCCTTCCTCCTGAATCTTTCACATTTTCCTAGTTTTCTATTTTATTCTATTTAGAAGCCACAGACTTTTCTGACTCTTCCCTGCCCACCATCCAGGAAAAAAAATGCAGAAACCAAAGACTGAAGGGAAAGAAACAAATACATAAAACATACCCTACACCTTTTTGTCTTCCAGTTTTACATCAGAACTGGTTTAGCACATAAGGAATTAAATAAAAAAAATTAGCTTAATTCAGACAATTTTGATTTTGAAAGGTTATTTGAAACCTAAGCCATTTAAATTGATCAAAGTGATGTCTTTGTATATATTTTTCATTTGGAAGTTGAGTTTTCAGTGAGATCACTTTATTTTTGTTTTTTCCCCCAGATGCTTTGGGTGATTAAAGGATGAGATGCTCTACTGTTTGCAGACATAAATTTGCACACCAGAATGACTTTACTCTCCCTTGGCCAAAGGAGTTGTGGATCAAAATAAGCAATGCAGAACCCCAGTCTGCACAATTGTGGATTTCACTCCATAAAAGCAATAATTTCCTCCACCAGCACTTTCTAAAGACAGATGAAGTGAGGATTTCCTTTTTTAAAAGAAATAATTCTCTGAGAGATCTCAAGAACTGAATGCCAACCCTCACGGTCAGGCCAAGAAAAGTATTTGCAAATTGAGCCCCTTTGGTTGTGCCTCTGCTGTTGCTGAAAGGCAATGAAAATGTGCTGAGTGTGGAGCACCAGGCATAAAAGGATGTTTTGTCTCAAACATTCTGACTGCTGCACCAGGAAAAATGTGGTTAGAAGTAACTTTAGGTACCCTGTGGAAGTGTGTCGTAGAATATTAAGAGCTTGTTACCCAGAATTTTTGAGGAGTTTGTAGGAGGAGTGGGGAACTTGATGAAGTCCTTGTAAGATTAAAGTCTTGTTGGCCAGTGTTCTTGAGAATAAAGAGTGGGCTGATCGCTGGAGTTAGGGCAACTTTCTAATAAAAGCATAAGATTTCCCTGGCACTGGGCTGGAGCCTTTGTTCAGTCTTAGGATAATTCATAACAAACATTGTGCCCCTTGTCCATGGGTCATGACACTGAGGCATTAGGTTACTTGGAATATCTGGAATAAATCTATTGGGTTGTCTTCACCTGCTTTGGTGGTATCTATGCAGAATAATTGAGATTTCAGCCTCATTTGCCTTATGGCTGTGGAGGCAGCTGTGGTGAATTTGGGCAGCTGAACTTCAGCTGAAGTATTTGCAGCTTGCAGGAAAATAGCTGACATTTGTAAGGGATGTGCAGTGTTTAAAGATGGCAGATTTAATATGTTTTAAGAGATCCCTAGGTGTGGATGCTTTCAAGTTAAGATCCTGGGAGTTTTTAAGTCAATGGATTTGTTTAGCTACTGGAGTGAGTTCTTTTTGGCTAAACATATGGGAACTTTTCAGCCTAATTGGATTGCAGCTGTACATCACTTTCGTGCTGGAGAGAGGTCTGGTCTCTCCAGGAGGTTATTTATTCTACTTTCCCAAAAGCTCTATCTGTAAAGGAAGAAATGTCCAGTGGTTAAGATGTTAGTTTGATACTGAGTTCTGATTTAATTAATTCTATCAAGGGCTGGCTGGATGCTTCTCCAGGAAGCCACATGGAAATAAAATTTGCATCAGTCATAATTGAATCCACAAAATATGCCTCTGACAGATTTTGGTCCCACTTTGTTCTCAGGCTATGGTCATTAAATTAACATGCCCATTTATATAATTCTGGTACTTTAAACCCCAGTGTCTGGAGTTGTTGGTTCAGGACATGCATTGGAATGAAATTGTGTTGAGTAATCCATGAAATTTTTTAACATACTGGATTTATGACCAAAGGTGCTGGAAATAGTTTTCAGATCTATTTACAGATACAGCTTTAGATGTCTATGAAATTAATATTAGAATCAGGGAATGTGGTTTGTTCTTGATACCTTCTCAATTATTTTGTAATTGCTGTTTTAGGATTTTTTTGGTCAGAGGTTACATTAGGACCACTGTAATACTTATCCAACTTTTATTATTTTCAATAATCACTTCTTGAACCCTGGCATATTTGTGGCCACTGTGGTTCAAGATGGGAATGCTCTGAATGTGAAATATGGAGGCAAGAAAAGTAATTATCATTTTCTATGTTTTTTTAATAGGTCCTGTATTTTGAGATTTGATTGTAAACGATTCCTTATTCCTTACATACATTCTCAATTTCCTCTATAATTTGTGTTTCTCATATGATACCTTTTTTCCAGATCTATTCTTAATATTTCAAATTATTGTTCCTGCTTTCCTCCACTCTTTGTTTACCCATTATCTACCACATAATCTGTTTTCCTCTACTTTTAATCTTTTTTGTCTCCAAGTTTTTAACTTTTAACTTACTGTTTGACTTATTCTATGCACAGCTGAATCAAGAATTCCCACATCTCCTTTGTAAATAAGCAGCAAAACAACAGCAAACTACAAAAATGCATAACAGCACAAAACAAAATAAAACACACGTTTCTTTTTTAGCAGATATCAAAAAGAATTTGATTGCTGTCAAGAGCAAAGAGCATGAGTGACAGAAAATCCTGAGGGTTTTCAAAGACATTGTCCTATTCTATACTTTTACAGATTAATATATGTTCTAAAAATGCTGGGATGTAGAAATAAACATTTGGAAATTAGAGGCACTTGGCCTGGTCAGTAGATGTACTAAGGGAAGGGTGGTGAGAATCTACTGGCTGGCCAAAGCAGCTTTTCGAAAGCAGAATAGTTGGAAATTCATGTGAAAGAAATGACCAAAGATTTCAAAATTACTAAAACATTCAGATTTGAAACTGGTTTGTGCTGGTGGTATCATGGTAAAACTCAGACTATTCGTTTTTGTTGTCAAACCAAATTCAAAACCTCTGGTCCCCACAATATGAGTGGGAAAACCAGGCAAAGCAGAGCATTGAAATGAAAAGCCTGTAGAGGAGAGAGAGCAGCACAGGTAAAGATCAGCTACAAATGATATGCACTCTAACATAAAACAGGTTTGTTTAGCAAAATGGCTTATTTTGTCCTTAAAACCTGTGAATCTACTACTCTGATCATGGAAGGAACCAACTATTGCTCCTGCATGCTGGATCAATGCTCTCTGAAGGGAAAACAACACAGTTCCTGGGGAAATATGAATTAAGCCAGATCATCTGGCTTTCACATCTGCTATGTGAAACTAACTGTGTCTGACAAGTAGAGTTGTATTTAAGATTAATTTTTACTTCTGTAGCAGATAGAGATACTACAAAGTACATAGCAAAACCTTTACACTGAGGAATAATTTCAGCACTATCTAGGATGTAGTTCAGAAAACATCTGACTTTCTCAGTATCTTTCTTAGCTTACTGCCAATGAAACTTACTCCTCTGTCACTAGTTTTTTCCAAATCTCCTCTTCTGTCAGCAGTGAAACAAGGTTATTTCAGAGGTGGCACAGAGTTATTGTGTTCTTCTCACACTGTGAATTTGTTATATTATCACTTCCTCCAAAGATTTGCCTTATTTAAGCCCACAGAAACATTTTTTGATGGTCTGTTTTTACAGAACCCATAGCAACAGAGTTTTCATGGCAAAATGATTTAATTTCCCTGAACTTAAGAAGAATTAAACATGAACAAGTTTGGTTTCTTTTCTGAGGTAGTTAGACATTAGGAGGAAGCTCTGCTGTGCCAGAGAAGCTGTGGCTGCCCATGCCTGGAAGTGTCCAAGGCCAGGTTGGATGGAGCTCTGAGTAACCATGGGAGGGAGGTGGAATTAGGTGATCTTTAAGGTTCCTTCCAACAGAAACCACTCCATGATTCTGTTCTGTGATTTTTTCTCTACATTGCCAATCTGTAAAAATCCTTCTAAAGCTCCTCCTGAGGGAACACAACAAAAAGATCAAGCAGAGCTTTCTCTTTGCCTGTGTGATCAAGTCCAACCATGGACATTTTGGGAATAGCACACTGTTCATTGACTCCACCTCTGTGCCTCCTAGTTTATCTCATCACATGAAGCCTCTTTTAGCTTGATTTAAATGCTTACATTGGATTCACTGATTTTTTTTAAAAAAAATTCATCATTGTCACTTGTAGAAGTCATCTTAGAAGTCCCTCAGAGGATTGCTGGATCTAGCAGTGGACAGACACAGACAGAAAATCCAGGGTGCTCCAGGGCTGCCCACCACAGCACAAAGGAGCAGCCACATGTGGGAAATGTCACCGTAAGCACAGCGGGCGTTTGAGCTCTGCAGCTGGAGATGGGGATCGACAGCAGCTCGTGCTGGAATTAACCGCAAGTGAAGCTGCAGAGCCACAGCCAAACACCCTGTAGCTGTCACCACCTGCAGTCCCTGGGATCTCACAGGATCAGCAGGCTGGGAAGTGTCTTTGCACAGTGATGACGAGTGCCCCACACCACAGCTCCTCAGGCAGGGCACAGCACACAATATTTCAGTTTTTCTGTTTCTCAGCTGACTGCTGCAGCAGTTTAACCAGTTCCACTCATTCACGAAGAAGATGACCTAGTTCCATCCCCTGCCATGGACACCCTGCTCTAGAACAGGTTTCTCAGAACCCTGTCCAGCCTGGCCTTGGACACTTCCAGGGATCCAAGGGCAGCCACAACTTCTCTGGGCACCCTGTGCCAGGACTTCCCCACCCTCACAGGGAACAATTTCTCCCTAATACCTAGTCAAAACCTCTCCTCTTTTAGTCTAGTCTGTTTCCAGTCACTTTCTCACTTTTTTGGTTTAAAAAAAATCCATTTTATAGATGGATCCACTTTTCATGCATAAACACAATGATGATGATCAACCTTTTTGCAAAGGGACTTTAATGACAGTAATATTTCTGCTGAAGGAACAGGAGGGAATGAAGTTTTTCTAACAAACCCTGCCTGTCTGGAGGAAAGCTGGAGTAGAATTTGAGTTATCCTTGTATTCTCAAAAGTTTTTCAATTGCTGATGAAGATTCCTCTCATGGACTTGTTTAGCTTTAGAGTGGTGCACATTGTATGCTCAGCTTTAGACAAGATCCTGCTGCCTACTCACCCAGTTTCTTTTTCTTTTTCCTAAGGGACAGACAAACAGGCAGCTCCAGGATTCAGATGTTTACTATGGGTGATCTGAATGGCTTCCAAGAGACCTGTTTCTCTTTATTTCTTAGAAAGGGAGTTCAGAGATCAAGCTCAGTTGCAGGTGTTTATGCTCTGATTTCTATGCTAAGAGAGAGTCTCAGTGCAGCCTGTGAGTTCCATAGAACCCCTGGCACTCATGGCTGAATCAGCACACAAGGCAAACTGAAGTGGATAAAATATTTACTCCCTTATGTGTGGGCTCTTTGTTTAATTGTTTTCCCCGCACCATGTCCCGTACACAGATGTTGTGAGTGTTCTTTTGCAAGGTTTGGTTTTTTCATCATCCTCTAGAAAACTTCAGAAAAGATTGATTTATTTAAGAAAGTTCCTTTTCCCATGAACATCTGTAATGGCTGTAACATTAAGCTTCATTTTGCACGCCCTACTGGTGCAAAAGTCTAATCTAGAATCTTCTTTTAAGATAATTTACTGTCCATTTACATAAAAAACATTTGTGTTAAAGATGACAGTGTGGGCAGGGCGCAGAGAGGTATCATTAAACGTCTGAGATGAAGTTGGCTTGTCAAGTTTAACTTTGTTTCTCGTATACCCTGCTGAGTTTTTAGATGCAGCTGATTCCTTAAGGAGGGGAGGAAGAGGGGGTGAATCAAAGTGGATCACACTTTATGGTTTGTCTTTGGACAGCTGTCTGTTGCATATCAAGTGAAGACCAAGGCCTAGACACATCAATTACAGTGGGAAGCACCCTGAAGGATATAAAAAGTTAGTGGGGTCAAGCTGTAAAGGTTGAAGAAACTTAGGAAGGTATTGAGAACTCCCTAGTAACTCCAACAAAGTCATTGGTACTGAATAAAGATTAGCTCTGAATTGTGGATGCTTCTTGGTAATCACTGTCTACAGTTCCAGCTTTTTAATATGGATTTAGAATCTTCTCATATTTTAGAAAAGTCAGTGTAAGAGACACAACGAAAGTCACAACAAAACTCCAACCTTGTCTGTAAGAATTATAAACTCATCAGAAAGAAAGTGTTAAATGCTCCAAAATATGTATAAAATTACCAGGGTGTTCCACATTCCTGCAGTGCATCTTAGAGCAATTCAGTTTTCAAATGCATCCTAAGAAAATTTTAAGAAACAGCTGGGGTATTTTGCCTATTAGATGATAAAA
This sequence comes from Pseudopodoces humilis, assembly GCF_049639895.1. Lineage (NCBI taxonomy): Eukaryota > Metazoa > Chordata > Aves > Passeriformes > Paridae > Pseudopodoces > Pseudopodoces humilis. Next base: position 5,078,892 of record NC_142205.1, on the reverse strand, counting down.
CACCCAGAATTGACATTATTAAATTATATAACCAGAATTACACTGGAATTAACATTGATTATAATTTTAAAAATGTATTAGACCTATTCATTCTTATGTCACCTTTATATGCCTCCTTCTGAAGTCGCTGCCATACCGTGGGCTTGGAAAATGTTGGAAACAGGGGTCACTTTATAAAACCTGTGACATAAACCACATTGTGGTTGTAATCCACACTTCTGCTGTGTCTCAGCATTTTGTGAGCTGCAAAAGCAAAGACCAAACACTGCCCTGCCAACAGCCTCCCCCTTCTGTGGGGTTCTGCAGCTCAGCTGTGGATAACATGGCCAGGGCTTTTTTAACCCAGGAAGATTTCCTTGACTCTGCCTTTGGTAACTGAAGTTCCTCTGGTGCTTGACGCACGTGGTTTTATAGACCAGCAGTGTACTGTACAGTGGGGCAGCTCCATCCCCACTTCTGATTGATTAAAAGCCATCTGCAGCCCCTTGCCAAGCTCCAGAGATGATAAATCAAGAGCAACCAGGAGCAGAGGCCGGCAGGGAAGGGGCATCAATCTTGCGCGGTGTCATGGGGTTGACAGGACGATAATGCTGATCACTGGGAGATGCTAAACTCCAATGATTAAAGAGGTCCATCCACCAGCAATGGCCATTGCAAAGATGTCCAGTGCCAGAGGCATCCTGGCAGAAAGTCTTTAAAACAATAAAGAAAACAAGCACTGGAAATTGCTCTGATTAATTGAACATAATGAAAACTTTTTGAGGTGCTGAGGAATTGAAAGGGAAGAAGTGGGTTCAAGCTGTTCATATCTAACAGTATTATTGTGAAGACAGAAAATTCTAATAGTTAAAGAGGTAAAGGTTTTTAATTTATATTATCATTTTAATTTTTAAATTTATATTATAATTTTATTTATATAATAATATTCAATAGTTTTATTAATATAATATAGTAATATAGTAATGATATAATTAATTAATATATTAATCAATATTAATATATGAAACATATTTTATATTATCATTATATTTAGATGTATCACATCTATTACATTTATTTCTTTTATATTATTATTATTATGATCTACTACTTTTTCCCCCTTCCTCTCTAACAATAAGGAAGTACACACATTATGAAAATTCAGAGCTTTCCCTCCATGCTGAGTGATCAGACTCAAGGGAGGACATCCAAGTGTCAGGGCTGTTCCACAATGTCACTCTGTTCCCAACTACCTGCCACAGTTCTGAAGCTGGAGAGTTCCTAGAGCCACACCTAAATATATTATTCATGTATATGTATGTGTATGTATGTCTGTATGTACACATAGATTTAGATGTACATCTATACATTTATATTTATGTTATTTATATTAGTGCAATACTTAGAAATTTATCTTTTCTGTGGTTGAGAGCTTTGTGCAAGGCAGAGTCCTTTAGAGGCCTTCTGCTGAATATTCTCTCACTAACTATAGGAGAGAAGCAAAACTGAGTTATTTGTGTATGCTGCAATTAATTTCTGACTCTAATGAGAAAGAGACCAATACAATGCACACCAGATTATCTTTCCTTCTATGTTCCTTTTTGTATTGACTTGCAAATGATGGTAGCACAAACTTGGTAAAGAATGCTTTCAAACTAATGTCAACCTCACACAATTCATTGTAATATTTCAGCTATAATATTAGCTGTCATATTAGCACAGAACCAATAAAACTGCTATATAAAACAAGGGTTTCATTTCCATGCTGCTGGCAGTCAGACTTTGTTCTTCATCTGGCAGAAACAAAGTGGAACTGACCATTTCAAACATTTGAGATTAAAACACGAATTGTTGTGGGTTAGAAACCTATGCAGAAATCCTTGTTTTAATTAGAGGATTCTAATTCTCTTACCTCAGAGTCAAAAGAATTTTGATATTTTAATATTGGAAACACTCATCTTGACTGCACAGATAGATCTTTTTTCAAGGATCTAAACAAGGTGCAGCATGTGACTGTGAGTGAAGAGGTGTGAAGGGTGCAATATGATGCATGGGCAGGGAAACAGAAACTTATTCAGTTGTACTGCTAAAAAAAACCCCAAAACATTGCTCTGCATCTATAATGAAAGGGTTGGGCTTGTTTCACTATTTGACATTGCTCAGAGCACATTTTTGGAAGACTGGGGATCAGGAAGAAAGATAATTATAGAAGGAGTCATCCTTTACAGAGAAAAGGAACCTCCTAAAATTAGGGGTTTGGCTTAGGTGAACTTTTAATTTCTGGAAGTTTTAGAAGTCTTTCAAAAAAATCTTGGCTTAAATATTGTTTATCTCATATTGTTCTAGAAGAAAAGTATGCCAAAGATCCATAGATGTTAGGACCTGTTATTATCCCTTTCCAGTTATTTTGCCTGGAGTGGGATAAAAAAACCACTAGTACTAAGCATTTTGTCAAGAGGTAATGAAAAATCTATGTGTTATCACAGAAATGGGACTTCAGAGGCCAAGTAGGGGTGGAATAAATTCCTCTTGAAGCAGTAAGGACAGCCTGGTGAGACAGCAGTGTTTTTATCCTGTGGTTAGAGAAAAAAGCAAGTGTTAAATCTCCAGGGATTGTCTGCAGCTGTACTTACTGACTCATCTTGGACAAATCACTTAAAGACCTTTTGTTAGCTTTAGCAACTCCAAAACTCTTGTGGGTGACTTCAGTGACTTGTTTTCTGAAGGAAAACGTTGAAAAAATCTAAACACACAAAATAAATATAAGTAATTGAAATGCTGTCTGAAATGCTGTAATGCAGAGAGTCACAAAAGCTCTGCTGGAGCAATTAACAGCATTTTTATTGACTTTGGACATATTGATAGCTCTGACAAGAAAATGAGCTGGTTCAAAGGATGGAGCATTTGTTGAGACAGGACCAAGAAATGAATGAGCTCTGAAAATGCAAAAATTGGTAAGAAATTATGGATTTAGCAAACAAGTTTGCTCTGGGGGTGAGAGAATACAGCCATATTCTTGCAGTTTGGGGCATAAATAGTTCTTGCTTCACTCCTTTATAGGGCAATAACAGCACTGTGTTATTTCCATACCTGAGACAGCCTTTCCAAATTGATGGGCTGTCCTGAGACAGTGAAATGCAGGTTAATGTCAACATCCCATTGAAATGGTTCCACAAAAATACCAAGTTGCTTCAAAAATATCTTTCAGGAAAGTTAAACTTATCTGCTGTTTTTCTAAGTTGTGTGTTGAGGAAAGAAGTGGAATTTAGAATGCTACCATTAGAATGGTGGCAGTATGTGAAAAATGAAGGAAATAGATGATAATGTGCCTTAGGAGTGAAGTTGGGTAATAATTGCTAGAATCAGAATCAATCTGTGCAGGAACGCAAAAGTGAAAGAATCGCCTTCAGTGAGACAATTACCTTTACTGAGCACAGAAGGAAAGGTGGAAAGGAGCAGGAAAGTTTTCCAAAGATCCATCAAGGCTCCAGAAACAACCCAGTCTCCTTCAGGCTTTTTTCCCTTTTTTAGTCCAAATTTTCATAGTCCAATTGTTGAGTCTCTCCACATTACAAAATCCTGCTGAGAACCTCAGGACTAAGACTTAGAAAGAGTTGGGTAACAATTTTGTGGTGCTAGGGAGAATTACATTTTAAGAGGCGAAATGAAGACGTCACACTGGAGAATTTGCAGAGCATTTGGAGTGGTTTAGCTCTCCCCTGCCTCCAGGTGTGTTTGCTTTGCTGTTGCACAAACCTCCAGCAGAAACAGATGTCTGTATGCAGGGCTGTATTTCTGTGTTGGCAGGAACCAGAGATGTTCAAACAACTCTCTCAAATCTTTGGTGCTGTATGGAGCATGTGAACAAGTTAATTCTCATCTAAGCACACCTAGTCAAGTTCATTCTCTGACTGAGTGAAGTGTTAGAATAATAATACAAAAACCTCTAAACTGTTCAGTGATTGAATGTATCTGATTCACTGACAGAACAATGAGATCTGACCTAAAGTAATCAGTTTTTACATAAAGAAGCTTATCACTTAGCTCATGGGTCTAAAATACAGTAAGGACATATCAGTGATGATGAAAAAAAAAAATAGTGTTTTTTTTTTATGATTTTTTTTCGTTATAGCTCTTGAAATAACTGTAAGACTAAACTCAAAGAGCTCTGGAGTAAAAATGTGGTGCCAGAAGGAAATCTGAGATACTGCCAGCCACTCTGCAAAGGCCAAAGACTCTGAAGGTCTATGAACCCCATTATTTCTGAGTTACCCAAGGCCTTGATGAAAGGGTAATATTGAAAGGGTGCTTCAAAATTCACCTGAGCCTGATTTTTCTCTCCAGGCTGTGGCTGCTCCAGTATCCTCGTTTAGACCTCATAGAATCACAGCATCACTAAAGTTAGAGAAGACTGCCAAGACCATTGACTTCAAACATTAATCAAACTCCATGTTCATCACTAAACTCTATCCCCATGTGACATTCACACACCTCTTGAACACTTCTATGCAAGGGATTTAGGGTACAGGTTCAGTAGTAGTCACTTTTATCTCTCCCTCTCAGAAATTTAGAAAAATTTATACAAGTAGCAGGCACAGTTAGATGCTTGTTTACCAGTAAATGCCTCAAGAATATCTCTTCCATAGATTTAATTCCATAACTCTTGAAAAATGGGAGAAGATGCCCAAATATTTCTTTGTATTTATACATATTTGATTGGAATATGCCTGGAATATGCCTAATTTGTAATTAAGCAAGCTGGAAAATAACACGAAATGCATCAAGTTTTTTAACAGGATTTTTTAACAGGATCAGCCCTAGGAGGAGGGAACACAACAATTGAATAATTACATATTGCATTGTTTTTCAGCATGGCTCTGTGTTGTGGTTCAATCCCACCCAGAAACTCAACCCCACACAGCTGCTCATTCCCTGCCCACCAGCGGGATGAGGGTGGGAATTGAAAGGGTAAAAGTGAGAAAAACTCAAGAGTTGGGATAAAAATTATTTAACAATAATAAAAGAAAAAGTATCAGAGAGACATAAAACCCAAGAAAGACAAGTGCAGCAAATAAAACCAAGTGTTCCCCAGCAGCTGACTGATGATCCTTGGTCAGCACCCCCTCCCAGAAGCCTCTCCACTTGTTTATATGCTGAGGATGCCACTTTGTTTGGAATATCCCATTGTCCAGCTGGGTTCAGCTGTCCCAGCTGTGTCCCCTCCCAACTCTTTGTGCACCCCCAGCCCACCCAGTGGCTGTATGCCCATTAATTATTTTGGTTTTCTGAGCTCTTCAATATCCCTCCATTCTAATCCCCTCTTACGCTCTTATCTCTTTTTCCCTGGAGTGTCTCTCATGTTGAGATTTATGGCTAGCTGGAGGAGGAATCAGAGTTGTCACTTGAGTTTTGGAGAGCAGAAACTCCACCCCAGGCTGTTGAGTCAGAGTTTGTTTTCTGTTGTGGTGAAATTTTCATACCTGCCAGATCAATGGGAAGTTTTCCTGATTAGGAGTGGCTCAAAATTGGAAAAAAAATTATCTTGTGCTTAAGTAGCAGAATTACCATCTAAATTTGTTTTGTTTGGTAGAGATTTTGTGCTTCTCTTGTTGATGATTTTGGGGTTTTTTTTGTTTGTTCATTTGTTTTAATAACTGAAGAAAGATAGAAAGCTTGCTATTAATGTGATAGAGATGAGAGCTTAATTTCTACAGCTGCCTCCTCTTTTAAAAGAACATTCTATAAAGAATGGTTGTTTGCCAAATAAAACTTTTCTAACAAACCAGGGAACTTTTTACCTCTGTAAAATAATCAGGAAACCTGGAGCACTATTGATTTCACTTGTGATGCTGGAGGAAGAAAAGACATGAGGCAAATGGTATTTGAAGTAAGTGAATCAGATCAATTGTTTTCATTTTGCAAAGGCTAGTCAAGAGAGTTTTTCTCCAATCTGCTTTTGCTGACCTGGGAATTTTGTGTCAGAAACACCTTTTAATTAGGTTCTAAAATGATACAGTAGTAGTGGAATTGGAGGAGAGTGTTCAGTCTTTGCAGTTGGGAATGGCTGCTCCTAGCACAGCATAAAACCCTCCTGGAGAGAGATAGTCATGTTCTTAACAAGCCCAAAAGAAATCCATAGAAAAAATTAATAAATAAGGGTAAAAAAAAATAGGATTTGGTTGTAATGATGCTGTGTGTGAGTATGTGTGAGATATTTTATATATGATACTGTATGTGTAAGCACATTTTCTAAAGTGTATTTGACCAGATAAGTTTTAGTGCAGACACTTAACAAAGTAGGAATAAAAGTTATGATTTCCATGTCCTGAAAATCTGACACACTATACATTTCCATCCTTTGGAAATTAAGACAATTAAATTATTTTAAATCATAGTCTCATTAATAGAGAAAACAATGAATAAAAATTAAAAATCACTGACTTTTAGGCTTTGCCTTCAATTCTGATTACAGGGCTCTATACATATATCCATTAATGTATATTGGTGCTGCTCACATGTATGACCTTTATAACACTTCTCTGCCATGGATTTTGACATTTGTGTTTATTAGATACATGTTTGAAAAGTGCAAAGAAATCATTAATTTGGGGAGATTGGGTTGACCTAAGGGCAGATGACTTTGTTCATAATTTCTTAGTACAATTGGTGCCTCATTAGTGACTCTCAGACTTTCATTAAAACTGCCTGAAGTGTTTTGTTGATTGTGTTCTTTAGAGGCCAAACTTTTTTTCCCCCTGATTATCTCTGACTGCAAAGGGAAATCCTTGGGGCCGGTTTTAATGAAATAGATTTGGCTGATCTAAAATTTTCACTGAGAAAACACCTTGCAACAAAAACTTCTTGGTTGCCAATATCTGAGACTAAACCCCAAAGAAAGGATCAGGTCAAAACCACAGTTCTTCTTCTAGTGTCGATTTCATGATTAATTTAGACCTTAATAGAGAGTGTCCTTACTGATAGCTTTTTGCAGTAGAAGCTAAACCCATTATACCAATAAAAAACTTTTATTAGAAGAGAAATCACTTCTGAGGACACTTTGTGTTTCCAAAATACTGCTGTTATCTTAATTTAACAGGGAATCAAGGCAGGAGTCAGTTTGGAGATAAGCTGTGCATGCAGAGATGGATTGTTGTGGCTTTTTCTGAAGTTTGGAGCTTTTGAACCTCTGTACCCTCTCTTTTACCATGCTCTTTACACTATAGAGCATCAGCTGTAGTTGGAATGGGTGAAATTGGCCACTATTTGATTTTGTACATTTCCAGTGCTGCAGCAATGGTGTGTTGATGCTCTGCAGTTATGGTTGCATCAAGGTTCAATTATTATGGGGAGATTTCTGTGCCTTCAGACTAAGAATCTGTAAATTCCTATTTTCACAGCCAGTTACAGTAATACCAGTGGGACTGGCATTTCCTCTTGCACAAAGGTCTTCAGTGTTCTCAGTCTGCTTTGGGGAATTACAGCTGAATCTCAATTATAAAAATTTAAATGATAAAAGTATAGGTGACCATAATTTAAGCACAACCAGGCACAGAAAAGCCTTGCTCTTCCAGCTCAACCAAGCCCATGTTTTTTAGGACCCAGCCCTGACTGCCAGCAGGGTGGCTGCTGCCAACTTTGCTCTCCTATTATTTGCAGTGTTAAAAAAAAATAGGCAAAAAGGGAAATGGATAATAAAATTCCAACAAAGAGTTTATTGGCTGTTAATGGTTCACCTGCATAATTATACTGCAAATAATATACATTATACATGCATTATAATATTCACCAAAGATAAAGGTCCTGAGGTACACCGAGAACTTCCCAGCTGGGTTTAATATAGTTACAAGATGAAATAAATGGTATTCATAAGAGGCCAGAACACCACCACAGAACCTAATGAATTATTGATGATAATTTCCAGGATGACCCATTGCCTTTGACTTTTCTCTCATTCTTTCCCATTTCAGTGATGAAGCTTCCAGGGAGAAAGCCATAATTTAAATTATTAAGGAAGAAAAAAAATAAATCCTTGTCTTTATTTTTTAAAAAATGCTGTGTTTATGAAACAATCAACTAAAAGCAATTTTTCCAGTCTGAATTTCTCCTGTGGCTCATATAGAATGAGGGTGTTTTGTCACATTTATTTTTCCAATACCAAAGTCTCTTTCCATGTCATTACTTCCTTTGTATGATGCTTTGAGGTGGTAATTTTTCGAAGGTTAGTTCCTCACCTAATTTAGTCCAGTGACTCAAGTCTGATGCAAAATGGGCTGTAAAGCTAATATAAGGAGGTAATAAAAGACTGGGATCTGTGTTGCTCCTTAACCTTACCCCAGAAATGTCTGGGATTGCCTGCTGCTGACAGTGACTGAAAACAGCCTAAAATTCCTAAAAAGAAGAAAACAAACAAACAAACTAAAAAATTAGGGAAGAGAAACCCCAGTTGGGCACTTCAGAGTCTCACAACTAGTGTAATTTACTATTTATTAGCTTGAAACATAAGCACATTATTACCATCTTAAAAGGAAAATGACACTAAACATCTGGAACTCCACCCAACTAAATAAGGACAATAGAACCAATTATTAAGTTAGAAATGTTGAAGTAGCATATTTGAATGGAACACCTGATGACTTTGTGTACATCAATAAATACAAACATAAATGCTGAAGGATAATGTCTCCTAGTCGGAGCTCCTTATTATTTTCATTCTAACCACAGAGCAGATCTGAGCTAGAGTATTACTAGAGCAATGAATATCAGCCAGATGTAAAATGCTATTTTTAGTCTTTTTACTACTCCTAAACCATTAACTGAACCTTAAAAGCAGAAGGGCAAAGCATCAACCATACTAGTATTAGTTCCTATTTTTGACAGGGAGAAACTGAAGGATAAATCCTATATTTGAGATTAACTAAGAATAAGATTTCATCTATTTTCCTTACTGATTTCCAGAACTTCAATGACAGGCATGTTAAACCATTTCTAAGAGCTTTAAGGCTTCCCATTCCAGGTGTATATTATTTACAGTTGTAGCTGAAGAACACTGTGGACAAATTTAGAGTTTTCTGATTAACTTTCCTCTTTTCCCATTTTTTCTTTGTCTAAAATCCTCTTCAGCCTCATTCACTGTGTAACTTCCATATTAAAGCAATGCTTTCATATCTTGGTTATTTGGAGACAGCTCTGTTCCTGAGCCAAACACGATGCATTAATTAGGAGTTTTTTGGGTTTTTTTAGCATTTCCTTCTTTTGATCAGAAAATGGAAATAGCATTTTGTTTATGCAAACACAAAATAGATGCTGTTAATTAACACCTGAAACTCTTTTAAGGCAGTGTTTATATTTGTCCATTAATGTGGTAGCATGAATGAAGCCTTTAGGAGGAGCAGGATTTCCACAGTAGACCTCTCAGCAGCCCCAGTCCTAGAAACAGGTTTTTTAACAGGAATTTCAGTATTTCTGTTCTTTTCAACCTTTGTTGTTCTCCCTGATATTAACTTTTCACTGAGGTTTGGGTAAAGGTGAAATGTTTAAATCCCAGGAAACCTTTGTGGTCTCTGATAGTAACCAGACTGAGGAACTTCTAAAGAAGACTCACATCCTGGGAAACCCCATATTCCGTGAATTTTATGTTTCTCTTCCCAAGGCAGTAAAGAAGCTGCTACCATCACTACTTTGTGGAGAATGGGGCACTGGAAGAGATTACCCAGAGGAGCTGTGGCTGCCCCATCCCTGGAGGTGTCCAAGGCCAGGCTGGATGGGACTCGGAGCAACCTGGTCTGGTGGAAAGTGTCCCTGCCCATGGCAGGGGATTGAATGAGATGATCATTAAAGCCTCCTCAAACACAAATTATTCCATAATTCTGGCTTCTTTCACAAATATTAAAGCCTGTCCTCTTCCCTGCTCCATCCAATGCCTGGGCAGCAGCACTGAGAGGATTTAGACACGGTGACCTCTCATCATTTAAAGTATTTTCATCCAACAAGCTCACCTGTAGCTCTGCTGTTTCTCATTATTCATGGATGAAGACGCAAAGATGCTCACAAAAGAATCTCAGCAGAATGATTTGTGACCCCTTCATTCCATGAGCTGTTCACAGGATGATTTACAGAGTTGGATTCTACTCAGCCTGGCTGAAGGTGAGGAGATGGAGGCTTACTTATCCGAGGCAACACTAAATAAAGGCTGCCAAGGAGTGTGTGAGACAGGCTATTAGTGCCTAGTCACGGAAGGGATAGAATTGAAATTAATTCTTTGTGACCTGTCTGCTGCCAGAGAATAGTTATTAATTATCTGATCTGTCTGTACTTTTTTTCCCCCAGGATCTCTCGAGCTGTCTTGAGCTGAACCCAGATCGCACAGAAGGCTGTGTCTTGTTCTTGCAGATGCACACCTGGCTGGGGAAGGAACTGTAAATTTTCCTTCCTTCCTTCACCAGTGTGCACAGTTTGCTCAGGTGACAGCCTAGTTGGTGTAGTTTGTGGTTTCTTAGGCACTGAAGGACTTTTGAAAGCATTTTGAAGATCTGTATTTGCCACTGTTTCTGTGTGTGACGTTCACCTTGAAGAACAATCTGTCCTGTGTGCCTGGTGTTTATTCTGTGAAAGAGTCTCCTTTTTGTCATGGTCAGGCTGACTTTGTTGATTTGACTGCAGCTTCCTCCAGCTATGTTCTTTCCACTCACTGGACAGCACTTTTATGACTGGTCATTAATGGAACATCAGTACAGCCAGCACTCTGATGTATAAATAAAAACAGCAGTGTCATCAGCAAAGAATGTTTTCAGGGTAAATGGGTTTTGTAACTTGTTCAAAGCTCCCTGGTACTGCTTTGCTTTGTTAACTCATACACTGGAGGGCTTTAAAAGAGGAAGAGAGAAGTATTTTGAAAGGAAGGAGAAGTTTCACAGCACTTAGGTTGAAATGGAAATAGGTTTTATTGCTCTCATCCTGTACCAGCAGGGCAGAATTTCAGCAGTGTCCTGGAGGAGGAGCTCTGTCTGCACTCGAGGTATCTGCAAGGTGTGTGACATCTGCAAACCTGGAGCAAACCTCTGGTAGCTTAAAATGACATGAAAACCCACAGGCTGTGGAGATGGATGGCAAGGAGGAAATTGCAGACAGGAATGGACCCCATGTTTTGTGACACGTTCTTACCATGATGTCACATGGGCTGAACTGATCCTTGATAGGGAGACAAATTGTGGCTGAACTTTCTGTGAAAATTCACAAAGACATATGAAGAAGGATTATGATTATTATTATTATTAATTATTCCCTGCTTTATCCTAGACCCCAATATTTCCACCATGAGAGGGAATGCCAGTGCCTGCCCTCCTTGAAAGTGATTTTCAGAATGCTCAGGGTGGGCAGTGCATTGCTCTGCAGGTACAACAAGTAGCCTGGCTTTTTAAAGGGTTAATTGTAAAAGTCACATGATGCCACTTGTTCCCCTTCCATTCATCAATGAAAAGACATCTTTGTCTATGGGAATGTGGAAAGCCTGACTTGTACATTTCTGTTAATGACAATCAAAGCCATTTCTACTCTTTAAAACAAAGGGCCACAGTCAGTGTGAAATCAGTAAGATGAGCTGTAATGCAGCTCTGAGTGCAATTTAGACACCAGACTTATTGCTACAAGCTGCTGCTCTTGTAGAAAAAACTTTTTTTTTTTTTTTTTGTCCATTCTTTATTTTGGCAGTGTGTTCCAGCACCTTAGGCTGAGGGCTAGCAAATACAAAACTTGTTACTAAACCAGGCAGCAGTGCTTTGACAATGCCCTGCTTGCAGCTGAGCCTGCAAATGCTGCTGCCTGCTAACTCTGTGCTCAGAACAGGAGCACGTGTTGGATGGGCTGCTGCTTCTTTTTAACCTGCATTATCCTTTTCAACAATCTGATCTCAATCTTGGTTTAGTAAATATCAAACCATGAGATGCTCTCAGTGACTGGTGACCATGTGAAGCAGTGGGTTTAATTTGGGAGTTGGTGCAGTATGTAAAAAGAGCTGTAGAGGTCAGACAGAAGACTCATCTAATCCAGCAACCCTGGCAGTGGTCCTTGGGGGATTGGTATGGAAAGGCAAGATGAAAAGTCAGATAATTCTGCCAAACTTGAATATTTTTGTTTTACTTTTAATTTAATTATTGTGTCACTGAGGGGTCCTGGCTTATTCTTCACAAATGTTAATTCCTTGGATGAAAACCACTTCAGACCTATGATCATACTTCTTTTCTGAGCCATGTACAGTTCTGTTATCTCCTTCCCAAGGTGAGAGAACTGGAGCAGTATGAAGTTTCCAGGCTGTCCATGAAACAGACTCTCTCTTTCCCCTCAAGTCCCACTCCTTCATTAAACTCAATTTCTTAAGTCCTGCTGAGCACTCAGGTGATGCTTGCAAGGAACTCTGGTTATTTTGGTAAAGCCAAGTCTGGTTTTTCTCCATGAGCATCACTTTGATTTTATATGATTTGGGTTTCACCTGCCATTCTATTATTGAGATCTTTCTCCTACAAAGTCCTGTCACTGACCCCATCCTTGCCATTTTAAATGACTGATTGGAAATTTCATTATGTCACTACATTCTCCTTTTCTGTTCTTTACAAATAAGCTAAATAGCACAAGTTTAAACATGTCCTTGCAGAACACCACTTACACCTGCCTACTGGGTTTGTCCTTTATTCAGTAATTTAACCCTACTTCTTTTCCTCTCACTTCTGGTTTCATTAGAGGCATTTGATGAGCGACTTCCTCAAAAAGCTTTTTAAAATCCAAAAAGATCTTTTGTTATCCACAAATTTGTTGATCCCATTTAAGAGTCTCCAAAAGGTTTGTAGGACAGAACTTCAATTTGCAAATGCCACAGTGACTGTTTCAAAGTGTATCACATTTAAACAAAGGTCCACTTGACCTGTTCCTTCCTATAGTTTCCAGTAATTTCATTTGTTCCTTAAGTGTCACTTCAAAACTTTTTCAGATTTGTTTTTCTGTGATGTTGTTTTTTCTCTTTTTTTAGATGAAACTACACCCTGGTAATTGTAGCAAAACACCTTGCTCATCCTTGAGGTTTTTGAAGATTTCTTGGTGAATAGCTATAATTTTTTGTGCATTTCATGATGGTTACCTCGAACAATTCTAGAGATTTGTTGCCATTCATCTTGCCAATCTATTCATTACATCTTGTGAAGGCACTTCAAAAGTTTCAGAAAGATAAGAGTGAGAACACTGAAATCGTTGCACCTTGTCCTGCAGTGAACACTAATAAAAGATTTTGCTTTATTTCCATGTCCTTTCCTGAATTTTGCATTTTTGGTCCTGTGCTGGTAATGGCTGGGATAGAATTCATTTTCTTTATCTTTAGGGCTGTGTTTTGGATTTGTTCTAAAAACATTGTTGTAACACTGAGACACTGTTTTTTGTTTCCCATTTATTTTTCACACTTTTTGTTATTTTCCTGTTAATTACCATGATTATTTTATTATTTTATTTTATTATTTTATTTTATTTTATTTTATTTTATTTTATTTTATTTTATTTTATTTCAATTATTAATCTGTTTTTACCTCAGGGTTTTCTCACTGTTCCTCTTTCCCCCATCCTTCTGGGAGGGAGGGTGAATGAGCAGCTCTGTGGTTCTTAGTTTCCAGCTGGGGTTATACCATGAAAATCTTCTCATCATTTGGTGCTGTGGACTTGGTGGAAGTAGTGTTCTTTCTGATGTATTTGAAGAGATATTCTATATTTAAAACACTTTTATTTTTTTTTTTAATACTCCTTTTATTTGTTACTCTGGCTCCTTCTGGGAGCCCTCCATTATTGTATTTTCACATTTAATCTGCCAGAATTTGACTGCTCTTTGTTTCTTCTTTGGCTACCTTTGCCTTTTACAGATAATCTCTCACATATAATAACATTTTTGGCTTTGTTTCTAAGCCAGACCTTGTGTTCAGACCTATGTGCCAACTCTGCTGAGTGTCACCTCTAAGGTTTTTATTCTCTTATACAACCTGAACTGCTTTTTAAGGGTTTTCTGTTTCTTGCTGCAGCTCCTGTTTTTGAAGATGAAAGTAAGTCCTGTGGATTTGTTGTACTTTGTGTACTCCCCTGGGAGTGTGTTGCTGTAACACAAGACTTTACTGAGGCCAAACTGTGGTACAGCTCCTTCAGCTGAATACTCTTGGGCTAAACCCTGTGAAACTAAAGGGTTGTATCTTCTCTTTTGGGCTCCCCAGCCACCCCTTGGTGTTAATCACGGATTGCTTGGGTTATTTCCTGATACCTTTTTTCCTCACCTGAAGATGGGTTATTAAAGTCCCAGCTACATTTCCAGCTGTCATTTTCTGTGTGATTTCTCACAGAACACATTTTATTAAGTGTTATCATCCTGGCTGGATGCTGCTTGTGCAGGTGATGTTGGTTTAGATCCAAGGTTGCTCTAGCATAAGGCTTTACTCCCTCACTTCAACCCTGGCAAAGTCTGCTTGCTCCTTTCTGAAATCTGTAGCCTGGTATTGGAATGCCATTCTGCTCCCAAATTTCCAGCATGCCTAGGATATTGAAATTATTTAAGAGAAAAATTTAAATGAAAGCAAACGAGTCTCCCCTGCAGCTCCCTTCTATTTCTTAATCCTCCAGTTTTTCTGTTGCCATACATACCTTGTGGACTTGATTCCCTTCTTGCCACTGTGTGAGATTTCAGTCTTTGTTTTCCCTATGTGACTCTATCTATTATTTGCACATAGAAAACTTTCATATTTTCACCCACTATGTTGTTATCACAAATGTACTCTCTTTCTTTGCTTCCCCCACAGGTCCCTCCTGCAGGTCCAGCAGACCTCCTGAAGTGCCAGCAGGTGTTTTCCTGGTGCTTCTGGTCAAGTCTGTTGCTCTTTTTTAGGCTCTCCTTATTCTAGAGGATGTACACTCAATTCCAAAACTGTGTGGTCCATCCCAAAATCAAATCCCAAACCCCTCAGATGTTCACAGGGGTGATGGCAGATTGTCACAGTGACTTAAATCATCTCTCTGGTTTGGACTCAGAGCACACATGTTTTTAGGAGGATATTCCATAGGTAAGAGAAAACGTGTCTGTTTCCACAGGGATGGGTCCCCGGTGAAATAATTTTTTCTTTAATGCTCTTTCAGACTTGCTTCTGGTGTTTGATATCCTGACATAATTCTGAATTTATGTGCCTTTCATTTGTTGCTGGAGCAGGATGGGTTTAATTTTCTTGGAGGGAAAAGTGCAGAGTGGGGTCCCTCAGGTGGAGGCTCCTGACTCCTCCCAGCTCAGCCACTTCTGGCACCAGTGGCAAACACCAGCACCTTGCACTGTGAGCTTGCAAACGCTATTTTTGTAAAGAGTTTATTCACACTTTGCCCATTCCATGTGGCAAACTGGGTAACCCCCCTCTAATAGCTCGGTTCCCATCTTTGTTTCTTTGTTTTGAAGAGGGGATGGGTGCAGCTCATAGCGGCCTTTGCCTCTCATGAATTTATCCAAGCTCCTCCATTGCTGCCCTCAAGCTCAAAACTTGAACCTGGTGACTTTCACCCATTGCTGAATTCCAAGAGCAGCCAAATTTAGGGGAATTTTTGTAGCTGTGAGGAGAGAGGAGCCCTGGGATACGCTGAGGAGGGTGTGGGACCTCTCCAGTGGAGATTGGAGGGAAGGATAAAGAAAATCTCCTGGCAGTGCTAAATCCTCCTGTGAGACAGGAAGGCAGGTTGGAGTTAAATTCCTGCACTGTTGGATCTGTAAAGGCTCAGGTAATTTCTGAAAATTAGCTATTTCTCCCTTGTAAAGCAGTTATTCATCTCCACAAATCAAAACCTTTTAAGCAGAAAGAATCTTCCTCCTTTGTGAGTAGGCAATGGTTTATGTTCAGCTGGCATCCACCTCCAATTTAATCTGGGGGGCTGAAGCTGGTGGAAAGCTATCTAGAAATGAGATTTAAGTAAGGAAGAAATTATTAAAGTGTATTGTGAAGCTAAGCTGGAGACCTCCTTATCAGAAAATGTGGATATTCAGGTTTAAAAAGTAAAATGTTCAAGCAGAAAGCAGACAAACTAGTTGAAGGAAAAACATTGAGAACTAATATACAACCCTGGCTCTGAGCTACAAAGATCTGCAGGCTGAGATAGTGCTAGTGATGGGGAAAATAGAATTGTCATGTGTATATATATATATATATATGTATATATATATATATATTTTTTTTTTTCCCCCAGTGACCAATGGTAAAAAACTATTAGAGACAAGTTGCTGGCATAGATGGGCCTTTCAGCTGAGCAGTCACTGTCACATACTGGGGGAATGCCAAGAAAAGAAAAATAAAAGAAATCTAAGAAGAAAATTTTTCTTAAGATGAAATTTAAAAAGAAATTCTAAGGAAAGAAATTTAATCAAACAGCATGTAAAACTATTAATAAAAGTAATTCTCCTGTTAAATTTCTCACACATTAATTACTTAAATTATATAGCTAACTTAAACCACCTTGATATGCAATTTCATGTCAATTAATTAATTTTTCAGAACTGTAATTGAAGATTTTCTAGAGTGAGGACTAAGATTTTTCATCACACACTTCAGCAGGCTTTTGTGTCAGATTGGCTGTACAGCATCCTGGCTTTCCCTTCGGCAAGGTGCAAATGGGGCAGCTCTAAAAGCGGGGTGTGAAGTGGCTGGGAACACTTTCAGAATTGCTCCTGGTGCTGAGTGAAGTGAGTGAAATGTTCCCTTCTGGGATTTCCGTCCGGCTGCCTCATCTCACCTCACCTGTGGAAATGTCCTGATCATTTTATACACAGTGCTTGATAAATGTGTGATAAGAGATGTGTGCAGACACTGTTTTGAAAAGAACAATGCAGCTGAAATGATGAAGTGTTTCACTACTGCCACATGGTTTGAGACACTTTCCTGGGTGCTTCTGTCTGGGTATCCCTTTGTGTTCGTGGGAGGGGTTTTATATTCTGCTAATTTACTTCCAGACACAGCTTGGGAAATAAATAGGTTAAAAGCAAAGTATAAAGTAGGAAAAGAGCTAGAAAAACAAAAAAAATAATGTTAAGCTAATGCTTAGAGTTAGTCCCAGGGGTGCCTGTGCCTGGCTGTGTGCTGAATTTGCAAGCTCTGCCAAAGGATAAGTTGCCAAAACTCAGCTGAAATACCAACTGAGAGTCAGTGGCTCAAATTATTTGCTCAACTGAAGTGTCCTTGCTCACTCTTATTTAAACATTCTGAGTTTAGTTTTTTAAAAAGATGGAGCAGAAAGAATTGGGAACTTGTTCTCTTTCTGGATGGAGCTGCGATGCCAGGTTGTGTGGGCACAGGGCTGGAGTATTGATAAATTCTCTGTGCCCGTCTATATTCCTTTACAGGAGCAAGCACTGAGGTTTGCAGCCAATTCCCACCTCCCATTTGCAATTTCATGCATTGTTCAGTCATGTTCCAGTGTGAGCCTTTGAAAAAACAGAACAAGAAACCAAAACAAATACTATTAAACCCCAAAGCCACCCCCCCAAAAAAAAAACCCAACCCAAAATCTTCTAACTTTTCCCCTCTGCCTCCCAAAAACTCCAACTTCCCTCAAAGATGTCCTTGTTCTAGATGAAACGAAGCAGGATTAAGAAAAGAAGGAGCATAATAAAAATGTGGTGTTGTTCCCTGGGTACTCATTAATGTGCTTTCACTCCAGCTGATTATACCTGGCAGTAACACAATCAGAGTTGGGAAAAACCTCCCTTTTCTCCCTCTTCCTCTTGCTTCTCCAGTAAATAAAAACTTTTGTCTTAACTTCTTTTCCAAAAAAGGCAGTGTCTCCCAAATTATTGAAGAGTGTGGTTAGCATTGATACCGGCAAATTTGATTTCTGATCTGAAAAATTTATTTGTGCTATGATTAATTCAGGACTGAAATTTCAGAACGCTTTATTTTATCCTGAGTAACCTGAAAAAGATTCACTTGTCAGTAAGAAAGACTAAATAACTTCCTCTTTTAAAGGAAACTAAGAAACAGTTCCTGAGTACCCTCCAAACCCCTTACATTGTGTGTCATTTGGACTTGGAACCTTAAAACATATTTAGGTCCTTACTTCTTCTCACTCCAGCTGAATTTAGGAAATTAAATGTCCTTCAAAGAGTTTTAAGAACCTATGCTCCACTAACTCGTCCAAAGGTGGATCAGAGACAAGAATCCAGCTCAGCTCCTTGGAGCTGGTTGCAATTGAAATGATCATGAAGGCAGTGTTCAGAAAGCAAAAATAAAAGTAAATGCAGGGTGGGAACCAAGTGCATCATTGCAATTGTGGCTCTCACGCCTCACCCCGGGGGCGAAGGGCTCACTCCCAAGGGTGTTCGAGAGCAGACAATTATCCCAGCACAGGTGAGAGATGCTGGGCTAGAGTGGAGAGGGGTGTCTGTGAGATCAAGGACACTTCTGGAGGGAACTGTGAGGAATTCTGGCAAGATAAACACGGGCAGAGGTTGATTTACTCTACCACTTGTCTGCTGAATCCATTTGAACCAGGCTCTTCCCTCTTCTTCCTTTCATATATTTTCTATTTTTATGAAGTAAAAAGTTTATAGTTAAGCAAACTAAGCACCTACCTGTGCTAGCAAGTTTTGAGCAGAGACAACCCAGGAATGCAAACCATCCATCAGCATTCCTTTCCTTTTAAAACCTGGAGAAGGGATAAGTCTGATTCCTGCAGTGTGTCACCAGGGAGCAAAAATAGTTTTTGCCTTTTCCACACTTGCCAATAATGGTGTGGACGTTTGCAATTTAGATTATGGGCTCTGTGTAATCAGCCTCCTTGGTCTGAGCAGTTGTACAGGGTCTGAGCACAACAAGTTATTGATCTCAGCAGGGGCTGCAATGCAAACAATATTAAATAAACAGTTTGAAAAAGCTGAGGCAGAAACGCGAATCCTACTATTTATTTGAGAACAATATTCCAAATTCAGTTTCTGTGAGCTTATAAATACCTCATTTACATGTAAATGACCCTAAAAAAGGCTGCAAGGTGCTGGTCTCTGAGGACATTATCTTTGCTTCCCCAGACTCTTCCAGAAGCCAAGGATTTTTATCAGCCTAATGTCTGATCTTTGATCAAACTAATTTGAAGTGGTTGCACTTTACACTCACAGATATATCAAATTTATTAGCTGAAATTCTGTGTGTACAAACATAGCAAATAAATAGACACATTAAACAGTAAATGCTATTTTTGCACTGATCCTTGGAGTGGAGAAATCTTCTGAACAGGTGGTAAAGATTCTACAGGAATAGCATTAGGAATAGAATTTTTTTCTTTGTATTGTTTGGGGAAAGCCATATTCTCTCCCCATGTATTTATGCATTTGAAACTCTAAAGGCACAGGTACATGAAGTTACAAGCAGTTTTATTTTGTCATATATTTGTACATACCAAGGACTTATCCCATTCTAGCCTCCCCTATATCATTCTTCTCTACTGCCCTGTTGGGTTTGCTCAAAGATATTCAGCTGTGCAAAATATCAGAAGATTAGGATAATTTTTATTATGTTAGATCAGCTAATTAGTATATGCTTTGTCTGCTCAATTAGACGAAAAACCCAGCATGAAAATCTTCTTTGATCTAAATGAAGTGTACAAAAGCATCTCTGCAAAAATGAGAGCTGTGTTTTAGGCTTTCAGCTGGAATAATTCATACAGGGCATGCCACTCCACTGGGGGACAAGCTCACTTAGGAAGAAGAAGGTTTTGTCTTTGTTGTACAGGATATTCCAGCTCTGTTCAGAGAATTTGTTAGGTAAATGTCCAGGTTTCAATTCACACAGATTTGTACCAGCTCCTCTACTCTTCTTCACTCTAAATTACCCTTCAATTTCCAGATATCAGTGTAATTAGTCCTTCACTCTTGCAGAATGGGGCAGTCAGCCTGTGAGAGCCGAGCCTGTATTTAAGCACAATCCAGGATTCTAAAGCAGGAAAACTGCCAGAGCTGATCATGTCAGCTCTGTGCCTGAAATACCTGAGGAATTCATTCCATACCTGGCCCTATCCCCCCTCCAAAGGACTGCTGGGGGCCTTTTGGGAAGCCACAGTCATCCCCAAACTGGAGCAGCTCCCAGGGATTCCTGTCTCCTCAGCTCCCTGCAGTCCATGCTGTGTGGTTGTCTCATGACTCTCCAGGAGGTGCTTTTGGAGAGGTGATAAAAGAGTGATATTCCAGTCCCAGGCTAAACCGTGTCAGATGCAAGGCATGAAGAGATACTGAGATTCAACCTTCTTGTTTAACTGGATTTAGGCATCCAGAGGCAGAGTCCTGCCTCAGAATTCCAAAATCTGTGACGTTCATAGAGCAACAGCTGGGCAGGGCACCTGAATTTTGGTGTAGACTGCCAGTTTCCAAAGTCCAGTGAATGTGTTCCTTACCTTGACAGGATCAGGATATGAAGGAAGAAATATGCATTGCCTTGGTTTCAGAAACTGCTTTTTGTTTGTGTTCTGACTTAAAAATGAGTCCAAAATGTTGGTCAGATAGTGAAAAAATACTATGAAACCTTATTTGGAATAATTTTTATTCCAGAAATTCAACAGGGCTGCCAAAATTTGGTCTGATCTGGATTCAAGAGCCACTATTTTCTAAATATTATTCTGAATTTGGTCTCAGGGAATGACACAATCCACAGATGATACAGAATAAGATATTTCACATTGTCTTGTGCTCATCAGCTGATTCATTTTTATAGAAAGTAAATAAAACACTCAAGGAAGAGAATTTGGGAGAGCTGAGAAAAAGTAAAAAACCACCAAAAAGCCCACAAAAAGAACCTCCTCAAACCCAATAGCAGCAAAAAAAAACCATCCCCACTCAGAAGATGTGTTTTTTTGCAAACAGAAGAACTCTCTGAGAATTCTGACAGGTGCAGTGTGCATTTCTTAGTCTGCCACATCACAAGAGGTTAATGGCATCCATTTTAACAATCCTAAAAAATTATTTCTTTGTATCATTCTCCAGAGCTGAACATCCTTAGTGTGTGGTGCTTCCCTCTCTTCCACACAGGAGGTAGAAAAAAAAGACTTTTCTTCCTATAAAGTTTAACTGTGCAAACTCTGAAATGATAAATGTGGAGAGAAACAGAACAGATGGGATTTGTTTGTTCTTAAGATTGAATAAGAAAGCCCTGATAACAGCATATAAAATAATGAATAATCCAGGAAAGAAATTTGGAATTTAGGTCCTCTGTGATTCACAACATGAGAGAGATGATATTGAATGAAACTGAAAAATAGCATGTTCAAAACTGGCAAAATGAAGTATTTTTTCACATGGTATCTGATTTCACTGTGTAGCTAAATGCCAAGAAAGTTGCTAGGCAGGAACTCAGGATGAGAGATGGTGAAGAGAATTGCAGAACCAACCACAGTTCAGGGACTCGGTATTTGCTGCTAAAAAGTAAAGAAATTTTAAAAAGAAACGATTTTGTGGTTGTGATGAAAGCCGTAAGGTACCAGCTTAGCCAGCTCTGTTTTACGGCCTCTCAGGTTTGTACTACTCACCAGGAGCAATCCCATTTTCCTGTTGGCTCTCCAGCTGCCTGATATTTGCATTATGGAGGGCAGAATGACCTTTGGCATCACTTTTGTGATGTGAGGAGCCTGTCGTGGCAGGACAGGTGCCCGTGCCAGGGGTGACTTTTGTGCCCTCCCAGGTCCCAGTGACCCCGAGCGAGCCCTGGCTTTACCCAGCTCCTTCAGAAGGTGCTGCTGGTCAGTGTGAGGAAAACTGGCCTGGTGTCACCAGAGCACTCCTGAGGAGCTGGTGCTGATGCTGTGGCAGCAGCGAGGTCTCCACGGGCTGGATCCCTGGGCTGGGCTCTGCAGCACTTGCAGGAGGGGGTGCTGCTCACAGAGAGCCCCAGCCAAGAGTGCTGGGGTGGATGGGGCACAGAAATGGTTGGAATCTTCTCATCCTCTGGCCCAGGGAAGAGAACTGACTGCTATGTCCTCAGCTTCCAAGTTCTGCTTAGTTCATGTAGTACCCAGAAGACATATTTCTCTGTGTGTGTATTTCTGACATGAAGCAAGAAAAGCTTTGAAATGTGAAATTATTTCCCCTCTGTCTCTTCCAGCTGCCACAATGAGCAGCCGGGTCAGGAGGGAGCACGCTTCTGTAAGGCACAGTAACAGGTATTTTGTGATGTTTATTGAGTGCATCCTTCTGAGTGCTGCAATTTGGAGCATTAAGGGGCAAAAACCTGTGAGGAGCTGCACACCTGCATCCACTACATGCTTCTAAAAGTCACTCTCCAAAATAATTGTGTACAAGCATAAAGATTGTGTTGGCATTTCTGTACTTTGAAGACTGCGCTTTAGCTTCTGCCAGGAAGGGAATAAAAATTCATTGTTCCCTGTATTGAATTTCTGTTCTTTATGCTGAGACATTTTAAAGAGAGGATATTTCTGGGGACTCTCCCACCCATGTAGGGATTTCTTCCATCCTGTTATCTGCACCGACTGAGATGCACTGTTGAAGACTGGGCCACTGATCTTATAGAGCTCTAGTTCTGCCCTAAAATGAGCATTCTGTAATCGCTCAAGCTTTGTTACTTGGTTCTGTCAGTGGATAGAATTGCTTGGAATGGATTTTTCTGTTTTATTGTTCTTGAAATATAATCAGAGGAGCTGAGATTGGGGCTACAGGGGATTTCAGAGCTGTGGTGGGTTCTGTCACACAACCAAGCACCAACCAGCTCCTTACTCATTGCCCTCTGCAGCAGGTGGGGGAGAGAATCAGAAGAGAACAAAAAAAACAACCTGGGGGTTGAAATACAGACAAAAAGGTGATGCAAAGACAGACACCACTTCCCACCAGCAGAGTGATGCCCAGCAGGTCTCTGAACAGTGGCTCTTTTGGAAAGTTCCATTCTATGGCATGGAGCACCCCCTGGTCAGTGTGGGTCAGCTGTGTCCCCTCCCAGCCTCCTGCCCACCCCCAGCCCACCTGCTCAGGGGACACACTGAGAAACAGAGAAGATCTGGAAGCTTTGAGCACTGTTTGGCAATAGCTAAACCACGGGTGTGATATCAGCACTGTTTTAGTCACAGATCCAAAGCACGGCACCATATGGGCTGTTAGGAAAAGAATTAACTCTGTCCCAGCCAGAACCAATAAAAGGACATAACAGCAACTTTCAAAATATTATAAATGCAAACAGGTTTATGGATTTCATGCCTGATGTTGTGCCTTAACTCCCCATTGCTTGGTGCTTTACTGGAACTCAGACTGTGCATCAGCCAAACAGAGAAATCGGAATTTCTCTGTGTATTTACTGGCTGAGGTCAGTGGTGCTGCTGCCATTCTCCTCAGTGTTCATTTTGTATTCTCAAAGTTCAAGTGTTGCTACAGGCCCAGACAGAAAGGATTCAGAAGGAATCAAGCTCTAGACTGTTGTTCAGTGCAAGATATTAATTACCTCACTGGATTTGCAATCTTTGAGAAGATCTTTAGTTCAGAGCAGTCATTAGACTGATGGAGAAAGCCATTAATGAAGTGCTGGATGTCTGCATCTCCACCTTTGGCTCCTGCTCACAGAGCCATACAGGACCTGTGTCTGGTTTTGTCAGCTCTTCTGCTCCACAGTGATCAAGATCAAGTCTCATTTGACTCTAGGAGCCCACAGGGACCTCTTACTCATTCCCAGGACTCACACATTTCGATGTCCTAAGGTGGGATAACATCCTCTATCAGTAACAGGGCAGGCAATACTAAAGTTGTTTCATTGGAGAGATTTCACACAACAGTGAGCAATTATGCTGAATGCCTTTGAAGATTGGAGTAGACTTGACTACACTGGGAGCTGATGAAATGGTTCATCTGTCCCATTCTTCTGTTTATCACAAGTCATTCATTTTAGCAGGCTGTTTCCAGTTCTGCTCCTGAACTTTACATAAGCCTTCTTAAAAATCTTTTTACTTTTGATACATAGAAGCAAATCAGGCCACTCAACAGGAGGCTCAAAACCAGGTGTGCCTAAGGAGATTAAAAATAACTAACAAGATGGTGTTACAGACAATTGTTTGTTGTTCACAATACAATTGCTCTGTGATGCAATATAATGCAATAGTGCCTTACAGATTAGGACTGAAAGACACACTACAGATAAACACTGGGAACAGAGAACCCCCTGGATCATAATTATAATGGGAATGGGGGGGCTGAGCCACTGCAAACCTTTTGTGTGACTTTGGGTAAGTCACTTCATGAGGCATCAAATAGAGAATAAAATATTCTCCCTTTTGTGTCTTCTGGAGAACCGATGTTTATCATAGAGAAATAAACCCAGCATTTTATTCCATGTTTTACAGTGATACCACAATATGGTCTGTAGCCTTGTGAGCACAGAAACCCTTGTGTGCCTTAAAAAGCACATGAGAATTCCCTCCGAAATAGAAATCCTGAGGGATTTAAAGGGGGTGATTGAAAGTTACAATGGCATGTAGGTATCCTGAATTCAGGTTCTAGGCCAGAACCAAAACCACACCTTAGCCTGTCAAAGGGGGGCTGTATAATTTCTGAGACAGAAAGTGTGAAACTGAAATGTTGCACAGTTTCCCTGAATATAAAGTTTTGGCTATTTCCCTGGAAATAGGATAAAAAATAGGGACCCTGGAGATAATAATTTAAGTGAAACTGGATGCTTTCATCAGCAAGTAAGGACATCAGCAGGCACCTGGACATGCATATTTTTATTATAAAAATAAATCTTATATATTTCTATATATGGAAATACATTTACAAATTATAAATAAAAATATATTCATGTATAAAATATCTCCTTGGGCTGAGGAGAAGGTAATACAGAAAGGAGAAGGTTTCTGATGGTAAATCACCTTTCTGTGGTTACTCAAATGTGATGGGTTGAAATGTGATCTGTTATTATCAAAAGGAATTATATTTTGGAGACAGATTTTGAATTAAATTGACTTTATTTACTAATGTTTTACAGCTTTGAAGTTCCATTTGTCTGATAAAGATTTTTGCATTGTTCAGAGTCTACTCCATTAATTATTATGAATTTTACTGGGGGGGATGAACAGGAAAGACTTTGAAATTTTCTCTTCACAAAACAGACGGCTCCCTTAAGTCTTAATGCCATTGTCCCTTCATCCTGCAAAGCAAAACAGGAGCTTCAGTCTTATTTACTTCAGCAGTGTCTTGACAATGTTATCACTGAGACAGATTAATGTGGCAGGTTTTTTATGAGCTTCCTCATCACCAGGCTTGACTACAGGCTGAAAAGTTTGAGAAGTCCAGTTGTTCCCATCTGTGCTGGCACTGCTACTTCCATAGCTGCAAGAGATGCCTAAGAAAGTTCCAGAACTAGGGAGGGACGTGGTCTGGAGACCCCTTTCAGAGCTGGGACTTCACTGGGAGCCTCTCAATTAACTCATCCTGAGAAAGTTCTGCCCTGGACGTGCTGGAGCCGGGCCAGCCTGACAGCTGCAGTTATCAATGCACGGGATAGAAGGGGAAATGAGACTCCAAGCAAGGTTCTCCACACCATATGTTTGGGGACTGCTCAAGGCCTTAGACTTCATGTAACAAAGCAATTCCATGACAAGATGCTGTTTAACCATATTTCCTCCTGGTGCTGCTCGTTGGGGAGGACTGGGCTCTTGTAGGAGGCATTTTCAGTGATCACAGAAGGTGGTTTGCCCAGTCATTGCTAATTACCAAGATCTTAATTTGCTAGCACCAGGAATTCCCCTCAGGCTTCCAACATTATTGAATTAAGTCTTGGCCAAAGACAATTATCTACTCTTGAAAACGTCTGTTGCAGTCTCTGGGAAATGTGGGGGTGCTATTTATTTATTTGAGCTGAGGAACTTTTTTTTTTTTCTCAGTTGCTCTGAATTCTGTGCAGTCTGTTCAAAGGGATTTATTTCACTTCGTAGGACTAGTCATTGCTGAGGTGAAGAAGGTTCTGTTGCCTTTTTGTCTTTTCATTCACAAACACTCTATACATGGGATTCTGTCACCTAAGCCTGCTCAGAATGTACTAGTAAGCCTCTCTGCATGTGATCTATTTGCCAAATCTTTGCTGAGATTAGAGGTAGCTTAACTGCTTTGTGCTCTCTGCTCGTCCATTTGAGTTCTAGTTCTGTGATGCACACAGAAATGGGAGGGCGGTTTCCAAATTGTACATAGCAGGAGAGGAGGCATCCCTGGCTGCAAGGAGAGAGACTGGAAGAGATTCTTGTGCCATCTCTTATTTTAGCAGTCTGGTATTCCTGCTGGACTGGGAAAGCTCTGCAGGTTTTGCCTTCAGAGCACTCACGAGTTGTGGAGAAGTTTATGTTTGCTTGGAGGAAGGAGATCTGATTAACAATATCTGAGTGCCCAAGGCAGCAGAGAAATAATTTTGGATTCACTCTCATTGTGCTGGGAAAAGAGAAAGTGTGGGGAGTGTTGTTTGTGTCTTGTTTCCCCTCAGGTGGAAAATCTAGGGACAGATATATATTACACTTTTGGCACTGAAAAATCCTAGCAAGCTGGTCATATTTTTTCCTGATGATTTATGCCATTATAGGTTATGAGCATTCTAGGAATGGTCCAGGATGTGTTTAATGTATTTTTTATCTCTCAGCATTCCTTTTATTTGGATTATGGCAATTTATATGAGTCCTGATGCATTGGATTTGGTTCTGATGAGACAGGTGATTACAGGGTAGACAGCAAAGAAGAAAGAGTGAATGAAGTGACAAGGAGGTGAAACCAAAATCTGTGTAATTTAAAACAAATTGGAAAGGGAAATCTAAACTGAAGAATGTGGTAAATAATGTTGAAGGTATGTATTAATGGACAGAAACTTACAAATGTAGCTACAACGTTCCAGTCTGCCCCAGACAGACATGAACCAGCTCTGAAACAGAAATGTTATTATTACATTTGGAGGGATGTGTGATGCTCTTGTAGCTCATGGATGGCAACACAAACATGGACAAGGCAGAAATTTGGGCACCTCTCAGTCTCTGAACCAAAACAAAAGGTGACCCAGGGCAGGGAAGACACTGTGGATCTCATTAACCAATTCAACAGGCAGAGCATTCTCCTTGAAGATTTCTTGGCTCAGTGTTCATAATTCTTGTTACCTGGCCTGATAGCTTTGCTTGTAAAGGCCCTGTACTGTAAAGAAGGCTTAAAGAAGGACTACTAATTAAAATCTGATAAGAAACTGATATTTACTCTGCATAGCCCAGTGGATCAATTTCTTTTCTAGAGCAGAATTCTGTAAAATAGGTAAATTTTCTGTTAATGTGACTTAATAATAATGTCCATATATTTTTTGTACCAGGGGGCCCAGGGCTGCACAGAGTGCTCCATGTGCTCAAACTTCTCTATTCTTCAGCGCTCAGAAATGTGTCCCTTGTGTTTTCTGAGCTGTATATCATGTCCTGGTGCTTGAAATCACAGAACCAGGTAACAGTTTTTGTTTTCCTGAGTCAAGTCACAGGTTAAGGGCTGTTATCACTTCCCTTTGGAAAAGCAGGATCCGAAGCTTGCTATGCATCTCAATTTGGTTTTTAAGTTAATATTTATTATTCTTTCTCTAAAAAAAACCCCAGTGAAACAACAAAAACCCCTCCACTGAATATTCCCTGTTGTTAAGAGTGATTTAGGAAAAGGGGGAGGGAGATCTGTTAATCGAGTCATGAATAAAGGTTTTTACATTAGGGGAATTTGTGATATGCAGGGATGAGACAAGCTCCAGGAGAAAGTTTGGGTTAAATTTCGACTATTGTTTTCTGAGTGTGAAGCCTCTATGTAAATCAAGTTCCAATTTAACAGATATTCTGAAAATTGCCCAGGGCAGATTCTTTTAGGGACAAGAGACACAGCTTGCTCCCTTTTCTGTTAGGTCAAAGCATACAAAGAGCCAGAAAAACATCAAGTGTGTGTTGAACAGTGATAAAAATTCAGAGTCCTGTCACAGTTTCATGGTAACCCTTTCAGTCTTGTCCCCAAGGGTTTTTCTCTTAGATTCCTCATTTTACTTCCCTTTGAGTTCACATTGCTCTCTCCATAGCAGAACTCATATTTCTGCCTATTCCCAGTTTTCCTAATTTAACCTTGCAATAAAATCCTAGCACTTTGCATATATGACTTCACGTGGAAAAAGGCAGATGAAAAGGAGCTTTTGCATAATTTCTTTTTTCCTTTGTTTATCAGCCTAATAACAGTAATGATTTATCCTTTATGATCACATGTAATTCCTTTTTTTGGATCCATTAACCTCCAGAGCACTTTAGTCCAGTCATTCCACAGCTGAATTTACATTTCCATATTGCATTTTGGACTTGCAGCCTGATACTTAACACTGGTTCTTGTACTGTGAGAAGCTGAAGGGTGACCTCCTGTCCATCTTCCACAATGTACTCTTGATTTTTAAAGGATTTTATCATATTCCTTTCTGAATGTTAATTGTTCCAGATAGATATGCTTGGAAATATGTAATTATCACATGAGTCCTAACTGGAGAAGTGTTCTTGCCTTCCATCATCTCAGCAAGATTTACAAGAAAATAGAAGGGGTCTTTAAGGAGAAACACTGGTTAGGATTATTTCTTTCTATTATACAAATTCATTCTCCTGGAGCAGAGTTTATGTCTGAAAAACTTTTCTTTGCTCTTTTAATGGAATATCAGATACAGTAGAATGTCCTAGTCTTGTTTCCCAGAGGTTTTCCTGACTTTTGATGGTGTTAAAACAGTTGAAAGTAACACTGACTTAAATATTAATGGAATTTTTGTTGAACTTTCCTAAAATTTGAGGGTTGTAGTGCCTCTGATTTAAAAAGAAAAAAAATTGAATTTAATCAAGCTGAGCTATTCCCAAGTGTCAGGCTTAACTAAACCTGAGGGAAAACCCATCAGCTGATAAGTCATGAAGTGAAGATTGGAAGTCTTTTTGATGAAAAATCAAAATGTTGGCATAGATGGGCTTGGGAAGATCTTTCTCCTCTGTTAGTAACATCAGGCTAAATAGTCACAGAAAATTATTTCTTGCATCAACAGCAGAGAACCTCTTTATTATTTCTATCATGAAGATATAAAAATAAAAAGTTAAACATCAGCTTAATACCTGTTTGTGTGTGCCTGTCTCGTAGTTTTGTCTCAGAATAAGTTTGTGTTGAAATTGCTTGGAACATCCAGAGAAGTTCAACATCCAATGCAGCAGCAGGATAATCAAAGCACCATCAGAGCTGCCTCTCTTGCAGCTCTTTCTTTTCTTTCTTTCTAAGCACTCAGTCACAAATCTTCTTTTTCTCTAAATATTTTTTGCATTTGCTGTGCCTGTTTAAATTAGCTCCCACTGTTCCATAACCTCTCTGCCACACAGAGTCACTTGGGCTGCTTTAAGTCACTGTTTCCACACGATTCCTTTATTTATTTGGGCTCAGCTTTCCCTGGCTTTTCCTGCAGGCATATTAGCAGGATGTAATTTTGGTAGGCTGCACCCCCATTCCCTGCTACCTGTGGTGACAGAAGCCTCCTTTGTGCCTCACCTTCTCCCTCAATGCTGGTGAAAAACAGCCCACTGAAGATTATATGGAGCATGAAATAGCCCAGGAATGGCTTTTCTCGCGCTACTTAAACTTCATTTAATGAAGCTGAAATACAATGCCATCAGCTGAAAAATGTGATGGGAATTCACCTCATTGGCTCGGGAAAGCATCTGTTGTGGTGATCTGAAGCTGTCTTAGCTAAAGGCCAAACAGAGCTATTTTTAAAGCACATTCCCATCGTGGCAACAGGGAAATGGAGTCAGTGGAGCAGAGCACAGAGGAATGAGCTGGACTTTGGGATGTGTGCTGTGGGAAAGAGGTCAGAGCAGTGAGTAAAAATAATGCTTAACTTGTGTCAAACTCTTAGGGAAATCAGCTTTTCAGTTGTTTTAAGTGTGTCACTCATCATTCTCCTTAATTTAAGGGTACTCTAAATTCTTGCCTTTTTTTAAAAAAAAATAATTTCTGAATCTTGTCCATCTCTTCTTTAGCTGTAATATCCCACCAAGCTGAACAGCGTAGTTAAATAAAGATTATTGCCCCAGGCAAAATAAGAGTCTGTTTCTTCATAACAGAAACCCATCTGAACCCAACCCAAAAATGCATATTTCACATTCATGTTTGGGTTTTCAGCATGCTGACCCAACCAATGGAAGGAAACAGTTAGAAATTTACTGACTCACTGAAATAACTAATGATCTGTAGATTAGGAAGGAATTATGGAATTATGGACAAAATACAATAATTGTCCCTAAATTCTATGTAATCAATATTTAATGGCACAGAATCAACAGATTGAGGACAATAAAATCTCAAGAAATTAGAATCCTCCACATAATTTCTGCAGAAAAAAATATCCCTTTGGATTAAGGCTTGGTAGGGTTGGGGGAGAGTACTGCATGCCACTAAAAAATTCAGAAACTTTTCTTTCCCAGCAGCTAGAGACCCTCTGCCTCCTCCTGCACAGACAGTCTTTAAAGCAACATGTTCAGATTTTTTTTTTTTTTTCTGGTGAAAGGTCTTGGACATCAGGTTAAACGAATTTTTTATACCGTAAAGGAGACTGTGGAGTCTCCATCCCTGGAAATACTCAAAAGCTGTCTGGACACAGTCTTGAGCAGGGAATTGGACCTCCAGAGGTCCCTCCCAACATCAACCATTCTGCAATCTCTGTCATTTGTAATGAGAATAAGAGCAGGTGAATATGTTATAATGTATATTCTCACTAATTTAGCAAACACTAAATTTTGGCCTCAGACACAATCTGCTGTGCTGTGTCATCTCTTAGGGATTTCTTTTAATTTCCATTTCCAGGTCTGCATTAACCATTATGAAACCATCTCTTCTATATTAGAAGTGTTATAAAATACGTTTAGAGTGTATTTTACATGCTAAAAGATTGACAGATCTTTAATATCTCGGTTTTTTCTGCAAGTGATGACAAGGGTATGATCTCCTAATTTGTGTTTTAAAAGAAATCAGCTTCTAAAATCAAAAGAAATGAACTCACTCTACTTGTTAGGTGCTGGATTTGTAAATTAATTTTAGAGGAGAGCCTTTTTTCAAGTGCTATTTTGTTATACCAGACATTTGACATGTCGTGTGTTGTCACCAACATGCACATTTGCTATCAGAAATCTCCATATCTGACAGTGCTTATTTGTGAACAAATATAAAAATTGGTACGTGTGTATCAGCCAGCCAACCTGCTTTAAAACAATGATAAATTATTGCTAAAATCTCGGGGGAATAATGCGCAGGAGGAATGAATGCACCATATCTATTAGATAACTGTATCTATGAGCTACTTTGTGAATCCTGACATTGAAGAATCCACTGTTCAAACCACAGTGATGTGCAGAATTGAAAGGACTCTAGTCCTGCACAGAGAAGTTGTTATGAATTCACACCAGGTCTATGGCAGAAGCTGTTTGTTTGAGATGAAAAGACACTATTACACTGTCACACTGAAAGATGGCTCCTTTCAGCCAGCTCGGCCAGCCAGAGGTTTTGTCTGGAATGCATGAAAAACGGGATGTTTTTATAGCTTTCAAATGAAAAGAGGTGTGTAATAATGGCAGGTGGTTAGAAGCAATAAAACCAGTTCACCTTAAACACCTTTCTTCAGAGCAGGCAATTTATATGTTACCTGAGGGGAAGGGCATCCACCCATGTATGACTGAGGAGCGTAGAGCTGTTTAATTTGTATTTATGGTTGTGTTCTAAAATAGAGGTGTGAAGCATGAATGGAGAAGTTGAATGGCTGTAGACAGCCACAGGACCCACAGGGAAACAGCAGCACCATCATGTTCTGTGCTTTTCCTTCTCCTTCTGACAGCTTTTAGAGTGAGGCTGAGCACAGGGGATTCCTGCCAGGGGGGATTGAATCCTGAGTTTTACTACAAAAGCCTTGAGGTCCTTGTTCTTGCTTCTCAGGAAGAGCTGAGTCTGGGTGTTTGGAGTTAGGCTGATTTTCAAGGACTGATCAGATTATATACAGGGTTATAGCAAATTATAACCATCCTATAATAGTTTAGCACTCTGATATAAGGACATAAACACACAAATCTTATGGGTGAGTTTGTACATAATGAAGAAAAGCTGCTGCTTTCAATGAGCTATTCCAGGTGTGGAGAAGCAGCCTAAAGACAGAAGCCAAGAACTCACACAAAGCTGCCTTGGTCTGCTGTGGAATCTGCAGCAGAGACCTCCCCTCACTGCAGAGAAAATCCAAACTTCAGACTGCACGTGGAGATGCAGGAATTGGGAGATGTGGGGTGGTCTGGCTTTCAGTTCTTGCTCCCCCTTTCTGCCTGTCCAACCATCCTCACCCCTGGAAAAGTGTCCTTGGCAAAGGGAGATGTGGCAATATCTCATCATATGGAATTTCACCTTGGTACCCATTTCTCTGACACCCAGTCATACTGGCAGTAAAAAAACATCAGGGAATTGTGTGTATTTAGGGATATGAACCAAGCAGGATCTGATCTGACCTGCGAGCAGAGAGACGCTTTTACCATCTGATACTTTAACAAAAGAAACCTTTAGTGCACACTTGGAGCACAAAACCAAACCAATTAATAAATATTTTAAGCTCATATTTCTTTCTCTTATGAAAAACATCCTCTCTGTGCATAAAATGCATTAAGAGAAATGTAAGAAGAAATTCAAGCCATTTTCCTTTGCCATTGTGTCCTAATGAGAATGTAGCATTGTGGCATATCTCCCAAACTGGGCTTGATGAATTCCCACAGAAAGATGAGGGAGAAAAACCCACTTTACTACGAGTCTTTATTGTTCTCATATTAAAAATTACTTCGCATATTAAGAAACTGCAGCCAGTGAGTGAAAAAAGCAAATTCCATGTCACAGCTGGTGTTTATATACCTTGTGAAAGATATAGAGATTATCATAAAGGCTTCAAACATCTATATAATAGATATAATATATGTATAATATAGTTACAGATAATCACAGAGGCTTCAACTCTGTCCCTACTAACAGATTTAGTTCCTGTAGCCTTTATAAATGAAATAACTTGGTTTTTTTTCATTACTTCAGGGATCCAAGCATGCATTTTGTTACATCTGAAGAAAATGTCTCTTTCTATTGGCCATTAGTAACCTAAAGGCCATAAGTACCCCTGATCACCCATATAAATCTCCACTTTCATGAGAACTGAGGCTGCCAGATCAATTGACTTGTCATGATGGAGGGCACAGGGCCTTGTGAGATGGAAACTGATATTTTGCAAACGGTTTTGCTTTATTTAAGCTGAATGCCATTGTAAACTTGAAAAGAGCTACAAGGAGACTTAATTTGAAAACATAAAGGTCACCAAAGGCCTGACAAATGGGATGCCTTTGGCAAAAATATACTCGCTGACTTGAGCACCACCTCTGAAAATGGAAACAAACCAACGTAAGTTATAACCAATTTGAATGCACAGAAAGGCTCTGGGTGTGTTTCTGTCCTTAAAGCAGCCAAGCAGACACAACCTTAGTGCTGTTTCAGCCAGACAAATCTATTTGTTGTTGTTTGAAATGTGGTGTTAACAGTAAATTGTGATAGCAGGTGCTGATACTGCGGAGCTGCTGATTGACTGGAGCCCCTTTGTTCACACAGAAATCACCCACGTGCTGAAATTCACTGATTTTCCATTGGATCTACATCAAGTAATGACTCTTTTCTATACCTGGCCTAGAGATGTAAAGGCAGTAGAGAGATTCTCCAGGAAGTGATGGCTACAAGCTCCAAAACTGGAGTACAAATCTACCATCTAATCCTTATGTTTTACATTTTATGGAAAACCGGAGTGTTAGGGAAGCAAATAGATACTAGTGAGGATAATCAGAAGTGAAAAAAAGCCCTTGTCTTTTCATGAGTGGAATTCAAAAAACAGGCTTGACCACAATGCATGTATGTGTGTGTGTATATATATATATATATATATATATGTTTATACATTCATGTATGCACATAGGGGTTATTAAATATGCTTACATATTTACAAGATAACTTCTTTTTTGTAGTCTCTGATACACAGTAGGATGATTTTGTATTGATGACAAGATAATGAGGAATGGTTCCTTGATGAAGATGTTTTCTGTCCCTACAGCTTTGTTCCTGCAGCCATACTCACCCTGAGAGTCCCTCACACCTTCTTTGAAAACTTTGAAAAGGTACCTGAACATGGATAAAGTTGGTGAAATTTTTCCCCACCAGAAAAGTGTCTTGACCTCAAATACCCTTAATTTTACAAGTATAAGGAATGCAGTATCCACATGGTGTCAATATAAACTCCCCATCAGGAGCTGATCACATTTGAAAGCATGGGGAAATGAAAATATCCAGATACTGCTCATGGCCCTTGTTAAACACAGCATGGTAAATCAGGGTGTTTAGGAATGCAAATTCTACTCCAATTTGTTTTCCTATGGAAAAGCCAAGGTTATGGCTAAGGTGGTAGCACAGAGGAAAGAAATCTGACAGTAGAAGGCTTCTTGTTCTTGCAAAAGGAGATGAAATGTGGATGTGCAGGGGCAGATGGAGTGAGTTCAGCCAGAAATATGATTTAGTTTCCTAGAGCTGAGGGAAATTAAACATGGAAACAGCTCCTCTCAGGAGGCAAGGGGGTCCTCAAGTGTTGTGTGTGTACTTTTCAACCCAAGATTAAATGTCTTTTCAAAAGACAGGCTTTAATTGCACATCTTGGAAGAGCTCTGTGGATTGTATTTACAGAACACTTCCTAATCACCATGTTTTGTGAATATAAACTCCCTATTTCTACAATTTCACTTAAAAATAATCCAATCATTAAATATAGGCACTGAAAGGAGGGACAAAAGGGAGGTGACATCAATAAGAAAGGCAAAAATGTGTCTCAGCTTAAGTTTGCCTGGATGGATGATATTTTGGAAAGCTGCTCTTGGAAACCCATCCTGGAGAGGAAAAAGTTGTCCTGAGGAGTCCCTGTCCTGTGAACCCTGGGCTTAAGTCATGCTTTTGAGGTTAAAAAGGGTCTCATCACCCATGTGAAGCTCAAGATGTGTGAAAGTGTTTGCAAAACTGGGACACAAGCAGAGATTATTTTAATATGAAAGGGAAAGGGAGGATACAGGAACAGTTCTCTTTTACAAACTGGGGCAAATAAAGTGACTCTGCTATCACTGTTCACTGAAAATTAAAAGAAAATCAGAAAGAAAAATATTTTTTGATTAATCTAGTTGACTTTTTACCCTTGCTTGTTGAATTGTTTTTATTATCTCAAGCCCACTGCTTTTCTATTTGCA
The DNA here is from genome assembly GCF_049639895.1 of Pseudopodoces humilis. NCBI lineage: Eukaryota > Metazoa > Chordata > Aves > Passeriformes > Paridae > Pseudopodoces > Pseudopodoces humilis. The sequence goes on along the minus strand of NC_142205.1, from coordinate 5,043,564 downwards.
GTAGATGAAGTCAAACACCCAGTTATGGTTTAAGCACTTTTTCTAGTTCTCTTGAAGCAAGAAATACATTTTGATGGAAATTTTTAACTGGAACTCTGTTTTAAATAGATATCACAAGGAATTCTCCAGCCAAACTTAGACTACTTGCATGCCTAAATTAAGCCATAAATTGGTGGGCACCAGCTAACCCAAATACAAGGTGTGTTCTCCTCCCAGGGGCAATTTTCCTTCTTATCATATGCCTTTCTCTAGGTGGAAAGAAAGCAGAATGTGTTAATGGTTGTGAAATTCAAAGATATAATCACTTTGTAAAAAGTCTGGCATATTTTTTTCTGTTTTCAGTTGGGTGCCTTTGTATTAGTGCAAACGTGTATCTCTGGCAGTCCATAATGAGCAAATCCAAGTCCTGCCTTACTTAGTGTGGACACATAATGACCTTCACTGATGCCAGATTCCCTGTGCAAAGCTATGTATCATTAATGAACATAAAAAAGCAAGCAGGCTGGAAGTAAATCATATATCAAGTCTATGACCAGGACAAAAAAGATGCTCAGTCCATCTCATTAAGTGTCTTTTCTGTAAAAGAACTCTGTAATCTAACTTCAGTTTTGTACAACCAACTTAATCAATGTCAATTTGGGTGTGTTTTTCAAAATATCTATGCCCTACACTCAGTACCCATGTTTCTTGTTAGCTCTCATTATATTTTTTTCTGAATTGAAGAAAAACAAAAAAAAAGGTAACAATATCAGTTTTAATAAATTAAAAATTTGAATTAATTAATTGTCATTCAGAATTGCTTAAAAGCCTTTTATTGACTTCACAATAAATTCATAATGAACCTACACTGCCGTTTGGAGCCTTGTCTGCTCTCTGTTTCCTAGTGACAAGCCAGATTTTGTTTTCCATCCTACATTTCAGGTATTTGCTCACTAGATGATGTTCATGTCTGGAGAATCCTACAAGGTACAGAAATAACTAAGCCATGAAAGAGAGATTGTTGGACATCACGGGGAACAGCATCTGGAACAGCATTTCATTTCATATGAAAGGTGTCAGTGAAAGATGTTCCACTCTAGAATTTTTGTTCACTCTAGACTGACAAAGATGTGTCTATTTGCTGGTTTAATTTCTATTTCCAGAGAATTTCAGTAAAAATTATTTTTTTAAATGATGTCACAATACCACAAAGTTTTTTTGCAGAACAGTTAATTTTTGGTGTTACTATCAAGTGTTACTGTTGTCACTCTGTCTCAGAAAATTGAGTTTAAAGAACCCTCTTGCTTGGAACCTCTGGCAAATGCATCTAATGTCAGAGCCTGGCCCTATTTCTCTGCTCAGCTTTATTTCCCTGTCATTCTGGAGATTAAAAAATGCAGCCTCTTTACAGTACAAAGGAGTGATGTACTCCTGATCACAAAGGGATGCATCTTCACATTTGTATCTTAATGCCGTGCTATGGATTTTGACAATGCATTTCTCCAGAGTATCAATTTGTTTTCTTGTTAGTTTTTTTTTTTTCCCCTTTGGGAGGATAGGTTTTGTTGTTACAAAGCCTGTTCTTTTTATTGAGGTACTTGTGGAGAAGGCAAAAGAAAAAAGCAGTACAGGGGCAGCAATGGCTGAGAACACCTGACAGGTATCTCTTGTAAGGAAAACATTTTACTTTCATCTCCTAGCCCTGACTATTTTGTTTGTTTACCTTTCCCTGAACTTTCTGGAAATGCTGTTAACATTTTTCTGTAAGTGGGCTATTACAGGCAGATTCTGAAGAAGAGATGTTAAATTGCTGGTTCCTCTCTGCCCTATCCAGTCTTTCCTGAAGACAAACTGGTGGATGTCACAGTGACTTTTTACTCCTTCTCAGTGTTTAATACAGAAAAAAAGTCTTTTAAAAAAACCACACTTTTTGTACAAAAAGAGAATCTGATCTGAATATTTTTTTTAAGGCAAAACTCTCCAAGGTGTTCCCAGCAGAACGTGAAAGCTGTTGGCCAGAGAGAGAAAACTCTTCAGGTGTTACACAAAAGAACATTGAATTCCAAGGGCAGAGTTATGAAATGCAGTGTGGTGGTTCAGACTGGTCTGTGGAGCAGGAGACCAGGTCACTCTCCAGGGATGGATTCACCTGACGTGCTGTGATTTTGCTGGGGCTTATTTCGGTTTGTTCATAGATATGATAACCCCCTTGGGTAGAACTGGCCATATTTATCCAGAACTGAGCTAATCATCTTAAACTCTCTTTATAGTTGTGGAGAGACCAAAGTGGGTGATTCATCTTTCATAGATATGTGAATCCTCTAAAGGAGGCATCCTAAACACAGCCTGAGATACAGACAAGGATGGCAACCTGTTCTACAATCAGGTCTCCCTTCTCTCTGGGTGAGAGATAGATATCCTTCATGGATATCTGCCATGACTTCTGTGATTGTGTTCTGTGTGGCTTTTATGTGTGGATTCATCCAACTGAAGTGAAACACTCAGAAAAAGGGAAGATTGGGATATGAATCATACATGTTTTCAGTGAGACAGCAAAAAATTTTCATTCCCTTTCTTCCTGTTGGGCTCCTCCTTCCTAGCATGTTATTTATGATGCCCTTTATTTCAGTAGAGGAATTTGGGGTTGGTCTTTCAGTCCATCACTTGTTTGAAGGACTGATATTGTCCTATTCTCCTATTCCTGAATGTGGAAGAAAGCACCACTAGTTTTAGAGGCTTGCTACAAATAGAGCCACATAAACAGTTCATTTCCTGCACCAGTTCTGAAATGAATTGTTTTAAAGCATTGTCTTTGCTCTTTTCCAAAATAATTTTAGAGAAGTTGAAAAAAAAGAAGAAACAACCTCCAAACTTCTTTTTTAGCTCAAAGTAGGCATTTTAAGTACTCTTTTGAGTGACTGAAACAGTAGGATAAATTTATGCTTATTCTTACTTATGGGAGATGCAAGATTCAGCAAGGAATTGCCAAGTGTTTAGTAAGAATTACCTGACTAAACCACAGGAAGAAAGAGAGAAAACATTGCTGCAATGGGAAATACCAGCCTGAGAACATTTTATGATGGTTTGTGCATTTTTTCCTAATGTATTGGGAAAAAGTGACAAAACATTTCTGGTAAAAGCAATGTTTGCACCCCAGCATTCTGCTTCAGGTGTTGTTTGATTTGCATGAACTTAGTTCTGAAAGGAAATGGATCAAACACAAAATCACTTCTTGCTTTTGATGATTTTAACTGCATTTCTTACTGCACAGTGAATTTTTTGGGCTGGGGGAGAATTCAAATCTCATCCAATGGTGGTTGAGAGAAGTAACTGGTGCAAAGCAATTTTGCCTTTATTTCTGCAGCTCGTGTTTTTGATGTTGGCAAGTGCAAATCTAGTTTTCCTTTGGGTTAGGGGAGAGGAATGTGTGGATAACTCTTATCCCTGCAAAATTTTTCTTTGACCTTTAAAAACAACTCACCTGATATATTCATAACATTCCCCCTTGAACAGAATTGAGCTAGCAGTAAGTCCTGCTGGGCTTGAGCTGGCAGATCTGTGTACTCCAGTTTCAGCTGAAAAGTAAAGTAAAGCAAAGCGGACTGAGTTGTCTGAAAAGGAGCAGTCGTGACTGCTGGTGAAGTGAAATGATGGGCAGGCTTTCAGGCTGAGTGACTTCCTTACACTTGGTTGCCCTAGATAAGGCTTTTGTGGTTCTTCTGTTGGTGGGAGCAGCTCACAGCTGGAGACACTCAGCCAGCTTCAGCTGCCGGCCTCGGTGCAGGAGCCTCTGCAGTCTCCGTGTGTACCCTCAATCCTCTGGGACCGAATCCCTGCTCTCTCTCCTGCTTCTCCCCCTGCTCCTTTGGGCTCTCAAGCCCTTTCTAGGTGTGAGCCACATGATAGGGGCTGCACTGGCACCAGGGACAGTGAGGGGACACCAAAACCCTTTAGTGGTGACAGCAGACACCTCATTGCATCCCGCTCCGCCGCTGAGCCAGGGGTGATGTCAGGAGGCATTTGCTGCTTAATTAAAAATCCTGGCACAGGTCCTGTCTGTGACAGCAAGGGCAATGTACCACCAGTGCTAATTCTACTTGAATTTTCAGGCTTATGAAGCTGAAAGAGAGCTGAAATGTGGGGAGCCTTCCATCGCCCCTATGAACAGAAAGATTCTGTCACTGGGGAATCTCTCACAGAGGAGGGGCAGTTCAGCTTCTCCTGGTGCCCCACTGCCAGGTCTGTGACCATGCTAAATCACACAATGAAACATTAAATTCATCATCTGTTTCAAGGCCTAAGGCCCTTCAGGAGCAGAAAGGAATTTATTTACTCTTTAGAAACTTTTTGTCAAGATTCTGGTACAGAAAATACGTGGTGTCCCAGAAGGTTGGACTTGATGATCTTGGAGGTCTTTTCCATTCTTTATGATTCTTTATGGATAGTCTGCTTCCCTCTACTCATTTTTCCTCAAAGTGGGGTGAAATCTTGAGCTTTGACTATATCTATATATCATCTATATATCTATATATCTATATATCTGTATATCTATACATACCTCAATTCTAGTTCATTCCACGCTGAGCAGCCCAAAACTTGAGCTCTGACAAACACTTAAACCCACTAACTTTCCATTATGGCTGTGTATATAATTTTATCACAGAAAAATTAATTCAGTGTTTCTCTACGTTGTGCACGTAGCTTGACAAAGCGTCTGCCTGAACAGGGCTGTGTAAAAATAAAAATAATCAGTTTTGTGCAAGTTTCATGAGTCAAGCTGCCAAACCATGTTTTTGAAATGGATGGATTGCTTAACTTTATTCATACATCTTATGGTAATTTCCCTTTCCTAAGGTATAAAATTGACAGATATGAGTGTTTTGTGGTAATTTTTCCTTCCTCACATCTTTGATTTGGAAGTGAATATAAGTTCTAGAAATTAGTGAGGGCTGAAGAATAACTCAAAGTGCTTTGCAGCACAGAAAATGCACAATTTACATCTGAATCTGAGCTGTAGAGTAAGAACATGGAAGTGTCACTACAGACAAAATTCAAAGATGCTATTTCTGCCTTGCATTTCCATCTCATTTGGAAATCTTGCTCTGTTGCTGCAATGGGTTCCATTCTGAAATCTACAGGGTCACAAAAGGAAATGGAAGAGCAGACATATGGAAAAACCTGTGTGATTGTGGCACGAGAAGAGAGACTCTGGTGTAAAACTCTCAGAACACTTTGAATTATTTCATACTGTGTTTGTATTGTGGCTCTTCATCCATGGAATTCCTGTAGGATGCTTTACTTGTGGATTCTGTACAACAGGATGAGTAAAATAAGACATGATCTCCAGCTTGTCAGTGATTAGCTGGAAGAAAAACACAGAGAATCTGGAAACCCTCCAATGAAAGCAAATTTTGAAAAAGACTTGAAAATTGAGCTGCACCCTTTTCTTACAGCAGTAGAAACTCACTGTTTACTAATAACTTTACTATGCTTGTTTACTGCTCCCTAGTGCTTAATTATTATTTTTAGGGATGTAGGCTTTATTTCATCACTTTTACATCAGAGCTGTCACATGAGTTGAGGAAACAGAGAGGATGGATTCTGCAATGCACAGCGTACAGCTGGTTGAACTGTGCACAGCAAATAATTTACTGGCTCAGTTAAGCCTTATTATCTCTCTGAAAATTGTCCAGACACAGACTTTGATTATTATGAAATTGTTAATTACTCAAAATTGTTTGACAAACATTTTATAGAAACAGAGACCAACTTACGGGCTGGTCTCAAGCTGTCTTTTATTCTCCACCCTGAGCTCCTGCAATGTGCTGGTGGGACAAACACAATGTCTGGTGGTTTAGATGCACAAAATCGGCAGAGGGGAAGCCAGCAGATGGTGCTCAAGGTTGTGAAGCCAAATTAGGAGGAAAACGTGTGGTTAAGCTCTGCAAATGTCAATTTTTGCCTGTGTGTGTATCTATGTTCAGCAGGTAAGTCCCCTAGCTTTTGGTTTCCCACCCATCTGAAATGTTTAAAATATTTGAGGGATGGGGAGTCCCCATCTCACAGCTGTCCTTGTGAGCTCATGGTGCCAGGAGAAATCACACCCCTGCTCTGGAGAGAAAAGTCCCAGTGTGGAGGAAAGCTTAAGGAGAAGGGCAAACTTCATCCAAAGGCCACAGTTTTCCATTTTTCCTCTCCTTCTTGAGAGCTGGTTTACCCTAAAAATTCCCATCATTTGCAGGATGACAGCAGGAGCAATCTCTTTAGGCTTTGCTGTCTGCACTTCACCCAGTTCCTTCAAAGCCCTGGTACCAGTGATTATTGTCCAGGAATGATCTTCACACCCCATGTTACTCCTTTTTTTTCCAAAGGAATCCTCCTTTTGGAAAAATAGCATAACCAAATCTTTAAGCATGTCTGCTAAGAGTTTCCTGGGCTGCGTGAATCCTTAATTGTCTCATTGCCTGCCTGAAAGATTTGGATTCTCTTAGTCCAAGGTGCAGAAGTCCAAAGGGAGGTGTGGTAATTATCTTCCAACAAGGCGAAGGAGGCAATAAATTCTCCATGTCTGCTCCACAGAGTGGAAGTTTTAACAGGCTGAAATTAAAGGAGGGGATATTTAGTTCGAGCATTAAGAAAAGCCTTTATAACTTCAACGATAATGAAACACTGGACTGGATTTCTGAGAGAATATCCCTATCAACAGCCATTTTTAAGCAAAGACTGGGAAGAAAAGTGTCAATTTTAACATAAATAAAGTATATTCTGTTCTAAAGAATGTGTGAATTTGTGTGTAGGTGATCTGGATGAGTTCTCAAAATCTCCTCCATCCTGAATTCTGCTTTGCTCACCAAAGGTAGATTTCATTGGCTGTTTTTCATAGTTCTGCAAATAGGTTTTTTGATAATAGCATGCAGTGCAAAACTGGACTTACCCATATAGGCATTTTACCTGATTTTTACTTCTATTTACCATTTTACTTTTAAACCCTATAAAAACTCCGTATTTCCAGCTTTTGATAGCTAAACAGGAAGCCTGCTTGTATGCTTCAGTTCTCTTTTTTTTTCCAGAAAGAAGATAAAAGAGACATAAAGCATTAAGTCTGCAATTTGGTCACATGTATATTTCATAAAGGCAACTTCCTGACTAATATATGGAAGGCTTTTGCAGGCAATCTTTACGAGGCACACTCTGCTTGGTGAGTGAGGCGCCTGCATTATTGATTTTAATAGAATTCTGCAGAGTAAGGATAAATTGTGGTAATACTGCCTAAGAAGGTGCTGCTGACTGAGGCTCAGATGGCTGCTGGGATATATTCCATGGCCAGAACGCTGTTTTATGACCAATAGAGGCAGCAATTCCATAATGCACAAGGTCCAAGTGCAATAAACAGGGCTTTGGTAGCATAGATTTCACCAGGGCTTGGAGCAATAAAAATGTTTATGATGCTGAGCATTATGGTGGTCTATTGGAAAACATGCAACAATAAGGAGATTGTGTTTGCAGCAGCACTTTAGGAAGGTTTTGGTTTGCTCAGAGAAGCTTGCACTCACTTTCTAATGTGTGTCCAAACAGTTTCTTCCATGTAACTTCTCCTGTTTTCTCCTTATAATAGAGAATTGTGTTCCAAATTGGGGTATGGAATGCATCTCTCTGTATAGCTGGATACAGATAATGCCTACCTCAAATAACCCCCCTGTTCTGTTTGGGGTGAATCTTTGTCATTTAATAATAACCAGTTCCATCTGCATGGTAAATGTCCATTTGTATGCTCTCCACTCTCAGCCTGAGCAAGATGTTTTGCCTCAGCCCTTAATGAAATCAAACTTAGCTCATCATGAAAGAATTTTGGTGACATCTCTCTAGCACATCTCCAAATGAGGCAGTGTCAGGATATCATTACACCTGATTTTCATTTATACTCCTTCCCATTACACTCCTCATTGGAGCCAGATTATAACAACGACATTTAATATGTTAAACCCATTATTAATTCTGAATATTAATATTGGGCAAGGTGAGAAAAATGCTAAATGTTGTTTAAAACACCTCCTAAATGCTGTTTAAAACACTGGTTTGTATCTGTGTGGGTATATTTACATACCTGAAAGTACCCAAATGCTTGTGTGCCTGAAAGAAAAGGCTGTGTTGGGACTGGTGCATCCATCTCCACCTGCCTGGAGGGCAGGACGAGGGCTGGAACAGCAAAGGTGCAGTCAAAAGACCAAAAGAAAGGTTTGTGAGAGTCCCTGTGTGAAAGGGAGTGGAGTGGCCAGATGTGTTGTGTGTTCACTCCTGCCTCGGGGCTCTAAAGCAGGCACTCATAAATAGAAAAATACCTTGAATGGGCTGCATGAGACAGATGAAGAGAAGGGAAAATCAGCCTCAAATAAGTGATTTGCCCAAAACGATGCAAAATTTACTGGCTGGGTCATTACCAGAACCCAGGTTTCCAAAAATCTCCAAGACTCTGTCTTGGAACTGAGAAACAGCAGGAGAAGTTAAATGACCCTGAGTGCCAAATTCTGCTGCAAATTCTAAAATCTAGTCTGTTAAAACAATAATTTTTCACATCAAGTGGAAAAACACTTGGAAGAAAATAAATTTTGCAGTAAAATTTGATTGAACAAGGCTTCTTTGTTCTTGCTTTATAACAATTACTCTTTTTTTTTGTTTGGTTTTAGTGTTAATCATTTATGAGGAAAAAAAAAGCAAGGAGGGAAAGAAAGAAAATTCTGAAGCAATAAACACTGAATTGATGGAACATAAAATTCCCATGTATCTCAGCACAACTTGCTCTTAGCAACAAAGTCTTCTGCATTGCTGTTGCAGACCTTATTTTTGTTTAATAAAGTTTATACAATCTGTCAGTTTTTAAATTAACTGCATGACTGGCTCCAACTTCAGTCACGACATTTTAAGACCATGTAAACATAATCATTGGCTGTGAATGGAACACAAGGATGTGGAACTGGCAGAGACTGTAGGGAACGTGAAGGAAAAACTTGTTATTTTACTGACAAAACAAAACAGAAAAAATATATTTTTAAATAACTTCCCTACTGCTTTTCTTATTTTTTCTTATTTTTTTTTTTTAAAGCATTTGTAAAATGCTAATTTATTTTTTTTCCTTTCCATGAAGATATGGCTGTTTAGGTTTAGTTTGAGCTTTTGATAGTAATTTTTCACATTGATTTTCCAAATTGTTTTTCAAAATTGTATGACATTGCTGAAAAATGAGTTCATGAGATCAGACTCTTGCCTCTCAATTTTCTAAGTGAGGAGAAAAAAAAGGAAGGAAAAAAAAGAAAAGGCCTGATTCTTCAGATGAATTTGAACATTTGCAACCATGGTTTGTTAAGAATATATATAACTAAGTTTGAAAATAAAGCAATTAAAATGCAAATCTGATGTGACTTTCCAGACTGGCTCTATTTGAGGGGCTCATCTGGATTTAAATACAAATATCTGAGGACAGCACAGGTGTGAGAAACCTCAGCACACCATGGCTACTGCAGAGTGATGAAAATGTGTTTTTCTGAGCCCAACTCTGCTCCCTGGCTCCTGAGAGGCTGCACTGCTCAGTCTGTGCTTTCCACTGAGAGCCTTGAGGTTTTCAGGTGGCAACAGATGTATTGCAGCATCTTCTGTGAGGGCTGAGGCTGGCAGGGAGGTATCTGTTCATTCCCTTGATCACAGACCACTGTCTGCACTGGGCTCACTTAGTCTGATGGGAATGTGGAATAAATTCTTGGAGAAATCACAGACCACTGCATTCCTCCCTGCTTTTTGCTTCAAGTGACAAGTGTGAGTCTAATTATATATATATATATATCTATTTCCATCTGAAATTCTTAATTGCTGAATAGTTTTTGCCCTGGAGAGAGGATGAGAGAACCAAACCTGATGGGTCTCAACCATGCAGCACTGGAAGGGGCTCAGACACAGGTGTGGAGAGCTTGGTAAAAAAATCTGTCTGGGGCAAACTCAGCCAGAAAATGCACAGTAGAATGAAAGACAAACACAGACTTTATGTGACCAGATGGGGATGGAGTCTGGTGGGCAACAGATTTCCTATTAGAACTTTGGTCCAGCTCATCATGCAGGGCCTCACAATATTAAAGTCTTCAGAAATCATTACTTTGAGGCATATATTGAATTTTCTTCTTCTTAGGTTTCAATGTATGAAGGCTATGCTTACAGAGAGGAGGAAAAAACAAACGAAGAACACAGAAACTATGAAATGTGGTCTTAGAATTGCAGTGATAATTATTTTTGATAGAAAGAATATTTATAGATATTCCTCTCATTGGTATTGTTATAATCCAGAAATCACTTAACTTCACTGCGGAGTTAATAAGATTTTCTTTTTTTAAATGAAACCTTTTTTCATCCTCCTTTCAGCAGATTAGCAGGATTAAAGCTTTCAAAATATGTTGGAAATATGGTTTAGAGCTGATGAGCTAAATCCTCAGATGATATAAATCAGCTCACCTTTGGTGATTTCAGTAAATGCTGTGTTAATAAGAATGATATTAGATCACTGTGGAAGAGGTGAAAACAGGCAGAATATAAGAGTTTGTAGAAGAACCAATATCAGATTACAGGAGGGACAGGCGTGGTTCATGCTTTTCCTACAGAGATCTCATCTCCAGACTGGGAGCATTATAAACACTCTGGGATTAGTTCAGAATATCTCCTGAATTCCTCCTGGGAACTGACCTTAAACCTTTGGAAAGAAACAGCTCAGGATTTTTTAGTACCACCCATGAGAAGCCTTCAGGGTGGGAAGAGCTGGAATTTCCCAGGGGAGCTGGGCAGGATGTGTGTGCCATCCTGCGTGCTGAGGTGAGAGGTGGGAGCACACCCTGCCCTAGACAAGAACACAGGGTAATGGAAATAATCTAACCAAGGCAAGATAATTATATTTGGAACAATTAGTCTGTCTCAATATAGGTGTTTTATGCCATTTCAGACGCTCTGGGACATTGAACTAATTTTTATTAGGCCAATGGATAGGATGAAGCAATGAGAGGAGCTTCTCTGGAGTGGCAGCTGCAGTCTGGATAGGGTGTCTGGTATCTCAAATAAAATTACAATCCTTTAATAACATTTTAAATAATATTTTAATAACATATAATGTTATTAAATAGTAATGTTTTAATAATATTACAATCAGAGCTTACACCTCTGAATTAATGCTCCAATAATTCTGATGTTTTATTTCACTGCAAATTAAAATGAGAAACATTAATTCTATGGAAAACTGTGTCACAACCATCCATTTTTGTTCTTGCCCTTTATTTTCATGAATGTAAGGGGAGAAAACATTTTCTTTTAGACTTTATCATGTAAAAGCTTGTTTCAGTTAACCCCAAAATTTGTTGCTGATTATGGGTAACTTTCACTTACTCAAAGGATCCTGGAGTATCAGGAAGTCATTTAATCTCCCTAGGAGTAGCCCAGGTCATAGGAAAGATGATGAGGATCCTTGGGAATTGATAATGATATGCACCATCAGACATGGAAGTGTTTACTGTAATTTTAATGGCATTTAGACTGCACTGACTTCTCCCAAAGGACCAAAAGTCGTTCCATAATCAGCATTTTCTCCCTCAGACCTGCTTAGTTCAGGTTAGCTGTATTCCTGGAAAATAGGGAACCAGCAGTTGGGTTCCAGCCTCCAGCAGAATCCCTTGCAAAGTCAGACTTGGTCAGGTGTGGATCAAAAAAAAATCTCTTTTTGCCCAGTGTCGTGTTCCTGCAGAGTTTATATATTTGGTTAATATATTTGGGTGCTATATGTCTGTGTAATACCTCAAAATCAGTTGTAGAGAAAGCATAACACAACAATGCTATAACAGCAACAGGAGATTTGTTACCAGACCAGTAATGGAACTTGATGGGAAATATACCTCACAGACAATATAACATTTGGCCGAGAACATGAAAACCAATATGAAACATGAATATTTTTATTGATAAATCTGAGCATTAAGATTTTTCAGTCCATGAGAATCCTGTGTTGTGAAGTGGTTGTAAAAGTCAGAAACCAAAATTGCATATTTCCAAAATGCAGGATGCTTATTGTACACCAAAATAAATTGTGTACTGGTTAGAAATTTATTTAAGTCCAGCTTTTAAAGCCTAATTTAAAATTTTCAATGGAAGATAGGTCATAACTGAAATATTAACAAGGACTTAGGAGAGGCATCAGGAATTTGTAGTTGCAGTCACCACACCTGGCAAGGGTACTGGATACTAAGCAAAGGAAGGGAAATATAATGTTTACCCATGTCAGTACAGACATTCTAGAGTCTAAATAAACCATGATATAGGAATAAAAATATATAATAAGACACCATTAAAATTTGTGTCCAAATAAATAACATTATTATTATTACATTAAATTATATATTATAGATTATTATATATTATATACATTATATAAAATACTATTTATTATTATAATTAATAATTAATGCCAATGCTAATGCTAATGCTATTATTATTGTTATTATCATTATTAATAATATTAATAATATTAATAGTAATAGCAATAGTAATTATAGTAATAATAGTAATAGTAATAATAGTAATAATAGTAATAATAGTAATAGTAATAGTAGTAGTAATAATAATAATAATAATAATAATAATAATAATAATAATCCAATTGGAAATGTCCAAGAGATTAAATTAAGTATATATATGCATAATCCACATTCTCTAGAGCTGTTGCTACTCGCTGCAAATGAAGTGTGTATTTTAAGAGAATGACACTTGCTGTAATTACTAATTGGGGGGTTACTTCTATGGAGAGTAATTTTATATCCATTTAAATTTTCTGAATTATTATGTGTTATTGGGTCATTGTATCTATCTGTTGTCATATTTCACTTGTCACATGGTGAAAGCTACATGGTCATTCAGAGAGGAAAAAACCTATTTCCATTCTGTTATTTAGCTGAGTATAATTTTCTAGTGAAGTGTCAGAAAGCCTGCCCCAGAGATAAATAATGAAGGATATAATACCAAAAATCAAGATTAAAAAGGAAAGGTGTGGTTATCAGATGAAGAATGGAAGGGAAATGGGAGCTGAGGCAGAAAGCTGCATGATTCACCTGCCTTCAGACCCCGAGGGCTGTCTCCTGGGGGATGAATCCCACGATGGAGAGGAGGGAGAGCGAGGAATCCTCCTCTGAGGAGGAAACAGCAAAGACAACGAGTGATGCACTGACCACAGCTCCCATTTCCCATCCTCCCTGCGCTGCTGGAGGGGAGGAGGGAGAGAAATCAGGAGTGAAGCTGAGCCCAGGAAGAAGGGAGAGGTTGGGGGAAGGTGTTTTCAGGCACAAAAGGATCAATGTGTGTCCTCATGGTGCTGTGCTAAAAAAATAATGGTTTACTAAAAATACCGATTTACTGGGAGAAAGGGGCTATTTCAGATTGCCCTACTTCTGCTGCATATTGGGCGCACAAACTTTGCCCACAGAAGGGGAATTTGGATGAAAGAATCTCTTCATGTCAGTGCAGAGCTGGTTTTAGAAATGGAAAACTAGGGCAAGTGCACAAGATTAAAGAATTCTGACAATGGCTAATTTACATAGCAGAATGAATCATCCAGGGTTTGAGTGAAAGAAGGAAAGCACTCATACCTTCTTATGCTCCTGGAAGCTCATCCCTCTGATGGCCAGCATGGCTATAAATACACCCAAGAGCAAAACAGGGATCAGTGGCCTTTTCCTGGATAATATCCTACAGAACTGGTGAGTCCTCAGTGATCAGAAAATATAATTTATTCAGGAATTTGTACAGTTGTCCAAATCCACAAAGTAGGAAAGATGTTGTCTCATTTTACATAAAACTGTTGCAAAAATGAAAGATGTGACCTTCTTATCTAAGGTGACCCAGTGGAATAATTGGGATATAAACCCAAGTAAGTTAAAGCTTGGAGAGTGCTCCATCCTCTAGGCAGCACTGTCTCCTGTGGAACACACACTCCAAAATCATGATCTTAATAACAGGATAGATAATTTTGTGTAGTTCTTTATCCTTTACATTCACCAACACAACTGAAAGGGAGAACATCTGAATAACTTCAGCTTTCAGGGTACAAACCAGAAATTGGGCAGCAGAGAACAGGGAGGTTTCTGTTCCATGTAGCCAATGCCAGTCCTGCCTCCTTTTCCTCCTAAAAAAAGGACTACAGATACTGAACATTTTCTCATTATTATAACATTTTCCATTGCTATTCCAAATTCCCTTTACATAACTGTACTGGTTTTGACTGGAAAAGTTAATTTACTTCATGTTAGCTTTTCTCATGCTGTTTTTTACCTATCTGCATAAACACTTGTGTGCTGTCCTGGGACAGTATCCACCTCTGGTTTCAGGAAGGAACACAGACATGAGAGGACTTTTCTGCTGAGTGCTTTCAATTTTATTAAATCTTGCTGGACCTTATGTCAGAAAGTATCAATTTGGTGACAATTTCTCTTCATATCTGATGTGCAGGAATTATCATCTTTTCACAGGTTCTGAAAAGAAAAGCAGATGTTACAAATATACAACGTGGAAATTAAAATTCTCTTCAGGATTGCCAAAATTTCCAGAAAGGTAGAGAGGGAATGAAGAGGTCCTGGAAAAGTAAAAGGCTGGAAATATAATAAATGACTGCAGCTGGTTCAATACTTGATATTCTGAATTTTCAACCTTAAATAAGCTCTAAATAAAGCTTTTAAGTCCTTCTCCCCTTTAATTTTTTTTCTTTCTCTCTGTCAGTTTTATTTAAGCCCCTAAGACTAGCTGGATCTAAGAAAATACAAACAAAATTTGGTCTTAAATCATGAAGATATGAGTGAACTGGGAGCAGTTCAATATCTGTGAGATTAGAACTAAGCACTTTTTCTTTTTTATTGGGGGGATCCAAGTACTCATAATGTTGAGAATTGAAGGAAATTAATAAACATATTTCAAATTATAGGAAAAAAATCTTTTATAGAAGTGTTTAATTTTCTTCCCTTTACAGAATTTTCATTATTATAAGTATTAGTAAAAATAAAATTGTTTTACCTATTCAACATTTTTCTCCAACTGCAAAAATTTTCTTATGTAATTGCCATTTCTAAATTCATTTAAATGGCTAAACTATTAATGTAATGTATCTGTTTTGTCTATATATAAGGTTACCATTTGTTTTATTTAATTTTCCAAATAGTAGTTCCTATCAACCATTTTATTTTCATTAAAATGAGAAAAATATGACTGCCTATTTCTGCAATTTAATTATCCAGCTCGTTTTGTAACCTTTGCCTGTAGCTACTTAGAGACAGGGATTTATTTAAAAGCATTATGATATTATCTTGTCTCTCACTCATCAGAAAACCAGTTTAATGCAAAAGCTAATTGTTTCCAGGACACTTTTTGGGTGGTTTGGTGCATCTTTGAGCTCAAAAGATTATGAACTTCCATGAGTTGAGCATCAAACCAGATAAGCTGCAGTTTGAGCAGGTGCTTCCTTGGGAAACCAGGCTGTAATTTGGATATTGTGCTATTTTGCATTTTTGGGGCACTTTCTGTGTTGTTTGGCACAGTCCATAGCTGTGTGTTTTGGTGCTGTCTGTGCAGGGGGATGCTCAGTGAGGACAAGCCCACATCTCCAGTATTAAGTAAAGCTTTGTGACAGGTTGATCCTCTACATGCTGCAGCTGGATACCAATAACTGTGTGGGTACAACCTGTAAAACCCAGCAGAATTACATTCTTGTTTGTACTCTTACTAGAAAATCAAATGGTTCTGTTTCCATGGAATTGATACTCGCCCTGCTGCCTCGCACTAACAGGTTTTCTTTTATGTGGAGCAGGTGGCTAACACTGAAAAACCTGTTTTCATGGTGGGAAAGATTTATTGCCCTCAAAACTGATCTCAGAATATTTGCAATTGGTGAGCAACTGCTGTGTGAGAAGCAAGGTAGATAAACAATGCAAGCACAAAAGGCAGAAGGAAAAATAGCTCAGCTATTTAGTCTTGGGAACTCATTTTTATAAAAAGGCCTTCCAGCTCCTTATAAAACAACCTGTTGAAAAAAATTAAAGCTTGTAAATTTCTTGTGACATCCTTTAATATCTTGAATCCTTAATTGTTTTAAATTAATTATAAAAATGTGTGGCTAAAATAGTCTTGGATTGTCTCCAGCAAGTCTTTTTTACTGTATTTTAAAATATAACTTTTGTGCTCATGGCTCCTGTGGAAGAACTGGAATGTCCATCAGTAATTATGTGTCCAGTTATGTTTTTCCTTCTTGATTGAAATGGAAAGAGGGAGACACTGAGACAGGAGGCACAGAGGCACTTTTCTATTCTTCTTCCCTAAAAAAACTACTTTGAATTTGATGGTGCTTTGATACAAAATGCTGGCTCTGACATTTATTTAAAATGTACTGGCAGGATTTGACTGATTTCCTTGAGGCATTACAAGCTCACATTGGCTGTTTGGTTGATGAGGTATAACATGAAATTATAGGAAGAAAAAAAAGGTAAGCTATAATTAATACATCTAAACCAGATTTAACTTTGCTTTCAGTACAGCTGATGTGATGTAGGTTAGAGGAGTTTGAGTTTTCCTCCTAAATTTAGCCAAGATTTAAATGAGATATTTGTATGAATGTTTTCTAAGCTCCATCTGTAATCAATGGTGAAAGGGAGCACTTAAGGGTCATGTTCCACGTGTAGATAAAATCTATCTGCTCTCTTTTAACCTGTTTTCTGATTGATTTGGGCACTTGCTGATAACTAATTTGATCCAAAACGACAGAATTTAAGAGAAGGGACAGGTTCTCCTTCCTGAGTGAGAAGTTAACCTTGGCCCACAGGAGGAAACTTGAGCAGAGCCCTGCAGAGTTATCTGAGCTGGGGTGTCCTGCAGCCTTTGTGCTGAATTAGGGTGGCAAAACCCAGGGTTCTGGTGGCAAAGCACTGACCCTCAGCTGCCTACAACAAAAGACTTACAGCAGGAAATCACATTTTTTAATTCCACAGAGAATCTGAGGTTTTTTGGGGGCCTGGACATGAATAAAATGCATGGTTGAATAAAGTCAAGAGCTTGCAGAAAAGAAAACAATCACAGTTAAGAGTATAATGGGGTTTTATTTTGCTTCTGGGTTTGTTTTTTGTCTTTTTTTTTCAGAATGTGACTTAAGCTGCCATCAGAGGTTCTGCACACTTCCATTTCCTTGTGTGGAATAGCATATCCTTCCCATCTTCATCCATATTCAAACACTAATAAACAGATGGTCAAATTAAGGAGACCCTATCATCCAGAAAATTAAATGAATTAGAAAATCACCAGAGCTTGGTTTTCCAAAACATTCCTTCTTCCATTAAAATAAACACACCAGCTTACTTTCCCCTCTGCTTTTCTTCCAAACACTTTCAGAATCATGAGATCAAATAATTAAGCTAGTGGAAAATCCCTTGTTGGTGTTAGAAACAAGCTCTACTGGGAGGAAGACTAAGATAACAGCTGGTTATTACAGAACAAGATATTTCATTACACTGAGCATATCTGCTTAAGAAAAAATAAAAGTCAGACTTTGAACTTGTTGGATCAATGATTACAATGGTATTGGAGCAGACTTGAATAGCTGAATTCTGCATTGTGGGGAGAATAAGGAGATATTCTAATAGGATTGTTATACAAAATTCAGGTTAGAAAACAATTAACAAAGAAGAGAGGATCTTCTCATGCTCAAAGCAAAAGGCAGGCAGTGAGGAAATTATATAAGGGCAGCAATTAATCTCATCCCATTAGGGCAGACTGGTGACTGTACTCTAGAACAAGCTGAAAAACAGAATGCAGGCAATTAATTTTAGGAGCTGAACAAATCTTGCTCTTGTCCGTAGCTACCTTGCCCTAAGTCTTTTGTCACCCAAAGAGCTGCAAGCTCTGTGTGGAGAAATCTGGCACTCCACAGGGCATGGGGATGGCATCTAAGGTGTTTCTGTCACCTCAGTGGCAGCAAGGAAGGGCCAGGAAAGGCCCTGTGAGGTGATCAAGAGAAACCTGGGAGATGTTAAGGAGAGAGAATGACTCCTGACACAGCTCCCCTGCCAGCCAACATTTAGAGAGCAGCATCAAATAAATGATGGCAGATCTGGTCAGTGTGACCCTTAAACAATGAATTATAGTAATTTTAAGGAGTGAAGCTTAATTTTATGGTCAGTACCAGGAGCAGTAGCAACATGTGGATAACACCTCCAAATCCTCCATGACTCACCAAACGTGAGCTTTACTAGTTAACATTTATTTCAGCATTTTCTACTGTCACCCTCTGTGCACCGACTAGCAGGGGCATGTGGGGCTCTCTTACTGCATGGGAGGCCTGAAGAGTTCTCAGATTCCTTTTCATCTCAGTCTCCAGAATTTCAGATATACTTTTGGAAAAGATAACATTTCTTTCTTCTTTTCCACATTTTTTTTTTTTCCTGACAGCTAGACTATGAGATTTCTGAGAGCCCTGAATATACTGTACACCCTAAATAAAGACAGTGAGTTTATCAATGAGTTGATGTTTGAAAATCAACGTGTTTGCCTCCCTTTTGAAACATCCTTTGCACTGCAGTCCTCTTTTCTTCCTCTCATTTGTAACCATCTCTAATATCCAACCTACTGTATAGTAGTAAATGTATTGCTGGACCAGTCTGACTATTGGTATTAAAACTTGTACTGCTGTTACTCCTCCAGCAGCTTTTACACCTTTCCCTGGGACAGATAATTCCACATGAACACCATCAAACATTTTCTGGTTTTTCAGTGACCTTTCACACTGCCCTCACCCTCCTCTAAGAACACACAGAGGCTGCTCTTGAATTCAGCAAGTTGTGCTGGGTCATTTGCTTTGAGCATCCTCCCTTTCTGTCCTCCTGCTCAACAGAACTTCTGATGAAAAAAAATGAAAAAAAAGGCTCAGCAGCATTTTGCTCTCCAAAAAATATCAGTGCTTAGCCTTTCATACTAGTGGGGTACTTGAGGAGACATAAATGATCTGTGTTTATGACTTTTCCATTCTTGTCAATGCTTGAAAATTCCACCATGTGATGAATCTGGAAACCCCTATTTTTTAAGAAAAACACCTCAGATAAAATTTCTTTATTATCCAACATAGTTTTATGTTTCATGAATCTGATGCTGTAAAACAGCCCTGTGACTGCATTAAATAACTAATGAATCTCTTCATCTAAGTTGTTCAACCTGAAATGATTTACTTTTCATCATTTACCCCACTTTAACCTCTTCCTTGAATTCCTATAACTTAACATAGGTAAATAAAATTAGGCATTAATTTTTAATGAAAATCTTCCACGGCAAACTGGGAACTCAGAGGGTTTGTTCTGAAAATGTCAATGCAAAACATTTCGATATTTCTGATGTGAAAGGTTTTGTTTCAGCACTTCTATAACTGAGAGTTTTATTTTGGAAAAAGTTAACTGCCACTTACAAAAACTCAATGCTTTCACACTCTTTTTCCCCAGTAAAATCAATTTACCAGATCCAATACACGTTCATGAGTAATTTTGTTGTTTATAAGACTGAATTTTTTAAAGTGATTTTACTTTTCTCAGAAGAAAAAGCACTGTCTCAGCTATGCTTTCTGAATTACTGCTTCTGCCTTCTTCCTTGCAATTTGTTTGTGAAGCCTGAAATCGTTAGATACACAAAAATGTATCTAAAATCTCCAGGCTGCAGCGAGGCCTGAGAGTTCAAGGTACCTCAACTGATGAGCAGATGAAGGGATTTATTTATTGAAATAAATTCAGCACCAAAACAAGTACCTGTGTGGCATGAGGCTTTCCAGGGGCTGATGTTATGGTTTGTCCATTACTGGAAAGGGAAGGTAATGAGAATATTCTGTTCTTTATGGGTAGCATATGGCAACCTGGTAGCCTTGGCCATTTGTTAAGAGCAATGAGTGCTTTTATATCCGTTTAAAATGTAAATCCTCAATTTTTATGCTAAATCCAGACATCTATTGGTTAATCTGTGCTGACCCTGCAGCAATCAGGTTTGGCTTGCCAGGTCAGCAGCAGAATTCCTCAGCAGCAAGGAGATATGGATCTGCTGAACTTTCCCAATTGACACAGTGAAAGCCATGAGTTTTAGGTGTCATTGTAATAAAGGAAAATTTGTGTTAAACCTCCACATCTTTCAGTCCTGCGCTCTCTCTTGTACCACCACACAGCAAGGGCAGTATATTTTTCCTTTAGATGTACTTTCCTCTTTGAACACTCAGGAGGATTCCTGCACCTGTCTTCTGTTCAGACACAATGAAAGTGAGGATGTCAAAGCCCTTGAAGCCTTTTCCTTGTGAAGTATAGAGCTTCAGAAAAATAAAAATTGCTTCTGCTAAATACTTGCTTCTTTTGCTTTTTCACAAACAGATCCCTGGCCAAATGTCCA
This sequence comes from Pseudopodoces humilis, assembly GCF_049639895.1. NCBI lineage: Eukaryota > Metazoa > Chordata > Aves > Passeriformes > Paridae > Pseudopodoces > Pseudopodoces humilis. The sequence continues at coordinate 5,023,128 of NC_142205.1, read as the reverse complement.
TGTGATCAATGTGATCCTTCAAAACCATTCCTCAGTGTGAGGCAGTTTGAATAAATGAAAGTTAAGGACTCAAGAACCCAAAGCAATTTAATTTTTTTACGTGCCAAATGAAATATAATTGCTTTACTATATGTACTCTACTAGATTTTGCTAGGCCCTTTAAAAAAGAAAAACCCAGGGAAGTTAATGTTTTAAAAGTGCTTATTTACCTTCAGAAGAATTTTTAGAGGAATTTTTAACTAACAGCTACATTAATTATTTTAAATTAGCCAGCACAATGTAGCCTATTGGTGTCTCAAACACCTGACTTCCCATTTTCAAATGATTTCAATATTTTCATAAATCTAAATCAAACTTAATATTTCTCTTTAACAAATTCTTGAATTAGAGAGATTAATTTCTTATAAAATCAGATGTAGAAAATACAGTATTTTTTGAAAGAGGATCACACCTTGATAACTCTGAAGCACTATGAAAAACAGAGAATTTGGAGATTTTTCCAGAACTCTGAGGCCTGATAATATTTCCCAAAAATAGGCACCAAGAAGAATTTTCATAGCTGAAGTACAATGACCTTTTTCCTTGTTGTTTATGGAATAAGGAGGAAAGAGGAAAAAAACAAAACAGAGAACAGTAGGTGTTTTTGAAAGCAGAAATTTAAGAAATATAAATAGTTTCGCTGGTTGGCTCAGCCAAATACTTGTTCATGACCTGTAAAAGTCTTTAAATGTTTCTGGGTTTTAGTTCAGTTACATGAGCAGATACAATGATGAGAAGGAAATGATCTCTGGTGATATTTTAAAATTAAATTTCACATCCATATCCATAGAAGAAGCCTTTTCTGCAGTCAGAGAGAGGAATGTCTTGAATTTGTTCTGCTGCATGGAGCCAAGGAAAGCACTTGGGCTTAAAATAAGAGGCAGAGGGATGAATTTGGTCTTCAAGCTGGGTGTCTTCAAAACAATTTAATCTGAACAAACACATCACAGTTCATGAGAGGTGTTTCTTTATTACATTTATAGATGGGTAAATATTTAATGACTTGAAAAAAAAAGGGGAAACAAATCCTCCTCAAGGCCTTGGCTGGCTGAGATTCATTCATATTAATTTCAATAATTTCATCATAAGAAGCTTAAGAAAATTCTGCTTGTATTAATGATGTATTAATCTAATAGATGGAGTTCACTCTGAAATGTGACTAAAATCAAAGGAACTGGTTCAGTCCAGGGCAACTGAAATCTAGGATAAGTATAATGATTTTTTGAAACCTGCTTGGCAAACCCAATCTTTGTTGCAAAATACCAAAGTACAAATCAAAAAGCATATGGACACATAACTTTGGAAACTGTAAAAGAACAGAAGCTTTGTTGGGTGATGTCAGGGCACGCCAAGAGTGCAGAAAGGATCACTCCAAAAGGAAGAGCAAACATGACTGATATTTCTCTGAGTCATAGGGCTTGTAATCAATAGAAAATTTATCTGGTGGTTTGACACTTTTATATTTGCTCCTTCTTTTAATTATTATTGTTTTTTATTTTCTCCTCCCAGGATGCTGGAAAACAGAATTAATGGATTTATTTCTATTCTGCTCCCAGTTTTAGTCCCTTACCTCAATCTGCACATACTGGCTATTTTATTTTTCTAATGAGGGACCTCTCTAAGTGGAGCAAGCTAAGACTGAACTCTCTTGTAAAGGGCAGGAAGGAGTCATTGAATAAATTACATTAATTTTGCAAGGAGAGATAATATATCTTATTAGATCAAGTCACATGGCAGAAATAAAACAGAAGCATGGCCAAACAAAACCAGAAAAGCCTTCTGACACTTTCTCATAAATCTGACATCAAAGGGTAGCTGGTGGGCTGCATGTTTAAATCTCACTAAATTAGATTTGTGTTCTGATGTTGTCAGGCATGACATGATAGTTAATCTAGGGTTAATAGTCACCTTTTCTTTTTGCTTGTGGTTTATTCTAATTATTTCCTCCTCCATAAACTCATAATTTTTTTTTTCTTTACCTAAGTAATGAGCAAAATGAATATTCATCTGCCTGAAAGTGATTTTATGATGATAGCAGGTTTATTACCTAATGTTGGTAAAACACTTAGAGGCTCAAAACTGCCACATACTATCATTATTGACAATAGAAACAACTCTAGTGATGAATATCACTATTTCTCACTGAAAATGGGCTCTAATTTAGATTAATTGAAGCACCTTTTACATGTTAATCTGATTTCTTTTGAATCTATTGAGGACTGAAAATAAATGTTTTATTGTTTTACCATATTCATTGGTAAACTCTTTAGGACTGGGACTGTGTTTTACATATTCATCTGTGACCCAGAATTGTGAATCATGTCAGAGTCCCTTGGTGCTCAAATTGTAAATAATATTATCTGGTAATTATATATAATAAAAAAGTTTGCAGTAATTTCTTTGTAGTGACTTGACCCCCATAACTTCTCTAACTTAAATTAAAAATGTATTTATGAATTGTCACCGTGGAGTGTCACCATGAGCTTTTTATACACTATAAATACACCATGATTAATTGTCTCTATGCATTTGATACACTGTAATTTATTTAGGATTAATGGACTCAGCTCATCAGTAAATGCTGAGTTCCTCCGTATTTCAGGAATGCCTAATCCATTAGCTGCACTGAAGGCTATCTGTAAGAATAAATCAGTGGGCTGATGCTTGTCAAGCATTGTGCTATTCAAATTGTTTGCACTTAATAATATCAGCAAAAAACCTATTGTTTAGTTTGTCACAGTTTAAAGGACACTTGAATTCCTTGGAGTTCTCTAACAGGGGGATTATTTTTTTGGTATACTGTCCCCAAAATGATAAACTGTGTGCATGTTTAATTATAAATGATGCTGCATTTTTCATTAATAATTTGTAATATTAGTTTTACATTTGCAGATATTCATGATTCTGGGAAAAAGCAAAACAACAACAACCAAACATCCCCCCCCAGTGAAGTCCACATTTATTTATTTAAAATTATATTTTAGAAGCACAACAACTTCTTTCAGGTTTAAGTCTAGAGTGTGCGTATCACATGGGAAAAAAAACCCCACAAAACTTAATGGTTAATGAATAAAAATATACAGAAGAGATGAAAATTGGATAATTTTCAGTGGACTAGGGAAAGTGCCCATATTTTATATCAAATAATATAACAGATGGAGGCATTGAATGATAGCTATTGAATATATTATGTGCTCATTAGGTTTCTTTGCTCTGTATCACACACGTGAAGATGTTAAATATCAAAACCTTGTCCCAAAGCCCAGGGGAGCTAAAGAAACAAGGAAGGGAAAGGGAGATGAGACTCTACATTTATTATAACAGTATTTTGGCATAAGCATGAGCACAGGCTTGCCAATTTTTGGTGGCAGCATCTGAATATTTTATTTTGAATTAAAAATTACTTTAGCTTGGAAAAGAGTTCCTATGAAATCCTACTTTTAAAATAGGGACAGGTGTGTGAGAAATGGGGAGGGTTTGTGGAGACAAGTAAGGAATGGTGAGTTTTAGGGTTATTTCTTATTCTGTAGCTGGCAGACACAAACTCTTTAGGACAGGTTTCTGTTGTATCATTCTTCCCAACTCCTTGCTTAGCTTTTCCAGACTCTCATTCTGCATTTGGATCCAGCAAAAACAAATACTGATGAACTCCTGAGTATATCAGGAGGGGATTTTTCAGTCCAGCATGATAAAATCATGTCTGGAAAAGGGAAACACGGTGCAGTGACAGCTGCTAGTCAGCTTGCGTTCACTGACTGCTTCCACAGCATCTGCAGAGCAGCATTAGAGGGCCTTGGGTGGAAATTGAAAGTAGACACTGATGTCTGTCCAATGCTGGCTATAACTTTACAGACAGCCATAATGATCCTGAAGCACAAAATTTATTTTATCACCTGTCTTTTATAGAATTTGGCCCAAACACTCTGTAATTTAAATGCATAGACTTATGATCAGAATAGCTCCTAAACCAATGTAATGTTGGCAAAGGCATAAATCCAGTACATACCCACTGGTTCACAGCTTTACAGAGGTATAAAAAGAACCTCAGAAAGACTAAGATAATGTGAAAAAAATATTCACTGGTCATGCCCAGATATTCCCAACAGAGTCTCACAAAGATAAGAAGAATCAGAAGCCCTCAGAGAAATTTTCCTTTGAGCTAAAAAATAATTAATTGACAATAAGAAGGGGAATTAAAAGTTTCCCTTTGTGTTTAAAGATATTTTTTATGCTCCCCTGAAAGCTGGAGGAACAAAGATAACTTCTTCCTCTTCATGGACTGCTCTCTGCAGAGCAGGAGGCTGAGCTGGCTGCTCAGGGCTCTTCCTTGACGGCACAGGCAGGAGAATGAAGAATGAACAAATCCTTGGCTCTCACAGGTCCTTGGCTCTCCCATCACTCCGTACCAGACTTGGCATAGCTGAACCATCAATGTGGAGTTTGGGTGAGATTCATCTGCAGAAATAAAGGCAGGTTTCTGACTGAGGATGATGTGGATTTCTTGCTCAGTTCTATTGTGTGTGTTAAAAAAAACCTCCATGGAGTCTAAAGTGAGTTTAGAGGATTTGCTCAGGTGTTGATCTTACCTTTATCAGGATGAAGCTAAGCATTGGTGTGAAGTTTAAGTTGCCATTTGGGTTCTCCCTACAGTCTTAAACATTGAGAGGTACCTTGCTTTGCAGGGACTGAATGTCAAGATATTGGGCAGCTAAATTTATAGGCAATTTACCCTTCCCCAAAGTGATGAGATGTTTAAAACTCCTCAGGTTTTGATCTGTGTTCAGTAGTTCCCACTTCAGTTCTGGGTGCTTTTCTTTGATGCCAATGAAGTTATTGTTTCCTACAATCTACCCATGCTTGGCCTTCGTTTTACATATCAAGGAAGGAGCACGAGTGTCAAAACCACTAGGCTCTGTCTTCCAGAAGAGTATAAAAATATCCAGCCCATCCATCAAGCTGGGCAGAGCACAACTCGGTTTGTCATGACAACAAAATAATCTGAGAGCTCTCTGATAATGATTCTAATAAATGCCTTGGTGCATGAGAGGCTTATCAGCAAAACGACAAATTGATAAAAGAGAAGGTTACACAAGAATTCAAATAAAAAGCTTTCAGTCTGTGTCAAGTATTTCTTCTTGCCTGGTAACAGCTGAATAGAGAGAAAATGAAAGAAATTCTCTCAACTGCAGGATGAAAACCACCATGGAGAAAGAAACTGCTTTACACCATATGCAAGGAGCACTTGACTTGAGAGCAGCTGAGGATCTCTGGGGAACAAAGGAGGGTTTGCTTTCACTGACTCAAGGCACATAACCTTGGCCACAGAGTGAAGAGCTGAGGAAACATCAAGTGAAGCTTCCAGGATCCAATTCAGGCATCGAGATTAGATTCTGGAAGCAGTGTGAGCACCCCGTACCTGCTCAGCTGCCTCCGAGGGTACTGCAGCAACACAAGGATGGAAGTCAGGTTAAACTGGGCCAAATCAGGTATTTTATATAGGCTTGAGAATCCTGAAGTAACTATTTAAATATTTTCATATTTTTCTGCTGCTGTAGAGTTAAAAACATGGTGTTGCTATAACTCCTAACTTGGGGTTGCTTAGACAAAGCTTTGGTGGCACCTGAGGCATCAGGGGAAAGCAGGGCGTGCTGCTCATAAGGTTATCAGGAATTTGATTGCATCAATGCACCATGTTATGAAGAAAGAAAATATTTGGCACCCAGGAGATAAATGCCAAGATGGCCTTGAGCTGTAAAGAAAACCACGGTGTTCAGACTGTTTTAAATTTTTTGGGGAAAATTTGAATTTTGAATACAGAGTGAAGCTTTTCTTGCACTCTTATAATGTTATTTCTTTTAAATATGTTTTTAGCCACAGAGAATGTCTATTTTGTCTATTTCTGTGATATTCCCATAAACATTTCAGTGTGACACAGGCTTTTTGATTAAAGGTTTTCAGTTTTGCCAAACATTTACAGTCTCTGAAATACCAATTCTGTTCCTAAAACATCCAAGATTGTGTAATCTACTTCTGCTTCTTATACTACTTCTCTAGAGGCCATTTGTAATCTGCCCTTTAGCTTCTAAATTTCCTGATGACAGGGGCAGGCCCTGTTATCCCCCCTCTTTTGCACCTTAACTCTCCCTCCCAAAGGAAATTATTTTCCTGAGACTTTTCCCTAAACACAAATGTATAATCCACCAATTGTCCTTAAAGTGCACTCAGCTTTAGAGGAACTGAGACTTCAATATCTTGGAAGATCCTGCAGCTTTGGTTTTGGTAGAGGTTGTTTGATTCTCTCTTCCCCTCTATTTCTTTTCCACGTTTTTTTGTAGAAAGGTAAGAATTAATTTCAAGTGGTTGAAACGTTGTCTCTGATGTTTTAGTTGGTTCTGTATGGCGAAAACTTCTTGGTTTTAATGCAGACTACACTGATTTAATCAAATGTACCAAAGAGGCAGTAAAAGCTTGTAAAGCCTCACCACATGTTTCTCATTCCAGATTTCGTGTTCACTTTTATAAACAGAAACATCACTTGTATTGTCCCATCTTCCTGGGACAAGGAGAAAAGAAAGAGCCCTTTTGCCAGTATTATGTTCAATCTTCCAGCTTTTTATGAATTACTCCATTTTCAAATATAATTAAAAATAACTGATAATTTGATTTGTTTTAATGAACATCTGGGATGGTGTTTCCTTCTGAGATTCCAGGAGTGGTGACTTTATCTAATGCCTGAGAGACAAGGTGTAAGGTGGCAATTTCACTGGGTGGGTAGGATCAACAGGTGGTGCTCCAGGAGTGTCAATGATCCTGGAGCCTACTCAAACATAACTTTATTCACCCCCTGCCCCTTTTTACCAGCTGTACCTGCTCTGTCAGAATCCAGCAGTCAAACCTGCACCCCACCCAGCTCTGCCTTGTCCTCAATAGGATTTTCCTCTGTGCTATTATGTCAGGAAATGTGGGAGGGACAGTGTGATACATAATTGTGACAAGGAGAGCACATCCTTCATCTTAGTGGTGTTTTTACCAGAATTTTATTTCAGATTTTTCCTGCTAATCCCCAATTTCTGAGAAGGAGAGTACAGATGTGTATGGTCTTTTACGCTTAGTTACCACCTCTGCAGATTGGTAAAACCACCTGATATATGAGGTTATGAGATCCTGTAGAACCAAAGATATCAACAGAGGTGTTTTGGGCCAGCTCTGGAACCCTGTGAGCTTCTCTGTAGTCTATTCTTACCCCAGGTTCTTTTGAATGGTTGGATGGTCTCAGCTTTCAGCCAGCTGTGGCCAAAGATCTTAAAGGTGTCTTCCAACTCAAACAATTTTGTGATTCTCTACATTTAGCAAATACTACAAATAGCATCTTATTGCTGAGCAGGGAAGTGGAAAATTACAGGGAGTGAGTTTCCAGAAGGATGTCTAGCAGCTTCTGTTTGTACCAGCAATAAAGTCTGTAAATAAAGTAGCAGCTCTACATTTGCTGAAGTCCTGAAGCCCAAGGAGAGACCAGCTCCCTGTCTGAGGAGACTTTCAATCAAGCAGGATAATCCATCAGATGCCTGTGATTGATTTTTGTTGCCCAAAGCCTGTTCTTGTTGTGTTAAATAATGTATCTGCCCTGGGAGACAGGCTGTAATTCTCTCTCTGCTGGAGCTGAGCACTGTAGCCATCTCCCAACTGGGAGCAGCGACCTCTCTGACAGCGTTAGACACAGAAATCCGGGGCAGATTGCAGGAGAAAAGTGAGCACACAACATTTCCTTTGTGTGCCCTCCCAGCTTTCAGCAATCTGCAGCTTGGTTCTTAATGAACCTTTCTTGCATGAATCTGTCTGACTCCTTAATTAGGTTCTCCATAGACTCCTGAAGGAGGGAATTGAGCAGTTTAAGTGAATGACATGGAAATAAGCATAAAAAAATCCCAGAGCACATTGTGTGCTGATGTACACAGGAAAGAATCCTGCAGGCAAACCATTTTGGTGCCCTTGTTGGAGGACACTTCATTCAGTTTTGCTAAATGGAGCCATGTATGGAAAAAGATGGGATCCAGCACTGTTAGGACATCTTATTCTGATCTTCTTTGGGCATTAGCCCAAGATTTATGGGGCAAATATATTGGTCATGTATGACAAAAACATCTCTGCTCTTCTGCATGTTCCACTGTTGCAAAGTACAGCAATGTGAAACTTAGGTTTTAGTGTCTATTATATATTTTTTTCTGTTTAAAGTGGAAATGAAAGCAGGGAAGTAATTCAGAGATAATTTCATGAACCAAATTACTTTTTGTGCACATATAGCAAAGTACACTAATGTAAATTCTAAGCTTAGACTGGATGGTTCACTGAGAAACAGTTTAATTTATCACATTAATTATGTAATTAAAGCATGAAGGAAGCAATGGTTTAATTGAATACAGGCAATGTTTATTTGTTCACACAGGTATTTTGTATCCTTGTAAATTCATCAAATGAAGAAAATGTTTGCAACACTATAATTGGATGGCCTAATTTATCCTTTTTTTAACTACCTCCAAATATATAAAATTTGTTTGTTTATTCATGCCTGGAAATTGAGTAATTTCTTTTTTTAGAAAAAGGTAAAGAGTGCAGCAAAGTTAATTCTTATCATAGAAATCTGTACAGATATGCAGAACATACATTCATTTATCACCCTCTATAACTGTGCCATAAAGTAGCACATGCTTGATTGTAATTCTAAAAGAAAATCTTATCTGCAAACCGTATGCTCTCTGTGATGCCCTTATGCAAATTGTAATTTTTTTCCTCACAATATTCAAATCAACTATTTTTTCTGAAAAAATGACAAAGCAGTATAACATTTTGGTTTTTGCTTTCATGTCTCACCCACCCATACATAGATATTTAGCAGTTAATGGGATGTACAAATTTCTGTGGGATAGGGAGGATGGATGACCTTTCAGTTTCATTATTGTACAATTTATTTTACTTCATTTATGCCATTATTATTTTCATAATGCTAACCAGGCTGACATTACCTTGCAGTTCTGTTCTTTCATTCTTTCTTGAGATATATTACAAAAATTAGATTAAATTGTTAATGTAAAAGAGTTTGCAGCAGCAGGAGTTTGGATTATTGTTTTTCCTTGTTTTCCACTTTTATGTTCATTATTGTTTTGATTTAAATTCTCCTGCAGAGACAGTAAAATATTTGAAAGGACAGGTTAGGGAACTGACAGGTAGTCTATTCATCAGATCCATCCTCCACTTCAAATCTCAGTCTGCAAAACATGGTGTGAACAAATAACTTGAGGCTTCTGAGTAGCTTTCAGTGGAGTTAATGATCTCAGTCAAGCAACTGGCACGAGCCAGAGCTGTCAGGGTAGAAGCAGAACTCTGCCTGTAGGCTGGTGAGAGGGACACCTGAACTCTGAACCCCAGGCTGATAATCCAAACATTCTTGTGCAGTCTCTTTCCTGGAGAGGGTGGGCATGACAGAGACTGGGGATGAGAGAGACTTAGTGTAAGATGAAGAACAAGATCATCTTGAGGAAGGATTGCCATGCCTATTGCCAGGTCTGATCATGACAAATTATTTTTTACTTTTTCTATTCCTGTTATTTTAACCTCTTGCTTCTCCCTTTAACCACATCCTACTCTTTTTTTCTCTTTCTGTCTCATTCCCTCCATATTCTCTGCTACTCACAGCTGTGTTATCTCTGGGGTTGTTGGCTGTTTCCAGTTTCCAGACTTATCACATCTCTAAAATGTTTGAGAAAAAAATGCAACAAAGTGAGGAGCTGATACACTGAAGAGTCTGAAGGCATCAGAACAAGTATTTAAGAAAATGGCCTCAAGTTACCCCAGAGAATGGGTACTGGAAAAAATTTCTTCACTAAAAATGTTGCTAAGAATGGGAACAGCCTACTCAGGGAAGTGGTGGAGTCACCATCCCTGGGAGTGTGCAGAAAACGTGTGGATGTGGCACTTGGGGACATGGTTCAGTGGTGGACACAGAGGTGCTGGGTTCAGAACTCACTCTGATGGTCTTAGAGGTCTTTCCCAACCATAACAATTCTGTGATTCTGCCATTTGGACTCTGCACTCCCATGTCCTCCTTAGCATTTGAAAATCTTGATGGAGCTCACGTTTGCCAACTGATTAACTAAACAAGAAGTGGCATTTTGGAGTGTTCATCTGGTATTTTTATGAAGAATGGTTATTAGTCAGACAGAATTCAAGCTTTTTCATCAGTGATTTGATAATAAATATGAATTTTGTGGATGACAAAGATTCGTAGCCTGCAGTCACTTATAAGAGGTATCTGTTCAAACAAATTTAGTTTTAATAGTGCAAAGCCATGTCTTACAGAAGAAGGAATAAAAAGCAACCTGCCCATGTCGGGGACCATTTTTGGGAAATCAGATAGACTGAAAAGTGGCTTTGGAGTGGATGTGGTCAAGCAACTCTGCCCCAGTTGTCTACAAAAACAACCGTGATAAATCCTCAGTTCTATAAAGAGATAATTATATAAAAAACAAATTTATCTTTTTAAAATATCCCTGTTGAGGATGAAAATGGAATAGTGCTTCCAGATTTATTACCTTTGTATTGTGTGTGAAGTCTTTTCTAATTTTCTGTTCCAGTCCTACCTATGAAATGAGCATCTTAAGATTGTGTATATTCCCAGAATGCACAATTTTATTTTATTAAAAGTCCATTTCAACACAGACCTAAAATCAGGGCCATATTCAGAGATGTCCTTACTTTCTCTAAAGTGTTTCACTAATGACTCCCAGATGGCAATGAAACAATTGCCAGGGAAAACAAAATGTAATAATATTGTCACATAAATGAAAAGATGCCACAAATGAATGCATTTACAGAAAATACTTGAGAGCAGACAAGTGGCAATTGGTTTGCAATGTCTCTGCTGGGAAACTCCATACAATTATAATTAGTGCTCTGCCTCTTATTATTCAAACTTGGTTGGGAGATTGACTGCAAATGATTTTTTAATGGCTTTGGTCGCGTATTTTTCCTTTGTTATCAGACCATAACAGCAAGAAGAACAGTATTCTCACTGTACTCAATCTGCCAATGTGTCCTTTGTACCAGATGGTTTTGACTTCAGCAAGCTAAATTTAAATCATTAAATTATTGCACTGTATCCCACGTTATCATCCTGACAGACCTGGCAGCTAGGAGTTGTTTTTTATCTGTAGGTTTTTGTCCAAGATAAAAACTTAGTCAGTAGGGAATGATTCAAGTTTAGCCAGTTATTTACTTTATTGGTGCTTCCTTCTACCACTCATTCATATTTCCAGCTTCATCCAGGCCTCCTACTACACAAGGCTGATGATTATTTCTCTCCTACTGCACCAGGCTGATGATTATTTCTCTAAATGGGAAGAGATGGTGTTGACAAAACAGTGGATCAACAAAAAATTGTAGACGATCAATTCTCTATTGTTCCCATGTTCCTTGATGCTTCCCAGAGTGAGGTCACCTGGGGAAATAATGGAGCTAAAGAAAAGATTAAGGTAGTTAAGAAAAATGAGGGGAGTAATGAAATTCTAGTCCTTGACAGGTATGAGTGGAACTGATTATTAGTCAATAATGACTAAATGCATTTGCAGTGTTTGCTGTAATAACCTAAACAATATGAGTCCCCCTGTTACTAAAAAAATATTAGAAAATATTATAGATACCTTATTGTCTTAAAAATTAGAAATATCAATTAATTTTCAGGCATTTATAGTACTATATTAATCACTAACAGACCATGATGGACATTCAAAAGTGAGTTTGAATTTTTTTTTTCTTTTCTGCTATGTAAGAAAATCATTGTATATATCTGTTAATTGTAAAAGTTTGTTTTTTATCTTTTTTAAAAAATGGAGGAAAACAAAGAATGAAAAATCCTATCCATCTTTTCAGGGAAGAGTATTCCAAGTATCCTTTTATACATGCTATGGAAAGAAACAATGCATGCTCTGAAATAATTTATTAGAGAGACAAAATAATGGGACAGAGATAATAATTTGTGAGGGGAACTAAAACATTGGTGGAGAGAATCAATGCAGTAAATGAATAAGATTTGGTTAATGATGCAATAAAGAAACTGAGTAGTAGAATGGGGAAGACAAGCTGAGAAAAACTTGTTTTGTGAAGAATGACGAAAAAGTTCTGACAGAGTGACCCACAGCTTGGATATTGACTGGAGGACTGGAGCACATTGATCACCAATACACTTCACCTCTGAATATGCACTAAAATCAGAAAGTGGTGCTTTTTTACATTTGGGGAAACAAGGACTAAGAACATTCTAGGAAATGTAGAAATAAAAAATAACCTGCACTGACTGAGAGTTTGATTTATGCTAAATAGAAATAGATGAGCTTTTGATGCACACCAAAGATCACAGAATCATGGAAATCATGGAAATCATGGAACAGTTTGGGTCAGATGGGACCTGAAAGATCATCTTGTTCCACCCCTGCCATGGCCAGGGACACCCTTCACTAGACCAGGTTGCTCCAAGCCCCATCCAGCCTGGCCAGGAACACTCCAGGGATGTGGCACCCACAGCTTCTCTTGGCAAGAGACTAAAATGACTAAATTTGTAGAGAAAGAAAAAAAAGAAAGAAGAAATTAAGAAAACCTTCCAGTTAAACTTCTTAGACTGAAGAAACCATGGATAAATCCAACTTTTAACCATCTATAAGGGCAAACAATTCATGATGATCATATGTCATCACTGACCCTGCTGATATTGCATGTGATCTCCTTGAACTGTATTTTTGTGGGCATACCATAAAAATGATATTCCTGAATATCAAGGGTCACACTTCTAACTCCATTTACCTCAGGTTTCTCTGTGTTGGAATCAGCAGTTCCCTGCACTGCTGTGAGAGAATGTAAATGCATCTCTAACTTGGGAATGAAAAAACATTTCTGGGGAAATTAAGGAGAGAAGAAAAGAATGAAAATGCAAGTAGCAGCAGTGATGAAAGCTCCATCTTTATGAAGATACTCAATGTCCCTGTTCACTCCTTGTTCATATTGCCTGCCCCCTTCCATGACATGTGACCATATGTTTAACAATTAGCTCGGTACAGATTTTTCTGTGCAGTTTTTATTGCCCTTATGTCAATCCTAGGCTGTATTTTGCATAACATTAGTCAAAGAATCAGTGGGAAAAGAAATTATCATTTTAATTGCAAATTTAAGTGCTGTGATCAATATTCCAAACATGCTGAGCTATAGTATCAGAAACCATACTTAGAATAACATTTATATGCAGCTATTCCTTTCTGACAGATTTTCTGCCTAAGTACCGTGCCCAGTAAGAAAAAGAAGACAAACAGTGAAAGCTCTCATTCTGGGAACACACTGAGTGATCAGGAGAACAATGTGGAAATCAAAGATGTCCTGAGGGATGTGTTTGTCTGAGTCAGTTCAAAACCCTTTAAACTGGTCTTTCAAAAGAACATGATGCTCTTATTTGTTCTGTTTTGCAGCAATGTGCTGATTAATGCTTGTGCAAATTTTGAGAAATCTAGTTTGGCATAAGGATTTGCTTTCCTTCACCCCTTCTGCTCCCTCTTTATTTTTTGTTTTCTGTGGGCTTACAGCTGACTAAGCCAAGATAAAACTTAAAGAGGACACTTAAAGAAACTTCGGTGCAAAGTGAGACAAAATATATCAGGCCTCTTGTTCCTTGCTATTTGAAGGCAGAAGTATACAGCTTTCTCACAGCTTCATTTTTACAAAAAAACCAATACCAATTTCTTTCTGGCATGAGAGATTTGCAGATCTGGAAGGGATTCCTGGGAAGATCAAACATTCCCAAAAAATGTGGGCAACTATATCAGAGAATCATGGAATCTTAAAATAATGGAATCCTAAACACACAGAATCATAAACAAATAGCATCATAACCTCACAGAATCACAGACTGGTTTGTGTTGAAGGGGCTTTAAAGCTCATCTTGTTCTAACCTCCTGTCATGGGCAGGGACACCTTCCACTATCCCAGGTTGCTCAGAACCCCATCCTACCTGGCCTTTGACACTGCCAGGAATGGGGCATCCACAACTCCTTTGGACAATTTTCCCCAATACCTCACCACCCTCACAGTGAAGAATTTATTCTTAATCCCTAATCTAATCCTGCCCTCTGTCAGTTTAAAGCCATTCCCCCTTGTCCTGTCACTCCATGTCCCTGTCCAAAGTCCCTCTCCAGCTTTCCTGTAGCCTTTTTGAGCACTGGAATGTGCTAGAAGGTTTCCTGAAGCTTTCTCCTCTCCAGGTTGAACAAGCCCAGCTCTCTCAGCCTGACTCCAGAGCATCTCAGCATCTCTGTGGCCTCCTCTGGACTTGCTCCAACAGCTCCACACCCTTCTTATATTGGAGGCCCAGATCTGGACACAGCTCTGCAGGGGTGGTCTCACCTGAGCAGAGCAGAGAGGCAGAATCCCCTCCCTCCACCTGCCCCCCCTGCTCTGCATGCAAATCAGGACACATTTGGCTTTCTGGGCTGCCAGGGAACATTCTTCGAGGAACAAACTTAAAAAGAGTTACACAGCAGATACTACAGAAAAAGAATGTGCACTTTTTGAGTATCAACATCAGTCTCTGCTGACCAGGTTGTCATAACTACCATGGTGATGATCATATATGAAAACCTCTCTACTGAGCAGCAAACACCAAGCAGAAGAGGTGAGAATAGTAATTTCAAACTTTCTTCACAGAGAGTTGTTCAAAATACCACAGATATTTTTAGTTGAAAACTCACTTTACCAGAGGACTGATGCTGCATCCAGAGAACTTGCTGCTTCATTTTTTTCTCTGCCCTGATCTTCCCAGTGTAAGCAACGAGATTCACAAAACAGCTCCTTATATCACAGCAGGAGGGGAAAAAAGCTTGCTTCAAAATACAGCATGTCATATCATCTCTGTGTGAGTCAAAATACTGGGAAACTTACTCTCCTGTAGAATATTTACCTGCCTTGGACTGAGTTGCAGGTTTTTAGTCAGTTTTAAAGAACAAATGCTGCAGTCTGATATCTCTTACAGTGAAGAGCTCTAAGAACCTATTGTGAAGCACTTCAGGGGAGAACAGAGTAAAGTGCCATTAAAAAAAATAACAAAAAAGGGTGCCAGGAAAACCAAGCAGGAAAAGTTAGACAATATTTTTTGTGGAAAGAAAAAAATTACAAGAAATATGCTCTAGGGGAAGGTGTTCCTACCCATGGGAGAGGGGCTGGAACTAGATGATCTTTGAGGTTCCTTCCAGACCAAAACATTCCATGATTCTATTATTTTATGACAATTACCTGCATTGTTAGGTGTGGTTTGATCCCCAGGATTCTGTGATTATATGACACAGCTTCTGATTTACACATAGGTCACAGAAAGATTAACTCTGCTCACTAACTGTGGGTCTCTGTTTCTCTGGTGGCTGGATCCCAGAGAAATTTGAGTCTAATACACAGCTGGGGTATCTGGATTGAGGCAATATGCCAACTGCCAAGATGCCACACTAAAATCCACTGGGGACCCATACAGAGATGCTGAACATCTGATTGCTGGGGAGATTTAAGATTGGGGGTGTAAATGTGCTCCCTGTCTAGGACAGGGCTAAAATCAAATATGTGGACTGAATCCTACATCTGTAGGTGGAATTAAGTAGGAAAATGTCGTCATTAGTCTTGTTTGGCTATAAGCAAGAAGTTACTGGGGTGTCTGGGCCAAAGAGAAATTCAATCAAGAAGCCAACCAAAAAAAAAGAATGAGTGGCATCATGTTCCGAGACAGTTGTGAAATTTGGCCAGCAAGAAAGACTGTAGGGAGAACTTTGATATGACAAATGAGAGATGTTTCACTCTGCCCATCCATTTTTCTACCTCTGAGAGTGGTGTTTTACAAAACATACACCAGCATGAAGAGTGAGTCTGTTCTCCCCTCCCCTGCTCCTGGCCCTGCACTTCTGCTGCTTTCCTTGTATTGTCAAGAACAAATTGAGTCTAAGGACATGGCTTTCCAAGACGTGGTGAGACGAATTAATAAGCTGTCCTTTCTTTTACAGAAGGCAATGTCTTCCTGCACACTCTCATCTTTGCTGTCACCCCTCATCTGCTCTCCCACTGCTCACCCCGTATGTTCTGAAGAGACTTTTCTGAGGTGAAAAGGTGGAATACAAGCTCAGTGGATATTTTATCTTCCCTTACTGGATATTCTGCCTTCTCAGTGAGTTACATTAATTCAGTAGAAGGTCTGACAGGTGCTAGAGGCAGAAGAAATGGTTGAAAGATAAAATTATGTGGCTAGGAGTAGGGGAAGGCTGAGATTAGCTAGGGATGAGGCAGAAATGAACAGGGCAAGTGGAAACAGGGAGTCACAATTTGTGAAGGTGTCTGGTTGGTCCAGGAGTGTGTTCTGAAGGGCACTTAGAGGAAAGATTGGGAAAGAGTAGTTGCTAGAGCCTGTAGTGGCAGGACCAAGGGCAATGTTTTCAAATTGAAAGAGAGTAGGTTTAGATTGGATATTAGGAAAAAATTATTTACTGAGAGGGTGGTGAGGCCCTGGCACAGGTTGCCCAGAGAAAGTGTGGATGCTCCATATGTGAAAGTGTTCAAGGCCAGACTGGATGGGCCTCTCAGAAGCCTGGTCTAGTAGAAGATGTCCATGCACATGGCAGGAAATTTGGAAGGAGATGACCTTTAATTACAGTCTGTAATTCTGTTGCAGAGCACATTCAGTGCAGGAAGCTCAGGGTGCAGCTGCAGTTCCAGCTGCAGGTAGAGCTCTGGGTGGCTGGAGAACCAGGCAGGAGCTCATGAACTGCTGGTCCTTGGCATAACAAAGGGCACAGGGAAGGGACCTGAGGGCTCCAGACTTTCCCCACACTAAATCTGTGAGGGTATAAAAACCCAGGGCTTCCTTGGTTCAGGGTCCCACCCTGGAGATGCCCAGATGAAGTTGTTGCTTTGTTACTGCACCAAGATTAAACAATTTGTGGGAACTGTAGTTCTGTGACTCTGCTGTGGGAAACCTGGGCTGGAGCTGATAAGGAAACCTGATTGAAGCCATGTGAGTGTGGGGTGTGTGCAGGGAGCCAAGCCAGGCACTGGAGCTGCCTGCTGATGGTGTAGGTGGTGTGGGTGTGACTGCCAGGGTGGGTTCTGGATGGTCTGACAGTGAAGATTCCTTAACAATTCTGTGATTCACCATTCCAATTAATTTTTCAGAATTTCACTTACAGAAATAACTTCATCTCACTGTCCCCCATGCACTGAATTAACCCAGGGGTTTGGCAACCCTGCAAACACCTGTCAGACCCCAGTGAGATGGCTGCTGGTGGAAACAGGAGCCAGGGAAATCTCAGTTTGAACCACAAACTTTATTTTCACATGTAGTTCATGCTGCTTTGTGATAAGGCTTTCCTGGGTTTGTTTTGTTCTAATAAAACAGTGTCTCTGTCTTTTTAAAAGCAATGGCTGCTTCTTAATGCAATGAGATTTTTCTTAATAATGACACAGCAAATAATCCTGGAAGCCTGGGGGTGCAGTTCAGCCATTTGGAAAAATGACCTTTTGTGCTATTACTGGAACAAGCTAGCAGGCTTTGGTGCCTGAATTTTGTTTCCTTTGTAGCACAGAAAATAATTCGAAACCTGTTGCACAGTGCACTGGTTTTGGCTTGGGTAGAGTTAATTTTTCCTCAGTACAGTGCTGTTTTGGATTCAGAATGAGAATAATATTGATAAAATACTGATGTTCTGCTTCTTCTAAGTCATATTTATTGTAAGTTGGGAACTTTTTGTTTTTTGGTTTTTTTGTTGGGTTTTTTTTGATTGTTTTGGGTTTTTGATGGGGATTGGGGTGGTTTTGGGTTTTCTTTGGTCATATTCTCTACTAATGAGAAGTTAAATAAACAAAATGGCAGGGAATCACATCCGGGACAAGTGATCCAAACTGGCCAAAGGCATATTCCACACCATATAATGGCATGCCCAGTGTATAAACTGGAGGAGTTATCTGGAACAGGGCCTGATCTGGGTTCAGAAAAGCAGCTCTGACATTATTGGTCAGTAGGTAGTGAGCACTTGTGCATCACATGTTTGGGTTTCTTCTTCTTTTCCATTAATACTATTGTTATTTACCACTATTACAGTATTTTACTTTGTTTTCAGTTACTAAGCTTCTCTAAATGATTAATTTTTAAAGTTCTCTAAACCTGCAAGCTTTACTTTTGATTCTCCTCCCCACTCCACCAGGGTGTGGGGCAAGAGAAGGGTGTTGAACAAATGGCTGTGTGGTGCTTAATTCTGGCTGGGGCTGGAACCACAAGAGGGTTCTTGGGTGTTTGGGAGTAGACACAGACAGCACAGCTGATCCCAAGGTTAGGGTTAGGACACCCCAAAGGGATATTCTGTACCATATTCCATCAGGATCAGCACATAAAGAGGGGGAAAGAAGGAAGAGGGAGGGACCTGCTGGATGTCTGCTGGAAACTCAACACAGCAGGGGCAGCCTGGTTGGGCCCTGGAGTGTGTGGGTGAGAACTTCACTCCCTGGCACAACTGGTGAGCCCAGCAGGGAATCACCTCTGGAGAAAGGGGCAGGCAGCTCAGGAAGTGTTTATGGATCTTGTTAGGTCATGGGGGAAGAAAATTAGAGAGGTAAAAACTCAGTTAGAACTTATTTGGCCACTTTTGGTGGCCAAATATCCTGGTCAAGGATAATAAAAAGTTGCTTTATGAATACATTAATGGCAACAGGAGGAGCAAGGAAAAGCTCCATTCTTTACTGGATCCAGGAGGGAATACAGTCACCAGAAGTGAGGAAAAGGCTGAGGTACTTAGCACTCTCCCTGGAGGTGTTAAGGAAAGGCTGGACGTGACACTTAGTACCATGGTGGTGTTGGGTCATAGGATGGACTCAAGGACCTCAGAGGTCATTTCCAGCTTGATTGACTCTGTGATTCCAAGGAGATGCTCAGAGTTACAGCATTTGTCTTCCCATGGGCTGGCAGGTGTTCACCCACCTCTAGGAAAGATGGGCTCCATCACCTGTTGTGGTGACTTGGAAGATAAATGCCTTAACTCCAAACGTGTCCCATTCCTCTTCCTTCTCTCTCCCTCTTTAATATTCTGAGCTCAGTGTTCCAGCAGGTCCCTTTGGGCACTTGAGGTCAGCTGTGTGTCTGTGTCTACTCCCAATCCCCACCCAGCCCCAGCCCAAAGCAGCAGCTGGGAGCGCTGGCCACTCTCACTGCAGGAGCAGGAAGGTGCCAGGGCTGCCCTGCTCCACGGCAAACAGCAGCACAGCACAGAGCTGCAGGTCGGAGGGGCCGCTCAGCAGCAGCCGGCAGGAGTGGGAGCTCGGCAGCACCGTGAGCTGCCAGTGCTGCCACTGGGGCAAATGCTCCCAGGCTGTCTGCACCAAGTTCTGCACCCAGCAGGCGATTTCCTCCACGTCTAAGTAGGAGCCTGTGCAGAGGTTCTGCAGCAGGGGCGAGTGCTGGGCCGTCTGATTGGTCTCGGAGGGGTGGAGAAAACACGGAATATTCCCCGTTTCCCTCAAGCAGCTGCACTCCAGCACCACACGGATGTTGGAGCACCTCTCTGGAAGAAGTGTCCCACTGTACAGCTCCAGCCTGAAAGAATGCCTGGAGGGTGGCTGCAGGACCACAAGCAGCTGGTACAAGATTCGGTCCTCAAAGATACTCCAGGATTCATGGATGCTGTTCTTCCCGGTGGCCGGGTGCATCTCCGGCATGAAAGTGTCCTTGGAAAGCACTCTGCAGACGTGGAGGACGTCATGCATCATCTTCTTCACATCCCTGCACATGTCAGACAGTCCCTGCATTGACGATAGTCTGGGCACAGAAAACAACCTGACATTGTGGCATTGCCCCTTCTCTTCATCATCTTCCTCCTCGCTGGCAGAGGTGTCCTGCTCATAGCAAGTGCAAGGGGCAAACTTCATTTGCCAGGCCACCCAGCAGATCTCCAGGAGCATGACTGCTGCAGCAGCCCAGAAGAGACAGAGCTGCAACCCAGAGAGGAGCTGGGCTTCTTGCGGGGATCTGATCTCCTCAATCTCCTGCAGCAGCTGCTTCATCTCCTGGTGCAGAAACTCCTCACGCTGCTGCATCTGCTGGGTCGTGACCACACTGATCCGTAGGTCTCGTGTCTGCTCGAGCAGGATGGCCAACACAACCACAAAGAACGTGATTGCTGCAGCCATGGCCTGGAGGAGATGGGAGAAAGGTTTATCAGCAGGTCTGGCTGAACAGGCCTGAAGGGACCACTGACCCTGGCTGGAGACAGCACGGGGCCAGTCCTGCCCAAGCCACCCTGATGGTCATCCCCTGGCTGGGCTGTGCCCCATGAAAGGGCAAGAGACATTTGAGCTGTCTCCTGAGGCCCCATCCCTGCCATGCTGGAGCATTCCATGGAGCCAGGTGTACCTGGCACATCCCCAAAGCCTCTCTGGCACCCCTGGGAGCCCTGAGCACTTCTGCCCCCAGCCCAGAGTGGCACCCTGCCCTGCCCTGAGGGGCCCAGCCCTCACTCAGAGTTAGAAACACCCCTGTCCCATTCCCCATCCATCCCAGCCCTCCCTGTGCATGTGCACTCACCACTTGCCCAAGTCCAGCTGCAGGGGCGTTGCCTGGTGTTGTCCCTGGGGATGGCTCCCACTGCCACCTGCTCTCTGTAGTGTCACAGCCACCAGAGCTGACAAACCCCAGACTTCAACCCTACCCCCTGCTCAGTGGCTTCTGGGCACCACTGCACCAAGTCCAAACCCACTGCAAGAGGTCCCAGGGGTCTCTTGGCAGAGCAGGGACAGGCCCAAAAGCCAGCCCAGAGAGCCCAATTCCCACTGTCCCCAGCCCCAAGGGCAGAACCTTGTCCTGCTCTGAAGGGCTCAGCTCTCACTCAGAGTTAGAAACTCCCTGGGGCATCTGTCCCGTCCCCCATCCAGCCCAGCTCTCCCTGTGCATGTGCACTCACCAACTGCCCAAGTTCAGCTGCAGTGGGGCTGCCTGGTGTTGTCCTTAGGGACAGATCCCACTGTGACCCATCCTCTGTGATGTCACAGCCATCAGAGCCTCCCCACCCACCTGACAAGCCCCAGACCTCATCCCCAGACCCTCTCACCCCAAGTACAACACCGCTGGGCAGGAGCTCCCTGGGGCTCTCCTGACAAAGTGGGCAGCCCAGGCCACCCTGATGGTCATCCCCTGGCTGGGCTGTGCTCCATGAAAGGACGAGAGACACCCGAGCAGAGCGTCCCAAGGCCCCATCCCTGCCACACAACAGTGTGCCATGAATCCCTGGGCACCCAGAACATCCCCAAAGCCTCTCTGGGCACCTGACACCCCTCAGGAGCCTGAGCCCCTCTGTCCCCAGCCCCAGGCATGGTCCTGGCACTGACTGACTGATCCTGGCACTTACTGACTGACCCTGGGATGCACTGACTGACTGACTCTGGGATGCACTGACTGACCCTGGGATGCACTGACAGACTCTGGGATGCACTGACTGACTCTGGGATGCACTGACAGACTCTGGGATGCACTGACTGACTCTGGGATGCACTGACAGACTCTGGGATGCACTGACAGACACTGGGATGCACTGACTGACTCTGGGATGCACTGACAGACTCTGGGATGCACTGACAGACACTGGGATGCACTGAGAGACTCTGGGCACCAGGCAAACACACGGTCCATGATCCCAACACAGATCAAAGCTGTGGCTTTTGAACTGATGGTTGCCCTACCCAAAGAAACATCACATGCAATCTCTCTCTGACCCCATCTCTAAAATTTTGACCTTTGCAGCTGTTGGGTCAGTTACTTCAATGGATTCTATAAATCCAGTTGGGTTCTTACAGAAGTCTGATCTGGATTTACTCAACTCTAGAAAGAGATGCAGGTGGTCCTAGGGAGGATTTCTGGGGATGTTATTGTGTGCCTGAGGAATTTCAGGATCTAGAATGCTGTTCTTAGCCTGAAGTGCCAGAGTTGGGCTGCAAAGGTCTTTTCTGAAACGAGCTCCATGTGGCTTTTTTGATTTTCTCAAGGAAAATGAAGAAATGTATTGGGCATTGCATGCTACATAGTTCAAGTCTGACAGCTGGACAATTCAATCAACCAACTCTGCACTTCCCTCAAAGAAAAAGTTTTGAGGAAAAAGAAAATAAAAATTGACAAATTCTGTTTTCTTCTGGTAGGCTTTTTCTTCCAGTTATCTAATTTCAGTTATCTTTATAAAATCATCTCTTACATATTTTTTTTCCTGAATCAGATTAACCTAGCACGGTGTTTAATAATGAATTCCACTCAGCATGACAGTAGAACAGAAAAGTTCTTTTGTCTGATCTTAGACAAGTTCTCTAATAGGTAAAAATGAGATCCACAGGGCAGAATATGCTAATAAATTATGAAAAGAATTTATTAGAATTTCTGAAAGGTATTTGACTTATCTCATAGAACATTTAATGCAGTTTCATGATTATCAGCCCTTTTCAGCTTGTTCTTTAGAAATGCATGAGGAGCCGAGGACAACATTTGCAAATCATTTTTGCATCTTAACAGACTGTTCCTATAAAACTGTTGCTGTTCTTTAACAGTAACTTTGATATTCAGCCTTACTAGGAGGACTGCAAAATATTTAGATACAAACCCTAAACCCTGTATTAAACTCTTTTAGTTGTGCGAGGAAGCTCAGCTTTGTGGATAGCATCAATTGTTACAGTAGCCTGAAACAAACACCTGAAACTTCTGGATTTTAACTGAGTCCTGTTCTGTTCTGTGACTTATTTTGTCTGTTCAATTGGTAAAGCAAATATGATGTGAGTCCCTCAGGAACTTCATCCTGTGAATAACAAATGAATCTGCAGCATCTGCTTTATTGATGTGATGGATCGATAGCCATCCTGATGATTGACACTATGCAAATCACAGCAAAATCAGAAGGTATATTACTAAAACTGAGATGAATGTCACCTATAATTAGACATGTAGTGATTTGTTATGATTGCTCTATGTCTTATTTTGTTGCCTTTTTCTAAAATGCAAATTATAAACAGGAATGGAAGAGATCTAAATTTAGGCACGCTTGGATCTAATCTGCCGTTTTAATGTGTCAAATTTTAAACACTGAGAACATTTGGATGAACTTTCAGGTGGGAACATCCCAAAACAAAGGGGCTCTTGAGCTTTGTGGTTTTGCTGATCTGGGTTGCTGCTCAAGGCTCCTTGGGAATTGTAAAAATATTTCTCAGTACAGGACAGATGAGCCCTGATGAGCTAATTTTCTGCAGTGCTTGGATAAACACAAATTTAGATGCCATACAACAGTCAAATGTGTTTATCAATACATATTAATACAGAGACATGTAAATATATGTCTGTATTTGTTCAGAAGCCTGAATAAATAGAGGAATAAATTAGGCAGTGTGATCTCTGCCTTACACTGTTAATGATAAAAGTTCTGGAGTTCCCTGACAGCTGCAGGATCAGGAAGAGCAGAAAGTGTTTGACTGCTGCCATTGCAGTGATAGCCATTCTCTGTCTCTCCTGGAGCCCTGAGCTACATAAAGTCCTTAGAAAAGAGAATCAGTCTGAGGAAATCATGCTGAATGAAGAAAGATTTAGAAGTTTATGTCATCCTGCAGGTGTGCAAAAAAATCTTTCAAACAGAAAAGTGATGTATTGGCCTCATTAGAGACAAAGAGGGACTAAGAACAGCATTTCTGAGAGTGTTTAATAATTAAAGGAGGGTTTTAAGTTGTACTTAATGGAAGGAATTAGCCAGCTGTAGTTTGGGCATCATTACCTAAAAGTCCATGCAATTAAACAGCAAGAAGTGAGATGTCTTGAGACCAATCTAAACTCGGGTGGTGACTTCCTTCTGATATCTGTGGATTCCAGTGTTTCTCCCATACTAGCAACCTACTCAGATGTTTATAAGTCATCATATTTGACTGAATGTGCTGCAAATCTCTTTATAAAGAAAACATTCATCTTGATAGAAAACCACATGAATCCTTGAACGACAGTTTTTCTTACCCAGTCTTGAATGGGCAGAAGTTCTTGCCAAGGCAGTGCTCTGAAAGGCTTGTTTGCAGATGATCGCATCCAGATGAAATTAAAATGGCAAAGCCATTGGGGACCAATTCATAGCAGATGACAAAGAGGAAAGAAACAGGGAAAATAAATTTAGAACTGACATTTTCCTTAATGACTGCTTCTTTGAACTTCTCTTAGAAAGAACTAGCTCTACTGCCAGGGGCTGATTTTTTCCAGGGTCTGTTGCAAAACTCAGCTGAATTTTGCAGCTGTTTTCAAGCACTAAAACCACAGGGCCTAAATATATAGACATACAATGATGAACCTCCTTATAAGTAATAATGATGAACAAATAATGCTAATGACTCTACTTGCCTTCTCTCAGTAGGTATCTGGGTTTACTGAGAAGATACCACATGTTCTTGTTTTTTGTTTATTTTTATTAGCCTGGAGGACTTTTTTATTAATGTTTGCTGCACAGTCATCTTATGCCACATAGTAACTACAGGAAGTTTCTGTAAAAACTTTTCCCTGTACAGTGACATTTGGTTATCACAGCCACCTCTTTATGTTCTGTCCTACCCATAGTATCTTATTGGTACTATGAGTCAAAATCTCCACATTCACTCTCTTATGCCTGAGTCTTCTATAATAACAATCTATATTCTAAGGCATCCAATCATGTAATTTTTGGACTTTTTAGACCAGAAAGCATAGAAAAAGGCTTTGCAGGAAAATTATGGCTTTGTAATGAAAAGCTGAATGTTTATCAGGAAAACCTTGGAAGAAAATGAAGTTCCATAGCTTGTCCCAGAGCAGTAAATCCTCTTATCCTTCTGTAGATAGACCCTTGCCAAGGTATCCTATTTATCTGTGCTGGAGCATAGAAACCATAATCCAGGATTCTCATCCCACCTGAGAGTCAGGAGGACACGCCTTTCCTAAATCATTCACTGTGCAAAGTGATTACTTAGGCACTTCTCATGTGCCACCTTTTTTTCACCCTTCCCAATTTGTACTGGGATTACCAGCAGTGTCTTCACTAAGAGAGCAATTGATAAACTGGGACATTGGACAAAATGAATGTTAGACCCATCGGTGTTTGCTAAAGAGGGAGCTGCGTTACATACCCCACTCAGAGATTTTCCAAGTGATTTCTTGACTTCAGTCTTTCTCCTCTTGCTTGTGCTGCAGGATGTGTTTACCTGTGAGAAACAAGGGAAGAATGAGGTGTCTCTGGGCAAGAGATTTGCTGGTTCACTTAAGCCCTTTGAAGGCTGTCAGTCTCAGAGGTGCCATTTCTGGGTTTCCAAACTCAGTGAGGTAAATTAGCGCATCAGGGCACATTTAATGGAGGCTCTCACTGCTGTGGCCTGTGTACAGAATTGCTCTAGACACAAGAACTGGATGATTGGTCTTGTGCCATCACAATTAGCAACAGGGAACGAGAGATTTCCAGGCTCATTTCAGATAATCTTTTAAAAATGTTATAGTTTGTATCAAACTCACCCAAAGCATATGAACCCGATTGCAAATGTCAACTGAAAATCACATTGGAACTTCTTTCTGTATTGCAGTTTGCATCCCTGTCTGTCTGTTGGTAATATTATGAAAATAATTTTTCCATCAGGGTGGTATGTCCATTTTGGGGCCTGAATCCTGTGTGCCATGGGATTGCCTGACAGTGGTGTCAAAGAAACTGAAATGAGAAAATCAGATGACATCTATTTATTGGACAGATTGAGATGTGAAAACTTCCAAGAGCTCAATAAGGAAATTAACTACAGGAAAATATTTGAAGCCTGGAAAATTCTGAATTAGTTGATAAGGGATTTTTTGCTATGATTTGATTTGAATGATCTCTTCTGACTTTTCCAAACCCATAGTGACTCTTTAATACATTACCCACAACCCTTTTTATGCAGCAAAGCCATTAGCTCAGATGTGTGATTACAGTGCCTGACCCACGCTCTGATTTTTCAATCATAAATACAGCTGCTGAATTTTGGCTCAAAAAGGGGCATTATAGAAATGTCAGAACTGGGAACTGAACTCAGACTGCTCCACTAAGTAGTGGTTAGAAAACTAGACTAAAACAAAATGGTTTTTGTAAGGATTTCTTCCATATTTTTTCTGCACTATTTGTTTTGCATGTACACAGCAATAGGCACTTCTGAAAGACTGTGAAAGGTATGACTTAAAAGCTGTTTTAAAGCAATGATTGTGCATTATTCAGTTGAAGTAGACTTTTGTTCAGCCCTCTTTAATCTAAATGTACATTCTCTACATAAGCTTGGATTTTTGCCTGCTGTTCTCTGTGCAGAGTTGTGCATTTTGGGATTTTCATCTGAACAGTCAAAATTAGAATTTTTTCAACACAGAGGCACATTTTGAAAAAGAGAGTTCCTTTTTGATTAGAATTTTCCTGGAAGTAGTTTGTATTGAGTGTCCCTGAGGCTGAGAAATGTATTGAGCTTCCTCTCCCATCTCTCGCAGGAATATCTTATAAGATCATGGAATTTATACTGTTGGAAAAGACCTCTAAGATCATCAACTCCAACCATTAATCCAGCACTGCTAAGAGCCATGTTCACCACTAAACCATGTCCCCAAATGCCACATCCAAATGGTTTCTGAACACTTACAGGGATAGTGGCTGTACTACCCCAGGCAGTCTGTTACAATGCTTGGCCACCTTCTCAGTGAAAAAATGTTCTGTAATATCCAACCTAAACCTCCCCTAGCCCAGCCTGAGGCTGTTCCCTCTCCTCCTGTCCCTGCTCCCTGGGTGTAGAGCCCAAATCCCCCCGGCTGTCCCCTCCTGTCAGGGAGTTGTGCAGAGCCAGAAGGGCCCCCCTGAGCCTCCTTTGCTCCAGGCTGAGCCCCTTTCCAGCTCCTTCAGCTGCTCCTGGTGCTCCAGAGCCTTCCTCACCTCCATTCCATTCTCTGGACTCAGTCCAGCCCCTCAGTGTCCTTCCTGCCCCTCAGCCCCCACAGCCCTCTCAGCTCCCCTGGTGCTTCAGCAGCTCCCCAGTCCCTTCAGCCCCATTGTCCTGCTCAGCTGGAGCCCAGGGATGACACTGGACACTCCCCAGGAGGTGACACTGGACATTCTCCAGGAGGTGACACTGGACACTCCCCAGGGATGACACTGGACATTCTCCAGGAGGTGACACTGGACACTCCTCAGGGATGACACTGGACATTCCCCAGGAGGTGACACTGGACACTCCCCAGGAGGTGACACTGGACACTCCTCAGGGATGACACTGGACACTCCCCAGGAGGTGACACTGGAAAATCCCCTGGGATGACACTGGACACTCCCCAGGAGGTGACGCTGGACACTCCCCAGGAGGTGACAAAGGCAGATCCCAGGAGGTGACACTGGACACTCCCCAGGAGGTGACACTGGACACTCCCCAGGAGGTGACACTGGACACTCCCCAGGAGGTGACACTGGACACTCCCCAGGAGGTCACACTGGGCAATCCCCAGGAGGTGACAAAGGCAGATCCTGGGGGTAACACAGGCCGGGCCCTGACCCCAGCATGGGGGAGGCCTAAGCCCAGCCCTGCTCCCAGCCCAGGAAAGGAGGCAGCCATGGGGGCCCCGGGCAGGTCTGGGGTGACAGAGCAGGAAATCAGGAGGGGGAGGACAGGCCAGGCTTTCCCAAAAGAATGTCATTGCATCCCATGGGGTGACATTGCTGAGGAGAGGGTGGTTGTCTTGGTTTAAGGCAAATTTGAGAAGAAACTTCTGAATGGGGTCCCTGTAGAAAGCAAATTCAAGCAGCCCCTCTCCCAGCTGGTTCAGAAAAAGACTTTTTGGAGAAAAAATGAAAAACCTGTTTATTAAACAAGCAAAGTATCTACGAGCATAAAAAAATTGAATAATATTAAACAATAAGACCTCTCACTGCCTGAAGAGATGGCAATTTCAGAAAGACCTTGCTGTGGAGTGTAGCTTGGCTCTCTCAGCCTCGTATCAGTCCCTCTGGCTCTGGAAAGTGCTGAGGCGCAGGCCGTGGTGGGCCACAGGCATCAGCTCCTGGTGCTTTTCTGAGGTTTTGGCCCAGAGCAGGTTTGAACAGTTCCAAGAAAAAAGGAAAAAGTCCAGGGAACTTCTCTGCCTCGGCTGGCTAAAAACTAACTGAAAGCAAAGGAGAGCTCTGTCCCACTGTCTGTCTGTGCTGCAGACAACACAGTCTGGAGAGGAATGTGGGGCAGTGAGTGCTCTTTCTGAACACAAACTGTGGCTTCTTCTTCCCCCCCTTCACCCTTGGAGCCAGTCTTAAAGGTGCAGAACTGAAGAGTCAGCATGAACAGGGCAGACAGCTGGGGATACAAGCATCATGAAGTCACCCCAGCACAGAGGTGAAGGAGCTGATGGGCCCTGCTGTCACCCAACCCTTCAGGGAACAGCCCTGTGGAGGGCGGTGGGACTGCTCCTGGCAGTGACAGATGGACCCTAATCCATGATGGACTGACAGACTCCTGGGATGGACTGACAGACTCCTAGGATGGACTGACTGACCCTGGATGCAGTGACTGACCCTGGCCATCAGGACACAGTCCATGATCCCAACCCAACAGACAGACCCCTGGCCTTTGAACTGATGGCTGCCCTACCTAAAGAAACATCACATGTAATCTCTCTCTGAACTTATCTCTAAAATTTTGACCTTTGCAGTGGTTGGGTCAGTTATTTAATGGATTCTATAAATCCAGTTGTGTGCATACAGAAGATGTCTTTTGGATTTACGTATGATTTGGATTTACTGAACTCTGGAAAGATGCAGGTGTTTTCTAGGGAAGATTTCTGGGGAGATTGTCATGTGCCTGAAGAATTTCAGGATCTAGAATGATGTTCTTAAGGTTAAGTGCCTGAGTTGTCCATAAGATATTTTTCCTTTGTATCTTGATCCTTTTCTGGTTCTGGACCTACTTGAGTTCCAATTTTCTTCTTTGTCCTTGCCCTGATCCAATTGGACTGTATTACCACTTGCATCCTGCTTCCATAGTAGATGATTTGAAATCTCCTTTTAATCAATTTTTCTTTTAGCTACTTGCATTCATTTTAATTCACAATGCAACTTTCTAAGTTTTTAAAAATAATTAATTTTTTTGTTGTTGTTGGGTTTTTTTTTGTGTTTTTTTGTTTTGTTTTGTTTTTTTTTTGTGAAGTGACAGAAAATGGCCTGGGGAAATGTTTGTTTGTTTGTTTGCTTTTCCTAGTGTAACCTGACATGCTTTTTGTTATGTTCAGTGAGATTTCTCTAGGTTGAGAAAAAATGTAGTTTTATCATATCAAGTTTGAGAGCCATAAAGAAAAGATCAATTTCTTATTTTTTGAGGAGACCTAACATAGACTGAAGAAAGATGTAAACACAACTGAAGAAAGCGTAAGAGAGAAGGAGATAATTGTACATTTATATTCTTGATTTCCTTTCTTGTTCCATGGCATTTTGTGAGAAAATAACACAAAATAAGTTTTTCATCCTGAAATATTTCTGTATACCCAGTTAGATTTTATCTTAATTCTAAAAGTGGGTTGCTCAAAATGTCAGTGTCTTCTGGTTAGTAAGTAAGGCTTGAATCCATATATTCATTTTAATGTTGAAAAGAGGAAGGAAACAAGGAACAATATTCTCTTTATTATATACTACAAGATAAAATATTCTGTTTGGGTGATAGGTGAGGCAAGACCATACATTGTGATACTTGAGGGACAGAAGAGCTGAATTTCTGAGGACAAACAGTTGATGCACTTTGGTCTCAAAGTAAGACATGCCATAATTCATTCAGTGGTACAAAATGTGACATTTCCATTTAATCAAGAAAGTGACACCCTCAATGCTAGTCCACGGTTATCTGGGTGCCTTCTTATCTCTGTGCTTGTGTAGGGGACAGCACAAATGAGACAGGTAAGTCACTGGAATTATCTTGGTCCAAATTCTGTAGACCTGATAATAAGACCTTAAATTTGTAATCTATGCTGGTGCTTTAAGAGTTCATACCTTGCTATAATCTGTGGGAAATTGTGACTGATACTCAGCTCGAGATTGTAGTCACTTAAATGTCAGTGCCTTCAACACAAGGTGGATGTCTAAGTTCCTTTTATTGCCAGTGAGATTCACAGAACAGAATTAATGAAGTTTTAGGGGTTATGCACATTTCATCACCCGAGTAACTCCTTGGACTCCAAACTTCCCGAATCCTACCAAGTCTCTACTGACTGATGAGAGATGAGACAAAAAGCCCATTTGTAAATATTAATGTTTTACTTCTGAGAATAAAATCCCACATTTGGGCTGAGTTCACTTCTTCCCAGTGCCATTTGAGATGCCCTAAATTATCCAAACCCCCAGAGTTGGGCTGTCAGGGTTGACACAGGACCCACAGCGCCCGAGTCCATTCACAGCTGGAGAGCAGGTGTCCTCTGAAAGGCACTCAAGAGTCTCCCTAATAGCACCAGGCAACTGTGGCAGCAACTGCATCACATTCTCTTGATCTGGCTATAAAAAGTAGTACAGCCATTTTTCATATCATCTTTTAACCTCCAAATATAGTCTTTCCTTTATAGCACATTTCAGACTAGTGTATCATCTGTTATTAAGTATTGCCTAGGAAATGCTGAAAGAAGAAAGGAAAATGAAAGATTAAATAAATGAAAGTGGGAATTAAAAGGCAAGATGAAAAAAAAGGAAAAATAATCAGTGATTGGGAGATAACACATCTCTGTTACTTTATTTTTATTTTAGGAAGGATTAATTGCAAAGGATTAAGATTCTTCAGATTGCTAAAATGCTCAACAAATTACTTTTAACATTTGAAAGATGGAACAAGCAGAAATCTTTTTTGAAGGATGTGGGGGTAAGGCTCTTCTCTCACTCTTGTCTGCTAAACAGATTGCAAGGAGTCATATCCTCAAAAGGGTTAAACTGATTATCAAGTATAAGTCTAGTACAAGTCTTTTTCTCACACTTTGTTCTCTGAAATAATCCTATTAAAATAAGAAAATTTATTGCATACCTATCTGCCCAGATTTTATCAATATTGAAACCTTTTAAACAGAATATGTGATGAAATAAACCCTGCTCACCAATGTGGTAAAATATAATAGACATCAAAGCAGCTAAAAGCCCTCTAAATCAATGCTGTAATGCTGCAGCAATTTCTAGAACAGAAGGTGAAAATCCCCTTAATAATTGATAAATGAAGGAAAATGTATAGGAGCAGATTTATAGAATACCACATTTGCACTCTTAAAAGACCTTCATTATGTCATTAACACCACAGTGATAAAAAGCACTTCCATCATTCATCAACCACATTGTGTCTGTCCTGCCATTAAACAGATGGAATAATCCCTGATTCAAGTTCCCAAAACTTTTAGAGTACACTTACTTTCATTTTCTTGCCCTAGGCCAATCCATTTAACAACCCATTATAGCCAGGTCGGTCAGGTCTTCAAGCTGAATGTTATGAATAAGAAGCAGATTGAAAGTGACCTTTATTCTCCCTCCTCTTTCCTCTGCCAAAGCCTGGCATGTAACATCTGAGAGAACATAAAGTCCAAGTTTCTGTACTTTCAAGGACGTTCAGGAATTTTCCTGTACAGATAAATAAATAAATAGCTTCAATTTTGTGATTAATTCTTTCATCATTTCCATGGTTTATGATGTGCTGATAACTGACACTTAGTAAGACACATTTGCTTAGAGCTGCCTGTCAATGCTGCCAACCATTGCTTGAGCCATTCTTTCAATCATTTCAACAACTGTCTAGCTTCTGTCTCCAAGTCCCAACCTCTGTCAAGAATATGTTTTGTAATGCAGTGTGCACAACAAGATGATACCTTCTAAAGAAGGAAGCTTGAGTTAATAAAAACAAACACATCAAAAGATGAATGTTCAGTTTTTTGTCTGTTTTTAAATATCTGTTTGCTTCTTTACTCGCAGCTGTTCCTCTGCACTGCCTAATGACACATCTTTATCCTTCAGGTGTCCTCTGCCATCTGCCATTTAACAAGCTGACTTTAGATATGACCTAAAATTAAGGATATCCAGGTCATTTCCTTTTGCCATCCTCCACTTCTGTTTTGGGAGCAGCTATCTAAGGAAATGGCGTAGGTGAGTGGAAAAATATCAACCCTAAAATAACCAAAAATGAGAAAGTTAAAGCTGGATGAAAAGAAAGGTAAAAGGAGAGGGAGGAGCACATTTACCTATCTCAGGAACCTGTCAGACTTTGGTGACAGTCTGAAATGGGTTCTGAACAAAGGAACAGAAGTCACCCAAAGCTTACTCCACTTTTGAGCTTCAGCTCTGCAGGTGGTTAAACCACAGATGAACTTGGATATCTGGCTGAATAAAAAAGGCATCTGTTTTAGTTCATTGTCATCATCCCTTTGCCCTTTTCACTTCCTGAAGCCTTAGATGCCCAATTCAGCTGAGTTTGGATTCATTCAATTGCTCCTTCTCATTTTATGGGAAACCTTGCAATCTGTCATAGCTGAAATTACAGCAGTCTGCAGAATGACTGAAGGGCTGTGCTAAAATGGTTTTTAGACAGTAAATCAAATATTATCTAGCAACCAAAACCTGTTCTTCCAATCAACTCTTTACCAGGTCTTTATGCATCTCACATTGATTATTTCTTTCTCTTTTCCCAGGTGGTCATAGAACCATAGGGCTGATGAACTGGAGGAGAGTCTGTTCATCCTGTAAACTGTGTTAAACATTGCACTTGAAATGGCTGATTAGTGAGATGTTCATTAATGATACAGATGAATTTTCATCTTGTGAGTCGAATGATATTAAAATTATTGGAGACATGTATGTCCTTCTGATGGACAGATGTCCCTTGCTGCCTTTCTCTCTTTAAGGGGATTTTTTATCTTCTATTTCAAGGGACTTGATTTTCTGTTGATTTATGTCTATTTTAGGGTCCCTTATCTCTCTCACTTCTGTTTCTGCTTTCAGGACCTTTCTTTCTTTCCTTCAGGGGCCTATTTCTCTTTGTTCTGTCTCTCATTTTCTGTGTCTGACACATCTGCTCCCGCCTCTCTCGATGTACAGTGTGATAGATGGAACATGACTGGAGAATAAAAGAAAGTTTCAGTTCTCCCAGCGAGTGGAAAGGTGACCTGCAAACATCTGAACAAAAAAGCGAAGAAAGTTTATTTTTATGTGCTGAATATTCTGCACAGCAAGAGACACATCACATTTAAAGACTGCACTGGAGACACTTGAAACACTACCTACTCCATAGTCCATCCCATTAAATTCTGTGCACAGTTTTTCTCTTGGTCTGTGTCTGTATACATATATAAAAAACCATCTCTGCTAATAGAGAGCCTTATTTGAAACATGGTAGTTTTCCCATTGTTTTCAAAGGGGGGTTGGATCCTCAAGAGAATTTGCCTTTCTTGCTATGAAATCAGTTCTATACCACCTGGCCAAAGAGGGAACCAAGGAATATGATTCTTTCATATTTCAGATTTCAGATTTTCAGTCTCTTAAAAACATTTGCAGCAGCTTGTTTTATGATTGTGTTTCAAATTCAGAGTCTGCTTTGGGGAAATTGTAATGATTTTTAATTATTTTAGGGCAAAATAAGTACAGTAAAGCTGAAGCAAAATATTTTTATTCATGGATGAAAAAGAAGAAAGGTTTTCCCAACCAGATCTGCTTTTAGAAGTAGAAAATTACAGTGGGCTTTCCAGAAAGACTTTATTTTCTCTAATGGTATGTATATATCATTATCAGTTTTTGTTTTATGTGATATTTTGTTATATTGTGTTTTATGTGAGCTTCCAGGGTTGGAAGCCAGAGCTGCAAGGTCATGGTTGTTGTCCCAGTAGCTCAGATTTTGGGAGGTTTGAGAGTAAAGCAAGAGACAATCACCAGGAGGTTACTGCTATGGAGCCAGGAGGTGACCTTTGGCAAGAGCTGGAATCCCTGAACTCAGTTTCTTGGTGCACAACAGGGATTTTGCCAAATTAGAGCCATATGGGATCTACTCCCATGGTGGAGCTGTTCTGGAGAACCCAGAAATCACCCATGTGATCTTCCTGCATATTTGAAAAATGCCTCTTGTAAACACCTGTCCCTATTTTGTTGGATCATCTGAATAAATACTGTTCTACAAAGCATTACCTTCCAGATTAATGGGTCAGGGTGATTCCTATTTTTTTGTTGTTTTTCCTCTTGATTTAAAAACACTTTCATTGGAAAATTGCAACTAGCTGTAATAGAAACTGCAAATTTGTTTCACATATGCCACCCCAGAGTCACCAACTGGCGTGGTAAATAAGTAACAATTTATAAAGTGAATCTGAGAACATTCCCCAGCAGTTAACACATGGAAGATATGAATATGCATGAACCATTTTCAGGTTGTTATGGTGCACATTTTCATTCTGAAACAATTATAAAAAACATTATTAGAGAGGTGTTAAATGTGTCAGAGAAGCATTTGGCACAGCCATTTTCACAGAGCTCTTTATTTTGGAGCATTGCTGTTTTCTTGTGACTGGTTTTTAATAAAACAATAAAATAGTAATGAGAAAAAAAATTCTCAATAGTAATAGACTGATTTCCTATAAGAGGATTCAATTCAAACAGCCTGTTCCTGTTTAAGGTCTCATTCAGGAAACCCGTGCCTGTGTTTTCAGAAACAATCACCAAAGGTTTAAGCCTGTCCTTGCCTGTTCTTCACTGGATCCACTTGTGGTGAAATGTGCCAAATGCAGCCAAATGATTGAGAAATTAGTGCAGAAAGTCATTGTTTAGATAATTGTAAGCTCTGGGAAGTCCCTGGCTGGATAAACAGGACTCTGAGTGGCCCCTCCTGCAGGGATGTTGGAATCACAGAGGAGAGGGCAGGAGCTGTGGCCATTCCCTCTGTTGAGTGCCAGCAGAGATGGCTCAGGGTTCCTCAAGGCTACATTTGAGTTTTTAAACTTTCTCTCCCCAGCCCCTTTTTGTACACAGGAGTAGAGGCTGACATCCCCTCGGTACACACGGAATGGGTGGGGATCTTGTCCTGCACTGACAGCAGCTCCCTTCCTTCCCTGCCCCTGCCTGGGCCAACCCTGCCGGTGTGCCAGGTGTCCTATCCCAGGCACACGGTGGTACATGCCTTATCCTGTTGTCTTTCAAAGGCAGAGAGATTACCTCTCCTTCCCTCACAGAGTGTAAATCTTTCCACTGCTTCTGAGAAACCACCTCATAAACTCACTCCACATCCTTGGAAGCCTTCTCCTAATCGCCAGTCTAACTTTCTTATGGTCATTTAGGTCATAAGACAAGGAGCAATGGGTACAAATTGGAAGAGGGAAAATTTAGGTTAGATATTAGGAACACATTTTTTTCTGTGAGGGTGGTTGCCACACTGCAGCAGGTTGTCCAGGGAGGTTGTGGATGCCCCAGACAAAGCAAGGTTGGATAAGGCCTTCAGCAACCCACTCAACTAGAGGGTGTCCCTGCCCATGGGAGGGGAAACTGGGACCAGATGATCCTTAAGGTCCATTCCAACCCCTTAACATTCCATGATTCTATGGTTTACTTCAACTTTTTCTCATATGTCACTTCCTGTCTGTCCTCCCTTAAGGAAAGATCACTTTTGTAAGATCCCTTACAAAGGGCAATCCGGTCTCCTCTTTATTTTCATTTTCGTTAGACAGTGGTGTAGCAAACATTTCTCCAAGTCCCTGCGGTACAGTAAATCTTCTTTCCCCAATTATCCTCTTCTTGCTACTGTTGCAGTTATGCTGCCTCTTTTTTCACAAATAACCTGACCAGAACTGTGTGTTGTTGGCACTTCACCACAGGCACATATAGCAGAATGAATAATTCCTTACCTCAACAGTAAAAAAAAAAAAAAAAAAAAAGTGGGATTATATCAATATATATCAACATTTTTTGTAGCTTCCTGTTCTTCTCATCTTCTCTCATGTCCCATTAATAACCTCTCAGGATCTAGCAATAATTTTTCTTAGTAGATGTACATTTCTTGGCACTTTTCTGACTATACTTTCTTTATTATCCCAGTAGTTGAGCAGGTCTGTTTCTTCCTGTCTGACATTTTTCTCCTCAGTTTATTGACAGCACTTCCTTACTTACTGCCAAACCAAATGATCAATTTCCTACTTTTTTATGTCAGGGTCAACTAATGAAAATATCAAGTAAAATTGGTCCCAATGCTGATCCTCAAAAAGTGCATCTGAAGAGTGCTTCCAGACAGGAAGGTCTTCCTATTGTATGATCCATTGCCACATGCCTTTTAAGGGGATTTTTCAGACCTGACAGTATTTTAGCAATTCCATCTCACTCTGTTTTGGTGAAAATTCTCCATGTGGCTCATTACATGAAATGCTTTCCTCAAGTCCAAAGAGATGAGAGCCAGAGCACTGCCTGTCTGCAGAATGTAATTTCTGTTACAAGAATAAAAACAGACTGAGTTAGTTTGGCTTGGTCTAAACTTGGCAAATTCCAGTTCCATTTTATCCCATAATCCTTTTAGTTTCATGTCTTTCACTAATTTTTCACTTAAAATGTGTTCTACATCCCTAACATATTATTGAGGTTAGCTTAATTGGTCTATACTTGGTGAATTTTCTTCCCTTTTGTAAGGAGCAGTATGTACTTCCTGATCAATAGCCAGTGTCCCAGATTTTTGGAAATCTGATGGTCATTGCTGTTAATTCTGTCACATTTTGAAATTTAGTCAGCTCAGCCTTCCCTAGCTGAGATTGACTTATATCTTTAGATAAAATCTGCCAAAGTGTCATCCCCTTCATCCATTCTGCTTTAAACCCCAGAGGTCAAAACTTGTAATTGTATTTTTAAATCTAAGTGTTATCATCAACATTATCATCATCAACATAACTATTCCCTGTATCATCACCAATATAAATATTCCCTGTATCATCATCCCACGTATTAAGACAGGTAGAGAGAATATTTTATACTTTGGTTCAGGAAGACAGTTTAGGAAATGTGTTTCTTTCTTTGCCCTTCATTTCCTTTGGGAGAGTCTTTTACCCTTTTATGTCTTTTCTAACAAAACCAGGAGATCAGTACCCTGTTCCTCCTATGCTTTGTCAGACTTGCCTGAACAGATGGCAAATTCTCTAGGGCAAAATTTGCCTCTAACTATGTGCCTGAACTGGGTCTATTATTTGCTAGTGATAGTAATCAAAGACAAAAATGTTAATCCCACTTCCTTTTTTCTTTACTGACAGAGGTGAGCTGGTATCAGAAAATATGAGAAATAAGTTTTTGAGTAGATATTTGCATGAAATTTGCACACAGACAATGAATGTACCAGTAAGAACTAAGGTTCTGTAATTTTGCAAAAGTTTCTGTTCAATAAAGTACATAAGAAAACTCAAAAGATATTTAACAGTAATGAAATGATCTTATTTTCTTAAGAGATTTGTTTGGTTATTTTACATCCCAGCCATGGAAATATAAAATGTAACATCGTATCCAAAGACGCAGGGAAGGGACAAACTATAATTTCAGTATGTTATGAAAAAGATAAAATACATCTTCCAAAACACCATAGAAATCACTTCCTTGCAATTGTGTCTGTGGCTTATATGACTTAAACGTTCCAGACTCTATTTTGTAGCATCCTTGATGGTTTCTTCTACCTCATAAATGCCCAGTAAAATAGAAGCAGCTTGTATTTTCAATTCAGGGAACTGCAGTTATGTGCTTTGCTCTGGGATCGGATTGCAAATCAGTCATATTTTTGTGGCATACTTCTGTAGGCTGAAATTTTATCTACTTTATCTCACTCAAAAAACTTCTGAATCTCCACCCTGCTACCCTCATTAAACCAGTCTGAAACTTTACAAGAATGAGTATATTAATGTGATTCTGAATTACCCATTCATCCTAGGGCAGAACAATTTCTCCAGCACAAAAGAGCTTTTTTTAACAAATAAAGATAATTATCTACTGACCATTTATCTAAAAAAGCAATAAAAGGCAATAGCTTAAAAAAGCTAAAGCCCAAACATTAGTATAATTTATGGAACCATGCTAATTAATTTGCCTGAAAACTTTTAATTTATATGCTTTTCTTTCTCATAGGTTTTCTTACAGGCATTCTCTGAAATCTGATGTCACAGGAAGCTCCCTAATTTTCAGATGTAACAATGGTCATAATTCATTCTAGACCTGGGTGAAAAAGCTGCTTCTCATTCATTCACCATGCTGAAAAATGAGCATCACTAAGAAGAGATGTGGACAAGATCTGGCTATAACTGGAATAAATGCTAGGGGTAGGAAGGAGGAAATGGGTACTGCAACAAGTGAAAATATCAACATTACTGGGAACATTTGCAGTCACCAAAGTGATCTATGTTACTTCAAGTGCTTCATTTTTAGATTATTTAATCCCTTCAACTTCGTATTAATTTGCCAATTTAAGTTAAAATATTGCTGGGGCTGGTGGCAATGTTGAAATATCGGCTTTCCAATGCCAGTGTCAAAAATGTTATTTAGACAACTTCCTAAAAAACTTAAATTGTGTACATGTTTTCACCTTATTTCTGAATGCGTTGGTATGGTACAAACAGAAGATTCTGAGAGCTGCATGTGAAGTTTCTAATACATTGGAGATGTTTTAGGACATCCCACCTGGCCTGAAGATCTCCCACGCAAGATTTCAATGATGAAAGCCATGGTCTTGTGCCTTGAAAAACTCAGGATAATACAATCAATCTTTTACTTTACATCATTATTTAATTTTACTCTTGCCTTGAGGAGATACAACCTTTCATTGCTGATTTTGTTGAATAATGTTCATCATGAGGCCACCAGATAGATGAGGGGGGAGCAGGACTCCAGGGTTTGGAGTCTGTCTTGAGCTGAGATCCACAGCAGAGTGAGCACTGCTGAAGGGGCTGAAGGAGGTGAAACAAATCAGAGTCTGGCTCTGGAGCCCTCAGAGGATAAAACAAGCAGAACAGAAATGCTGTTTTCTTATTTAATAGCTTCCCACTTTATGCACCATGTAATCAAACCAGAAGGCAGGATTGTGCACCTTGGCCTCTTTATTTTCCCAAATAATTGGGGATTTCTGTTCCTATAAGCAAAAAAAATACCCCAAAAAACTTGATGCAACAGGTGCAAACATGCAGAGCTGCATGAACACAAACACCTGCAACACATGTGTGTGCTCACACTGAAAATCCTGGATTGTGTGGAATGGTGCTCTGATAAAAATGAGAAAAAAAGTACAGATTCAAATGTTCATGTTGCAGAAAGCAGGACTGACCCTGCCAGCTCTGTGCCATCAGAATGCAACACCATCAGCAAACTGCATGTCTGATCTCTTTTACAAGCTGCCAGGACAGCTGATGAAAGTTTGGAAATAGCTGCTTTTCTTTTCATTTTCATGGTGAAATTTATGTCCTGCACAGTTTAATTCCAAGGCCAAGGAAATATATAACATGTAAACACAAGCCTGAGGGAGGACAGGCAGATCTCTGTGCCCCCAGCAGGTTTTAAAGCTGAGTAGCAGCACCTTGTGCTGCACAGAATGATGCATAATGAAGCTCCTTGTTAACCACTGCATTTTTCCAGGGCTGGTTTAAACTGCATTAAAGCACCACCGTGGTATTTACATCTTCACTTTTACTGCTGTAATGTGAACGACTCACATTCCAAATCTGCCGAGTCCCATCCCGTTTGCCTGTAGCCTCTGTGACAGAGATCAGAGCAGGAGGTGCCACAGACATCAAGGCTCAAGTTCTGGTGCAGCCAGCCCGCTAAGAAAGGTCTTATTTTAATGTCTCAATCACTCATAGCCCACAGCACAACTGTTTTATTTGCATTTTTCCATTCCTTTAGCTTTCTCAAGGGAAAAAAAGGAGGTGAAGGCTATCAAGCTTTAGCCATTTTATTATTTTGGCTTCATTATTTGCCATTGCTATAAGGCTCTGTTATTTTGACAGGTTCGTATTCACCCTGATAGAAACCAGCAGTAACTTGCTTATTCACATTGGTGAACTTGGAAAATTATTTTTCTCAAACAATCTTTCTTTCTGCTGGTTTTTGAGCATTAGGCATTGACTGCAAATTGCTACATGGATATTTATTGCTACTGGTAAAATATTTTCTTTATTTTTTCTTATAAACTCCAGTGTTTACAAAGTTGGGGGTGGGGGGAACCATGATTATTTTCTTTTTTTCTTCATATACTTGTACATCCAGAATCATCTACAGGCAGAGCATATCTTGCTAGAATAAAATGTATTAAATTGAGTAGCTCTGAATTCACAAGACAGGTTTAATATAAGTTCTTGCAGCCCTATCAATATTTGGGGAGGACTGGCTGAAGTGATTAAGAGATTGTCTCTGAGGGCTCCCTGTTCTCGAGTCAAGGTCACTCACAATTGTTTTCCAACACAGTAAGAAAGTTCAAAAAGCTGGTGAGTTTTTTGTGTTATTTTTTTTTTTTTTACTTCTTTGCATAGAAATGAGAAAAGG